>NC_088250.1:7130000-7830500 GCF_036013445.1 Caloenas nicobarica | reverse complement strand
CTACACTTCCTAGAGAGCTGATTGTCTTCAAATATTCATTCTGTGCTCTCTCCCCACCACAAACAAACACACTTGGAAAAAAATTCCCTGTTCTGTTGATACCAACTCTGCCTTTCCCCTTTCATGTTCCAGTGTTGGAAGAGATTTCATTTCTTCCTTGAAAACAGAACATTTCCAATTCATTCCTTTTTTTAAAAAAAAAAAAAAAGTTTGTTTTTGTTTGTTTTTTTCTTTAAGGTTAGGAAATAGTATTTCTGATTTTTGAGAGACCCTGGGTAGATAACAACCACCCACAGGCAGCACCAAGTAGACTGGATAACCAAGCCATTGGTTCCAATATCTGAACAGCAAGGCTTTTTTCTTTCTTCTATTAGCTTTTTTGGAATTACTTTTTTTCCAAGTAGCAATGAACTCAGAACACTAACCCACTGTATCAGTTTTTGTTTGGTTTTGGTTTTTTTTTTTTTTTTTTAAACTGCTAATAGTATCAACCAACGCAACTGAAACACTGATCTACAAGTATGAGCTTGGACTTGTGCCTTGCACCAGAAGCAGACGCTGCCATGCCCATAGCGTAGGAACCTACAGGGAATAAAACAAAGTGCTGACAACAGATATTAAAAAGGCCTGGTCACTAAATCCTTTTGAAGATGACCCATGCATGAAGCTGGCAGAGGCATTTGACCCTTTGTCACTGAAACATATGGTGATGGAAGGGGCTTCTTGTTGTAAGCAGCACAGTCGCCACCTGTCTGGCACCTGTAGAGCCCACCAAGAACAGTCATATCAGCAATTCGACTGAGCCGTCACCTCTGATGATAAGAGCTTTCCATCTAAATAGTGGGTAGACAAAAAGCTGTCCCCTGGTCCAACTTCAGGAGCCATTTCTGCTTGAAAGAGTGTAGATTGTAATCAAAGACCTCTTCAAACTAATGCATGTTTGTAAACTGTAATGAAACATCACCAGTATGAATACATACTGTATTTCAATTTTAATTACATTTTAATTAAATGTTTCCACATTAAAAAAAAAAAAATTTTCCTACTCCATCTCTTTTGCTTCAATCACTAGGTGACGCTGGTCTCCTACACTTTACTGAAGAAACCAACAAACTCCAAAATCCACTCTCTTGATCCATAAGTATGATACAAAATACCCGAAAGCAGCCAGCCTACAACACACGCCATCCAACCTCCCATCTTCTAGAGCCCTTCCAAACCCCTGGTGAATAGGCTGTAACTGCTGACTACAGACCTGCTCAAATATTTGCTGAGAATTGCTTATATGTAACAAAACGAAATTACCATAATTGGGATTAATAATGAAAGTACGCATTCTCAAAAGATTGGTCACACTCAGGATACAAGTAGCAGTTGCAGGAGAATTTTTCAACACAGAAATTCAAGATATTGTAGGGGGTATTTAACACGGTATAGTGCAATCATGCTTAAAATGCCTACCTTACAATACGCTTCAAAGTGCATTTTTAATCAAATTAGTTTCATGCAACAGCATTGTAGAAAAGAACGGTATGTATGCCTTAAACAAATAACGAAAAGTATATTCCTCAATTTTATATTCTCAGCTGCGTTCACAGATACTTATGTTTAATTAGCATTACCCAAAAGAATTCCAGCCGGTCTAACCCATCTCATACCACACAAAAGCCATAGAAAAAAAACCTGTAGCTTGTTTTAAATGCCTGGAATCTCCTCCCCTGAATGCAGAGCCAAATACTGAGCTTATCTGGTTTCAAACTGCTCTTCTGAATTGCAGTGCGTTTGATTAAAATTTGTCTACCAGAGATTCACAGACATGACAGCACTTTTGCTGCCTGATGGTCCCAAAAGGTCTTTTTAACTGCCTTTAAGGAAAAAAAAAAATCACTGCAAATAGTTCAGGGTACAAAATCATATCTGCCTTACTTCCAAAACAAACCAACCAAACCAAACAACAAACCCACAAAACCCCCAAAACAAATAAACCCACCTCCAAACAGGAGACCTAGGGTTACCTGGCAAGAAGCAATATGGACTAAGGAAAGATTAGAGGAGGCAAGTGACCCCCTGGAGGGCAGGAAAGCCACCAAAAATAACTGGACACAACCGCGTGGGAAGAAAATGAGCTCCCTTCCCTCGGCACCTCTGCTGTCTGCAGCACAGTAACTCACACGGAAGTAAATCCTTGCAAACGCTACCGCGGAAACTATTTGTAAAGCATCCCGTACAAACGCTTAGCGCGGTGTTCTTGACCGTGTGAATTCAGTGTAATTTAATTTGAGAAAGTAAATGATCTCGTTCACCCAAACACTTCGCGTGAAATGCCGGCATTGCTTTTGCCTTTCAAAGGAGTGTTCGCAGCTACAATTTAGCACCGAGTTCCCGGGCTAATGAAAGTGCATCTAGGCTAGTAAAACAGACCAAAACAAATCCTTGAATTCAAGTCCTGTTGTGTAACGAGGAAGTTTAATTAAGGCCACACATTACAGCTGTAAACGTTCTCTTATATAATAAGGTCTAAATGAAACTGAACCTAATCAAAGTTACAATTCCTTCATTAGCAAATTACAAACAAGAGCGCACAGCTGACACACCGGCTATGATTATCACAACTAATTGCCTCGTTGTTACAAACCAGCCTGAAACTGTGTTCAGATGTCCGTCTGCAGTAGCAAATTAGGGCCACATCAGGCTATTTCTGCGATCACAAGGGGCTCTTGTAGCGCGATCTGATTTACCCCGCCGCCTGGCAGCACTCGGCCCAATCAAAGCCCCTCTACAAAGGCGGCTTTGAAGCCAGCACAGCCTAGAAACCCGCTCCATATGCAGGCCGGCAGACTGCACTTCATTAGGCCTGTTGTCACATTTTTTCCCTCTTCTTATTCTAATGATCCTATTTTAATACACATAGGAACCTCTCCTAATTGATGTCAAGTGAGTGACTTCCACATTCATCACCGGAGCACATCAAACGCGTCTTGGCGCATGGGCTCGCCATCCGAGTGCTTAAGACCCAAGGTGTGTCTGCAACTACAGAAAGAAAAAAAAAAAAAAAAAGAAAAAAAAAATCGGCATTACCTGTTTAATTGGGATTGCGCGACCGCTTCCAATGCTATCTGTTCTGCTCTCCAGGACCTTCTTCTCTTTGTCTGGGTCACTCCCTTTCCGAGACTGCAGAGCAAAAAGAAAGTTTGTGCTCCATTAAATGCAGTTGTTCACACAGAGGATGCTTTTTTTTTGCTTTTTTTAAAAAAAATTTTTAAAAGCAATTAAAAAAAAATATATTTTGACACAGACTCAAAGGGCACAGATAAGAAGCTACAAAAGTATACAACCATCCCAAAATCTGAATACTAAAATACCACCCGTAATTTTCAACCACCCACTTGTTTGAAATGGCATTTGGGTTTTAAGAGTTAAGAGTTTCGCTGCCTGAAGGCCCAGCAGATCAGAGGACACATTTCTGAAGTCTCCAACAGTAGCTCCAAAGAAGAATCAAGGTTTCAGCTTCTCATTAAAAAAAATCTGATATATACACACACATACATTTAACTTACATCTGTGTGGTTTTTAGAAATATTATCAACTACTTATAAATGCGATTTTATGATGCTGGTTTTCATCATATTGACTTCAACTTTTAAATTTTTTTCTACTTTTATATGATTAGAAAGTTGGAACTGCAAGAAAAGGTAGTGACTGAAGCTGAAAAAAGTTATCTGAACACAATGAAGAAAAATCGGCATGAGGAAAATTTTACCAATATTTAAAACCCGAATTGCCTCATCTTGGCTCTCTATCATGCTAGAAGTGCCCTAGGAGTGAGCTGACAGTGCTCATGTCATGACTTTATAAAGTTATATAGGTATTTTAAGAAGTTATTCAGATTCCAGTCGATTATTGTGAAAGAATGCACGAGCATAATGATTGTGACAGATTTATTTTATTACAAAAAAGAAGACCTGAGAGTCATCCTCCTTAATAACTGAACTGACAAGTGACAACTTCACTCCATTACTTTTCAATAGGAACATTACTCACACAATATTGAAAATGGGAAAACATTTTCATGCGCTTTTCAAATCAGAGATGATATATGAAACGAACACATTTGCAATGTCCAGTGCCACAATGGGAAGTTAATGAAAACCAGAGCGACAGAAGATTCTGCTTTTCTATTTTTCAGCAGAAAATAGATGTTTTGAAAGACACCGCAATTAGGAGAAAGATTAGGATCGCGGATAGCTAATACCCATTTTCCGTGTTATACAAAGGGATGGAAGGAAGAAAAATCTCCAAAGCAGTTGCCTTTGGGGTAAGAGGTGGGAAAGGGAGGGCGAAAACCCGCGGAGGACCCAAAGTAACACCATTCTGAGCCCCACGTTTACCCGCAGGGACCCCGCTCGGCCGGGAGCGGGTTCCTATCGCCAGTTACTATGGTTCGGGGCAATGGAATGACATGCCGGGGAATTAAACAAAGAAGAAATGAAAGAAAGCAAAACAAGTGGGAGGGATGAAACCCAACGTTCAAGATAACTATTGTTCCCCGTCCTTCAAGACACATTTCTGAATCTGAAAGTGCCACTTCCCAATAATACCAGGCAAAACAAAGCTTCAATGGCGGAGAGCACCCGTAAGTGACATTTTAAAGAAACTCAGTGAAGGTAGCCAAATCCTTGGGAGGGAAGTTGTCAACTTGAATGTTTCTTTTCTATTTGACTTTTTAAAAGAAAGGATCCTGCTTCTGAAAAGCAAGCGAAATACCTACGCGCCATTTTTCATTTTTATTTCTAAGCATCACATCTTCCATTCCATAAAAGTGACTGCATCTGGAAATATGTGCATCTGCACATAGAAGGGAAATTTGCAAAATATTGTCAAATGCCAGAAGTACAGAAATGTAGGAATTTCTGTTAGGCAAATTCTATTCTAGCTGCTTGTAATCACAGAATACACAAATTTTTCAAGCAGAGAATCTTAGCAGGCTCTGCTATTTATAAAGACAAACTGTGCAATGAAATAGAGATATATTCTGATCTTTTATACTTTTGTACCTACGACAGACACAATGCATCTTACATCCTGTAGCGTAAAAAATAGACTCTAAACATTTCCTAGGACTTTTTCTGATGTCACATTTACACATTCATTCAAGCGAAACAGAGAAAATCCAAAATAATTTTTAAAACCGCATTAATATAATTCAACTCATTTCCCCTTTGCGCGAGAAGTCACATGCGGACTCACACAAAACCTCGCCCAAGTTAGATCTGAAACCAGAGGGACACAGCACCTGAATTTGGGCACAACTATAACTCTGTAACAGCAGTCCAGAGAGGCCCAAAGTAAGAACGCTGATCTCTAACAGCACATACTGAGACACGGAGTTCATTTAAATATTTTTTTTTTAAGTCATGCTTGCAATTCTGCCAAGATGAGAGAGAATAATATTGAATATGGGAAAGGAGAAGCATCTTACTGTACCACAAGTTCATTCTCCACACAAGGGATCAGACCTGTAGTTACAATCCCTCCTAGGCATCTTAAATCCCCACCTGTGCTAAACACTATTATTTAGTTGTCCCTGTTAATACTCTGCACGAAACAAAGGACATTTACCCTTCTGCTAATATTTGATCTATTTTATCACCTAAGTAGAAAGTCAGCTATTGCAACAACAGCTTTACAGCAATTATTAATATTCAAAGCAAAAAAGATCAGATACTGCATTTAATGCACTGAAACATGAACGTGCTCGCAATTCTGAACCCTATTCCAACTCAAAAGCTGTAAAGGATTTAAGAAAAATCACCTCTGTTTTTCACTTAAAACAGTTTTCTTCCAGTGCTCAAAGATATTCATGTAGGAAACTAAACATATTACCTATGCCAGATAAGAACGGTCAATTTGCAATTAAACAAAAATATATTTGATTCTATAAATGATAAAGGCATGAGAAAGTAACATGCTAAGAAGGAAGCACGGCAAGAAACCAAAAGCTAAACAGCAAAATATTTTGATTACAGGGCAACTCATTACACAACATTCAATATGCCCAGATCTTGAAACACAGAACTAATTCTGAAAAGTATTTTTTTTTCTGTCCCCATAGGATTTTTCCCTCATTTTTTCCCCAGTTTTTAGACGTTAAGACAGTAATCAACATCCTCTCATATTAGCAAATTTTGTTCTTAATACGCTATTCTCACACACCAGAGCTTTAGTGTATTTGTTTGCAGCAAACACAGCTGACTGAACATTCTTCTCAAACCTTTTCCCGTGGCTGTAGATGGTGTATGTCTCTCTTTATTCACTTTCTCAAATTTACATCAACTCCAATTTAAAACATCCCCGCTTTCTCAAATGTCAACAACGTCTACACAGCCCTTATAAGCATTTTATCCATCCTTGAGACCAGGAATGGTCAGCAAATGCTTTTGAGGGATGCTGTGGTGTCTCAGCTCTGTTTCCAGCGGTATTACGACTCTGCAGGCAGTTTCTGGGCTGACACTGACATCTAGTGGGATTGGTAACTCCTGAGTATTTTGGAATACAAAATATAAACTATTTACGATGACAAGGAAGATGTGGCTTTCTAAACGCAACTAACATGTAGCTACAATCACCAGAGAACTTAGATGTGAGCCCACAGAGATCCTGTGTTTGCTATAAAGCATGTTAAGACTGTCAAAAAACTGCTTACAAAACCACAATTACGCATGCAATGCAATCCCAAAGCTTTCAGCAAGACTGCTAAACTAAGGAAATCATCACTCAAGGCTTCGTTATCATCTCCCAAGCTACTTATGCATAACAAAGACCTATCATATTGGACCAGTCAAGCTTTCTACTTAGTACATTTTTTTTTGCCTCTCAATGAAGCAAAGACCAGATTGTTTGGGAAGAAAAAAGTAATTTTAATCTCCATCATTTTCTTTTAACCCTGGGAAAAAAAGTGAGCTGAGACTGTATAGTAATAAATGTAGCACAGGGTAGTTATTTTGCAGGAGTTCATGGTCCTCCTACAGCAAACCCTGAGACCTCTTTACAAACGCAGACTTGAGAAGGCAGCCCCAAGTCAGCAGTGTTATTTGGTATAAGGGCAGGATTGGGGAGCATAGGCCCAGCTTTCTCTTTGATTACTGCCAAACCGAGGAATTTAGACAAGTCGGAGAACTAAAGTGGGACAAAGGCTCCAGAATTCAACCACAGATTCATTTGTTTCACTGCAGTTCTCAGTAGGATAACTCCATTGTCTTTAGTTTCTGTTTAAGTCCTCAAACCAAACAGCCCCCATGGCAATTCTACGACGTTTTAGTTTTCAAGCCTACGGATCCATCTCACCACTCCTGTGGATTAGACCAGCTCAACTCAACAGGGTTGAGGTTGAGGCCGTGACCACAGAGCACTACGTAAAACACAGCAAGAGTCTCCTCCTTGGCTCACTCACCGTGAAGAGGTTGGATCGGCGCTTGGACTGTTTACGGACAGGAGTTGGTGTGTTGGCAGTGGGAGGAACATCAATCCGTAGCTCCTTCTGGCTGGTGCTTGGAGTTGATGGGACAGAGGAGGAATAATCACTTAAACTCCCTCCTCCATTACTGGTCTGCAAGGATTAAAGTGAGTTTTAAACAGTGATACACTGCTTTCAAGACATTACAATCCACAGCTGTATCTTATTTAGTCCTGATACAGAACAGGAGCACAGCAGGACTGCCCTACTGCCACTTTTCCACACATTTCTATTTCAAGCCCTTAAATACTTTCCCTGTCATAATCTTTTGAAAATTCAGATAGTTCCCTTGATGCGGTAGGCATGTTTTCGTTCTACACAATTTAACTGGATATAAACAATTTCGTTTTACTAGCGCGAGAGTAAGCAAAACACTTGGGAAAGTCTAAATTTTGTTTTTCTAATTCAAAATTTCTAAATCAAATTCTTCTTCAATCCTAAGAAAAAATACCTAGTGCCATACAACTGCATAGCTGGACTTAATCCTAGTCTGGAGACATCAGTTCACTGAGAGCTAATCAAGAAAATGAAAATAATTCACTGTTGCAAAATAGCTACTATGGTGACAGGTCATTACCAACACACTTGCTGAAGCCACTGCTATGTAGATACAAAACTTCAAAAGACGACATTCCTATCTATTCAAAGTAGCCAAAAAATGTAAAGTTACATTATATTCTTGTAAGAAATAACGCAGCGGCTCAGCCAATAAAACAATTAATGAATTGAAGTAACAAGTGACTAATGACAGACTAGAAAAGACCAAAAGGTGATTAAGAACAAAATCTTGATTTAAAAATTATTATTATTTTTATTATCACACATAACACCAATAAGTACCAAAAACATCATTACAAAGGATGTGGAAGCAGTCTGGAAAGACAAAAGGACAGATTTTTCTCCTATGAGATACAAGTATACCCTTGGAGGATATCCAGTGTATGCTGCTGGGGGCCTGGGGCAGGGTCAACTTTCCTAAAAGAAGTGAGGAAATAGAGTGAGAGGGTATTTGCAGGATGCCTGAGAAGGATTCTCCCACGAGGCTGAACACGTCACTTGGTCTTGTCTCAGTTGCTGCAGGTCGGAATTCACCAGGTAAAGCTCAGGAAAAGCAGGCAGGCCAACGGCTGCTCTTCAGCATCACTCCCGCGCCGCTGATGAGTCTCTTGGCCACAAAAAGCTGCCACAGAGGGAGGCACCAGCAGCACAACAGGACTTCTCACACGCTCCTTGGACACCAGCACAAGGACCAGGATCACAAGCTGCTGGCAGAGGCGAGTGCTTCAAATGAAACCTCTGAAGGAGAACCAAGTAGGAGACAATCCACCTTTATATCAGCCAGTTGAAGCTTCTTTCAGTGATTTCAAGTCTTCTTGCAATTCTTCCAGCTTTTTTTTTTTTTTTTTTAAATTCAAGAAGAGAAGGGTAAAGCAGAAGAAGAATGAGACAAACGGCTCATGTTTGCATTGACGGGCCAATAAATGCAGATAGAAATCCAGGAACACTACTTCTGAAAGTCACTGTTTCTCTGTAAGTAACAAAGTGTTCCTCAGCTCATTCCTATGTGACAGGATAGGACTAATAACACAGCAAGCGGGCTTTTTGATGGAAAGAGCTCTCCTCTTCCCCTTCTGTGAATATATATAGATAAAAGGACATTAAATTTCTCCTTCCCTTCATTCTGACTGACCTGGAGAAGTGTGGCTGTCAGGAAGCCAGACGTATGGGTACTGAAAATAACAGAGGATCTTGAGAGTGTTTTTCTACAGCATTTTCAAGTGCCCAGAGAAAGGAGCGAGCAGAATCTGGAAACGGCCCAAGTGTATAAAACAAAGGAGATGAAAGAACGAGAGCTGAAAATCATTTTTAGTCTCCTAATAAAGAATGGCAACACCAGAGTAGGACAACCTGGGAAGAAGTGACCTTAATTTACCCCGCATTTGCTTTCCTTTTCCCTTTCTCTATGGCATCTTACTGAGACACCAGGTAACACATCAAACATACAGGAGAGTGAATAACCTGCATGGAGACACACTGGACCTGTGGAAGTCAGAGATTACTTCTCCAAGAAACACAGGAAAGACTCTTGCATGAAAAAACCAGGTAACTATGACACTCTTAGAGTAATCCCCAAAAGTTTGCCCAAGTTCAAACAGCCAAAGACTTTTAAAATGAGTACTCAAACCACTGGACATCTCGGAGGTGAGGAGGGTGGTATAGAAGCCTTAAAACGTGGTTGACAAAAGAAGGTATAGGAGAAGAATATCTGAAAACTCAGCAACTGTAGAACAGCATCAGGGAAGGAGACCAAAGATGCTCATGTCAAGGAATGGCGGAAATGAGGGAGAAGGAAATCTACGGATGCAACCATTAATGAGAAAATGCACTGAACACATTTAAGATTAAAGCCGTGCAAATGCAAAGCTTGTCTGAGGAGGGGGGAGGAAAAAAAAAAAAAAAAGACAATAAGTGATGAAGATGGAGGAGAAAATAAGAAAGATCACAACAGGGTGATGCCTCAAAACATTTGGAAGCCTCTTCTATAGAAAGGAGAGGAAAAAGGCAAGAAGGACAGATTCAGATGTTGTACACTGATGACAGGATTTGAACCGCAATCTGTTGAAGATAAAAGGATGCAGTGATGTTCCGTTTCATAATATTGATCATCTTGATAGATATGTACCTCCACCTTTTTGTTAACTAAAAACAGGTAACAGATTTCTACCCTGAGTAGCTATGTCCCAGACAGATCACCTAAAGGATTCCCCAATACTTTACCTTTTTAAACTTTCATCTTATAGCGTCACTTTATACTTATTGCAGTGATGCACTGTCACACGGATTTTCAAAAAGACAAACATTCCTGTAGAGACAACTTCTCTCCACACACACTAACCCCACTGGACTCTCAACTTGGTAAATAACCTTTTGAAATAATTTCCAAATAAGCCATGTCAAAATCGCTGTATGGGAAAAAAATAATTATCTATTACAATAAAAGACTTAAAAGTGGGAAACTTCAAGGCTTTCACAGAATCGAAGCATGGCCACCAATACTGAACAGGCTCCTAGTGAGGATGTCAATAATTTACAAACACATGAAACTATACGGCTGTCCTGAAAAACCTGAATAGAGAGAATGGGTTTGACAAGAAAGAGCTCAGACACGACTTCAAAATTACAGCCTGCACAGACTGGAGCAATGAAAAACGCAACTAAACAAGCACTTGGAAACCAAATCTCTGGTAACATCTGAACCTAACGCGCCGCTGAAGAAAACAAAAGGTGGTGAGTGGCTCCATCAGGTTGTCTCCTTGCACCAAATACAAGTCTAGCGACCTTATCGCATTAAGATAATGGAGAGCAGTTTCCTACCATCAGTATGCAAGCATTTAATAACAAGTTCACTGGAGTGAAGTACCGAATTTAGGACACATGGCAATAACTATAATTCACAGAACTAAACGTTTGTCCCAAGTCATAAAAATCAAATCAGTGAATCTGAAGAACGGCCTTCCTTATAGCACACGTAACCCAACACACATCAAATATAAACCCATTTGCTGACTACGGACAAACTGGTCAAATATGTGGCAGTCAAAACCAACCAAATAAGCACTCTAATACCCACTGGGACATTACACAGCCTAACATTACCTTTTCAAGCAAGTTTTTCCACTAAGCTGCTCTCAAGACCTGGACATATCTAAGATGTCAGCATAAAGGGCCATTTCTGAGTCACTGTTCTAACTAGAGTCACGGCAATAGTGACAGAGGTCAATGAAATGACTCTAGGTAGGGAAACTATTAGCCCCAGTAGAACCATTTACACTGATACATCCCCGTTTGGCTTTCTCGGGTGACAGATTTTCCCGTCCTCATTAAGGCAGCGTGCCCATTCTGAAACGTGCTCGGCTTCTGGACACGCACCATACAACCTTGTCTTTTTCTGCTGGAAAGATGCACGTCCTGGTGGTGGTCCATGAACTTCAGCACGCTGCTACCGAAAACCCTGGATGTCTTTTATTTCATATAGAACGCACATTGTGTGAATGGCCAATAGTCCATTTACAGAAATGTATAGCTTTAGTATCTATACAGGCTTCTAGCTTTGTTGCCACATAGACCGATGCTGTAAAAAACTCAAGGTCACAGCAGCAAGCACAAATTTAGCCGAATTTTGTCACTACACTATCACCAGTCAAGAGGTCAGATGAAGCTATCAACCTGCCATAACTTGACCAACTAGGTCCATTCAATGCAGTTATCTCAAAGGCAGACACTGCCAATGAAAGTGTTAAAGTCTGTACTGGCTGGAATCTCATTACCTCATAAAAAAAAAAAAAAAAGAACAAGCAAACAACAAACTTTATATACAATGTCCACAGTTCTGTGCAGAAAAGGGATCGAATCAAGTCAATTCCGCACTTTCATAGCTTTTACATATTTCAGATTTCCTTAGTAAACAAATGGCTGAGTGGCTGTGACAGGAGCTCAGCAATGACCTGCACCAAGAAAACGTTGGACTTAGACTCATATTTCCAAGAGGCACGTTCCTGACCAGCCAATTATACAAAGGCAGCAAAATATTCACCTTATATCTTCTATAAATCACCTGGTATTGCCAAAGGATTCATAAAGCTTACATAGTACAAATGTCAGGCGAAACCACTACATGAGAGCATAAGAAGAATAGAGCTGAAGTTTTTCTTCTTAACAAGTAACCCAATACAAACAGAATCAATATTTTTTTCTGCTCTCTAGATATATGAAGATGCTCTCCAGAAGAATAATCTTTAACCACTGCTTGAGAAGCAAACAAAGGCAGCAGATCCTACTTCTAAAACAGGCAAGAGATTGCCAGAGCTTTGGGGAGCCTGGGAACAGCTGGAATAAAGCAAGACTTGATCAAAAGCACGCATTACATACCCTAGGACTGAATGCATTTGGTGTCTGCACCTCCTGTTCTTGGGGAAAGCGGAGAAAAGTGTATTTATATAGAAACACAGACGCTGCATGAAAAATTCTTTAGTTGGGACACATTTTTCTTTTGCCACTTGTGTACGATTTTTCTCTTAGAAGTCACATTATCTCGGTCTTTCATCTGAAAACACTATAGGTGGGAGCCCAATTCATTCAAGGGATTTTGGTGATACACAGCCACACACCCCAAGACAGATCAAGTAAGAAAGCGTTCAGTCGTCATCTCAGCCAAAAGCCAGAAAGCTTTGAGAATGGTGCCGTGGAATACAAATTTGACAGTAGATTTCAAGCCTAGGTCCAGAAAAACAGCTCTGGAGATTTCGATAAGTCTAGCCCTCCACAGCAAGATCAAATTGTCTTATAATAATTGCAGTGTTTTCATCTGTGTAGTAGTTCAACCTCATCCTTTGGGACATATGAGAACTCGTCCATCTCAGGAGCTTTTGCCTTTTCTCCTTATAATAGTGAGTCAGAGGAAAGAGCCGATCTGTCCTATCAGACAGACCAAAGAGCACCAAGAGAGTCTGACAGTAACTTCCAAAGACAAAGTAAGCTAGCACGTTGAAAAAAAAATCTCAAAGAAATTACTAGTAACATTTAATTAACCAAATGTGACAATAGGCTTCAATAATACAGTGGCAGCAATTGCGTTATGAACTGGAAAATCTAAGATCAAGTCTGAGTCTGAAGTTTAAGAGATCTTAGAAAGGAAAAGATAACAAGGGACATAACAAAAACTAACATGGGGATGTAACCGTGGTCCTGTGAAGATAAAGAAAGGAGGAAAAAGTACACCAAGAGATGCCCTGAGTTTTAGCATCTGAGTCCTGAAGGATGCACTTCTGCGTATACTGTGTGTGAAACTATGCACATGAATGAAGGGTAATACATACACATGTACACACATATATATACATAATGCTTATCTTAAAAAAATGTTACAGATTACTTAGAAATACCCCTGTAAATACAAAAGGATCATGACCTATGTTGCAATGGTATTAAATGTTGTTTTCACTTGACTTTTAGTTTTCACTTTGCAATTACATGAAAAAGCAGAAGGAGCAGCTAGTTAAGCAATGAAGTCTCTTCTTTATTGAAGTGCCCAAACTATTACAACAGAATATTTCATGCCAAATGACCCCCACTATAAATAAGATAATTGTACCCGATTATTTAGTGCTTATCCGTGATCAGGTAATGATACAGTAAAACAATGAATGATTAAGCTGACTGCACTTTGCTTTTAATAGTTTAACTTACGTATTTAGACAATCGTGTTGTAGTAAAAACTGTATGGAGGCATAGTGCAAGCATAAATAATGCATCTTTACAGATTAGCAGCGGGTAGTAAGGAGCAAACTTGTGTGCTAGCCATATCTGAGCTGCAGTTTAGTAAAACTTATGTTAAGCTCCATACTTTTCTGCGGTATAATCCAAATCTCCTAGGAGAGTGACTGCTGACCAGTCAACACATTTCTTTGCACTCTCACAGCAGAACATAAACAGCTGAATGCCAGGAAAGACAGCAAGTGTGAAAACACATGCAGGCTACAGATTTCAAGGAAACATAGTCCCTGGTAAATAATATTTCTGTTTTCACCTTCAAAACTGTAGTCCACCAGTAAGCTCGCACTGCTGGGGACTCCTAGCTGGCATCTCCGCACCATCAATTTGTCTGAAGAGGCGCCCAAAGCCCTTCCCACAAACAGTAACTACAGGTTTCATGCCACAGGATTTTCAAATGTTTTTACAACAGTGTAAACTCAGAGATACACACAGCCCCAAGTAACTACTCAACAGGTTATCCACTACAGGAGTGCTTCACACAGATTTCTGATGCATCTTGAGCTCAGGTGGAATGCACCGAGGACCAAAGGTGGTGCCCACCATAGCAGCCTCCTGGCTTTTGGAACAAGATTATCTCTACTTTCAGGGGCTGGGCAGAGATAAGAGACCTTTGGAACCGTTGGATACTTGCACTATTCTTGCAAGTTAATATCTTAAAAAATGTCTTCCTGATACGTCAGGTGTAAAGAACAAGCAACTCCTTCAGTACAGGAATGAGTTTAGGGGAAAGGAATGTCTGTGTGGTTTTGTGATGTAAGGGCAACTCATGATATTCTGCACGGTCTACAAGCATATCATGCCTAGAAGGACTGGCAAGGGGTGGGAGGAATGAAAAGTGGGATAGAGATGGGGAGGACACTAGATACAGAAATGACTGGTCCGTACTCGGCCAGTGTGCATTTCTTCCTGATAGCCAAAGTAAAAAGACCTATCCCAAGGTGCCCTGTGGCTGATAAGAGGCCTTCAAGACACTAAACACTACTTCTTTGTCTCCAAACAACCCAGTCTACCTCCTGAAGTGTTCAGAAAAAACAGAAGGTAAGCTGCTGACTGGAGTACTTCTCAATGCATCAGACAGATTGTTTCCTAGCAGTTTATAAGCAATATTGCGTCATCCTTCTTGTTGACGGAGTACACAATAGCTCTGTCCATCACAAATCATGAATGATATCCTTGGATTGGAGAATAAAATTCTTTGTGCGCATTCTGTGCTGCCCTGAAAGCCAACATATGTGTGTGAAATACTTGCACCAGGGGCTGGCTCTGGCTATCAAAGGCTTCCAAGTAAAACCCTCACCTTGACTGACACACATGCATTATAAACAAGAAGTCAGAGAAGGAAAACAGAAGCAGCACCTACTGCAAACAAAAGTGGAATTTTTCACTGGAATAGGAAGTATCTGATTTTGTGACATGGTTCTCTGGAAATACGTAAGTGCATGAGCATAAACATATTTGAGAGCATTTGCTGGAAGGGACGTTACCTCAGTGTCTGCCACCTAGGACTTATGGACATGACTATAGATATGCATCCAAACACACAAACAAGTCCTTCACCATTTGAAAACAAACTACTGGGTAGAGAATCCCTCGCTGGTATTAAGCCTTAGAATTTCCCACAAGGTATGCTAAGGACTAGATTCGGTAAGGCGACACCCTTTTTTCCTTCCTTTTTTCCCCCTTTCTCTAAAGCCTAAGCTCTTGACTGCAGAGTCATGTGTAGAGTTTGTGGGAGTTAGATCACCGGAGTGATCCAACCAGAGCAGGAACAATATCTCACTTTATCTGAAGCGATCTGTGTAACCACTACTTCTGAAGGCCTTCGCTCCTGTGGAGAATGCAAGTGGCAGGGCACTGTAATGATAACATTTTTGATTCATGGTAGAAATCTTCAATGAAACGTCATTACGTCAGAAGAGATGTTCTAAAGGGTAAGACACCAGGCAGTCTTCCAGCCAAGATCAGAGATGGTAAATCTTCCCCCAGATCATCTGAAACTTGGAATTGCAGTTGCAAAGTTCTTTTAAGTCCAGGATAAGGATTCGGCTTCCTTTCCTTAAACAAGGTCATACTGCCTTTCAATGTAGCATAAAGGCGATAAGACATGAAACAGATTCATGACCTATACTCTTAGATGTGACATCAGCCTCAGAAGACAGACAACCTTGACTGGTATTGCAATTGTCCCATTAGATAGTTATGGCAGCTGGTAAAGGAATAACATTATTTCATGTCTATTGAAACAGATTGTAGGGATCCTTATCACAAAAGCTATCTTGTCTTGATTTTCCCAAACAGTCCTTATCACTGGCAAAAAGTTTGCTGCGTAGGTGAAGTACTTGTCCAGAACTTGGTATTTGCTGTTGGCCTCCAAATTAGACTTCAGCAGGAAACTGGTAAGAACCTAGACATTTGATGTTCTTCATCAAACAAACTTCATTAACAAGAAGGGTAACCACAACTGCTTAGGACAATGCAGAACACAGAGATGAAGCTGGCTAAGACTGGATTGTAGAAAGCATCATCTACCCTCCTTAGAAGGTCTTGAAAAACTATATAGCCATCAGCAGATGAGTCAACTAGGTCATTGCTGGATCCAAGAGTAAGATCAGTAGTGGAAATGGTGCCATTTGTTCTCCACATTTCGGTGACAACAGGTTTCCTCTTTCACCACGGAACAGGATGTGTCTCAGCCCCTACAGGCAGCACAATTCCTCTCAGTCTAAAAGCATGAACATACACAACTGTGTGGAGAAAACTGTTAAGAAGAAAAGCATTTCACACAGAGGGTTAGCTCCAAGCACTTGTGGCAATAATCTGGTCAGAGAGAGAGTGGCTGATGAAACTTGGTCAATGTCACGTATGACAAGAAAGAAGAGAACCTCTTTTGTATGAAGAACTTGCATTTCACCAGAAGATGCCAGGGTTCTTCTGAAGACTCATGCACCTTAGCACCTGCTTTAGAAAGGGGGTTCTGAACTTCAGTGTTTTCTTTTGGCATAATCAGCAGAAGTAAGAGTCACAGTACGAGGTTGGTATTTGGACTCAGCTCAAGGCAGAACATCTCACAGCAAAGAACTCTAAGACCAAGCTGGAATATGCATCTTTAGAGTTAATCCAATGGTGGAAGTTTCCACTGGGCACAGAAGCAGACCAGTCACTATGACCACAGAAGAACCAGAGCCTTCATCCTGTGGTGTAAATCTAAACAGAGTGCTTTCAGAAGACGGTAACATATCAAATTAAAGAAAAACAAAACAAAAGCTACAAAGCATTTCCCTGAAATATAGAACGCTTCCTCACTACACTGCTTTTTGCCAAAAAGGAAGGCACTCAGTATGGGAGAAAGGTCCACAGATAAAACAAAACCTTGCTTGGGTGGCTTAAGACTGCAACATAACCTTAGTAGACATTACTGGCATGTTATTGAGTTTAGACTGGAGAACATGCGAGGAGAGCTGGTGGATATCAGACATCTCAGACTGCTATAGTGGCCGTCAGGAAACCAGGCCACAGCTCTTCTCACAGACCGTAGAGGTCAAAACGGTGGCCCTTGACATCCACCTGCCGAGGGCGCAGAGCAGGAACACAGCCTGCCTGGCTGCCAAGCTCTTGGACCAGAATGACTGAGCTGACATACATCCTAACTGTGAATGTACGCTTGACATTAAAAACCAAAAATACTGAGGAAGGGTATCACAAGGAAAATACAAGGGAGTGTTTTAATGTATGTGGCTAAAAATTGTGCAAGTTAAAAAATGTTGGTACTAACCATACTTTTCCAAAAAATACTATCAAGGCCAACAGGCTTTCCTGCCATACATTAAGGTAGCATTTTGCTTTGTTTTTACACATAGTATCTACAAGTCGATAGCAACATATATCGCTACGTCATTAAAGAGGAATAATTTCAATTGAGCATAACGGAGACAGGCAATTACAACTGTGCACAGTGCTCACAAATGTAAAATTCTAGCACACTAAGCACTGAGATACACCAGCTATTATCGCTCAGCGCGCAGCTGAAGGAGAACAATAACCAAAAACATAGAGAGGTAATTTTAAAACACAGTACAGCAAACCCTGCTGTCATAACAATTGCTCTACTCAGAACAGCAGGCTGCTGGGCATAAATCAGTACCATCAAAGATAGCTTTCAAATCAAACTATCTTGCTGCAGCAGTTTCTCGAAACAAAGTCAAGCCAATTAAAAAAAAAAAATATTGCTTCGAACTACAGATCATGATACCTTTCATAAAAATGCCAAATATCTATCAAGCAGCAAAAAGAGCACTGGCATTTAAAACATTAGATGAAAAGCAACCTATCAGTTCCTTTTTGAGCAAACATTGGTTGTAGTCTGTACCTGGCTGATATGTACGGCAGAAACCTGGGCAGAACACACAGATGAGTGGCTTGGAGAGTTTGGCAGAGATTTGCAGGGTCCAATTGAGAGTTGCTGTTTCTTCCTCGTTGCAACGATCTTCTGAGCAACTAAGGAAACACAAAACATAGAGGCAAGTAAGCTACAGTACACCCTGGAAAATATGATACACCAAAAAAATACACAGAACACACCAAAAATGGTTTTCCATTGCCAAGGCTTGCTCCAAAACCTGATTGTAATAGATGCAATTAAGGTGACAGATGCTGGTGGTCCAGAATATGGTCCATGTGAGACTCCGGCTCTGATCTCCACATGGATGAAATTGCCCCAGAACTCTCACTGGCACCAGAGAATCAGTAACATTCAAGCAGAAGTGGAAAAGTGTGCAAGTTGCTAGAAGCAATACCAGGAATGCTGTAACAAATCCACTATAGACTTTTAAACAACACACTAACAAAGCCTATAGCAGTACACGTTTTCCATTCTTCTTTGGAATGTTCTCCTTGCAGTAGAAGATAAATACGAGCAACACCTGACTAAGAATCTAGTTCAAGTGCATCTCAGTGCTATTTATTGGTACAATCCTGGAAGGAGTGTGAAGGTTCATTAGGAAACCTCACTCCCCGTCCAAGCTGGTTTAGTTTACAAGAAGGTTTGTATTCTCTGCTGCTGAGGAATAAGGCGGACTTGTCTTAATTACTGGCCGCTGCATCAGGACAATCAGTTTCAGAAGCCACAAGTTTAAAGCATTTGAAACAAGTGATAATGGGAATAATAAAACTGATAAAGGGTACCTGACATAGAATACCTGGATTAGTGGTGTCACACATCCCACCCCATTCAAATTCATTATGGAAAGCTACTTCATGATTTCTAGTTTTAGTTTAGTTACTTACAGCATTAGCACAACTGGAAAAATGACTAATTTATTTTGCAATGTATTAAGACATTTTCTACGGCACATAAAGAAAAGCAGTATTTATTGAACGCAGACAGGGGTCAGAGTCATTAAACATCTTGTATATACAACTTAGCAGACTCATAATAAAAAATGGAAACAGCTGATCTGAAATGCAGCAGCTTCCATATCTCTCCTATAATTTTTCAATTCAAAGAAGTCAAACTATTTCAGAAATTCGCTCTGCGATAAATTAGAATTTCAGCGCATTCCGCTATTCAGCTAAGGCCTTTGAACAGAGCCGTTTCTAGGTCATAAAGACTTAAAAATAAAATCCTTTACATTTGTTGCCTACCTGCTGGGTCACAAACAAAAAAGTAAACAAAATTTCAGTCTTCAGAAACAGACTAGTGTAGTGGCTCATCAAAACCACTCAACGTAGCTTCCATGCGTGCCCTGATCTTCGTGAAGCACCTTATGAAACTTGTGCAAAGGAGCCTGTGGTCACTTGTACCGTCTCCACCACAACGGGTCAGTGAGGCAGAACGGCAACGATTATTGCCATCTACTTAAAAATCAACACAGAAACTTATTGTAATCAAACTAACAGCATTCAACTGTCTTGTTCAGAACATATAAAAAGATATTCATGTAAATTCCAAGATTATTTCTCCTCAATACATTATGACACAGGCAGAGATATTGTTTAGCAGAGTAAGCACACAATTTCTTTTCAAATGAATGCGATTTTAATAACAAACTGGTCTGCGGCTTATGTTTTTCATGTAAATGAATGATGACATAACCATGATTTAGTGAGAATACATTGTATAAAAAATGGCTCGCATATATGAAGAAGCAGCTTCATTAGTTACATCCCACCTCCAATAGGCCTCTTATCATCCTGAAAGGATGATATCAAGTAATTTATCTTCCCCTTGCATATTGATCATAACCTTCATCAGCTAATCATGTTTAAATTACAGAGGAATATCGTAGCACTCTGTCATTTCAAACCCATTGGCTTATTGATCTGGAGCCTGGAAAGCCATATATTAAAATATTTTAAAACACATTAGTGAACACAGAGAGCAAACCGGAGGTCAGATTTTAACATATACACATGGATTTGTCTTCATCATATGTGGTAAAGACCTAAATTAAGACCAAAACTGAATTAAAACCACACATGAATGAAAACTACTTTCTCAGCAAAAGCTTCCACTCTCACGTGGGAGAGGTAATTAGTCAAGGCAAATATCTACCTCTTTCCTTCAATCTGAATATGGGTGTGTTTGTAGCACCACATTAACATACCTAATGCAGTCTTGACAAATTAAGGAAAGAAAAATCAAAAGCCAAAACAAGACAGCCTGAACTCACCTACTCAAAAGCACAACATGAATGCTAGCAATGTACTACAAAAGCAAACACTAAAAAAAAAAAAATTAAAAGCAAAAAAAGCATAAATAGTTACTCCAGAAACGTGTAAAGTGGTCCACAAAGCAGCTGGAAACTGAACCTTACAGAAAGCAGCACAAAGGGTAATTTATCCCGTTCACTGTAAAAATGGTAAAATTGCAGCAGAAGATCTAACGTTACCTCCTTAACATTGTGCTACAAATTCTAGAATAAACCATTCTTAGCCTCAAATTTCTTAGCTCTTTCTCTCCGTTAGAAAAATGATGTGCCCCCTAATGGAAATCCCCTTCTGAGCTGCCAAACCTTCCCAATTCCCCCTCCATTTCGGCAACAAGTTTAATATCCCCCGCCAGAGCAGGATTTCTCCTGCCTCTTCCCTCTCTTCATTAGGCGACCCGCTCTCCTTTGAGACACCAAACGGGTTTTGCTTCTTTCATTGCAGCCATGGAGCCGTCACTCCATAATTAGATTGCGTTCAATATTCAAGTGCTCAGGGCTACTTGCCCTTGGATATGATGGTGATAGGAGCTTCAGAAGTACCTAAAGGAGTACCCTGACCCTTCAAAGTTTGCTACATATGAAAGACATGACTGATCATCTGTGGGGCAATCGCTGGACTGTCAAAAGACCTACTGTGCTCTTTCTGAAGCTACCTTGAGAGAAGAGATGAAACCTAAATCTTGCCCATCAGAAGTCAATAAAAGGGGTTCAGCATACATCCCCTCAGCAGTGCTGCTGCAAATTCTCATTTTCTACACCTTCTATTCCAGAGAAGAAAGCCCTGAAATACACAAAACTTAAAATGGCTGGCACTGAAAACCCCACAGATCCGCTAACTCCCGCTGCTGACATCTTCAGACACAGCAGTTAGGGAGGAAAAAGAAAAAAAAACACAGTTAAATGGTTGTCTAGCACCAGAGAAATACACCATAATTATAAGAACTAACACCGGATCCTGAGAACAGCCATGCTATCTATATTGCTTGTTCAGCCCCAAACCCATTTCTGTTATTACATCTTTGTTAGGACTCAAAGTGATCACTCACTAGCTGCTTAGTTGTGGTAGGAAAAAATCCTTAAACCAACACATTTTGTTCCCACAACCACATCTATACACAAGTTCACACTGGATTTATGAGCAGCTCTGTCAGACTGTATCTAAATATATCCAAAAGCATGATTTCCCGCCCCCAAAAGGCAGTACCACCACCATAACTGTTCAGGCAGCTGGGTGGGACCTCTACTGAAAACCATACAGCAATATATATTGCTCTTCAGGAATGCTTGATAGAAGCTGTGGCCATATGTAAGCATCTTTTTGCTGTTAATGAAAGCCAACTAGTATACTTCATTAACCAATCTAAGACTACTCAAAATCTTCAGATTAATATTGAACTGCCTGTTATTGAAATGTCAGTCCAGAGGAAGCTATACGATTAAAACAAACATTGTTCTATACTGTGAGTAGAGAAGGCAAGAAAGTAGAAATATTTTTACCCCAGAGCCTTCAGGTTCCTTCTCATCCCAAAGATGATTCAGTGCTTCTGGATTTATGGTAAATATACTTGCTAAGATATGTTTCAAAACCAGATGAATACTGACTTCATCTATGTGGCAGATATAAAAAATAATCAAGATAGTCACAAGCATTTCAACTTTTTTTAAAAAATCAATTGCATTCCCTCTACTTTTATATAGTCAATTAAGCTATCAATTTCAGAGGGATTTTTATTGGAAGTCATCTATCTGTAGTATGAAAAGCTAAACAAAATTTATTTGCAAAGCCAAGAACTCTTCTGCAAATAAACAGGGATATGTCTAGGATATTTAGAGTTAAAAACCAGCAGAATTGATGTTTAGTAAATATTTGGTCTTTGGGCAAGACCGATGCTTATTTCTTACACATTTAAACTTAATTTCACAAGCCAGAATGACTAGAAGCTATATTTTGCTTTAAGGTCTTGTTAATTAAAAGCATGTGAAACTCTTGGGCTGCGAGATGAATAAAACGTCCAATTTTGCAGAGAAAGCTCTTGACTTGAATGCCTCCTCTTCCATGCCTGACCTAGCTCACCACAACAAAATTAACCTTCCCACCCCCCTGCCACTTTCATCTCGAATGCCGCTTTTTGTTAGTCAAACCACTCGTTCGCAAGCAGCCCCCACGAACCGCTCGTGGGACGGTTTATGGGAAGGTCCCGCCGAGCAGGGACCCGCGGTGGCGAGCGAGGTTTTCGGCACATCTGCATCGCAAACCACCACCGGTTCCGTTTGCGCGTAGAAAAAAAAGTTACCCGTACGCCGACTTTTTGCTAAACAAAGCTCTCCTGTTCCGCTCCCAAGACGCGGGGCTGACTATCAGAGGGCTGAAGTCGCCCGTGGGAGGAATAGCAGGTCACCTCCTCTCCCCGAAACCCCGAGCTGCGCCTCCATAATGCACCGACTCCTCTTTGTGCTTCGTTTGGGAGCTAATCACCATTAGAAATACTGTTGCCAGAGTAACTGCTCTGACAAGAGTTTTCTTTCCGCGGTTCAAAGGGCTGCTCGCACGTCAACTCCTTGCTCGGTGCCGAGCTGCTTCGGCGGGGGCAGCCGGGTCTCTACAATCTCATTAGCACGGCTTCATTTGAGTATGGGGACAAGAAAAGCAGAGGCCTGGGGGGAAAATACTCCTTACAAGAAGTTCAAGACACGAGGTAAGACTGTCTCATCTCGCTCCACACCTCTTCGAACTGGAAACACAAAGGTACCTCTGCTTCGCACAATGGATGCCTTGAGGGAAACCTCACCTAGCCCGAGACCCCATCTCGCCCCAGTTTTAAGACAAATCTGGGAAAACGTCCAGAGGTAGCAACAATCTGATTGCTGGTCTGCTTCCCAAAGTGAACAGAGCTACTCCTGCACCCTTTATGTTGCTTTTTACCCTGGAACACTGGAAATAATAACAGGCAAGACTCCAGGCATACAATACCTGTAACATCTGGTGATATTTCTCTTCTCCATTACATAGATCTCTTCTCCATTATATCTTCTCCATACAAGAGTACTGCATATTTAGGAGGTGCAAACAGTCTTCTCAAATTACAACTAATTTAGATCAAAATTGGTTTCTCATAAAACCATATATAAGACCATTTATCTCCATTCTGTGTCTGAATATGAGTAAATACCAGGTTCAGTTAAAACCTGTCAACTTTGTGCAAAAGATGGGAATGCAAGCATCGTGCAGTAGATTTTCTTCCACTTACTAACAGACAGAAAATAGCTTTCAGTTGAAGTCGGAATGTTCATGGCTGACTGAAAAACAACAGAAGGGACAAACACCCAAAAATACCTATTTTAACTGTTAGGGGGGAAAAAAAAAAAAAAAAAATCAAACTTTGCACAAAGACGACCTTTCATCCTAAAATGCTCCCCCACGCATCACTTTGAACAACAAACACCACCATATCTTTGCAGAAAGTCTCTGCTCAGTTCACATCACAAGCAACACAAGATGAACATCAGGGCACAAATACTATTGGATATACCTTAACTAATTCCTGCAGAAGCTCTGGTTTCTAAAAAATCCCAGTAACCCCAACAGAATCTGGCAGGGAGATGGAGAGGGAAAGCATAACCGGTATAACTGATACAGCAAAATTTGCTTCTGCCCATAAGCCCTAGTGATGACCATTTACTTGTTTCATGTGAAAAGCCCTGCCCAAGGGAAAAACACTGTGGGAAGATATATAGAAACTTAGATGTTTTGGCATTTTACTTTATTATTCCATGTTTACAATAAGTAAGTGTTCAAAATAAATTTATTCCACATTTACGCATTACAGGCGAAGCAGTAATAATGACAAGAGCAAGTACTAACCGCAAATGCTTCTGAATGGGAAACATTAATGTAAGCATCCACTATTAAAGCCATTGTGCCTATTTTAAATTCAATCCATTTTTTAACTTAAGCAACTTTTATAGTTCTCCCTTTAAAAGGGGAGCTCGGTGTGCCAGCTGGCACAGAACCAAGTACTGGACTCCTACAGCTTTGGGCTTGGATGTAGCAACGGCTTGAGCTACTATTTTGGGGGAAAAAAAGGCCAGTATGTATTTGCATGTTTCCTAAATGTGTTGCCGATACAAATTGAACATTCTCAACAACTACAGACTTTTAGCGGGAGTTAGCGGACTTTTTAACCCAGGTCTTCTCAGTGATCCGGTTTAAGCTGTCGTCCAACAATCAGCCAGCATGAGCACAGCTAAAGCACGACATACAGCCAGAAATTTCTTAAGCTATTTTCCCCTGTAGAAAGAGTGTGCTGCAAAGCCATACCCATAGAGATGAGTTATTATTCTGCACTGAACACAAATCCACTTAATGCTCTAACAGACTATGGTGGTACTTGCCGGGATAACCTCTATTTCACATTACAGCATGACCAACAAGGGTGGGAAAATGAAGTGTGCAGGTACTTAACTCTGACCCTGCACAGCAAAAGAAGAGTCAAACTACCTCACCAAAAAAAAAAAAAAAAAAATCAACTATCTATAACGTGAGACACCAAAAGCATTAGGAAGTTTTAGAGGACAAAGTGCTTGGTTAATGTATCTTTACTTCTTAAAACAATTTGATTACATAGATACATGATACCTGCTTTTTTACTACTTGACTAAAACACACTTCACTTTGCAGCACTGGGTGGTCCTATTAACCAGAGCGCTTTCACACTTGTGATATTTCCCTGCACTTCTCAAGCACCGATGCACAATCCAGAAGGAAAAGCATCTCAACACAGCCCTCTGGTTCCCAGGGCAGCAGGGCATCGAGCAGGGTATTTCACATGGGACATGTCTAATCCCCAGCCAGAACAAGGTAGGCAGGTAGATATTGAAACCACCGTATACACATCAAGTGCTGTTTTTCTACTTCTGCTACATGAATCTACCTGCTTTTGCAGGTTCAAAAGAGTAAAACAAAACAAAACAAAACAAAGGTTTCAACAAACCACAGGAGACATGGTACTAAGCAATGCCAAAGCAAATGCAACCTTTTCAGCTGGCAAGTCAAAAGGTAACGTGCTATTAAAAGAGCTGGCTAAGAACACAGGCATCTCAACCACAATTCTACACTATGGAAAGACGAGCAGCAAATTTCCTGCCTTCCCTTCCCCAAACATGTAATGATGCCAGTGACAGTGGAATTTCTCCCTGCAGCCTGTACCTGTATTCTCGGGACATGGAAGAAACATCCAAGGCTCTGAGCTTCCAGAGCTTTATTTCTGGAGACTCAGCGACTCCCAGCTTTCCTCGCTTCTCTCATTGTTAAACTGAATTTCTGCATCACTTCGGAAATCACAGTAACACTGCATACTGCTTTCCAAAACCTTTAAAAAGATGCGTTAACTTGGAAACGAGAAGTTATCACTCCTACAGTAGGCAGGCAAAATTATGCAAATAAATCCATCTTTTAGAAGTGTTGATATATGTCTGTTGCCACAAGTTTCTAATAAGGATGCAAAATCCTTCACTAGCTGTGAATGAATACTGTACATTGATAGAGGAGACTGCCTCTCCAATTAATACATTGCCTTCCTTGTGATATCTATTTTAATATAAAGCTATAACACAGACAAAAGCTTAAGATTAATCTAGTAAGAGCTTCAAAGTTGCTCCTAAAATAGGAAGACAAGTTTTAATATAGGATGCAATTCTTACCTGAATTCCCTTTATCTCATTATATTAAAACAAATTTATCTCCATTTGTGTCTCAATTACCTCATAGGGCTGTTAATTTGTTGGAAATTAAGCTATTGTGTGATTGCTCCTATTACTTGGGGGCTTTAAATGCTGACTGTAATAAACAGTTACCTTCAGGATAGAACAAAGTCAAGGCTACTCATGTTAATTTTGCAATGAAAATACTGCCAGGACAGCCGAGCCCGCACCTATGAAGCTAGAAACCCACCTTCTGCAAAACATGAACAAAGTGGGATAAGTAATGCTACATACGTTGCTTATCTGTTATTAGTCTTCACCTTCTCTAATGTGGGATGGTTAAAACTTAAAGCTATACCTTGTTTTCCCAAAAATAAGACAGGTTCTTATATTAATTTTTGCTCCAAAACGTATTACTTTTTTTACATGTATAGCTGCCCGGACACTGTTTAAATTGACTTTTTAAATGAACTGTAGCTAGGGCTTATTTTTGGAGTAGGGCTTTTATTTTGAGCATCCTCAAAAATCCTGAATAATCATGCTAGGCTTTATTTTCGGGGTAGGGCTTATTTTCAGAGAAACAGGGTGCATAATTGTTTGAAACACCCTTTTATATTCTTGTGGGAATGAACAAGCTTCAGAACAAGCTCCAGCTCACTCGCGAGAAGAAACATCTACGCTGAACATAATGTGCATTACAAAGAAAAGTTGATAGAGATATCATAGTTTTATTATATTATTACACAGCCTCCAAAAAAATGGCTTTAAGATGAATCTTATTACTAAACCGCACAGTTCTTCCACCCTACTAAAACACTTTCATAACTCCTCAGATAAAGAGAGCTTCCAATAACTACCAGGTTATATTGTAATACAAGTAAATAGGAAATGTATGTATGAACACACATATTTTACACTGAAAGATACTGTTTCACGATCACCAGAGTTAATAATCAAGTTCAGCTACAGTGGGCTAGTTCAGTGTTAATGTTTCTAAAGTATTTTAATACAATTCCCCTTAAAATAAATTTAAAAGCACATCTTACTGGTAACTTAGGGTTTTTGTGATGCTTTCATTGAAATACACATTTCAGCTCTGGTTCTTATAAAAAACAACTGTTCTTCTTTTACCAGATATAAAAATACAGTTATAAATAAGACTCAGTATTAAATATCTCTAATCAATGCTAATATATATATTTTTCCTCCACAGGTGACTATGATTAACACTGCATATCACTTATTCCCAACTTTGATGCAAATCACTGTCTCTAAGATTATGTAAGCAAACATGTCAATAAATCTGCTAGACAATCTGGAAAGCATCTGGCATCTAAAGAAATTTTAAAAATAAACTATGTTTTCTTCACTACTAGAATTGTGTTGCGAGTACACGCATATGGTTTGAGGATTTATAAGGCAAACACTGTGTTAGACACACAGGTGAAGAATTTTGCACATGGATTTACCTGACCAGTAAATCACGAAGCGCTGTTGATATTTCCATTATGATGGAATCGAGGCATAAATCCTGCTATTTCCCCACACAAAGATACAATTTTGAAGACAAAGTTTAATAAATGTTGAAACAAGAACAAAACCCAACCAACCAAAAAAACCACATGAAAAACAAAACCGGAAATCAGCACATTCAAATACAATGATGTCAAATTGATACATTTTCTAAAATGTCCATAAATAATTGAGGTTTTAACTATTCTTTAAGAATAATATTCTTAAGCATAATATCATATGTTATGTAATTCTATGTTTTGATATGATAAATATGATTAATAAATAAGTCTATGTGCTTAAGAATTTTACCACCTGCCAAGCAGTTTCACACTCACATTTTGAAGTAGCTATTTTGTAGGTCATGCTACTGAACTCCAGTTTTCACAGACAATATTTATACTTCCTAAAGATTTAGGCACATCCAATAAGCTCCCTGGTAGCACATAAAATGGCACGAAATCATAGAAAGCTTCTGGTTACATTAGTGAGAATCAGATCTATCCATCCTTGTAGAAAGAAACAAACTTATTCACATTTACTAAAAAAAAAAGTTCAACTTAACTTATGACTCATTCGTAGTTCTGTCAATTCACTTGTGAAGAAAAGATTTTATTAGCAAGAAAGGCCTTTCATAGAATAATCAATGATTATTTTTTTGACTGAAAAAAGAGTTAAAATCATTTCCTAAAAACCCAAAATCTATGAATGCACAACCGTGCCCTGACATCCCAGAGCTCTGTGCTACACAGCACAGCTGGTCTCAAAACAAGGGCTGTGCCCCCAGCGTAGCAGAGTGAAAAATGTAATTTGTGAACGGAAATTATACATCTTCAAATTCTGAAGTATTGCAGCAGTCCTAAAACTAGCCTGTTTGTAGGCAAGAGAAGCTGGGATGCCAGGGCAGGGTTTAGCATCCGCTTCACGGCTCACGAAAAGCAGTGTCCATAGTCAGCGATCGCCGCAAGCCTGAGTGACCTGATCTCCCGTTTTGCTCCATCTCAAGATGGTCCACGAACTTTTGACATAAACCCCCTTTCCAGCCTGAACTGTCAGAAAGCAGACAGACTGTTCAACCCTGAAGATCCAAGTATGATGTGGCTGGAAGACAGGATAACATCCAGAATGCGGCTTAAGGGCGCTCCGAGCACAAGCTACACCTTCCACCCTTCCGATGCTCTGCTAATGCTTCATCTTGTGGAAAGCTACCTAATTTTATTGAGCATTTAAATATCCAGCCTCACTCGTGCTTTCTTACAGCTAGGTATTAACTACTTAACCAATGAATACTCGTGACTTTGGACTGGTATTCTGCGGTAATTTTCTAACACACTTCAAAATTCCTTTTCAGCCAGTATCTATTTGGAAATACCGCAGAGCTGGCTCAGTCATTAAGGCGGCAGTTCTCTTGTTTCCGTGTTTTTAACACCAAACTTCACAGAGGCAGAGAAGTCGTAATGCCTATGTTTAATCAATCCCAGCATTTTAACTCTAAGTGAGATTATAATTTTTATCCCGTTTTCCAACCATCACGCTTTCCCTGTCGCTGTGTGATGATATTGCTCCAAACTGCAGCTGGATCAATAAAACCAGATAATTGAATGCACACCTCAGTTCTGTAGTCAAGACTGAAATAATGGCAAGCTATTTCTGCCTTCCTCTGCCCTCCTGGCACATCTGGTAGACACAGTCATATGGCAGACCAAATACTACAAAGCAGATGATTTACACGTAGAGGAGTCATCCCTGCTTTGATGAGAACTATTGGGGCATATCATTTGCTGGAGGACCAGCAAAACCCCCGACAGCTCTGTCCATTTTAATCGGACTCCTGGGGTACATCAAAAACATTATGTTCACTATAGAATTTGAACAAATATTACCTCCCTCACTTTAAATATGGATGTTATTCCTCAAGATGTGAATATTCTCCTCAAAAAAAAAAAAAAAAAAAAAAGAAAACGAAAACAAGAAAAAAATCAGATATCATGACTCATGGAGAATATTTCCAGCCTCCTGACTGTCTGCCCCAAACATCAGCAGCTCTGTCTCCAAAGTGTGTTGCATCTGTGGACAAAAGTAGCTTCGTGGGTTTTGAGCTCTAGATATACACACCACATAGTTGTTGTCCCTCCCTAGGAGAATTTCTCAAAATAAACAAACTTGAGGTATTTTTAAGACAATCAAACTTCACTGTTGCAACGCTGACCCCGCTGCACCCAAAGGTGACAAGCTCCTGTATAAAACTGAGGTGCAACGTAAGAACGTGGACACTGTGCAAAGCAAAACCAACGATAACACTGCAGCAACATCCCAAAGATGCACAAATCCATCGCTGTTTCTGAAGCATGTTATATACATGGTTCACCATCAAGAAACAAAACAAAGTTCTTGGAATTTAAAGGAAAAACCTTCTTCACAACAAACCACCAAGGCTCTCGATAAGGTTAAAACAAAACACTTCAGCTGATTAGCTTGTCGTCCACTGAGCCATCAAAATCCACCTCTCAGACTTAATAATTCCCATTAGAACAACAGTTAAACTTATTGTTACCAAGATTGCTACTTCACTCGCAGCTCAAATAAACGTCGTTCCAAAAACCATCTGCACAAGTCAAATAGCAGAGGTAGAGTCACATCCACTCCGTTTCTAAAGGCTAAATCCCTTGTTTTTGTGGGTTTTATGCACACTCAGCTGTCACAAAAGCAGTAACCTGCCAGAACAGAAGCATCACACAGCATTTAACATAAATCTCATAAAACATATAAGCCCCTCTTTTGCACTTTAATCATTTGCTAACAGTTACAATAAGATTGTATTAAAAATTTAAACTGCCCTACTTAATGCAATTTACCTTCAAAGGTCCATTTCCAGAGAATGAAGTCGAATGATATAAATGTCGAACACTTGATCAGATTTATTGCACTGAAGAATATTTCTCTTGATACAGATCTGACGAGTGAAGGCTAATGGCTTTAGTTTTATTACTTTTTAAGCACTTAATGGAAAAATGTAGACATTTTCACAAGACTAAGCTTCAGCAAGAATGGTACATTTACAGAATGACAGCACAGAAGAAAGCTGTGCGATCTCTTTAGAGATGACCGGTTCAACAGCGTTATTAATGGAGAGATTAGTGTAAAGTATTTATCCAGATAATTTGTCACACAACAGTCAGGCCTGAGTGCCTCCCTGCTAAACAGGGACAGGGAAGAGAAGCAGAAACTGCCGATTACAGCCAAATTTCTCTACTGAATCGAGGCTAAAATGGACAGTCCTAGAGGAAGACAAGTAAAGTCCCACTGAGGCTGTAAAATAAGGAGCTAAGTGATGCTGCTATAGGTACAAATTAATGGGTTCCTGCAGGTGATTTGGGGACACACACTCGTTACCCAAGTGGTGGCAAATTACAGAAATAACCCACCAGCCTCCCCCCTTTCCATTCCAACCATGTTTTCCATAAACATGAAAAGTACTTCCAAAATACTATGAAGCCATAGTTTTGTTTGTCCAAAGAGACTTTTTTTTTTTCTTTAAACTGAAAGACAGCTGGGAGTGCTCAGCTTTCAATTAATGTCTAGGTACTTATCCGATCAATCACCAAGTGCTATAAATTTCCTATACTTCTCATTAGTTACACTATTGCACAGCTTAAATCTAAACATACCTTTCCATGAGACTGTAAATTATGATGCATGAGACACAAGCAACTGTATCAGGCATCAGAAAAGGCATAAATTATGAGAGCGAGTCAATTGTGTATATGCTAAACTGAGGCTGATTTACTCTTCACAATTTTTTTTATACAAAAGTATCACCAATGGAAGCATCACTAACACACTACATCTCTTGGAGTTTGCATATATGACTTGAAACTAGTAATGACCTGTCTTTATTAATATTAACAAGTTTTATGCACAAAATCCAATTTTCTACGGAAAAAATATTTCTTCAGCATCTGCCAATAGTATTACTTCATTAAGTGCAGACAGGAAAAGGTTTTTCATTAAGCTCTAAATTTAAAATTGGTTTTGTGACTCCAAAAGCCATCTTCAGCCTCTTCAAAGGGCACGCGCGTGGTGAGACACTCCAGAAGGCACCTGACACAGCAGTACCTTGTGTGCTTAGAAATCTTGGGGTTTGTTATACCGAAATGTAAAACAGTATGTATTCATATATTTGTTAACAAAAATCTATCAGCTTGTCAGTCTTATATCAGCTTTCTGAGGTCTGTGGCAGCGGGTGCTGCCGGCTCCAGCGGTGCAGCACCCTCCCCTTGCCCGGCATCACTGGATCTCACCCCAACATCTTAAGGGAACTACTAAGGTAACTATTCCTACATTTATACAGTCCTAAAATTACATTCGGCCCTTCGAAAGCAACCGCGAGGCTGATGTGGCCCCTGGTGAAAACGAGTTGGGCACCCCTGCCTTAAGGACAGAGATGACCGTCTTCCTTGGAAGAAGCCCTAAAGGAAATTAAGTCTTCAATCATGCAAGTAGGTGTAAGGCATGAAAGAAATTAATCCCAGTAAGAAGTCTGTAAATGATTTGGACAATGCAAGGACTTTTGGTTAAACTGTGACGCCGGCTGGGTAAGAACGGCAAAATACCAAAGTACTGGCACGGAGTGGCTGGCAAAGATTTTCCATTTCTCCAGAGAGGTTCCCGAGTCAATGCAGCGTTTGCCACCAAGCAGAACAGAGCACTTGACACTGATGACTGAAACATGCCCAAAACCCCCCTGCCTTCTGTTTCTATCTGTGTGAGATTTCTTAAAAAGTTAATTCAAAGTTTTGGAAGTTACAGGAAACTTTCATTCAAGGGCTGTAAATCAGGAGCCAAATGAAAAAAAAAAAAAGGGCGGGGGGCAAAAAGAAAACCTTAGAAAACCAAACAACAGCAAACCGCAGGCCAAAGCAAACAGCTTGGCTACTTCACATTAGCTACCAATTATCAGCAGATAATGAAGTGAAGTCAGACATGCCAAGTGTCAGGGCACCCATCAAGAAACTACTTGCCGCATCCCGGTCCCCCGCCAAATCACAGGCACTATGCAGCTCAAATGAGGAAGAGAAAAGGTCTTAATGGTAACATTTTTGTACTGTACTTGGTATTTGGATCATCTCTTCCTTACACACCCTCCACATTTTTAAATCTAATACTGGTGGAGGCCAGCAGTTATTGACGTGGCATTTGCAGTAACACAAGCTACTTCTTGACTTGGCAAGTAAAGGACGAGCACGTTACATGAACCAGTTGTCAGCATCAGGACAGGCAGTAACAGCCAAGAAGGCACAGGTATTTTAACCCCCAAACTCTCAAAATGCTTTATTAACCAGGGTGCACACAAGGAACAACCAGTTGATACCAAACTTGCCAGAGTCCCCCATTTTCATAATCACTTAATAAAACTAGTCGAGGCCCTGTGCCCAGCAGTTGCGCTTAATAGTTGGGATAATTTTCATAACAGTTCCATCCGTCTGACAACCTACTTTCCGGCTTATTTCTTAAAACAAAATGGAGCATGCATTTCTCAGACAAGTCTACACGGGTCACAGGAAGATTGTTACCTCTGGAAAGACAAAATCAATGAAATATCGACATATGTAAAGAGAGGCTATTCAAAACGTAGTTACATATTCTACAGACTTATCTCCAAGTTGTGCAATACAATACTATGCTGTGTTTTCTGTTTTCCACAAAATAGTAACTAGATCTTAAAAGGGACAGAGGCCAGTCGTGCTGCTTTAGGCACACGCTTAGACACAACTACGGAAAACAAACAAAAGAGCTTGATATAAGCGAACAACATCGATTTACAAAATAGACATTAAAGATGGCAGTAACCCAAATATCTGGGCATCATTAAAGTAACCATACAAACAGAACAACAAGCTGTCATATGTTCAATGGATACTTCTAGTCTCAGCAAAAGATTTGGGATACCCAGATACCAACAGCTCTCCTAGCCCAATACTGCATCCAACTAACGTTTATGTCCCTGAATAAGCATCACGAAACACCCCGACTTGGTGACTGGCAGTAAATAAAGTTGCCTGTTAAGCAGCTCACTCCTTAAGACTGGTCAGCACACGGGCCAATCCAGTTTTCACAAAAACTGAAACAAAATGAGTAGCTTACAGATAAAATTCACCGTGCGTTTACTGTTGATGAAAAATCACACTATGAGATTGATGCGAATGCTTTTTTCCTAGGTGAGAAGAGGCAAAAATTGCACTTTTCAGAGGCACAAGTTTCCTTCTGCAACACTAGGGACTTACCACTGCAAGCAACCTCATCAGATCAAACTTCGAGGGTAACTGAAATGCAATTAGTTTAAGGATTCTCTATTTTATAGAGAATGAGGAAAAAAAATATGCATTTTAAACTCAGTAGCACTGCCAGAAGGTTTCTGGCATAGGAATTCAGAAGACTGATGCCCGCACTCATTCTGCCTTTCTACACATACCATCCCATACACTTGTGCAGGCTTTAAACTCTGAATACACCAGTGTTAATCCCAGAGAAGCAAACAGCTTCAATAGGATTTGCATATGCATACGGCTTAGTTGAAAGGGAGTGATTTGCAATGCATTTCAGAAATCCCTTTTGAAGAACAATCTATGCTAATAATAAACTTTGATGTTTAAAATGTGTTTGTTACACAACAGAAAACATTACAAAAGGATTACGTTTATTACACCAGTTTCAAATGTTTGATAGCTCAGACGAAAGCATCCCTTTCATTATAAGACAAAAAAGCAAGCTACTCTCCTCCATAGATGTTACTAAATACGCTGCAAACACACCCAGGAACAGACAACAGTTACAGAAACTAAGATATATAAATGTAATAGCAGCATTTTGACAGATTTTTGCTTGCCAACTCCGATCAAAGAGCTTTGGGTATGCTGTATGCCAGAAGTAACAAATACATAAGAGCAACAATTATCCTCTGGAACCTCAAGGGGTGGTTAGAAACACCACAGAACGGCACCCGGCACGGCTGCTTCTCCAGGTTAAGTCAGATTTTCCCCACAAGACTCCCCAGGCTTGGTATTGCCTCCTACCTTTGTTTTGACAGTCTGTACGTTCTACCCTGAGCACAGGTTTTGTTTCCAGGTATTCCAAAACACGCTGGCGATGCTCTCAGCAGGCTGGTTCTATTCTCTCAGCCAATTTTATAGCAAGGGACAGGAGACGTTTTCTCTTGCATCTGTCCTGAGACAAGGCATCTTGCCTGTTAGCTTTTATTCTCTCACTCCGCAATGCTAATGCACCATTTGTGCCAAAAAAATTGAGGTTAAATCCACAAAAGACAGCTTACATCAATGACCAAGGGTCGACATATTAGGGATAATTAAAGAACTCAAGCTTTAGACATTTCACACTGCCCTCTGTATCTGAGAACCTGTTGGACATGCTGCACAGAACACATGCTGTAAGGTAGCAGATGAGGTGTTAAAACGTTTTAAGATTTGTCAATAAAAATTTAAGAAAAAAAATCCCGATTAAGTGATCACACCGTAATACAGAGCAAAAAGAACACAGACCTGCCAGTAAGGCGGACTCACCCAAAATGCAGCAAATGAGCCCCAGTTTGGACAGGCCTCTCAGAAATCAGACAGATGCAAGTATGAAAAAGGCTGTCACTGTAATAAAGAGAATGTAAACTGGCACTGTAAGGAGCTCATGCTCTGCTGAAGCCCTTTTTGGCCCTGATCTAACCTTGTGGTCAGCTCCACCACCCTCCATTACAGCATCATTAGCAACTGCAAAAGCGAATCGTCTCCCTAACAGATATAACCAAGTAGTTTTGTTGGGTTTTTGTTTTCTTTCTTTTTTTTTTTTTTTTTTAAATCCTCACATTTGGATGCATCCCCCACAACCCAGCCCCGTTAGCAGCTGTGCTGTTACTGTGTTACTCTCTATGCAATCACTTTGCTGTTCAGGTCACTTGGCTCAAAAAGAATTGCAGAAATTGTCGCTGCTCTTTTCAGCTTCTGTCACCAGCTCTGCAGCATGACGAAATTCAGCAGAGGGATGTTTTTCCATAATTTCACTTCTGTCAAGCTGACAAGACATCTGACTTATTTCTACTCTGGTTTTGCCTTTTTCCTCTATTGAGAATAAAGCTCTGCAAGATGCAAGACAATTTATCAGCAGTGGTATTTTCCCAAGGTACTAAACACAACAGCAACACAAAGGCATAACACGGACTGTAAAACTACAAAGTTGGAATAGATTAGAAATTAAAATTTAAGCACAGAAAAAAAAAATCAAAAGCATGTTTCCACATGATATTAAAAAATGCCATGTCTTCAGAGGTATCTGCAATACCCCAGATTTTACAAAAGCAGTGGTTGATTGCTATAGATTGGACATGATACTTGATGCTTAAGAAAAAAATGAGAGCAGAAACTGTCATTTTTCAGATATGCTTACAAAAATGAACACAACCTCCATTTCCGGAGAAAGAACAATCACAGTCCTTCAGATTAGTGTCCCCGTGTCCACATTAGCACACAGAATGAAAATTTAATCTATGACTACAATACAGACATTACTGACACATATATATTCAATAGTAATTTTTAATATTTGATGGGGGACAAATTAATACAAAGTTCACATTTTATTCACAGCACTGAATGCATAAGCAGATGAGGCGGAACACATCCAGAAACAAAATCTCCAAGTTTACAATATCAGCTGTAGAAAAGACAGAGGTTTTACAACATACTTTCTCCCTCTGCCAGAATCTGTTTTTCACTTCAGTTTTTGCTGTTAATGGAACACAATTCCTAATTGCTTGCAAGACACTCTACGAACGTGCTTGTAACTTTTTCTCTCTCAAACACAACTTAGACGATCCTATAAAATGCACTGCTTATGCCTCTCACCCTCTGGTCTATCGCCAATAAAAAGCAATTGACTACCAAACAACCACCGTGGTGCCTGCCCTAGGATTTTCCTTCAAGTTTGCATTAAATGATACAAATCTACTGGACCAATCCTGAATCTTCAGTACTGGAAGTCTTATTCTTTCATATTTTGAATGAAATGTATCACTGTTCTTGTTGCCATACAGCGAAGAATTTGCATGTGATTAACTAATTCTTTAATTTATTGGGGTTTTCAGAAAATATGGCAGCTGTTACCTACTCCATAACATCAGTAGCTCTGCATCACCACCATCTTCGAGGTTTCAAGTAATGTGTCTTACTGCATATACTTCAAATTAAGACTTAAAGTGCCATAAAACTAACCCTATAGCATTTTTAAGTCAGATGAAAAGTTCTGCACATAATAGAGGGAATGATACCTTTACCGTACCCAAAAACCTAAATCACCCTGGACCTTTCATTAGCAATACACAGCCCAAATCAGAGCGCTTCTGAAACGCTGTACCCTGGACTGCGCCTCCTGACCCCACCCGTTAAGTCCAAGAATGAGAAACGAAGCTGCAGACACGATGTCAGGCTCTCGGGCTGACATACCAAAATACCCTCACAGAACCACATCAAGGCGTTAATCTTACCTTCGCTTACACACCAATGGGTGCTTAAAATGAACTGCAACTGAGGGTTTGTTGCTTGCAAAGATTACATCCCTTTTACTTCTCCTTCCCAAGAAAAGAAGTAAAATACAAATATCCGGATGTAACACAACCAAAAAGATGTTTCCCAGTATTGCTGCAGCACGGGGGAGGGTGTCAAAAGTTTTCCGAGGCTGATCCAGTCCCCCTTTGCTTGGCCGAACTGATGAGTAATCCAAGCCACGCGTCACTTCAGATGCTGTCCCAAAGGTTTCGGCTGCACTTTACAGAAACTGAGGGATTTCCAGGATTTCCAGTGCTCTGCGCTCGGCTCCCACTGCCCCGGCCTCCCACTCCCAAACTGGAGAAGCCTTCAGGTCATATCTAGCGCAAGAGTGAATATCGCCTCTTCCTAAAATAGCTGTCAGCAGAATAGGACTCAGACTTTATTTACTTCCCATTAGACTGATTAACATTTCCTAATGAAAATACATCTATAAAAGCTGACTTGATAATACTGATAGCAAGTGACAGCTTTTCCCCGCAATCCGGTTGTACAAGGATTAATTTGTCATCTTCCACCCCTTAATGTAGGATTTATACTCCGAGGTACCCTTTTAGACACGGTTGTTCAACATAACATTAGAAATATTATTCGGAAATAAAATTTTTCTGGTAAATGTTTACACACAGTAGACACAGTCCAGTCCATAATAAAAAGATTAGTTTAATTTGCAAATAAAGCATCCAAAAACAACGGCAAGAGCACAGCACCAGAGCTAAAGGTCCAAATTGTGAGGCAGCAATAGCTGTCTGCCATTATCTACCTGTAACTCCTGCCTCAATATTCATAGGTTTATTGCTATTTTGGGCATTTTTATTTCAAAATTCGCGCGTTACGGCCATCCATAAAAGGTAAAACCTCCCAAATGTGTGTTTGACGACTTGCGTAACAGATACGTACAACCTACCATACGCACAACAGAACCTTCTCCCTTGTTTAGAAGCCAAAGTACTTAAAAAAAACCCAAACAAAACCAACAACAGCAGCAAAACCAACCAACCAAAAAAAACCCCACCTAAATAAACCCCAGTCCTAACGAATACATTTTGCCTAAGACAGACATGGCAGCAGCGATGTCATCTGTGGTATTCAAGACAAATAAGTTGCATTAAAAATTTTCCACCGAGTGCATCTTCCCAGGATGTGATTTGCCTGGCAGCACCTCAACAGGGAGGCCCTAGACATTGACACCACAGAAATCCCTGCCCAACAAGGTTCATCAATAACATGTATAGATACACACACACGCGTATATGTGTATACATATATGTATACACATAAAAGAAATACAGTTCTATGTATTGTTGCTACCTACACAAGCGGGTCAGGCTGCAAACCCTTAAGATTGGCTTAATCTGCCAAAAATTAAGAAATTTTTAAGATAGAACACTAACATGCCCGACAAGTAGGTTTTCATCATTTTGCCTTACACATGCAGAGCTACAGTAGTAACCTCAGCAAGACAAAATCTCCACATGGAAAGTTTATGCTGAACGATGTAAATACCTTCTACTTTGGATCACAAGCATGCGTACGACCGAAGAGAACTGCTCTGAATTAAAATTAGACTCAAACCCTTTTGTTTCACACCCAGTCATGCAAGCTACACTGATGGGAAGAGTTTATCCTTTAAATATTTGAACATTTGCTTTTCCTTTGCAAAGTCAGAGAATTGCACAGCACAGAGTTAAATGGGTCAAAGAAAATCTGAACATGAAGCAGGGAAAGATGTGCAATTATGAATACATCATGAACAAAAATAAAAGCAATTCTTATGCATTAATGGTACATCAAGCTAATTCAAGAAGGCTAAAATCATTAAAAAGGCATCCTGGGGCAGTACACAGTCATTACAATACTGTGCTGACAAGAAATATTAAAATAATCATTTCCAATGTCATTGATAAAATCCATTCTGATAAGCAGGGGAAAAAAAAAAAAAAGCCCCTAATTCTTAATTGGGAAATCTGAATTACAATGGATCTTACTAGCATTTGATCATATTTTTAAAACTTAATTCGTGACTGATAATTCCGAATTCCAAATATCAAACGCCGAAAAAGAATTTATTATCCTCCATCGTTGCGCACATTATTAAGCTAATCCCCTGGTAACTGGAATATTTCTTTTTTATTTCATACTGAAATTCGGGGCCTGCTCGTGCAGCTCCAACTTCAAACAGCATCAGAGATCAGACCCAGGTGGGACAACGCTGAAGGTTAAAATCAACCCTCTAAAATGTTCCAAATCCTGCTTCATGTTAAGAACAGCTGATTGTCACATCACAGGATGCTTAAACACTTACCACTCTTCGGAAGTTACAAGCTCTATCCCACTATTGAAACACTTTAATTTGTACATTATTACTAGAGCATCAGAAAACAAGTGATTCATCGAATGCACATTCCAAAGGACTACGAATAACCATCCTGACAACTACTGTTTACACGTTAGTTTTCAGCTTCTTAAAGCATTAAAAACCAGTTACCTAAAAATACACAGTTGTACATTAACTACACATCAGCCTTCATTAAAAGTTTCTGCAGACAAAAGTGAAATATCATAAAGCAGTGTTCATATTACAAAATATGAACCTACAGGCTCCATGATCTTAGAGGTCTTTTCCAACCTAAATGATACTATGATTCTATGCTCTGTTACAATCAATAGTGAGCTTATCAACTCTAATGGAGCACTGAAATGTATTTGGATTTAACTAATGAATAAAGTAGTGTTTTAATAATAATAATAATAATAATTCAAGTTAAATTATTCTACCACTCAACTGTGAGGAAAATAGGAAATGAGTTATAGTGGACAAAAGTCATAATCGATGACCACTAACAGAGTTCAGTGGATGCTTGCGGGGAAAAATTACAAATCGAATTTCTAATGTGTGTGCAATGAAGGAGTAAAACACTCTTCAATCTCGTTTCCAATTTCTTCATCCAAAAGGCAGAAAACAGAAACAATAAACTAGATTTTAGAAAAAACTTGTGAAACAGCACCTTTTGTAACAAAACTACTAATGGGTATGTTAAAGAAAAGTCTGCTGTAACCAGGACTGGGAACAGACGGGTTTGGACACTGGAAGTTTACAGACAGGTTCAGATTTACCAACTCACTGGCAATTCAAACCTCCTGAAAAACAGAAGATGGAGAACAAAGCGTATTTGAACTACAAACTTCACACGTAAATGACAGCTGATGCAAACCACTGCATAGTGTTTGACTTGATTAAAATAGGACTCGTTGTGTGCAAAGTGAGAGCACTGAAGCTAACACGACTAAACCAAACCCCATCTTCCCCTACTGCATCCACAATATCCACATTTATGGAAAAAGGAGCCATAGCCCTTCAAAATGATTCTAGAAAAGTAGAAGAAATGAAGAGCTCATCAAAACCACAAGCCAACAAAAACTGTGGGACATCCTGACCAATGTACTGAAACACCCTCCCAGAACCACCAAAGCAAATGCTTGGAACATCTAAACATTGAGCAAAACCTACACCATCATATAATACCTGGTAACTAAATCCTATAGCTAAATTCTGAGAACAGATATCCATCCAGCTGAGAGCAAAGTCTAGAAACAATTCCAATATACAGAAACCTGTCTTAATGAGTGTAGTAGCTCCATACCTTGTATACAGCTACTAACTTGTCAATAAGTATTTTTCTTTAGCTATAAACAATTGAAAAAAAAACTGTCTTATGCCTTCATCTATTAATGAACATTTTTGTAATGCAAAAATTGGTCTATACCTCTTTCAAATTTACAGAAAAACACATAGAATTTAGGCCAGCTGCTGGCACTGACTCAGGGTTACCTGAAAATAATAAGAAATGCTTAAGAGCATACTGGGTGAAGAACTACTTATCCGGTCCCTTCTCCCATCAGTCCTTCTTTTCCTTGTTCATTGATGATATTTACATAAAGAAGTGGGGTTTTTTCAAGTCAGACTAGGCTTTCTGATGTTGGATAATCGGCTCCATTTATTCCGGAGAGGATCTGAACACAAAGCGAAGTTACGAACCAATGCTGTGTGGTGCTTGCTTTTGAGCAAAAGAAGCTCCGAAGTCCCTTGAGGGGGGCGAAGAGGGAGTCCCTCAAGGGTTGTATTGAAGAATTCCCTTGCATCAAAAAAAGGAAAGAAAAAAAACCCACGCACATTAAAAAACACCACCAAAACACAGCAAACACAAAACATAAAACCCCCATGGGTACAGGGCCAAACTCAGACAACCAGGCAAATGTTTGGCTCCCTTGATGAAGAAAGGGCCCAACTCCTCCAGTATAAGAAGAGCCAACTCCAATTTAACTCCAATTTAACACTGTGATGAGCCAGCGATGTCAAGTCACCAGCCACTGTGGCGAATTCTACTGGATTCCATCAGGTGTGGCTAGGTACAGTTTGTATTTCATGCCATACAATGAAGTTGGAACAAAATTGGAGCGTGTGTGTAAAATGTGTATATATTTCATGATATTAGCTTTTATTTCCTACTGAATACGATTTCACACAACCTGTTCTTTGTCAGAAAGTAAAAAAAAGCCAAGTTATTCTCATTAGTCCAAGGCTTCCTCAGCATTAATTGCCATTAAAGCAGTGGTGACGTAGGCTCGGCCCCAAGTGACAGCCCTCCCCACCGTTCCTCCTATCTGCCCACAAAACAGACAATATTTCACACCCTTTTTCTAAAGGAAAGATAATTCAGATGTTTTCTCCAAACTTCTCTGCTTCTACCCCTTGCCCCTCAACGGTGCTCTGTATATGGACTGTATGAACCCTCTGAAGAACCGCCAAAATGCATTGTTAAGCCTCCATTCAACCCGAACGTGCTGGATTTGCACCAACCAGTCGCCCTGTGACCGAGAACTCGCTCAGAACAACTTGCACTGTTCATTCACACCTCCTCATTTAATGGGGTTAAGAAGTCGCTTTGTCTCCTGCTGAAATAAACAGCAAAAATTATCAGGAACTGGATTCGCTCCCAGATGCGTCTGGCGACCGTAACACATTTATACAGAAACATTGCTAATCCGATTAGTTGGCAACTACTAAACACTTGGTTGACTGCCACGTAGGTAAACCAAAACCTTGGTATTTCTGAAACACATGATCTTTGTCAATACTTTTTACTTAATACTGAAATTTAGCAGAGAGACAAACAACCTTCCTGGAAGTTTACAAGTTTATCACACTAGCGTTTTGGCAAGAGAATTCTCTCTCAAAAGGTCCCTGAGGAAAAAAAGGAAAAAGAAAAAAAAAAGACTACTCTATAAAGATCCACAAACACCATGACTTGGAATATATACTTAAAAATCTAACTATAGCTAGGGCTCAAAAATAAAAGTATTAATAAACCCTACTGGTTCTTTGAAACTCATATTCAATATAGAAAATCTAGGCAGTGAAAACAGCAATTTCTGCAACTAGCTCAAGAGAAAACTGAGCAAAGCACAAAGATACAGTTTTAAATGTCGTTATCTAAAATCCTACCAACAAGACGGGTAAAAACACCCTTACTTGTAATTAAACCTAGCACAGTGCATGTCAGTGTTTCCTGTTTAAAAACGTGAATGTTTTGCTTTCCTTTTTTTCCATTCAAAAACTAGAATGTTTTGTGCTTTTTAAAATTTTCACTTTCTTTGCCCCCGTTTCTGATACATGCTGGTTTGACAGAGTCTCACATCATCACAGACAGCACAGGTCTTTGCAACGAAGAGCTGGCAACAAAATAAACCCCAGAACTAATCGAGAAATATTTCAACGTAATTAGTAAGGTTTTTAGAGGCAGAAGAACTGCTGCTAGACAACCATGGTGAGAAGACAGCAAAGCCCCAAGACACCTGGACGAATTTCCACTAGAGGGTGCACAAAGCCCATCTCATACCGCAACGACCAAGTTCAACATCGCTTCTCCAAGGGTTAACTGTTCCACAGTAGTTACAGATGGTCAGAAAGAACTTTAATTATTCAGGGGGGTTTTTTTGAGACTGTAGACAATGATCCCAAATACCTTCTACAAGGCAAACTAGAACATTGCTGCTAATGACGTTTTAAATCACTTTTAAGCAGCCAACTTTACTTCTAAACCCCTACATACAACTGCCAACTTTTAACGCTCCACAAATGCCACGTGTTACTTCTCGTGGTTACTCTGTTCCTATCAATTTTGTCAATTTAATCTGAATTTCTCAAGTGTGGAAGACAATTTTTAACTACTTTGCACAAACAGCCTCTCAACTTCTCCACGAGCACTAAAACAAAACGAAGAAAACTTTGCCAAAATAATAAAGCAAGCACTGAAGAAAACTGAAAAACAGATAAAAGACTAAAACCAGCTTAAGATGCCTAAGACTAGAGGTGCTGATAGGGAATACAACAGTGTACATGTGCTGTGATCAGCATAAGGAGCCCTCTACTTCACTTAATATAATAGAACAAATCCCTTAAAACCAGCATTTTCTTTAATGAAACATTAATGAACAATTGCAAAACAGGAGAGTACTATCAGACATTGGTGGTTATTTAAAAAACCAGCTACAGTGTTGTGCGAGATGCTGGATGCAAAAAGCAATCGTTACCATCTTGGAAGACTCTCTCCACATTGAGTCCGTAAGTAGCACAGGTTTCATAGTACGTGCATCTCTTGAGATCATTCGATAACTTCCTCGCTCTGGCATCATCTATGACACGTGGATTACTGGAACTTATAGCATCTACAACAACAGCAGGGGGAAAAAAAGACATATTTAAATATAATTGCCAGTGCCCTAGCAGTGAATTGAAGCACAAACCATGAGACTTTAAGAACTTTTAGGAAACAACAGGGGTGCACATCACTCCAATTTCATACTTTGTTACCAAAATCACCCGCACGCTGATTCTAAAAAAAATCAGAAAAAAACCCCAAATGGTTTCTGGTTACCTTAAAATACATTGAGGACACTACCCGCAAAAACCACAAAATCACACGAAAGAACGTGAGTTCTGATGCAAAACACACTTAGAAAAACAAATGGCTGGTAAATAGAAATGTCAAGTGACTTCTTTAGGCCTCCTATAAATATCAGGAGTGGATTACAAGTAGCTTTCACCTGTAGAGCGTGAAGCACAAGATATAACATGTTTGTAAGGACAAGAACATTTTCAGTGGAAAAACAAAGGTATGGGGGGAGAAATGGTACCAGGTATAGCTGCAACACTTGGGGAAAGCGAGGAAACCATTGGAGTTACAGGAGAGATGCTTTTCTTAGAAGAATATAAAAACAAACAAAAGAAACCAACAAAGCCAAACAAAAGCCAATAAACCAAACCAAAACAAACAGAAACAAAAACAAACAAACCCCCCCCCAAAACAACAATAAACCAAACGCAGATTTTTGATCCAGTCACAGCTCACTGCGTGACCCGGCTGCCAAGTCACAGCCAAGGCTGGATCCGGGAAACTTATTGTAAATGACTTTGAGCCTCGAACCTCGATGCAAGGGCACCCACGAGACATTGTGTGAACATCCTCACAGCCAATAAAAACAATCTTTTTCTAAACAAATAATAATACTTCGTACCTCTCTGCAAGAGCTACTTTTCACGTGTGCTTTTTAACACAAATATCCAGAGTTTATCTATAGGAGCTGAAAAAAACTTTGCACTAGAAAAGAAATAACAACCCCACTAACAGATGAAGGAGGAGTTTCTTCATTGCTGCTCCATCATACCAAAGAACTATGCAAAGGTTATACTGCTTGACTATTTATAAAGTGATAATGATACGAACAAATCTTGAAAAGTGATTTTTTTTCTTTTTTTTTTTTTTTTTTTTTTCCCAGGAGTATCATGGTAATTCTTAGCTCTGGCAAAAAAAAAAAAAAAAACCAAAACAAACCTTGTAAGGTGAGATAGCAGTACAACCTGTTCCACAAAACTCTGCAGCTACCACCTTACAAACACCAGGCACCAACTCCAGCAGTTAGAGCTGCTCAGAATGTTTTCCTAAAAAGCCGGTATTTTCCGTAGCAGCAAAACTACCTTTGTTTTTTGGAAAAAAAGAAAAAATCATCCCTTTAACATTCGCACAAAGTCAGTGCCTATTGCAATGCTGTATTTGAGGCTCGGTTCTGGGCATGACATGACCGTGCCTCAACTCATGTTCTCTCTACTTTCTCATGAGATCTAATTAATAAAACTAGAGCAGTTATTTAGAATGTTAACAGTAAATTTTTTTTTTTTTTAATCAGCAGAGGGCGCTGAAAACATTTAACCAGAAAGGAGTTGATTGATAAACAACACCATTGCCGCAAAAAGTGTGAATTCTGAGGCAAACTCAGTGCTGCCTGGCCTGTCACAGAACAGTGACACAGAGAACGCCAGGAATCATCGGGCAAGTGCTGACATTTTGGGAGATAATTCATTTCGCAGCTCATTTCAAGATTAACAGCCAAAACCAACAAGCTGGATGTCAAACAGTTTTATTTCAAATATATTTTTTTATCGAGTATATTTATATATTTAATATATTTCATCTCACTGCACAGTTTGACAGTTGATGTAGTCAAAAAGCTGTATTTTCTTCTGATGCTTACTGCCAGAATTAGCAGTATCTTTTGTCCCTTTTTTTTTTTTTTTAAATCCTCTTTGTATCAGTACTGCAACAGAAAACAAATTTTGAAAAAGTTCTGCCTTTTCTTCAAAAAGTTCCTTTCTGGTAATAACTGGAATGAAATGGGAAACCATACCCCAAAGTGCCAGAAGTGCAGAAACGAAAGCACCTCAGGGAAACGTTTTCCCGTCTCCTTTTTCAGCTCCAGTTTTAAGCTGACAGTGGGGCCCTTCAAAGCAGTTCATTTCTGCTTTTTGGCTGTAGTTTCTGCTGTCCTAAGACTTCCTGTGGACCTACTTCCCTTTTCATTTTTTGTCATGTTTCCGCCCTAAAGCCTGGTTGCGATTCCTCCTGCCCACACGTGGCTGACAAAAGAATAAGCTGAAACAGAGATGGAAAACTTCAACGCCACCAGACCCAGCAGCACACGCTAAAAGGGAAGATGCCCAAAAATTGAACCTACAAGAGCAACTCGTGACACTTGTGTTGTTCCTTTAACACCGTGCAGTAACCTGACAATATATTGAGCGCAATAATTCGTTATGAAGGAACTCACAAAAAACTCTGTGCCATGCTTCCGAAACAGCAGCTCTGTAAAGTAAGAAGTCTCAAGTCTGGCATGTATGCAGGAACTCCTAATTTTTGCAAGAATTATCACGGGAGGGACATCTACACGGGCAGGTGCAGAACAGCCTCAACTCGTGTGTCTACTCCCTGCAAACCTACTGCAGTTTGGGAAACTGCTGAAACATTAATGTGACCCACTGGCAAAACAAGGCAGGGGACATGTAAAAGACAGCTGAGATGAAAAAGAAACTGAAATATTGCTGGTACCTTTCCCTCGCCACATTTCCCCATGTGATAGCTGTGGCTAGCTGCTGCTCCAGAAGGAGTTTTGGAAAAACAGAACGGGGGGGATTGTTTCAGGAGGTTAAAAGTTGCATTTCCATTTGATTTGAAGACTGGTGTAACTAAGAGATTGCTTAAGGGCACAGTTCAGTTCCGTCTCTTAAACAGCACTGTAGGTTTTTAATCTCTGATCCACCTGCCTCCCAGGAATGCCAAAGTATTGGTCACTTCTAGACCGCCAAACTCATGGAAACGAGTCTGATGTCAGAACTTCATTACGCAACTGACTCACCTGCCCAAATTCAACGTCAGCGTCTCCCTGCTGAGCAAGGGACTAGCAAGCACTGAAAGCATCTTTTAAATATTTTCATTGCTAAAGTCCTGCACTCTCTTTCCCAAGGGTGCTGCATGGATGTTTGTCTCCTGTCTCAAACCAGTTCCTGCAATGCCACGGCCCATAGCAAAGCCACTTGAGGAAGCCCAGAGGGCACAATACCACCCTGCCGATTAACCGCCAGCTTATTCACAGGCTCTCATCAGAGTGTCAGTACTGATGGAAGAGAAGGGACAGGACAGGATGTGGCTCTGCCAGCTTGGAACAGTCTATAGGGTCACAGAAATACACTCATAAATCAAGACTGCACTTACCCTGGGTTCCCACCAGTACCATTGGAATTTCACTAGTGTTACGGTAGTTTGCCATCCGGCTGTAGTAGTGGTAAACAGTCTGGAAGCTGATTTCATCTTCCAAGCTGAAGACAAATATAACAGCATCCACCCACATGGCAAACTGCAGGATAAAAACAGAAAAGGCATAGTGTGAGAAAAGCAGTGAACAGGAGAAAAAGAAAAATACTAACGTTCTTACCTTACTTGGAGGGAAATACACATCAGAGAAACATCACTGGTGATAATAAACAAGGTCTTAAAAGTGGCATATCATTACTAAAATGATGAATCAATGTTCATCATTGCAAGTGATGGTGATCTGGGATACACAAAGGCTTTTCCCCACGCTCACAACTGCATTTCTCCTTCACTGGTATATGCTATTACAAGCCCAACTACTAATAGCACACGTTGGTTTTGATTCACAGCAAAACATGACAGCTTCAGATTTCTGAATTTGTGAATTATAAATGAAAAGCACCTATCTCTAGGCACTTCAGTGCCCCACTTAGCGTGTTTTTTCCCCACTCTGTGCTTTCCATGCATGCATGCTGATGTTGTTCCTGTTAATGCCAGGACAAATATTACGGTTGTGGTTTTACAAGCATTGCGAGTAATTCTCACATCTTGATCAATGTCCAAAAACGTTCTTTTCAGATTTCCAATTTTTCACTATACAGACACTCTGAGCAAACAGTACTGAATGTCTCATTCAGCTTTCAGTGTGAAAACAAACTATTCTCTCTTGGCATCAGTAATTTGCTAAAAGACATGCATATAACACAGGCCAAGGCAAGGTGCTGCTAACGTGACCATGCATGTGACAAAGTTTTAGCTCACAAGTGGAATAAGATTGTTCGAACACATTTAACATAACATTAAATGTATACAGGACACCAAAAAAAGACTGAATTTAAGCTTACCTCACTGCCTTTATTTTTCCCTAAGTGACTCCACTCCTACCCAAAGTTAAACCAATGGAAACAAGTTTCAGCCATCGGAATTCGTATATTTCATTTTATTACTACTGCGATATGCCAGGTAGATTGGGGACCCACTGAACATACAAACAGCTGCAGGAAGGTTCATTTGGGAAATGCTTACATTATACATTTTTGAAAGTTTTATGAGACCAGCCTAGGTTTTTAAGCACTTACTTCAGCCCTACCAGCAGCAGTATTTAAACTGCTTCAATCACTGGTTTGTAGATTCACAAGATCTCAGCTTTTAGCAAGGCATCCCCCAGCTGCATATGCAAAAGGAAGGAAAAAGAGCCAGCAGTATGAAGTTATGCACTAAAGTTGCTGAGCTCATTAAATTTTATTTTTCAGAATCAGGAGCTAGCAGTACTTCTTGCCTATTTTTCATACAGCATATTAGCTTGCAATTTAAGTTAATGTGCACATTTGAGTGTGTATTGTACTTGAAACCAAACACACATATTACGGATACAGTGTAAAAAAACAGACAAAAATGTTTTGCAGTTTTCAAGGCAGTCAGGAGGACAATCATCTAGGAGTATCTACACACGGCATAGTTGCTGCCAGAATAAGGCCAACTACCACACTATTAAATTTCAGCTGTTCAAACCAGAAGATCTAACCAGAGACAGCGTCCTTACTGGGGACTTGGTTTTGAGTCTTATAATAAAATGGTTCTCACTGACTGGACTCGGCAGCATCATGTCAAGAATTCTTCCTTACAGCTATAACGTCCTTAAAGCATCAGTCTGGAAGCTAACAGTGTCTCTAAATTTTCTTAATGTTTCACCAGTATGTAGCAGAAGCCTTCTAATGAAGATTATTAAAAAAATCCAGAGGGTGGTTATTCAATGCGGTGCCCTCTAGACAAAATATTTCCAGTAACTTCTTACTTCTCTTTTCATATTAAAATAAGTTTAAGCTTTGTGGATACTAGACCTGTGATATTAAAAACTAAAGGAATTTTGGAAAACACACAGAAGGTCTGGAAATTGAGGATGTCTTATCCACACCACTGTGCAGAGAACAGCTTGAAATAAGGAGGACGGCTCGGCTGCTGATACACAAATCCATCTTCAGACTTGCGCTACTGTGATTGAGCAGATATGTTTGTTCCAGGTAAGTCCAAATAAAACCAAACAATAAACAAAAGTTCTAAATGAAAAACAAACAAACCAACCCCCAAACAACCACCACAAACAAACAAAAAAGGAAAAACAAACAAAAAACACCACCCCCCCCCAAATAAATAACAAACAAAACACACACAAACACACAAAAGGCATGCGACAGCTCATTATAGCTCATTTATGTTAATCGGATTTTACAGTAGGAGGCCACCACATTTGTAACAGATCACAGTAAGAGCAGAATCAAACCTGGTGAGCAAAAGAAATGGTCAATATTCACAAACTCAGACAGTAGCAAGACTGAAGAAGCATCAGCCAGTGCATCTGACCACCTCCCTGTTCAGACAACATTATGTTAGACAAGAGAGATCATAGATCCAGAAAGTGAATCTTCAGGTGAGTTCATTTTCCCTCCTTTCCTGCCAAAAAAAGGGGATGGTGACCTGTCGCCGTGGCTGCTTATTAGCCTGCAGTTAATGCAAATGAACTCTGCAAAACCAAATCTTCAGGTGCAAAAATATTTACATTGCTGTGTGTACCTTTACAACTCCAGCATTTATCTTTCATGTGAGGGAACGTTCTCTAAGCATCAGGGCCTGGAAACTGTTGTGTACTTCAGCCAAATTATTCACAGCCTCAAACAGAGCACTTCTTTTAGGCTCCCGCCTCACATGGCTGCAGATGTGTCAGTGACACTAATTTTTTGTTTTTTATTTTAACTTCCTTCCAGGATGTCTCTCTTGGTCTCCATTTCCTCCACCTCCTTTCTCTTCTCCTTTATCCGGGCACCTTCCCCCCTGCTCTAATCCTCCTGCAGCTAACGAGCAATAGCGGAGCATTGAAACACAAGCTGCTGCTGCTGGCACCGCTCCCGTTCAGCTGTTTGGCGATAGCACAGCTCCTGCTGCTAGATTTTTTTTATTTTTTTGGAAGCAGATCCAGTACCGATCAGCCAAGCAAAGCAAAGCCAGCGGCAGCCACCACACTTGAGTGCCCAGGTAAGAAGAGGTAGAGGGGACACAAGGAGGAGGATGCTTGAAGACACCCGGCCAGGCTGGCTGTGCCAGCGGTGATTTGAGCATCACGTAAACAAACGCTTCACTTCACACCGCTCAAAATAGAGTAACAGAGTTAAGCACACAAAACCACAGGTGTCTTCTCAAAAGCACGTCCCGGTGAGTCACCTTCTCCCAGACAAGGAGGCAACACACCGTACACAGACACCGAGTCAGAAACCTGAGAACTCGGCGGTGCCGAGCTGAGCTCGCAAAGCTGAGCCTTAAACAGCACAGGGAACAAAACATGGAAGCAACAGGGAATGCAAATATTAGTACACAAGTATGTGTGTCACTGTGCATATATTTACTGTGTATTTTAACAATTAAGAGAATCTAACTCAAAGGAAAACTTACGACTATAACATGCAGCTTTGCCACGACTGGAAGCATTTGATTAGGCATTCAGCACGCATTAACCGTGTGCCTTTACTACCCAGTTTCACTTTGTAATCAAAATCCCAAATATTTTCTAAACAGAATATTTTTCACCTGAGGGTGATGTAAACATTTTCCCAACAGAAAGATGAGCAGGACCCAGGAAAGGACAAAACGAAGCCAGTTCTCTTAAAGGAAGGTGTGATTTTTGTTTGGTTGGGTTTTTTTGTTTGGTTGGTTTGTTTTTAAAGAAAGGAACCCGTGGTGTTGGGCTGATAAAGCTCTATGGGTGCAGTGCTCACCTGTGCCTCCGGAGGGCCCCCTTCATCTCTGATCAGCAGCAGATAGCTTTGTCCATCAACTACTATCTCTTTCTTGAATCTCCCACCTGTCACACAGAGTAACTCATTACAGAACTGAAAAATGTAAAAAATACAAAACAGAAAAAGGCTTCGCTTGTGGAAAAAAGGTGTCCTTAAGAACTTTCTCAAATTAGTCATCTACTGTGAATATAACTTAAGTTCATATGCCCGTGCATAAAAATTACTTAAGAAAGTTAAGTCATATTAAAAATAAGGCTAATGTGGGAAAAAAGCCAACAACTGCATTACAAACACCAACTCCCATTTAGGTGTACTTGGTTTTGATACATATAGTTAAAAGACAGTCACCTTTGTTTTTTAAAATGGTGAGAAATGTATCTCTGAGAAAAGCAAACATGGGACAGTTGCATACAAACGTTATTTATTAGAACTAAAATAGATTTCTTGTGTGTCTCAGCATTTCCTCAAGAGAAGCCCAGTTCTTACAGCAGACATGTAATGTTATGAAAATGATACTTCTATATTCACAAACCACAGTTAGGGGAAAATACTAGACACGTTAGACAAAAAAAACTACAATGGTGGTACCTTAACAGAGAATGTTATGCCACTTACTAGCAGGATGAATTAAAGACCTACTTTTGAGATCTAAATAAAAGGAGCAGCGTCACAGCCTTCAGATAAATTCTATTCCTGATCCTATTATTTCAGGAAGATGTAGAATATTGAGTGCTCGTGAAGACCAAAGAGCTGGCACCAAACCTAAGAAACCAAACGGGGCCGTGCAGTGCAGCTGCCCCATTCCCTTCTCTGTCCACTGGTCTGATGGGGACTTTGAGCCTGACCCAAGGGCAGAACACGGATTGCTTTCCTTTGGGGTTAAGCACATTTCAGGCATCCTGCTGCGTCTCATGACGGACTTCAGATAATGACAAATCACATTTCAGGTTTCTGGTGTGACCAAGCCTAAGCCAGGATTAGCAAGCTTGGCCTGGCGAAGTCGTTGGGTTGTTGAAGCTCCTCTCCTGCAAGCAGAGCACTCTTATCTCCCCAACGATGCCACAAAGGGCCCACAGCCTCCAGGCTTGGCATCGTCCGACTGCCTCACATCTGCGCTTACCGGGCTAAGATAAAACATATCTACTGACACACATGCTAAACTCAAAGCTTTCTTTACCCCTCTTTTTTTTAACTGGAATTATTTCCAATTTGAATCTTGTTCCCCAAGCACGCTTACTTAAAAAGTTCTCATACTATCAAACCCAATGCATTTAAACACACGGTAGGTGGGTGAACAACTCCGACTTGTTCTCCAAACAAGCTCCCTGGGCGCGTAAGTCGGCACACACAGGCTAACGCGGATCCTCAAAACATTTGCACAAAAATTGCTCGCCTCAGGGAAACAACAACCTGGCTTAGACACACCATTCCCACAGCCCAACCACGACGGCCGGTTTCAAATCAAGATCGCTCAGCTACATACAGTACTTAAGCATGTTTAAACGCATTTTGTTTTTAATACAAGACATAAGAACACAGGGGCTTGTTTGTGGTTTTTGCTGTTGTTGTTTTTCTGTTGTTTGTTCTTGTTTATTTTCTTTATAGACCTACCCTATTACGAACAACTTAGCAGTACCACACATGCAACAATTACGACTGTCACATTTCTGGTTGTTTAATTCCACAGGAGGAGCAGAAGAGCTACGTATAGATTTTCATTATCTTGCTCACAAGCTGGATTTCTATTTTGCCTTTGAAGACCAAGTGGCAAGTAAATATACATCATTACTGAACTTGAAGAGAATAATCAAAACCAAGTGTAAAACATCGAAAGGAAACTAGTCTCAGCTCTCAAGAACTGAATTTCTATTAGCCATATCATTATTTCTATATGTCGTCAATTAATTGTAGACACTTCGTAGTGAAGTGTTAAATAAGATGAATTACTTACATACAGCCCTCCAGAGAGGCTCTTTAAAGCTGTAAGTAACAATGGAAATGCAATATATATGTGATCGAAGAGTGGAAGTTCTGCGTAATTGCCATTCCCTATTTCCTTTTTTTAAACACTGAAAGTTCACATAGCTAATTATAAAATACCACAAACTGAACACATTTAAGAGCCAACTCATTATTCCCTCTTGTCAACAGGATGCCTTTCAGGTCTCACTGTATCTTCAAACAGTCCTCAGAGGTACAAAGGAGGTACAGACAAGGTGAAATAAGCATCTTAAATAGAGATTTTTTAAAAATATATATATCCATGTAGTATTAAAATGTATATACACAGATCACAAACGTGAGCACTACAAGATTTATTCTTGAGAGCCACTTCAGGATCACTAAAGATGGTGTTTGCAGGGGCAGGTTTGAGAAGTGTATATTTAACAAATACAGTGTGGAGTTATCCAACATCTCTCTTGCTATACGAATCCACACTAAATGACCAGCTTGTACACCTGCTCCTTGCCTCCTCCAAAAACCACTGTGCGTACAGCTCAGTACAATGATACCCTATTTTTATTTCCAGTATTCATTTCAAATCTTGACATGCTGTACCACTTCACCAAGGTCTGTCACGCTGGAAGAGCAGCGTACAGGCAATTTAAATCTATTCAAGTGGCTCTACCCTTAAAAGCCGAGTGAGCTCGTTATCTGGAATATGCACTAGTTCCTTGCACATCCTCATGCATTCATTTATTTTTGTTTCTGTTTAGGTATTTCACAACAGTTTAAACCTAATAACCCCACCAACAAAAATGTTTAAAAGAATGCCCTGCATTTCCAAACTGTAATAAGCATTTAAAAACAATCTGAAGATACAGAAATGTAACAGGAGACTTGCGCTCATCCCCCAAATAAGAATTATTTTATGCAAATTTGAGATCAAAGCAGGATGCATCCCTACTAACTAGTGTTTCTACAACATTAAAGAGCCTTTATTATGAGCACGTCATAATGTTAGGTACTGCACAGGACAGAGATTAAGAAAAGCTACCTCAATATGAAAAAATTACACAAACAAAAGTATAAATGGTGAAGAATAAACAGACTTCTGCCAGTGTGTGAAACCAAGGCTCTGCGGTTGTCTCGCAGGTATCTGTGGTCATAAGATTAAGGGAAACAATTGACTGATTCTGCTTTTGCCTTGATGAGCCCTGACATGACCCATCTCCAGGCCCAGCAAGTAAAAGCAGTGAAAGGGCAGTGATTTTGAGATGGTTCAGGCTGCACTAGTAATTAAAAATAAATAAATAAATAAATAAAATCTTTGGCATTTGTAAAGTCTCACAGAGGCATCAGGAAAAAGAAAGTAGAGAGATCGGCCTTTTCAAATATTGAACTACTGCAACTGGTCAAAGAAGTCACGAACTCTCCCATGGCTACAAAATACCACAGTATTTTTTTTCATGTATCTGTATATATGATGGAGGCACAAGATACTGTCAGAAGACACTGAAAACAAAGAAAGGACCTTCTTAATTTAAAGAATGAGCTCGAAAAACCACAGTGCGAGTCCCAAGGGAGGTGGTGAGCTTTGTTCCACTCCCATCAGTATTATGACACACGCAGCTTTTTAATGAGGGAATTTCTCAACTCCCGTATGCACCTGCCAAAAGAGGTCATTGAAACACAGAGACTGGCAGCCTGGACCATGGCTCTGAAGGACGAAAAGACAGCTCCTGATACGTCCTAACAGGCACGTCAAAGCACAAAGATGCTGAAGCGCAAAATGTGCAATCAACAGTTGAATTATTATATATTTACTTGCAGCCCCAACCCCAGCTCTAAAGCCATATAAGAGACATGACAGTGAATATCTAAATAACTCTCTACAGCCAGACAGATGGAGCTGGAAACTGTTTTCAGGAAATATGACAGTAATTTTATAAAAACAAATCACCGAAACTGTGTGGAAGCTCTAATTCGGGAGGATTTCAGTATGTGATTTATTTATTTTCTCTAAAGCTCTGTATTCATAAATTGCTGCATTATTCCCAGGTTTCCAGGGCAAGACCATTATCAATTCACACAGACTCATTTTCAGACACGTACAGAATTTTGTGTAAGGCGGCAAATATTACTGCTGCGTACAAACCACAGTACCCACCGGAAAATAGAGCTGTGATTCTGATGCCACCCATAAAACCACCCATGCTCCTCTCTGCATTAGGCCAAATTCCTACTATAAAATGCTCCAGACGAAAATACAACTTTGGTCAATATAAAGCTAAATAAATTCTGTGTGGCAGTGATTTACAACCACGGCTAAAGGCTCAGCACAAGTCAGAATACCAGACTGAGGGAATCAACAAAAGCTTCCTAATCTCATTTCTATGCACATCATTCTTCAAAGGTTCACCCCTTGAATCAGCAGCGCTAAGAAACTGTCCTTCGGTAAAAATTGATACTAGCTTTAAATACCACACACATCTGTAATCAAAGGTGCTCAATATTGCGAAAGCTTTTTATTACATGGGGAATTGCATAGATGGAGGTTTTCATCCCGCTCTGAAAGCCCAGCCGCCGAGCGCTGTTCCACTGCGTAATTGCTCACCAGAGCAACCGCTGATTTTCATACTGTATCCCCAGGCTCGACTGCCTTTGCCAGGCTCTTTATTCGAGCAAATTGCCACGGGGATGAAGTTATTTGGCCATATGAGAAAGATAAATTCGGGGGGCTGGGCGCACGACAAGCCCACGTCTACCACAACCATGGGGGCAGGGCAGGCAGGGAAGCAGAGACCAAAGGGACGAGTGAAGCGGCCGTAAAAGCCTCTATTTTGTATTCCCAATGACATGTGAATTTTGACAACGGTGGCCAGTTGTCTCACAAATGCAGAGTCTCTTTTTTTTTTTTTCCTTAGGATGGCAAAGCCAAGAATCTAGCTCCTCTTCAAGGAAACACATTTAAAAACCACCTATTCCTTCCGTTCATACATCCATCATACATCCAGGACAAAAATATATGAAAACTGTTGATTAAGCTCAGAAAAAAATAAATGCTCACAAGATCTGCAACTAAGCAGAAGCACCAAAGAAGAATGACAGCAAGAGCCCCATGCCAGCATTGCAGCTCAATGTTACCCCAAGTTTTTATTTAAATAAACCATCCTTTCAAAATGTTTTTTCTCAGCGTTTCCCAATAAAGCATATTATCACACCAGAAGCGTTAAAACTAAATTTTCACCACATCAAGTCGTGCTCAGTGCTTGATGTCAACTCACATTGGCATCAGCAGCAGAGACGCTATCACAAACTATCTCTGAGCCACATGGGAAGCGAGCTCTTGGGTATTTCCTTCATGCAAATATTGTGCTAGACGAGACTTCAGAAACCAAATGCGGTTGAGCTGGGTGCAGCGTCAAACCACACAAGTGCAAAGACTGGGGAAGCATCGCTCTGGCACGAGACCACAGCCGCACGCAGATAACTGCACCACCGCCCAGCAAAGCACCAGGGCTAAAACAAAACAAAACACCAAACCAGGAAAAAACAACAATGAACAAAGAAACAAACCAACAAAACAACCTTGACCGAGCCTTTTGAAACCCACCATCTGCTTCTCTCAATGGATATATTTTGGGAAATACATGGATCAAATCATGGGCTAGAATATTAGAGTACCAAGCTATACGCAATTCAAGCAAGGTACACCCACAGGCACCACGTATGATGAAATGTAATCACATCATATAGATAATCTTATCATTACATATGAACTGACAAGGAAGCATCAACAGATCTTGTAATTCCATGAAAAGAAGGTTTACTATTGGAATTTTAGTAGCAGCTGCAACGACATTTAACAACTTAATTTTGAGATACATTCACTGAAATATTTGCAGTGCTAGATCTGATGGGTCCACAAAACCCAGTGGTGATTTCAATTGAGATCAACTGAATTTTGAGTTTTTAAGCTTTCAGGAAAATATAGCTTGCACTTTAAAAAAAAAAGTTTACTTCTCAAGTTGCATAGAGTTAGAGACCATAATTAAAATTCAGACAGAAAATGGGATGGACAGAGTTCACCTTGAGAACATACCAAGGCAGTGACACCAAATGACATTTCTGCAAAGGTATTTGGTCTCATTTCCACATGGTATAAAATAATTTAACAAAGAGTAGTGAAGTCCTGAGCAGCGTGACTGGGGCTGCAAATTAAACAAATAAGGAACGTGGGGAAATCCTGCTGCAACCCACTCTTGGCTCAACACCAGCCAACTAGTATGAAATACCCAGCAGTTGCTTCCAGTTAATTTAAACAGTTGCCAGCATCTAAAGAAAACTAAACAAAAAAATGCAGTGCTTCACAGACCAGTCTGGAAAGAGCATTTATTTGAGCCACCCACACGTTATTACACACAAACACAGTTATTAGACATTTGGGTGCAGGGAGGGAAGAATTCCACAGCAGATTATCTCTCTGCTAGAAGAACCTGGCATAGGGAAAAGGAGAAGCCAGAAGCAAATAGGCTGAGATTCCCATCCAATGTTATATTTCAGACAGAAGGAGAAGAAAATGACCAATTAACCACCAAGATAAATTAGCATAAAAAAGAGCCAGCCTCTGAGCAATTAAGTTTCCTTCCCGACACGGAGACAGGCCTTGGAGAAGAGTAGCGCATGTTATAGTCTCACTATAAAGCTTCTGACTGTCTGTGACATACTGCTTGTAAGCCAATTAGAGAAGCCCAGTCTTAATAAAATTACAGTTGTGAGTGCAGATGCAGAGGTAAGCCACGCTTGGTACTCATGAAATGATTCATCTTTAAAAAAGTACGATACCAACGCAAGTTTCTGCAGGAGTTTCGAGTCTCATGCAAGTATTTGATTAATAATCTAGAAGACGGAAGTAACAGGTTATTTAAATTCTAGATAATGAAGTGAAGCAGGAGGGACAGCAATGATATTAGAAAAATGGGATTGTACTTCAACGTTGCCACAACAAATTAGAAAAATAGAGTGGAAAGAACAACAGCAGCATCCCAGGGACAAATGGAGAGCCCTCCACCCCAGCAGGACCAACCAGCTGCAGGAGATAACTAAAGATGGAAGTAAAGATACAAAGCTCTACTCCAGAGTCACCAAAATTCTGGGTATAAACTTATGGATCTATATTCCAGGAGGAAACCTGACAGGCAGAATGGGATTCTGGCAAGTACCCACTGCCAATGTGCTTTTTAAAGACAGTTTTGCCCTCAGAGCATTTTAAGATTAAGATTTCAGTCTCCTGGCTGGAAGCATCCCTGTGCCTCAGGGTATCCTGTTTACAACATAATCAGTACCTGATTATCTGTTTGACAAACTAGAGAATCTACTCATCTATTAAACCTGTTTAGAGAGTAGTACTCGATTCCCTTTTCAGCAGAAGCCATACAGGTAGCACCCCTCTCAAGGACAGCTTAAAAAGATGTGTTAGGTAATACTGAAGTATGTGACGCAGCAGAAATAGTGCCATATGCTACTATTTAGCATTACAGCAAAAGTATTCATATTTAAAGCAGCACATTGATATTTAGAAATTAGACCAGAATTACACTGGTCGCTTCACACTTGACTGGAAAGAATCTATGGTTGTCTTTCCTCCTAAGAAAGGCACACCACCAACTGATATACGATTTTATATACAACAAATAGGTTTGAGATTTTAATCCTGGTCAAGGTTCTAGTGTGAATCTGCAAAATTCTGAAACATTGTCTGCAAAGTGATATATGATTTTATATACAATAAATAGGTTTGAGATTTTAATCCTGGTCAAGGTTTTAGTGTGAATCTGCAAAATTCTGAAACATTGTCTGCAAAGTGATAAAGCACCTGTGCCCTGCAAGCGAGAGCTCATATCTCCAAATTTACCCCACAAACAAGATGATAGACATCCACCAGTTCAACATGATGCAGTGATATATTTTCATCTGACACCTACTGCACATAAATACACAAGAATTTGGGCACTGAGCAAATAAAAGCTGAATACATTGCATGTTGTGAGCATGCCCTTCTTCATAGCTCATTCACGTGAAAAAATATTTCTGACAGTTTAAAGGGGTGGAAAAATAACAAGTAGGAACCTGCGAGGAACCTCCTCTGCTAACAGTCACCCCAACACCCCAAGTGCCAGGAGCCTCTTGCAGCCAAAGCTGCATCACCTGCGGGACCTTCTCTGTACACTGAGTTCTGCAGCTGCAATCTAAAATTATTTTAAAATTCCTGCACCGCTGCATTCTCGTCAGCACCATAATCTCTTGACTGGGCCCAGTTTTATTTGAATTTCATCAGGGCACAACCATGAATGTCGTATATTTGAGCTCAGACAGTAAAACTCCTCAGGTGAACATACGCAAGTATTTTTTAAAGCTATGCTTTATTAAGTATTAAAATGGAAGAGAGAAAAGGTATTTGTACATTTATAGGGGTGTGACCAGTACCCCCAGTTTCTGACCCTGGTAATATGGTCAGCAAAACATCACTTCATAAGGCAAACACCCACATCTATTGCCATCACCATCCCACCAAGGACCCCCCGAATAACCTGTCTGTCTCCATATTGTCAGATGACAAGCGCCTACAATTAAATTAATGGTTCAATTTCTACTAATAAGATAGGAAATGAAGCATATCCCATAGCCTTTCTTTACTTGCCTGCTGGGGTTTGTGTTTGGTTTTTGTTTGTTTGGGTTTACTTTTTATTTTATTGACAGAGGGTGCAGACAGTTGCTTACGTGTCACACTCACTAACTGTATATAAACTACAAGTCTAATTTTAAAAGCTTATTTTTATCAAGCCAGCTGGAGACTGACAAAAACCAACCAGCAGCAGTCAGCTTCTCTGGGCAGGATGTGATGCTACTTTTGGAGACTCCTACCTGTTTCCATCACCAGTCTTTTCAAGTTCAAAAAGCTTACACCCCCAAAATACCACTTTCCAAACAAAGTTCCTTAGAAAGTTAGCCCCACGACTTAAAATATTATACCATAGGTATTTTTTTGCTGCAGTTCCTTAAAAACATGTTTTATCACATATTTCATCTTCCAGATGCTAGCGCGTTTAGCCAAATATTCACACAGCTTCTACCTTTCAATCTACCACATAAATAATCTGCCAACACCTGCTCAAAGTTTATGCATCTAAATTCAACTTCACAAGCTTCCAACATAATTTCAAAGATCTTAACATACATACTAACAAACCCGAAACTGCATAACCAAAGTAAGCTAAAAACTCCTATAAGCATAGATTTCAGGCTTCTTTTTTCTCTTTCTTTCATTTTTAAAATATCCCCTTGCTTTTTATACTTGGTTTATAGCTGGCTTCTACAGTATCTGAGCTTTCACAGTATTACATTGCAAATAGTAACCCTGAAGTTAAAGTCAGACTTAACTAGCTGTGATTATACTATAATCTGTCTGAACACACGAAAAAGTCAAGTCTGCTAAGGAAACCTAGCCAAAGGACAAAGTTTTTTGTGTGTGTGTCATTTTTTGTGGTTGTGGTGGGTTTTTTTTTTGGTTGGTTGGTTTGTTGGGGGATTTTTTTGTTGTTTGTTAGTTTGGGGTTTTTTAAAGTTTTTCGTGTTTGTGCATGTTGGTTTTGTTTGGTTTTTGTTTGTGAGGGTTTTTTTGTTGGGGGGGTAGGTTTGGTGGGCTTTTTTTCTTTTGTCTGCTGTTGTTTTGTTTCGGTTTTGGTTTTTTGGTAACAGAATGGCCATTACGTAAGAGCGTACTGTATCTTACAGGTACAAAAATTCATTTTTCACCTGTATTCTGTATTTCACTAAATACCTTTCATATTAGTATCACTCAGAAACAAGGAGGAGGGGGGGAATAAGAAAAGAGAATGACAGCACTAAAATAAGTGACAAGTTTCTTTCAGATTGATGTACCTAATGTCAAGTGGCAGCCCTAGAAGTATACATGGAAAGTTTTAAAATGAGCAGCACTGAGGAAAACAGGCTGCCTGTTTAAAAGTCTCACCCAGAAGGAAAACCATGCAATGGGAGCTGGGAGAGAAGCTGAGCCACTCTCCCTCCATCCATTTTTATTCCTTTTGTACATGGGGGGAAATGAGATGGAGCAGGGGCAGCTCTGCACCTCCTGCAGAATAACCTGCCTTTCCAGCACTGGAGGCGGAATCCAGGGTCTAATTTGCCATCCTGCAAGGCCCAAGGCCCCTGGCATTACTAAAATGGGCAGAAACCCTAATGACAGCCTACTATAGCAGCAAATTCAAAAGTCTTTTGAGAATTATACATATCATGAATAAAATCAGCTAACTACTATGCCCTGCTTTCTGCTACAACTCCCAAAACAACGTAAGATTAAATGGAAGGTGGGGGGGGGGGGGGAGGGGGAAGAAAAAAAATCAAATACAAGCTGAAACATGTTGAAATTTTGCTTCAAGATTGAGACCTAAACACTGGGCTATGACTTATAAGTAATATTTGAAAAACATTTGAAAAATAAGGCAGAAGGCAGGTCCTTCTTCTAGCAGGAGCCCCTCCAAACTGGCTTCTGACTCAACAGCAGCAAAGAGCACTGGAGACATAAGAGGCACTTTTATTACTGCTAAGATCCTACAGATGAAATAGCAGTTATAAATCTGAATTACAGTTTTTACCTGGGACACAACCTTCAGAGGAACGTGCTATGAGAAGGGCACAAATCCTACACACATCACTCGTCAAAACCTTTGAATGTCGAAGGTGCAATTCAAAGACATCATCTTAAAGATCAGTCGACCCTCAAGGTGAAGGACTGAAAAATGGAAGCCCCTCCTAGGAACCTGCTTCTTCAGCATCTTCCCGCCGGGAAAAGAGCAAATACTTAACTTCCCTTAATTAACACAGCTGGTTATTTGTGCAGCACTTTACACAGAAACCAACTTGACGGCTGGAACAGAGAGGTTTTCAAAGAATTCACTAACCTACAGAGCCAGTCTCAGGGGGACCAGGAGAGGGAAGGGCTGCAGAGGGGAGATTGCAGAATACATAAACATGCTCTTTTACACTAAGCCTGAAAGGCTCCAAAAAGCCCAAGAGAGCCAACCGCAGCAATACTTTAAAATGATCAAAAAAGACAAGTGTTAGCTTCTATCTGGATGTCAGCATGAAATGTCAAATAGAAATAATCAGCTGACAGTATTATAACGCAACAGAAGACAAAGAACTGAAAGGAGATAATTTTGAAACACATGTCTAAAGTCATCATTGTCTCCTGCACACAACACGGCGTTTGTCTGTATTTTTACAGACAAAAAGAGAGCTCTGATAGCTTCAGCTGCCCCACAAAGTGCTGTGTAAAGCTCGTGGAACACTGCACCACAGATTTCAATTTAACATGAAAAATTTCAGCTTCCCTTTGTTTTGTGGCTCAAATGCTGTAATGGTGCCATATCCAGCTCCTTTAAGGTTAACGTTGCTTTTTTGAACCTGCACTTAGAATTATTCTAAAATCTCCCTGTATAAGCTATGTATAGATTTTTACATGTATGGTGATAATTTTATGGAATTCCAGGAAACCACAAGTGAAAAAGCATGGAAGTCTATCTTTAAAGAAGAGCTTGTAAGTACATATTCGGAGGACAAATTTCTCTGCTCTTCACTTGCATTTCAGCCGAACACAGAGATTAGTCTGGGACACATCCTCCTTTTACTCATGAAAGAGAACATTTGGTTGTTTAGTTAACATGGCCTCCAGATTCCTACATATTTGGGGAAAAAAAAAAAATCACTAGATAAAAATAGCTAATGGCTTCTTTGAAGAGATTTGCAACCTTATGAACCTAATTGCTCACAGAAGGAAAAATTACATTTTTACTCTGCACATGGGAAGAAGGGGACGAGAATTGCTGCTACAGAAGAGGTTTTCCAATCCTGCTGCAGCCCCCATGTTCTATTCAGCTTGAAACACCAAACTGTGGTCCCCATCTCAGTATTAAATCCCATTGCACATCCAGGTGTAAAGAAATGTCAAAACATGGTATTCCTTTCCTGGCCTTCTTGTCTGATCACTTAATTTAACATAATGCAAGCAAAGAACAAATTAGATCTTCTCCATGAACAGCACCAACTAGAAGGTTATCTAGGTTAATAGATTACACCTGAACTTTCTGTATACGTATTTTTGTAAGACTCTGTGGTCAGGCAAAAATCTCATGAGGAGATGCTGAACAAAAGCAGCTGAAATTGTACAGGAGCCTTTATCAATCCTCCTTGCATAATTACACTTTGCTGAAGTGACATGATACGGAAATAGTTACTAGACAGAAATTGAAAAACATGGACATCCATGCCCCACTATGAAATTTCTACATGTCTGGGTAACAGGCTGGCAGCTTACTTTCACGGTACTTTCATTACATTCGTTTTTCTTCAAATGGAAGGCTGAAGGTGACACTTTGTTCAGTATTTTAATAATAAACATTAAGTTTTACGACCATTCCTGTTATTGTTTACTATTTTAATAATAAACATTAAGGTTTATGACCATTCCTGTTATTCAAGTGATACACTGTTCATTGCAAGTACTGAAAAAAGTTACTCTGTGAAGGCTGCTAGAGTGTAAAATTATTTTTAGGTCAAGTCTGGAAAGAAAATAAATGACCACAGCTTTCTGGAAAACACATAAAGGCTTTATTTCATACCTCCTCCTAGGGGAACATATTTATTGTAGCCCTTCATACCTAAGAGACCTCTAACTGAAATTAAGCGGCACTTGAAATCTGATGCATTGTACCCCCACAGACAGACCCAGGTCCCAGTTTGGGGGTGCCCAGCCGAGCTGTAGCTCCCTGGGGACACAGACAGCGAGAGAAAGAACTAAAACTGGCTACAATTACAAAAAGGAAACAGGAAAGAAGAAACCGCTGGCAACTGAATAACCTTATATTGTATAAGCAATAAAAAGTCATAGATTAAAAAAAATACAGAGTTAAAGAAAAATATACCTATTAGTGGCTAAAATAACCCCCTATAAGATCTTTCAGTGCCTGTCGTTTGTACTGTGTATTACACGGGAAACGTAAGCATTATCAACCTAGAAAGTGGGGAATAGACAGTATCGCAAAGATTGACATCCTACATTTTCATTGATATTATATTCAAAAGTTCCTCCACACACAGATACACGAACTCTCCACCGACTGCAAGAGCTACTTGCTCCTCAAATCAGGGTGCTGGGCTGCCTTTACGTTTTTGAGAGCACAAAACCATTTTACTCTTCCAGGAAAAAAAAAAGAAAAGTACACCCCAACATTTAGTTATTAACCTACTTAAAACATCCGTGTCTCATTTTAATGTCAAAGTAGAGCAGATTGACACCAGATAATAATCAATTCTCAGAAAGCTAGCAGCAAAATGGGTAATTTCCAGTTTCAGGCAATAAGTTATGCTTTAAGTTATTTTAAGCCAGGCTCATACATGATAGTGGAGACCTGCACCCTCAAAACTTTTTCACAGATTATCAGAGATACAACCAGAAGAGTTGCAATGCCGGCTGCACTGGGAAAGGTTAAAATCCTCTTTTTTTCCTCATCCCAGCTGAGTTGGTCAACAATTTACCTGTGTTTTTTATTAGGCTCACTGGAAAAAAAAAAACCTGAAATAATCATGACATGAATTAGGGTATTCACAGACATGCCAGAGATGCGCAAAAGCCTTTAAGTCACGTCTCACACCTCCGTGGCTTTTTTGAAACAAAAACCCCAACAGTAACAGAATATTCCTGACACTCACTGTGCCTGTAAACTTAAATTCACCTTGGACTGCAAAGTACTTGGTCTCAAATTCCATGCGCACCACTTTTCACTTTGTTCCTACCGGTAGAATTAAATTTAGACAGGTGAAGAAAGATACCAGGTTGCACACATCTTAGTTGCTGTTTCAGCTGCGTAAAAACATCCAACATCCACTGTTCAGTCGTAGATTTTCTTCCAGTCACTTGGAAGGTTCTTACAAGATCACAAATCACTTCAATAATTATCCTGTTTCCCATCACTTTGCTGTTGTATCATTATAGAAGAAAATTGCAAGTCCCAGATTACTGAAATTCCAATTTGTTACAGGGCAATACATCATTTCTTACATCAAAATGTATCTGCTTTAAAAGTGTGTCACACAGGAAAATGGCTTTGTGCATGTTAAATATGCAAAGGAAGAGATTAAAAGTTACTTTTCTCCCCAAGCAAGACTTCCTCTATGAGAGAACAAAAGTTTTCATGTTGCAATCACACTAGAGACTAAAATTAATTCTGAACAGAAACAGAAGTTGGACTAGACAATGAGAAAACTGCTTTACACTTCAATGTGGTATGATTCCTCCTCTCACTGGGGAGGTGGTGTCAGGTGGCAAGAGAAACACCTCATCTTGCAGAAAAGAGCTGGAGGAAACATGAAACCATTTTCATACACTTAAGATTTATTTACTGGAATGCCTGAGCCGCCTTTAATGCTTACAGGAGCTCTGGCACTTGACTCATTCAGGACAAGTTTCATGGTAATTGTAGCAATTCAGAAGGCAAAGGAGAGCAGAAATAAGGGTCCCTGGTTCTAATCACCACTTTCACATGAAGTATGCATCCGTCATTTTACCAATTAGATACTAATTATATGATGCCTGATAAATTTTGCTGGTAGTAAGCCACCTGAAGTCAGTAAACTTTTGTTTTCTCAAACAGTCAAGCAGCTGAGACCTTAATACCTGACATATAAATCACTCTCTACCCAGTTTAACAATCCAGCATGTCTAAAGGACCTCAGAAAAGACAAAGATCCGCACTGGTCTCCAACACAAAGGCTTACAACTTCGCCAGGATTTATTAAGCACCATGTTCCCATCCAGAATATAAAAAACAAGAATCCCACACTGCGACGCAACCGAATCATCCACACCGCTGCTGTATGTTCTATAGAAAGACAGTGTATGGAATTATGCTTGGAGGAGAAAGAAATAAAGCGCTAACAAATCACTGCTACTGATGTTTACCAAGCATAATTCGTATGTGCTGGATTTCCTTTAATACCAACTTGATTAGAAATCTTGAGCCTATCCCTTGCAAGGTGAATTAGAGCTCCTAATTATTCCAGTTTTTCTACTGTTAATGAAATGGAATGGTGTCATTAGTGAGGCTTGTCAGCTACACTTATGTGCAAAGAAATGATCTGACCCTGCTTTTGTCAGCTAATCCTTTCAGGAAAAACGGTTTGAACGTCACTCAAGCACCGTAAATAAAAATCCTTGAGGACAAAGACAACAGATGGGAACACTCTCAAGGAACACCATCTAAAATACTCATCATCTAGGAGAAGAATACTAGTAACACACTGAGCAATACATGTATTTGAATCTTTTAAGAAAACAAAACAAACAAATAAATATTTTCCATTCATGAAATGAAAAGATGTGTAGAGATACTAATTTTTGCTGAAGATACGTTGTATTCAGTGGATCTACAAACTCTACAACCATTTCTCGCTATCGGCATCCAGCAGCAGCATAAATGTGATCTATATGCAGATCTGTTGCAAGGCTCAATTATCACTCCATCAGTCCTAGATACAAAGCAGCAAAAACATTTAAGGGAAGCTTATAAAACGGAAGACTTCACTGTTTACTGCAGTTAAACAAGAAAAAGCCTTGTCCATCCCTCCCTTTCCCTCTCCTCCCATTTTAACTACAATTCAAGACTGTTGAAATGTCAAGTACTATGCTTAATAGCTTTCTTTGGTAAGAGTTAATTTGAAACAAATGTTACCATAGATGCATGAAGCTACAAACTATTGCTGAAAAGACAACTACAGCAAGAGACAAAAACAGTGAGATGTACTAGACTTGAAATCAAAAGGAAACAAACCGAAATGATACACAAAACAAGAGGAAAACGCTATAGTACAGAAACTGCCATCTGTCTCTTCAAAACAAGAGCTGCCATGAAGACAATGTATAGTTACCTGCATCCATATCTGCAAAGAATGGAACAGCCAGTAAGGAAAAGAAGGAACCAGAAATTCAGTGTCTCAGAGTTGGATTTAAAAGTTAAGGAAAATAGATTAAAAAAATATCAAAAAAGTATTTAGTGTAAGACACAGCGCTATAAGGTACTATGATATTTTTGATTTCAAGCTATAAACTTAGATTAATGTTAATCACTACAACATTTTTCAGTTCTAAATTAATTTTCTATGGCACAAGAACATTTTTTAAAACAACTTCAGGACCAAAGATTTAACATATTAAACAAGGAACAAGTTACATCTTCAGTTTAGGCTTGTGAAGTTGTTTACTCTCCCAACACCACAAACCAAAGGGCTCGATTCTGTAAAAATCTAGCACTAGATACAGCAATTGTGGCTTTCAAGAAACACATGGAAAGCAGCAGCACTACTGAGAGCAGTCAGCTTTCCTCAAAACAGGACTAGAAGTTTCCCATATGGACATGTAATGGGTGCCAAAGTATTTAAGGACGCTGAGTAGTTATGAAAAAGCTACAATTACAATCATCGTAGTTACTCCTCTCAGTCTGAAGAATGTTAAAGGAAAAAATCTCCACGAACACTGGAATAGCAAATCAGAAACTTTACTGATTAATTCGTGCATGACTAAAAATGAATAAAGATGTAGTTTGTGGGGGGAAAACAAAAAAAAAAAAAAAAAAAAGAAATTTGCATATTCACATACCTTCGGGTGATTCCTCCTGGACATATGTGCCAGTCAGATACCGGTGTACAAGGGCAGACTTGCCACTTGCTAGGTTACCCACAATCCCCTGGAGAAAAAAACAACACAGGAAAAAAGTTAAACTTAAATTAATCCCCCAAAAAACCCAGTATATTCAAGCAAAAACTTAATGCAGAAATAACTTAATAACAGAAATAACTGAGGAGAAAACCCACACAATAAAAACTCTCAAATATGCCAACAAGGTATCTGAGAAAAAGTTAAGGCTATATCTTGCCACTGATGCAAAGTGGGAACATCGGGCAACACAGAGAGGTCAGGGAAGGAGCCTGAAGCTCAGAGCGAGCTTGTCACCTCTTCACTGAAAAAATATAAACACATCGCTAAAGTCTCATCCTGGAAAATACCTCTGTGGGCTATTCACTCACACTGACTCACTACTGAATCACACACACAATATAAATGGCTATAGACAGATAGAGCTCGGCATGTCAACCATGACTTGTTGAAGTCCCCTACTTTACCAACGAGTTTACAGCTCAAACTGCCCGTGACTAAACATCTGCAGCACAGGGAACATCTGACAATCAAACAGAAGTACTCAATCTTAAAGCACACGAGATTTTTTTGTTAAGCTGGTTAGCAAGTGTTTATTTTTAAAAACCCGGGCAGAAGAAGCAGAATGCAGCCCAGCACCAGAGCAGTTTTCTTCCCAGAGGTTCTCAAATGCCAAAGACTCGGAGATTTGCCTTTTCTGTCGCTTTAAAAGGGGCACGAGGGTGTTCCGAAGCCTGCCTGCATTACTCCCACAATACCAGACAAACCTCAGCCTTGTGCTGCCAGCCAGTGCAAGTCCTGCTGATTTGTCCCCGGGTCTGAGCATCAACCAATATCAGCAGGACAGATGCAGCCAGCAGGAGCTAAGCCTGGCTGCACAGCCCAGGGGACAAGAGGGTTTGGAGGACATACCTTCTCTACATTTTAAATAAACACCTTCATTTTCCTTGCTCAGTTGTCATCTGCTTATTCAGATCTCCCTGTTGAACATAACTCTGCTTACTCAGTTTCTGGGGGAGGAGATGGGAACTTATTTCGCCCTTTAAACAAACCTAAGCCTACTCTGTTCTTACATGTTTATCTTGACCCTAACCAAAAGGTTCAGAACATAAGATCCCTGGAGAGTGGATGAACTCTGCTGATCTGCCTGAGTTTGCCAAATAGAGGCAGCATGAACAAGTCACACATTAATACACACTCTCTACTCCATTTTCGTAATCGTACCTAGTGAGAAACTATCCTCCTTATCAAAAATTGCTTAAACCAACATCATGGAGCTGCCTTAAAATAACCTAAATGACAGTTTTGGAGTTGGAGGGTGGGAGGGGGAACAAAACAATTATTTGTTCTTTACAGCCCAGAATAACCTTTAATTAAGACAAGGATACCAGTGCTGCGAAGGATGCCCACTTTATCTCTACAGCTGATGTGCAAGAACATCTCAGATAAAGCAGCAGCTTAGGCAGAGAGCAAACGGAAGGCATCACTCTCCAGCCCTTACAATAGCAGGGGAGTTAAGTGTGATGAACAGGGTGAGCTGCAATGGAGGTAAAAAGAAAAACCAGGAACTCCAAAACAGATTTCAAAAGTAATAGCAAACAAGAAAAAAAAAAAATATGATCTAACTTGGGGGTGGTGCAGGGCAGAAAAGGCAGGGAGAAGAAGAGACACCTGGTCCCATGCTGGCCTAATGCTACAAGAAGCTTCACCTTCTCCTTGTTCTGGTTCATAGGAAAGAAATTAGACAGAAAACAGTCTGTAATCTATAACTTTTTTTTAAAAAAAAAGGCATGAAAATAAATATAAGCCAAGAAACTCACTGTAAGCATAGCTGCTATCGAAGAGCAGTCTCACAAAAATAAAAAGGAAGCCACAGCCCAAGTGGTTGGACAACACATCTATTCCTTGGGCTTTGCACTGACTTTGAAGAGTGTTTAAACCAGCGTACCACACTGGAAGCTTTTAACCTAACTTGGGCTGTGCTGGTATGTACAGAGATATCCACATCTAAAACTGGGTGCAACATACATGACAGAGGCAAACGCCACTTGTGTTCCCAGACCCCACTTCCAAGGGACAATGCTCTGGAAACGCACCGCAGAGCTTCACTCAGGTCTGACTGAGACAAAACTGTTCATCTGATCTGATTTCCCCTTCGAGACTCAAAAGCTTCACTTGGAACCCAGAGAAAAAGAAGTTACAGAAGATACCCTCTTAACAAGACGTCCTTTTGCAACTTCACAGAAAAGAAAAAACAACTGATACTCTTTCAGGGAGAAGGGTAACTTCTGCAGATGCCTGGCTTCATCTGCCTGATAAACCCAGGATGCTGAACACCAAGACAAGGATACAGCTGATGCCTCAGACATCATAAATCACTAGTATGCTCCGCATACCCTGTTTTGCAAGCAGGTCAGACTGCAACGTGACTGAGGCCGTTGCCTGCAAGATGCCCACACTTACTTGCCTAAAGCAAATGTTTTGAAACAGAGTCTACGAAGAAGGTCTCTTGGTTTGAGCAACTAAACATTTTGGGTACACAGATCATTTAAGTCCTCTGGGCAATCTACTCAGAAAAGCTACACCACGAGGTCACTATGACTTTCACATTTTGCCAACGTTAGAGAGACAACAGCTGGGATGAGTGATGTGGGCACACGTGTGGTGGGACTGTGCTGACTTCGGTTTCCTGCACGTTCTGGCTCAACATCTTTCACCTTGAGGACAAGCTAATAGGAGAAATAAAACCACTCTCTCTCCAGCACCCACATGTCCAAAATTTTTCTTTAGTCTCACAGATGCACTGGGAAAGTATATGATGTGTCACTGAAAATTAAGTGACAAGACCTAAAGCAAACTTAATACAGAAACAAGTTGCTGTATTTAAAACAGAACATGAAAAGTGGACAGTAAGCAAAGCCCTAAGACTCTGTATGGCACAAGAAAACACACAATATTCATTCGCTGATTTTTTTTAATCACGCTGATCCCCAATTCGCCCATTCAATGTACAGAGAAGATAGTCAGAAAGATGGAAAAACAGCTTGGGACTTTCACCCGTACGAAGAACAAAAACTGAAGCAATAGTTATGGCACTGACATCCAAATCCTTTATCTCCATTCTGAATGCTTGACTTAACCACAGGTTCCATTTCAGCTCTCTCCAATGTTGAACCATATATTAAGCGAGAGGTAAGAGGAAGAAAAACCATCTCTAACACATGTTCTTTAACCCCAAAACATCAAGAAATCTCTTAAGTGAATGACTTTTCCCTCCATTATATGCCAATAAAATACAGTAAGTTTTCTACTTATGTCTCCTAAAATGGCTAATACATTTGGTTAAGACACAGTTTTCCAGATTTCAATAGATTTTCAATTTTTTATAAAGAAACTAACTAAACTGCGGGCTAGGTGCCTCTTCTCTTCAGCATGTAGCTCATCAATGGGCTGGATTCACGACAGCAGCAGCTTCACCCCAGAGCACAAGCTGAACATCACATTCCCAAGGCAAGTGTCTCCCTCTCCTCCATCCCCACCAGCAATATATTATGGCAGTCTGGGCCAAAAATGGCAAGCAAACCAAAAATCCCATGTGCGAATCAGTAGATTAGACATACAACTTGGGCAGTCTCCTCTGCAGATGAACAACTGGGCTAAAGCCCTTTCTGACCAACACAATCCCTGAAGAACTGGAAAGCAAGCAAACTTTGTATGGGTTTGCTAGGAAAATAAAGACAGAGAAGAGTATTTTGTGTTTTCGCTTCAGAAGTAGCAACATACCAAAGCCGTGTCTAACCTACCTGTAGCCAACCAGCGTAGCACCAACATACCCACAAAAAACCCTCCATTAGATCAGGAGATCTAATCAGTCACAAAAACACCTCCACGGCAGATACAGAAACCTTCACCTACAAGTGACTAGTCCTGCATGTATACAAATTAATGCTATTTTGTACTATACCAGTGCCCAAACCATCACCATTCAGAGGGCAAAACTGCCAGGGACAGAAAAGCATCAGCTTGGGTTCCAGGGACAGCAAACACAGCAAGTCCTTCACCCATGGCTGGGATGTGTTACTGTATTTAACCAGAGACCCCAAATATTTGAAAGACATTTAGTGACACAAAAATACTTTTTTTCCCCCCCCCGTATCCCAAATGCCACATCAGCATACGTAATTTTACAGCAGTTGAGTTTCTCCAGTATGTTCCTCCTTATAGGCACCCAGAGAGACAAAGGCGCTTGGCCAGATGAGCATTATTAAATGTGATGCTACAAACCGATGCAGAAAGCAGCAATCAGGGGGAGCAAGATGAGTACTTCAATTAAGAAACCTCTTTACTAACTCATATAGTAACACTAGAGCCTTCTTCACTTAAGATATAGTATTAAAACCCAATCTTCAAAGAGATGCAGTGTATTTCCCCCTTCTTTCTCCTATTATTCATTTCCATATGTTGTCTCAAGATTGAGAGTAGAAAGTGTTGGTGTTTTAAACATAACGCAGGACTGATTTTTTTGATCAGAATCCTTACCTGTTTCTTAATAGAGCAGTTCCTGGATTTATATTTTTAATCAGTTTCAAACTACCCATTGAACTGTCAAAAGTTCTTTAGGAGCTTAAATGTCGAAAAGTTTACGGGAAAAAAAAGCATTAACAGAGTCAGTTTTGTCTGGGAGTGCTAACATTAACTTCTCAAAAGTCACACGAACCCCAAGCAAGGTTCCTCAAATCTGACTACAGAAATCTACATTTGCAGCACAGCTTTATTTCTTCCCTAGACAACGACTTCAGAAAGCAGTCAGGAGACAGTGACCTTCTCCTCTTTTCATCTGGTAAGAGAGAGAATTCCTTCAGATCTCACCCCAGTGCCTGCATCTGAAGAGACAAGGCTGCCATCTCCTTTTATGAGCTACGAAATCAGTTCATGAAATTAAAATCCAGCAGTATTTGCCTTCTATTGTTCGGTGCAGTGCTTGGCATTACTGCTGCAGGTCTCTGCACACTATTAACCTCTGAAAACCAGAAGCAGTAAGCTTTACCCTGAAAAAGTCTGACTTCTAATACAATGACTCTCTTAATCAGGATTAATACTTGTTTTAAGGATGATCCTCCACAGTATGACAAATACACCAGCATGTTTTTACAAGTCATATTCCTGTCTCCCATGTTTTATATACAATCTGAGTCATTTCTATTTGTTTATGGATACATATGAAATGCACAAAGTTATGACAAGCATGTTACACAACAAAAATACCACCCTAACCCCATTCAGAAATGAGAAAATTCAGCTAACAAGGCTACACTGCAAAGCTCTGCCAGTTACAACTAGTGCAACACTGAATCACTTATTTGCATGTGCCAGACATGCTGCAAAGCAAACCCAAACCACTATGCCCACATCCTACTAAAGGCTGTTTGTAAAAATGCATAAATATATTGATGGCATTTGACATTTTATAGCTATCCAGCACAGAAGCCTGACTGCACTTTGCATATTTTTATTGGAACAAATTAAATGATTTTGTCCAAAAAGATCTCATATTTGTTCTGCCTAACACATCCTTATTTTACATCTGGATAAACGGGATGCAGGAATAGCACCATGGCTCCGGCAATGGACTGGGCTCACCCAGCCGGCCTAGCACACAAGTATCCTTCTGAAAACTGGAAAGAAATCAAGCCCAATGTGTATCGCTAATACAAGGAGGCAGAGGGAAAGACTGGTATTCTTTCCTCAAAAGTATAAATGCACCCATCAGCTTTTCTTTATTGCAACCCTGTGTGCTTCCTCTGCCTTCCCACAGTCCATTTCCAACCTCAATCTGAGGACCTCCCAGCCCCTAAAGAGAAGACAATCTTTCCCAATGAGCTACTAGCCATCTTCTGCAGGGTTTAGCCCGCTCAAGCAGCTAAAGCTGGGGCTCCTTCCTGACCCTGCAACATTAAGCCTCATCTCCCCCCCCGCCCTGCTGCCCTGCACAGCCACAGGAGCAAACGCTCCACACTTCCCATGCTGCCGACATCCCCGTCAACATCCCCATCCTTCGCGGTGAACGCAATGAGGGCGCGGTCGCAAAAGCAGCAGGTTTGGCTTTTAACGTGTCCCTTCTCCTCCTCGGGCGTAAGCCAGAGCTGACAATGAGGCTGGTTGCAGGGGAGGGACCCAGAGACGAGTCCCTGCACCAAGTCCTTCCCAAGGGCAGATGCACAGGGAGGGCAGAGCAGATGTCAGATGAAGCTCCGAATTTGCCCTTCCTGCTAGAGCACAAGTTCACAGCCACAGCTGGTGCTGCCGCCTTCAATAATTTGCAGCGGTATAACCAAATTATTACTTCTGTAATGGTAAGAGTTCTGCTTTTATCCAGGATTATACAAACTGAAGCTTCAGCCAGCTTGTGCACGCTGACCGCTTAAAATCAATTTTCTACAGCAGCCGCAGAGAAGTTTATTTTCCTACCAGTGGTTCAGACAACACGGGGTGAGATACCCAAGACAAGTATTCACGTAATGCAGCCGTGGTATCACAGGAACCGCCTGTACCCCGAGACCATTACCTAACGCTCAGCAGTTGTATGTGTTCTGCCTTACAACACAGAACAACTACAGCTTTGGTCTCACCTGCAAGCCCTTAAGTTTACTGGTGGGTGTTGTGAATTGGTTGGGCTCAGAGAAGGGGAAGCGATGAACAAGGAAACCATCTGTAGATCCTCCCCAGCATAAGCCACCTAATACCACAGTGGACTGGACTCGTACCCAACCAACTCCTCACAGTCCTAAATTCGTAGTATGTTATTGTGGGAGGTATTTGCCTTCCAAATTAGATCATCGGTTAAAGTGAATCTGGTGACCCTCTGCAGGCCCCTCCTGTATTATGTAGTTACATCCACCAATCACCCTGCTTTTCTTCTACTTTTGCACTGCAGAAATCAAAGCAGGAACATCACTCCAGTCACAAGGAAGCTGCTTCAATTAAAATGCCATTCTGTATCAGTGCATTTATCACAGTAAGTTTGACCTATGCTCTGTCTCACCCCCATAAACACTATTATCAACTCAAATTCGGAAGAAGGCATTTACCACCTGAGAAGCGGGGTAGTGAAGCACGGCTCTATCTGCCCACCCTCAAACTCAGGTGGTTTTGCCTGATTCACTTTGCCACTCAGCAAGCGGGTGCTTGGACTGGGGCAGCTCATCCAGTGACAGCTGGACAACAGGAGCTGGGGGTAGGGTTTGTAGGGTTTGAGAAAGCAGTTGTGTTTCATTAAATCCGAACTTCCACGCAGCAAAAATCACAGTGATCCGGCCTCAACAACCCTGTGCTGCTGGCTTGACAAGCTGCTGGTTTAACATCCACGAGGAGGTTCCAGCCGTCATCCCCAGTCCCCGTGTTCATAACACTTAAAGGGCAAATTTGGGAAATTCCTCCAGTCTGTCTCTGTGCTATTCTGGCATTTCTTCCACCTATATGGAAAATGGCTCAGCCAAGGGAAAAGTTATTCTAAGTAGCTATTAAATCACAGCTCATTCTTATAGGAAAAATGTAGGTTTTGATTCACTACGTTTACCTTCAAAATACTCTATTTTTTTAAATTTAGTACAAATTCAGTTAAAATTCTTCTAAGAGAGGGAGAAAAGACGTTTGGTCCTCAAAGAAATTGTGCAAATTACTACAGTGAGATAAAAGGAGCTTTATATATCACCCGCTAACATCCACTTCCCCCTCTTACACAAGTGTAAGACTTCCCTACTGAGAAGGGCACCCTAGGAAGCCGATTCACGTAGCCAAACAAGTAAAACCAGCAATAAAATACAAATAGGTCTTTGAAGTACGATTATAAAAATAGGAGATACAAAAATTTCATAAAGATAGTTCTGTTGAAGAAAAACGCTTTACTCTTTAAAATTGCTTTCTATACTTTTTTCCCCCCAGTAGATTTAGTGAGACTTAAAAGATTGTCACTTGTGCGTAACACTGTCAAGGTGTTTTTCAGAGATGAAAGTAAATATGAACTCACCACTTTCAGTTCTGGTACAGACCGGCTTAGTGTCCATTCTTGGCTATTTACAAAGGCATCTGTAAGAGTGAACAACATTCAGAAAATTAGTACAACGACATTTAATGGTCTGGCACACAGAATTTCATGCTAAGGCTTTGAGTACATGAGATCAAAAGTCACATTCGACCTTACGAGGCTGACAGTCCAACATGAAAAACACTAGGAGATTGGATAAATTATACAAAAATTCAAGAATACCAGAAATTAACCTTCTGCAGAATGGATGCTCTCTGTGTAGCAGGTCTAGCTCTGTCATCTCCACTGGTATTCACAACTTCACACTAACTCCAGTCCTTCAGGGTTGTGAAAAGACTCTTCCAGTCTGTACACGGTTAAACTGCTGCCCATCCACCACAACACGTTTCTTGTCTACAGGAAAAGCCTTGGACTGTTCATCAGGCTCAACGTCAACAACTGCGATTGCCACCATCAGCCGTAACTTCACCCAGATAAACGAGAATATTTGTCTGTTCTAAAAATGCTATTTTTTACTGCACGTCATATTTAACATCAACGACTGCAACAGCCAGTGTCAGTGGTAACACCCCTGCCCAGGTAAGGGAGAATATGTGTTTTTTCTAGAAACACGCTATTTTTCAATAGTACAATCTAGACAGAAATAAACCACAAAGCCATTTACAATTCGATTAAATAAAAAGCTACTGTGGGCAGGAGGGGGGTGACTTCTGGAAAATTAGCAAGTTAAATTCATCATTGCTAGCAACAGAAACAAAGTCCTTAGAGCTACGGCCAGATCCAACCCCACTGACAATTGCACACCAAAAAAAAAAAAAAAAAAGAGAAACAATGCTCTGTTTTTCTACCTCCAAAAACAGTTATCATTTTGTTCCTTCTGTAAAGGTCTAGTCAATTGAAAGCAAACAGATAATGATGTTTCCATTACAAATCCGAGCAGCATTACTACGAATGGTGATTTAACCCTCTCCAAAACTATGCAAAAACCAGACAAACTGCTGCATCTCACATGCACAGAACGCTCCTACCAAGCAGATCAGATGCAGCTCCACAGTAATTAAACAGCACTGAAGAAGTCCCGGTGTTACAATCAATTCCTAATGTCACAGGAAAAAACAGGTGAAAAGTTACACCTGCCCACGCTGTCCATAAGCAAGCAAAGGTTTTGCAGGCCATTGCCTGCCCTCCGATACATCAGTCAGAAAAAGGAGAAGCCTATTTCATTACATCTCTGATGCAGAGAATAAAGTGGAAAGCACTTTCCTACCCCAATGGCATCCTCACTAACTTAAGAAACTGCCAGCTCTAAGCAAGCTTTCCTAGTGCCTAACTAAAACAATTTCAAAACAAACCTGTATTTTGCATTCTCTCTCTGTTCCCCACTAAATATATTACTTTTGCTTAACATTACAAAGACATATTAGCCATGATTTAGGAAGCCTTCTCCATCTTTACTTACCACATCGCTTTACATTTCAGCTAGAAATAGAAGCTTATGTGCACTAGCAGAACGTGTGTATTTATATGAAAACACTTCAAAAAGAATAAGTATTTGGCTATATTACAATCTTGAGCTGCCTCCCACTCACTCACTGGACGGAGAAGGAAAACCAAAAGCTCAGATTAAGATGCTCTGAAGACTGGGGTTAACCTTTTGGCATTCCAGCTGCAAGAGAAGACATCATGGTCATTAGGCTCCTGCTGCATGATCTGAACAAGTCCAATTTGATCAAAACCTGAAGTCTCAGGTTGATATATATATATACACACACACACACACATATATATATGTACACAAATTAAAACAAGTGTCTTATATTAGTCAGGCCTGACCACAAAGCACCACACAAATCATTTTTCCACAACCCAATGTTTGTCAATTCTGGTTTACCTAATAAAGGTTTAAGAAAGCAAATACTGCTTGTAAATATTATTTTTTCCTCTGTGAGCCTATCGACATTTCTTACCATAGGAGGAAACCCACAGATTACTAAATATGCTTGGGAAAAGCAAAATAAGCATTTCAGAGCTAAACATCACAACTGCAATTAACAGGTAACAATGACTTGGAGCATTATGGAATAATTCTAGTTACCTCCTCATGGGGAGCTCAGACAGAGCTGTTTATGTTGCAGTGACAGGCAAGTGTTTGTCAAACAACATCAGAGTCTCAGACCAAACCAAGGCTCCAAGCCAAGAAAGGGAAAGATGAGGACAGAGAGGATGGCAAAGGATGAACTGTGGTTTGAAGGGTCCAGGTGAAGTGGAAAAAACACACGTCTCAAGAGCTGTCACAGTCCTCCAAAAACATTCTCCCTCTTTTTAAGTAATTCAGTGCAGCTGGAAAATGTACTATTTAGTGCACCAGGTCAGGCCAAAGATCTAGCTATGGCAGTTTCCTTCCACTACAGCGGACACCCCTGGGAAGTCTGTAGAGCAACAAACTGCAGGAACCAAAATGCCTACAGAAACCTGTTACGGCCTTTAGCATAAGAGGAATTCTTCCCTAACTTGTCCTGCCTGTAAACTACCACTTCTTGTGGTTTTGCTTTGAACTATTGCTGTCTTAAGAAGTAGTGGAAAAGAAGAAACCGCCATCCCAACCGCGATGGGAAAGAACTGACCGTAAGGAGAAGCCAACAAACCAAAGAGTTGCTTTCCACACCAACCTATTTCTTCAGGACATAAAGTACTGATTTCCCAAGTGATGTTTCTGTAACTTAAACTTCTTTTGTTCATCACTTGTGGAACAGTAATACAGATTCACAATTATTTCAAACGCATGAAAACTTGCAAGTGCTGATTTAAATTATATCGTTGCATGTTTAACCATTACTCCCTGCTCAGTAAAGATATCGACTAACTTGCACTTACACTTCTGATGCTTTGGATTACCACTTTTTTTTTCTCTCTAAATGGAACTCATTCAGCCTATAATCACACTGATAGCCTCTATATCACAGCAACATTACATCACGGCTAACAAGTAAAATCCACATTTTACCACACAAAAACTTGGATATCAGATCAAGAAAGACTACTCCAGTTACGCCTGAGTCCACGAAACAGTTTTGATTAAGTATTAATTACATGTAACTGCATGACAGACAATACCCTGCATTCCTCTTCACAACCCCAAGTATCTTTTATATTCCATAGCTCTGTTCCAAACCACTTTTTCCTGACAATTCCAGAACTACAAACTTGTATAGTTTGAGGATATGTTTGTACAGCACGATTTGAACATGCCAGCTTCTCCCTTCCCCATACCTGTGCACACATTATTCCTTTCTTCATTACTACCTGCAAAAAGATGGATAAACAGAGAAATAATAAATTTGCCATTTATCTGCAAGACTCAGCAGCAGGAGGAACAAGCCAAGGCCGTACAACATGAGGAGGTTCCGGCTGATCTCCAGATTCTCAGGGGTTGAGGAAAATCACCAGCGTCAGGCAAGTATGATGCCTGACTGGCGGGGGTGTGTGTGCACAGAACAAAATGGGAGAACTCTCTATTAATGTCAACAAGCTTCAATAAAAAAGAAGCATTGGATTTTATCGGCACAGAAGATTAAAAAAAGACAAGCGAGCAGATCACTGCTACTGAGCTGGAGAACTGCAAAAAACAATCTACCATTTAAGCCCAGGGGTAGACTCGCAAGGGTAACAAGAACATCAGAAGCCCTGTCACTTTTTAAAATAACCTTAAATATTATTTTTTAAGATCTGTACATTCCAAAAGCAGAAATTAGATAGGAGAGGCAATGAAAGGCAAATTTCCAAAAAGCCAGGAGGCCAAAAGACAAAGCAGAAAGTTGGCGAGAGTGATCCAGCCCAAGGGCATGGATGATATTCACCCTGCTTGGTCCTTCTTTCATTGAACTGCATCTAGAACCCACACAATGACCTTCCAAAACAAACGCAGACATCCAGTACCCTCAATATGGGAAATACGTGCATTTTAATTCTGATCAGCTGCAGGGTAAAAGAAATATAATAATGCTAACTTGACAAGGTGCTAGACTTCTTGACACAGCTGCCTCCTCCTTTTTGTTAAGTACCTTGTTATTGTTACATACAGGTGTTTTGAGTGTCCAAAATACTTGAGAATATTTGAAATACCATTTTAGTCCAAAACATGCCTGTTAAAAAAGACGTGCTTGACTTCAACCCAACTAATTTAAACTAAAATTTCACAATACTATTATCTTCAATTTTCAGTTAAATTACAGAAGGCCTTCCATTGCCCTTTTATTAAAAAAAAAAACCAAAACCAAAAAACAAACAAAAAACCCAAACAAAACCAAAAACCCACACAAAACCAAACCCCTACATTTATTTATTATCTCTCCCCAGTACAATTTAAACTGGCACGTTTACAAGGAATAATGACAGTTAAAAGCATAACACATCATGAAACAGCATCTGGTCTCTTGTGTAAAAAGAGGTTAAAGTACCATCATTTGTATGGACATCGAAGTACCCAGCTAACCCACGTAGTTCTAGAACAAATGCCTCAGAAAGGAGTCATTTATTCCAAGTTAATCCCAAAACCCATGGAAGTTAAGGTGAAAACGTCAAATACTCACAGATAGAACATAACAAACAAGCTAGGGGATTTTTTTTTTTTTTTAAATAATAAAGAAAACTAACTTACATCTCCAGCATGACTATGAAACATGGATGCCGACTGCGGCACGCAAAGCCCACATTGGGTAGTCCACATACACACTCTGCTGAAGAAATAAAAACCCCACTACTGCATGTCGATTTAAACATATTGAAAGAGATATGCATAATAAACAGAACCACATGGATGAAGTTGATCAACTGGAGTCTTGTTTGCATTACCTTCCGACTTTGGAATTCAAGTGAATTCAACCTTCATATCTAACTACAGACTATACATATGAAATAAATTACTTTTGTCGATAATTAATCACAGTTGTATGTCTTGTTCATTTAACTTCTGCATCAATGATCAAAAGCTTCAAATATGTATGGTGTCAATCATGTATTTTTAAAATGCGCATCAAGAAGATAATTTAAATTGCACTTCCTTCACCAAGTTTACTTTTCCACAAAACAGCCTTTATTTTCTTTGTATTTCTTTTTCCTAATTTCCACCACCACATTTAGAATTTCTTAGTTCCACTTACACAACATTACACTGAAGCACAAACTACAATAAGGTCCTTGGCTATTTTAAAACCTCAGTTTAGCATCTTGGCTCCAGCCAGAAGAACCTTCTCTACTAGTTCCAATACTAAGAATCAGGTACACATGCTGCTTTGGTTCCCTCTTAACACAACGCTGCGGTGAAATCTTGGGACTTGATGGCCACTGTTGGCAAGATCCATGTTCTCCATGGCCCAGCACAGCAGGAAGGTCTGACTGTTTCAACACTCTGCATATGAAAGTCCTGCTTAAAATAAGTTTTCCAACAGAAAACCAAATTTCCTTCTTCAAACCCAGTAACAACCACTAAAAACTAAATAAATATTAGCAGAACAACATTACGGAGAGACAACATGTTCAAGGTCAATTCAACCGTCCTGACTCAGAAGAGGGGAAGGAAGTCATGTGAAAACGTCAGAATTTTCATAGCAATTACAGAAATAACCACAGGAAAAGCCTGTCTTAGGTGTTCAGCAACCTGTTTTGTCTCATACTTGATTTTTAACGCCGAAGGCCCTCTGCTAACGTAAATGAATTGCATCCACCACCATGGGCAACAGCAGCAAGGCAGCTAATCAGTAAATACTACAAAGTAAATACTTTTAACTGGGGCTGATTAGATTTATACCACCCTCACCACCATTTGAGTCCCTCCTGCTTAAAAAAAATCCCTGCAAGCCAACAAAATCTATCTGTTGAGTAGTATTTTGGGAGAAGCTGAGCTGCCCCAAGACCATCACACCAGTCCACATCCCACCGCCAGTAGTGCCAGGACAGAAGCCTTTGCTTTGTCCCTTGTACTGCACCAGCCCTCACTCCACTAACCTTGTTTTGTCCCTTATTGTCACTGAAATAGATCACCCTTGACTAGCAATTTAATCCTGAGAAGCTCACAGATTTCTTTGTGTCTGATTGAGATGAAAACCTAATGGCAAACCTGTACGAAAGGAGAGATGAGTGAAGAGTAGGCAGATGTCCCTGCAGTATGACATGAAGAGTCTCAAATCTTCCATAATTCTTGGAAAGCTTCTTAGTAAGAGCTTCCCTTAGGCTATCCCAGAGTCCCTTTGACGTCCTTTTAAATAAGGAAAAGCTATTAAAAAAAAAAAGCCAAGGGATTTCTCTGGAAACCCTCAGCAAAAGATCTTTTTCTTTTTGATAAGAACAGGAGCCCTCAAAAATACACAAAGCTAAAGTACCAAGACTGCATCACACCCTGATCCCTCCTCAATCATTTCTGCATTACAAGCAATATTTAGTTATTTCCAACTTTGAAATCAAAACCTGAGAGGGAACAGGTACAGAAAAATATTCCTACGAGTCCCCACACGCCCACAAAGATGCAGATAAAACCACACATCTTTTGGAGCCGTATCAAAGGAGCACTTCCAGAACGCATTTCCCAAAGCTTGTGTGCTCATTTTCTCAGCAAAGAGGCAAAACATGCCACTTTTGGGTTGAGACTTGTGATACTAATAAAACATGTATTTTTCAGAGGAGGGGTAATCTCCCAGCACACGTTCTCTCCCACTCAGCCCCCAGCATTTCAAGTTAAAGCATCGACTCAGTTCCAACGCAGTCCTGCAGAAAAATATTCTGACATGCTTATTTTTAAGCTTTGCATAGAATATTATTCAGAAGAGCACGTCACATTTCAAAAGAGCCTCTTTATATATTAATTTTCACATTCATCTTTTACCTGTTTTTTAATTAAGAAAGAAATAAATTGGCCAGCTTTTGATATGGATCCTCTCTGCTTCTGCATTCAATTCTGCATACAGTTATAAGCAATAATAAATAAATTTTTTAGAAAACCATCCAGATCAGAACCTCCCTACTCGCTCAGTTTCATAGAATTATAAATTATATGGCTTTCCTCTGTACTTTAGCTAGAAGTTATTGCTGCAACTATGCAAATCCATCGTTTGCAAATCCCCTTTTTCCCTGAGTTGCAGAAGTGTCATTTCTTCTTCTTACGCAGTTTAACCCAAGAGCAAAACTGCGATGTGGCTCCATCCCCTCCCAGCTCCAGCTCAGAACTCCATCCAGGCCCTGGTGGGAGCACTGGGAAGTCACATCCCATCGCGCACGACAGCATATTTACACTTCGTTAACAGGATTAATACACACATTGCAGAAGAAGTCACGAAAATTGACACAAAGCAACTCAATTACAACCCTAAGACAAGAGGGATTTTTGTGAGCCGCCAGTTTAAACAACTCCCTCACCCCTCCCAGCGTTGTCAGAAAGAACAAAATCCCAAGAGCTCTTACAGTTCCAACATAATTGTTTACTGCTGCTCAGATTCATCGCTGGAAATACCTACTTGCTAATTGTACGACAGAAAAAGCTCTAAGCTCAGCTTCTTTAAGGCGTCAGGCACCTCAACCGAAACTCATTAGAGTCACACATATATATTTAACATCTGAAAAACCATGCCCTGTAACTGAGAACTGCATCAAATAGATGCTTAGGTCAAACCCAAAATCTATTTTCCAATAGCAACTGGCAGCTGCAACAGCGTTATCCTTTGTGCTGCCATGGAAACAAGAGGAGGACCGGTGATGGAAAGAGCTACACAACCTTCACAGCCAGCGAGTCAGCCCTTCCTAAAATACACTTTCGGGCACGGGAATTTAGGAGCACTTCTCTGCCACCACAGCACTTAGATTTTGGCTTTAATTTAGTATTTTACTGCTGCTAGCATTTCCACTCTCCCCCTCACCTCTCTTATACCTGTGGCTATATTACACCTCACTGAGCACAAGGCTTTGGGGTGGTTTCAAAGACGTTATCTCCATGGCTCCCACAACTAGAAACAGTCCCAGGCATCCTACAACAGGACTGAGATGATGTATAATGTTTGCAAGTATATTCCCAAATCAGCTTCGTGCTTAAAGTTTTATATATAACACCACCCAAAAGATTTGTTTTCTCCTTAAATATAAACACAGCTCCAACCAAGACTAGCCATAAAAAAAACTACTAAAAAAACCAACACCTCCCCCCCAAAAAAATATTCCCAGAGAAAAATGTTTTCCATTATGGACACCTTATAGCCTAAATAAATGACACAGTCAACAAGAAAAACTTCACGTTCCCTGTATTTTCACAGTGGGTCAGGTTCTGGAGGTGATACACAGTTTGTTGAAGAAAAATTAAAATCCCACATGTAAAAACCACTGTTTTCTCTTGAGGCAGCTCTGCCATTGGAGAAGCACAGTGCGCTTCAAAGAGGGATGTTCTGAGTGAGGATGAGCGGGATTACAACTTAATTCCAATAAAATGCACATTCCTTACTAATCAGCAGCACCCCTTGGACAAATGTGACGCTGAAAAATACTAGTCCAGGCTGGCCCCCTTCACAACAGGGTGATGACGACCACAACAAGAAGTTGAAAGAAATATAAAAAGCAGACAAAAAGAAAATGAAAGCATCGCTGTAGTAAAGTTGTTCACTGCCCCAGTAAAACTGCAAAACTAAATGATTGCTTTGAAACTACAGATTATTCTGTTTGGGTTTTTTTTTTTTTTTATTGTTGGGTTTTTTGTGTGTGGTTTGTTTTTTGGTGGGTTGGTTGGTTGGGTGTTTTTAATGAAATGTACTACCTAAGCACAACAAAAACACATCCCAGCAAAAGCAGATTCGCACAAAGCAGTCAACCTGCAATAAGTTGGCTGTGCCCCCCATCCATCCCCTCTGTGTCCCCCCATCTCTCCCCCGCACGCTGCAGCCTCTTTTCCCAAGCACGTGCACTGGGCAAAACCAGAGATATCGCTGCTCTGACATTCAGCAGAGAAGGGGAATAAAAAGCATCCTTGGCTTACATTTTTTTCTAGAATTACATCAGCTAGAGCAATCCTATCAAACACCCATGGCTAAAATCTACTGTATCGCTTGATATTCTTGCAACAGGAGAAGCAGCAGAAAGCAGCACTGCTCATGTACAAGTGCTCTGGGCTGCCCTGATGCCTCAAGCTGTGTCTATGCCCTGTGATGAAATACCAGTTTTTTCCGGCAACAGACGGCATTTCTGTAAGCACCAAAGCCTCAGAGAATGCAGTTTAAACAAGTAACCATAGTAGTATTGAAGTCCAGAAAGAAAAAGAAGCCACTAGAGATGAAATGTTTGGTAAACGTCTTATTTTGTTGGGTCTCGCTAGAAAGCAGGTCAGTGTCAAAGGTGAGGTCTGTTTTATACCATCTCCTGTCTGAAGGGAAGGATGGAGCCAGCACAGGAAAGATTATCCCAAATGCCAGTAACTGAAAATCTGGCGATAAGATTTTGAGCTGTAACAAGCCATGCTACAGACATCCAGCAGTGATGCTCTTCTTAAAAACCGTTAAATACCAGCGGTGAAAATACAGGACTAAAGCCATGTCTGAGCAAAGATGTCTGAAGTATCTAAAACAAAACAAGAATCATAGCTTATGTTGTCTTGCCTGCCTCCAGGCACAAACAAGGAACTAGCCTTTCTTGTTCCAACCTCAATATTAATGAGAAACCTTCCTCCAATGCATCAAAGATGAAGAGGGACAGCTTATACACTTGGCAAAGGAAGAATAAATGTTAAAATACAAATTAAAAAAAAAAAAAGATGAACTGGGGGAAACAAAAAGAGCAGTATAAATTAATATAGAAAAAGATTCTTCCTTCTGGCTTGCTGAATAAAAAGTCACAACAGAGATTAAAAAAAGATAACTCAGACGCATTGCTTGGCTGGCTGAAAAGACTCTCAGTTTTTCAGATAGAGAAGAATGGCTGTAACTCAAAACCAAAGCAAAAATACACAAGAGGAACTTAGTGATTACTTGGTAGAGGAAAAAAATGGTTATCTTACAGGTCAAACAGCAACAATACTCAATGAAAACCAAGTATGCAGTGAATAAATCAGCCTACTCAGGATTTCCAGCATTGGGATTCCACAGAAGAGATTTTACTGGGGCAACACCTGAGCATCACCAAAACCTAAGCAGAAAGGGAACTAAGTAGCAGTAAATGAGCAAAACCACAGTAACTCTGGAGGAAAAAAAAAAAGGCATAAGAAGAAGGAGATAAAGGTCAAGTCATGCTTAAGAAAATAGTGACAAAAGCACAAACCCTTAATAGTAGCAAACACCAAAACCCAGATTAATAATCCATCTGCCTTCCCGCCCTGACACAGGTCGGCAGCAAACAAGAGTGGATGAGGTGGTACCACACACTTTGTCCCTGCTCTCCCAATTTAGCTCCACATGCGGTTCAGACACAAGTAGCCTCTTCATACAAATACAGCTTTTCATGTATTTTATCTGTCAGCTAATAGCTGTGCATGTCTGCTAAGGACTCACACTCCCAAGGTCCTACAGGGACTCACAGCTCAATTATCTTTTGGATTATAACAAAAGAAAAAAATTATGGGGCTCTTTTTCCATCTGCCTCTTACAAGTTTCACCAGACACTTCTTAATTCTTATGTAAGAAGGGATAATCAAGAGCGATTCCATCTTTGCCTCTCTCCTCTCCCACGATGATCCCCCTTTTCCTTCCCCTCCCCAGGCTGCACCATTCTGCTTTGCTAGATCAGCTCCTGCCTGGACCAAACCTTTCTGACATACCTTTTTGTTCTCTTAGACTTATTTCCAGATGCGAGGACCACAATCAACCCCCCAAAGCCTCCAGAGATGGGAATGCTACAGCCAGTTAATGGAGGCATGACAACTTGCTCAGTTTTCTGTCTTTAACACTCTTTGCTTTGAGCCCTGCAGAGACTTCATTCGCTATTTCCACAAAGCTCTTGCAGACGCCGGTATCTCTACGGAGACTTCCAGCCCGTTCGGAGCCACGACACACCAGTCAGCACTGCACTCATCCACATTAAGTTAAAACTGCCAGTACATCAACTGCTAATCATCACGAGATTTTCCTGCAGTTCTGCACAAGCAGCTCCTGTTTTTTACTACCTTGAACGAACAGTAAATTGTCACCCTCTTTCATCCTCTTCCCCAGGGCACTTCTCAATATCTTAACCAGAAGAGGTGGCATCACGGACTCCTCCAAGACTTGCTGCTTGGGTTTTTTTCCAAGGGAAAAAAAAACCCCACCAATTATTTATTCCTATCCACTATTTCCTACTTTTGAAAAAGTTATATACACAAGATGAGCCCCTCTCTTATCTGATGGCAGCTCAGCTCAAGTCTCTAGCAAGAATAATTCTTTCCATCATCAAAATAAACAGGTTTCCTTTGTCCTCCTGCAAAGAACTCCACTAAGTGTGAGGCATGATCTCCCCCATGAAAGTCAAATCCACCCTTCCCCAACACATCATTTGCCCGTCCGTCTGTAAGGTTTATTCTCAATTTCTCAGCTCAGTGGCTGCATGCTGTAAATGTGATTAATGCAGACACAGGCAAGCTCTACCCTCCATCACACCCATGGAGTCACGATGACATCAATACGGTTAAAAGGGTGTGATGCAGTAACTCGGCTTGCAAACCAAGACTCTTCCACACGCCTGGCTACCAAAACATTCCTCCCTCTCAAGTAACCCGCGAGCAAGCAGCGCTAGACAAGACTGTAAAGTGAGCGATGGTGCGATCAAGGATGCTGTATTCTCCTGCAGGGTATCAATGCTGCCCTGCACCATCTGGTGCAGTCACAGCATGCAGATGCAAAAATATGCAGTATCAAAGTTTAATTACTTCAAAATTGACTTATGGCCTCACTTTCTTGCTTGCCGATCAAAATCTGTGCTCTGGCATCATATGATCATTGATTTACTTTTTCAGTTCTTTAAATTCTGGCTATTGAAAATGGGTCCAGCGTGTTTGTACAGAAGTACATCTAGAAAAATATTTCCCCTCTCCACAAGGGAAATTATGACTTGTTTATGCAGCACATTTATGAAAACATTTTTTAGAACTCAAGTCATGTCTCCAAGATTGCTATGCTGGTTGTCAAAACAGAGCCTTTTTTTCCCTGACTATACCATATGTAATACTGAGTCCACTTTCCCTAACTTGATATCACCCATGCAAGATTTGGAGATGATTAGTGGAAAATACATAAAGGAGACACTGCTCTCCAGAGGAATAATCTGATTTTTTTTTATATTTATTAGCCTGATGCACATCTAACGTGTTTACACAAGGCTTTTGTCACATGTCAAAAAAAATGTGACTGCAATCCAAGGCACGCTCTCAATGGGAATTAATGCTGAGCTGGAACCAACGCGAAAGCCTTAGTTACGGCAACAAGGAAACAGTGAAAAGGGGCCCCGCTGTATTTCAATTGCAAATAGATCCACTAAGATAGAAGGGTTTATTTCCGAGCGGCTGAGACAGACAACCTGAAGCAGGAAATAGGGGTGGGCGCAGGTATCGGAAACACCCAGTAGTAAGGATAACATCCACTTACTCAACTTCATTACCATTTTGCCCAAGAGACCGTTAAACCACCAAAACATCGGGACCATCAAAGCATCGCCAAAAACCTGTGTCTTAACACACTGCGCAGCTGAGCAAGAGGAAAGGTCCTGAAGCAGAGAGAAAGCAAAGAAAGAGAAAAGGACTCAGAGCTGCCACTATCTTTTGCCTTAAAACTGCTTGCAACGTAACTGTTAAAAAAGGTAATGTGTGACTAAATACTCCATTAGAAAAGCAGCTTCCTACTTAAAAAGCACCTGCTATTAGAAGGCACTTCAGAAAACAGCAGATCTATGTAAGTAGGAAATATTTATTTTGGAAACTCAAAACATTTGTCAGATGAACTTTAGACTCTGTGACTAACTCTAACACAAAGCGTCTTTCAGCTTCCACTCGCAGATAAAGCTGTTTGTAGGAAGCTGAAAGCAAGCGAATCAACTGCTATAATCCCAAAGTCTGCAACTGTCTCCTCCTAAATCCTCCGCCTTCTCCTCCCAGACAGCCTGAACCACCTCGCCCTTGACTCGTCCAGCGCTCTGGAGCAGCAGCGAGGGAACCTGGCAAAAAGGATGCTGCAAACCACAGGCGAGCTCATGTTAAATTCAACCCTTCCCAAATCTCAGCAGTTACCACGACATTTGAAAGGTCTGATGTGTCCCATTAGATCTGCAAGGGGAGAGAATAATTACCATCATCACTACATTACAAACATTACACCAGCCTTGCTCATATCCCATCTCCCCATATTATGTGAAGAATTAGTGCAATACCTCGAACCACTGGGACATGAATCGAGGCAGAAGCAGATGTGCCTCTGAGCTACCATGACATTTTATTGGAAGCAAAAAAATCCAGGCTATACACAAATATCAATTTACTAATACTTCTCCACTTGAGGTTTACAAAGCTGAATTTTTAGCTTTGCTAAAACTGGTAATATTACATTTTTTTAAAGCATTCATCCAGGAATAAAACTGTTCTCGTTTTTTGGAAAAATCTTGCCCTCTGGCTATATTCTCATTTGTGCTTCCTGGGTGAAGCCAAGAAACGCAAGTATGTTTTCAGAGCTTCATCAGGTTCCCATCACCTCAGGCATGTACTTTAAACTGAAATGATTGTACTAGAAATGGTATCTTTAAAGAAGATCATGCAGAGTTCAGAAATCAGAAAACAGCTCAACTACACCTAAGAGACCTGCACCTTCTCACTTACAAACCTGCTTTAATGCTTTTTGGACCCATAATTTTTGTAACACACAAGTTAGCCCCATTAAAACAAGAATTTGGAAAAACAGTCCCGTTTTGCTCATGTCCTCTTGTTGCATCTTCACACTGTTCTGGCTTGACCTATGACATAGTCAAGCAAGCCACGTTGTAAAACGACTCCTTGCTGAAGCCTGGCATCCAAAAACTTTAGAAATAAACCTCTCCCTTCATATTCTGTTCACTGCTAACGCCATAACCTCCTATTGCCTTTTCATGAGCTGGGAAAAGAATGCTGAAGGCCAGTTGTTCCATCCTGGCTTTCATGATTTTTCACCTTTGTACCCCTTCCAAAAGTAAACTAAACTGCATTATCGACTGAAATTCATTATGAGAATTATTTTTTGTTTGGAAAAAAAGAATGAAAGTCAAAAGCACTTAAAGATCTAAAACGCACTTCAAAGCTAAACACAAAGGGTGTCAGCCTCTACTCTAGCAACAACACTAGCACATGATCCTAAAAAAAAAAATCATTAACACCGTTAAGTACAGCCTTAAACCTGTAATAAAACACAGCCATTTGGAAGCAGTACAATGGAAAACCAGAAAGCAAAGAGCTACAGTCTACATATCTCAATAAAACCACCCAAAAAGCAGTGGCAGAACATGCTACACTAAGTGCACACTTGGAAATCAGAGGGACCAGCTCTACCCCCTGCATAAAGCTGCTTTGTTGGAACCTGGTGACACGCTGCAAGCTTCATCTTCAGGGTGCAAAAACGGCCATTTCTGTATTTGAGGACCTTGCCTCAGATTCTGCTAAACAAGACCGTGCTGTGCAAACCCTCTGGCCTCTCCACATCCCCCTCCGCTAGTCGGGACCACCGTGGCCAGGACCAGGAGAGGGCGAACCAGAGGACAATGTGCACCAGCCAGCCAGATCTCCAACATTTTGGCGATCCTATTCTTGGGGACAGCAGTGATGAGACTGGGTTCAGCACATTTTACCCATTCATGCATGCTGACTTTTTGCAGTTAAAACGAGTCTGACAATTTCTGTTCAACCTTCCACGGTGCTACCAAAAGCTGAAGGAGGGGACCTCAAACTGTCTTTGGGACAGCATATAGAGACAATATGTGCTTAGCACATCAAGTCGGCTACTGGTGCACATCAAAACTAATTTTTGGCTCCTCCTCCCCATTTAAATGGATTTATTTTTTCCCAAGCAAAGGCAGGCACTGGGACAAGCACAGCAAATGCTGCAGCTGCCACCAACAGCTGTAGCAGGCCCTGTCATAGGTACACTTTTTTTTATTTTTAAGCTTAAGTGCATAAGAGTTCACATCCTAAATTGAAAACAAAGCAAACCCCAAAATAAACTTCACTGTCTTACTAATTAGAAGGGATTCGTTCCTTCAGGAAGGCTGACATAAACCACCGCTGTGGGGTTAAGAACACATTTTTAGCACGATGTCCTTCCAACATTTTTACTGAGATCGTGCAAGCAAGCCAGCGCCTGACTGCCCACGAAGCATCATGAAAAGCTCTGTCTAGGAAGTGGGTTTTCATGTAACTTCATTTGAAATGCCACAGGATATTGGCATGAACTAAATTTCAACAGTACAAGAATTTCTTCCACAGCACCCAGGTTCTTATTCCCTGCACAGCAGCCACCAAGTGCCAGCACAGACACCTCAGGTGAGAAGAAACGTCAGAGGCACAGCTGGATGTTACTGATCAAGTCACACCTCACAGAGAAGAGCCCTGGAAAGAGCGCTCCTGCTCGGGATGTTCTGTTTAGAGAAATCCAAAGCTATCACAGTTTAATACAGAAGTCTTCAAATTAAGCAGATGTGCTTACTAAACATACATGCAGGAGAATAATGGGATAAGTCTTTGGCTATAACTCTAAAAAAAAGAGACATTCCCAGCAGCGAAATTTCTCCATTCCACACAACTGTAAATGTTATTCCATCTTTATGGATAAATAAAATATTTTCTTTTTCTAAATACCAACAAGAACCAGCAAAGAAAACCCAACTCATTTTATAATCACTGGTTTGGATAAGTGATTCACAACTCTGATATGTGGTCTCCAGACCACTTAATATAAGGCAGAGGTAACGCAATATGTATCAGCTGGCTCCAATTAACACTTCACCTTTATCACTTGGGAAAGTGAGAACCACCCATTACTCATGCCTCTGCTGACTCACAGAAATATTAATCAGCTTTTAAAAGGTGGTGTTCCACCATGTTATGCAAATTACAGCCAACTCATGGAGAAAGGGAGACCAGTTTAACAATCTGACAACATACATATATAACAGAATGGCCACTAAAAAATAAATCAGGAATGAACAGCTCTAGGAGCTTGTACTTATGTCAAAACACAGTTCTTACAGTTGGTAAAATATGCAGTAAAAAGGCAAAAGAATACGGTTTTCAGGTAATTCATATTGTCCACCTCACTTTCCTCTTAGCCAGACAATAAGATGAGTAACATCTCATGACAAATTGTTCACCTTATCTGCCTCGGTACCAGCCTCCAGTGCAAGTGCATAATATTTACATATCATTCAGGACTGGCCAGTTCACTGTAGCTGCAGGTTATCAGGAAACCTAATGGAATAAGAACAGCAAATCATGCTGCCCTTTCCTCTGGCAGAAGCTGTAGAACAAATATAACACTAAGAAAAAAGCAAAAAGGCACGTAGCCATTTCATGCAGGATCATCTTGCTAGGCTGCATTACAAAACTGAAAGCTGAACGCAAGCCTGCTGTTTTTATCAAAGAACTGGACACCAGACATTAACAAACGTGAACATTTACCTTCCGCTCGGGTCAAATTACCCTCCTCTGTCAAGTCCCCGTCACTGCTGCCTGCGGCCAGTGCCTCCAGGCCCTGTAAATGCTGCCTCCATACCAGCCAGGTGCTTCTCCTAAGATAATGTTAATTAAACCTGCTCATCATTACAGCTGATGTACACGCTCAACATGCCCTGTTCCATCCTATACGCCATGTATACGTATCAGTAATTGTTTGCATCCCAGTTTCTAAATATCTAAGCAAGGTGTATGTATACAATCAGATATGTTTGTCACACACAGTCTGAAGTGATTATCATCACTGGAAATTATGCCAAGGCTACACTGGAAAACACCAACCAAACAAACCACAACTCGTAAATTACGTTACCTATTAAACAGCTTTGGGCATCATAATGCACAACAGGAAAGAACAAAATTATCTAGCGAAGTGTTAGATTAATGATGTGCAGCCAGCACTGCAGCACAAGTCAGCACCATGTGAAATTCCCCACAGCACACAGCCTGCTTTTCACATGCGAGGTTTTTCAGAAAGCTTGCGCGCTGCCTGCGAAAACTCAAACAGCAAGCTCAATCCCGCCCAGCTGACAAACAGGAGGATGTCTCACCACATTATTTTACAATCATCCCAACATACATCTGTTCATGCCAGTCAGTAGCACCTATGACTACTGAATTGATTTGCCAATCCACTTTTAAATGTTTCAAATAGTTACAGTTCTTCTCAATTTTAAAAAACCAAAACAAACAAAACCAAAACAAACGAAGCAACCAACCAAACAAAAAACCACAAACCACAACAGGCAGTCACAGAGGGGTCTCAAAGAATTACTGAATGAAGAAGTCTCTGTCCGGACAAGTCTCTATGAAGGAAAAGTCTGAGATAAATGCAATGAATAAGAAAACCACTCTGGATTTTAGATTGAAAATTGTGCCTCTGAATTAAACACCTACTCAAGATCACATCTAACGCCTTGAGAACTTGAAATCTCTGATCATTCTATAAGTATTGTACCATTGCACCTTAAAGGTTTTGATCTACTATTCAAGTAACCCCAAGCTTTACCACCTATGTAGATAACTGTTCCACAGGCCTGTCCCTCCACCTTGCCCAAGTATTCATCATCTGCTGTCCTAATTCACACCAGCCAAGCTCACTTCACTCCAACAGCAGTTTACTAGAAGACTTACCTGAGCATGTTAGTAGTAAATAAATTTGTAACTACAAAGTTGCTCTCCTTCTCTATTATCTCTTAGATTTCATCATCACCTGCTGCCCATCAGCCCCAAACCTGCAGTTGAAGTTCTAATTGTCTTCTTGTTAAAGAAACACACCCACTCCTGACAGCTTGCATTTGATCTAAAAAGCTATTGCCAAGGGGAGGAGGAGAAGTGCCACCGCTCCTGGTGCACTTGTCACATCAAACAGACACCACTTGCAAATTACATTTAGCTGTCTCCTCAAAGTCTAAAACATTGTAGAAGTGACACTACTCATGAAGCTATGAGAAATATGAGCGGAAGTTATCACAGAATCCAACAAGAAAAAGCAAAACAGTGTAAAAATCACCAATCCTGCTGCTTATCTGACCACAGGACTATCTTACAATGCGTCCCAAAGGATGCTAGGAGAAAAATTTACTTCCAAAATGACTGGGGACCTGGATAGCTGCAGCCCAAGAGCAGCTAAGACAAATATACAGGAGGAGGCATCTTCATACAGAGAAAAAGCAAGCTTACAAAACTTGAAAGGTAAATTCAGATAGCTAAACAGTCCATCTGCAGAGCCATGCACTTCATCTTTCATATTATATGGAAAATTACTACAATCGTTATTGATCATTCTTACAAAAAAAAAAGAGCTGAATTTCAAGAGGAACTCTTGAAAAAAAAATCACATTTTAAACAACAGAAAACTGACGTCAAGCAGTTCAAATTTGAGGAATAAAATGTCAAAGATTAATCCGATTGAGAATGACAAGATTTTCTGCATAAGAATAAGCAATATAAGTTTCCAATACTTCGATGCAGATTTTGTATTCAAAAGCTACTATCTTCGCTGTTACACAAGACAAAAATACTGTAAGCATGAAGTATTTTGAAGTTACCATGAAACCACTAGGCAAATAGATCCTCAGAAAGTCCGTCATCTGTGCCAGAATACGAACAAGACACCTACTGGCATTATGGACAAACATTCACATTAAATGGACAGACATTTACATTAAACATGCCATAACAACGCAGCAAAAACAACCTCTTGAATACCCATGCCAAAAAATCATAGGGAGACTTGAGCCCCTCCAGCTATATTAAAGGAGATTCTTTATCAAGAGAGCAATACCTAAGACTGAGTCCAGCTACTCCAAACCACAAAAATCCCCCACCTACTCCTAAACATAAAATGAACAATAAAGGAGAAATACGATGACATTCTTTCAAGGCTCCTTCAGCACAGGATGTTTTCTCCTTGCAGTAATTTGAAGGCTATTGAAGTTCTTTTCGGTAACTTTCAAAGGGTTTCCAGAAGTGATTCATAACACACACAGGGATAAAAAGCTACAAACAGCACAAGAGTCTACTGAAAACTTGAACTTTTGTGTTTCATTTTTCAGGTGTGCTGTCCTAAGAGCAGGACCAGAATGCGCAGAACAAATCTGAACAACTCCAGCCAGATGCCCCAGATGTCAATGAGAAGACTCCAGCTGGGCTGCCCACCTCCCGTAGGTTCACAAACTACAGTTCAGCAGAATTACAACACAACCGCTGCAATTCTAAAAGAATATCCTACACTTAAGTAACCTCTCACTTTATAAGGAATTAAACAGCCCTAGTTTCTAGCTCAAAATTCTGCTACAGAAATTAAATCACACGTTCATTCCTGAAGATTCAGGTGACCACAAATTCAAAGACTTCAAAGGCCATGCTGTAATTCGAACTGAATTTACACGAATTGTCTCTACTTCATGTCCTAGTTATAGTGACCCAGAGACACTCCTCAAAAGTGTGCCCAAAATCTCTGACAGAAGCCTTCAAAAAACCTTAAAAAAATAATAATAGTAAAAGACAAACACAAAACAAAAAGGGGAAAACAAACAAACAAAACCAAATAAACAAAGCCAAACAAAAAAACCCAGCCAACCAACGCCCACCAAACAAAAAACCTCACAACTACCTTGAGGCTCAAGGTTTTGAGCTCGAGCCATCTGCTAGAAAAAGCAAGACATCAAAATGAAAAAAATGAGTGCTAAAAGACTGCTTATTTCTACACCAGGGAATCTTCAGCTAATTTTATTGGTTCCGCAATCATATTTTCCTAGGTTTGGCCTGTTGGGTGCATATTCTACTAAGTAAACATGAAGAAGAAATTAAGGTGGCAAAACTGACTTTAAGTGATTTCATGGTCTGGTGTTGAACACAAGTGCTTTTATAACTCAAAAGTTCCCTGGCTCCCAAGACCAGAGGAAGAGCACACAGGAATGAAGAAAAACAGAGCACATGGTCTGACTCCGAAATCATGAGACAGCTCACTGGCCTAGACACAACCGTAAGATCGGTTAATACACATGAGTGTGTCTGAAATAAAGACATTGCAACACGACTTCTAATTTTTTTAAATATATGTATTTAAGTATTACAGAAAAATCAGTGTATAAAATATATAACTTACTTACATGTAACATATAACATCCCCAAAAAAATGCTAAGCCATGGAAAAAGGGAATTTAAAACAACTCCTGAGACTGCCAGAGAACGATACAAGAGCTGACAGTTAAGCTGAATTCTAGTGGTCTGAGCACAAGCACAGCACTGGTATAGCACGGAAGCCTTTTGTAGAAGTTACATGAAGCTCCTTGTGCTCTTATCTAACACCCATGGCTCGTTAGTCAAATATTTATTAGAGGTAGTCCTGTGAATGACTGAAAGAATATACAGAATTCAATTTTTACTAACTTTAACAGGAATATACATATATAATGGCTTTGCTGTGATTTCTGTTCCGCTTTTAGTACACAGTTCTGCAAGAAACACTTCCAGCATTCTCCTCCGGGTAGTGATGGTGATGCCAGAGCTGTTTGTCATGCTGGTACGACTGCGGAGGACAAGGGATAGCACATGTAAACAGAAAAGGGCAGCAGCGCTTGTGACGGCTGCAGCGACACATTCCTAGGATTATTCTGCAAGAAAGGAATTCAGATCGGGTCCAAAAAGAAATGAGCCTTCTGCTTGGAGCCTGAACCGTGTCATCCTGCTGTAATGGAGTCCGTGCACTGTGCAAAAACAGCGGTACTGCGAATTTTATTTACTGAATGTGTGGCTGGAAAAGCCAACAAGGGTGAGAGACAGTACCACACACGCTTCAGAAACCACCAGCAAAACACCTGCAGCACGACTGCACAAGCAGCGGAGTATTTTGGGACAAGGACACCAACTTAGAAGACAACTAGAAGCAAAGGAAGACTGTGTTAAAATCTTGTGCTTGTGGAAACAGGATTACACACATCTTGGTAAGTCTGTAGTGCGTAGTAACCAGCTCCATCACCCACTACTAAACACTGTCAGGCCCCCAATGTCGAACAGTTTCCAGCAGCTGTACTTCCACATAAAACAGGTATTGTGTCCCCTTCATGTTTTATCCACACTACATAAGGGCAACATTACATTGACTACAGTGATGTCTCAACCTGGGGGCCCTAAAAATACAAACTGGCATGCGTGCTCACATCACACTCAATTTCTTCTTTATTTGGGGATGGAAGGAGATTTGTTATCAGTCAATTCCTTACATACTTTGCGAGGGTAGAGGTTAAGGCATGCTGTGACAGGAACGTACTCCTTCAGTATAAAGAAGAGGAGCCTCGTCCCAATATCTCTTCTCGCAGGAAAGAAGGGATGGAGGTTTCTACAGAAAACCGATGCACGTTGCTTGCACTTCTGCCCAAGTAACTTCCAAGAGTGACTCTAAGAACAATTTCCTTCAGTCTGCTTCTTTCTTTTCTAAGTCAGCTGAATGAAAGGATTCCTAGGTAAAAGCCCAAAATGTGCCCGCCAACACATTAAGGACCTACAGGGATTTCATCATTAAGTTTGAAAGATATAGTGTGATTACATGAAATATTAACACATGTGACTGGAAGTACATAATCCACAAGCACAACGGAACTTCCATTTTGATGGGAAAAGGCATATAATCATGGGAGGGAGTTAACACAGTATCACTTAACAGTTACCTAGAGTAAAACTGTCATTAACACAGCAACTAAATCCCACTTCATTCTGGAGTCTCCTATTCTAAATGCAGGTTTGTGTTCCCCTACAATAGTAATTCCAGGCAAGTCTCACTTTCCAGACACTCCCATGTACCACCTGGAGCCCCCAGGACAGCAAGAAACAAGAATATTGGTTCTGCAGATGTTCCAGTGGTTGTGTGAAACAGGCAGATGTTGGGAGGCAGCTGCATCACCTGGCTCAGCAGCAGTATCACCTTCTTCCTGCCCCCAACAGCCAAGAAACTGGGCTGGAAATGAAATCTGTAGCAAGGGAGCAGAATAAAAGGGCTAATGAAAAGAACTAACAGGCTTTCCAGTCTCCAGGTAAAAAATCACCATTTCCTCACTCCTCACAGACCTTCAGACTTGATTCAGAAGGGATGAAAAGGTCCCTCCAAATCAACATTGATACTTCACTTGCACCCAAACCAGCAACAGTTTCAAATGCATCTCATTAAAGCTGACCAGAGATAGCTCGAGTAAAATCCATCTAACAATAAGTTTCTCTTCCTTAAATAAAGCATCAAGTGCAGATAATAAAGACACGGGTGGCTACTTTATTTGAAAGATGACCAGTTCTGAAAGACACACCTACAGCTAAATGACAAAACCAGCCCTGTGCTTTAATCCTCACTGTCCTTAAAGGTAAGATGATTTGTTTCTGCTGGTAAACTGCAAAATTCGGTTGAGTACTATGGGTTATAAACTGTTCTTACACAGAACTAATAAAAAGATCTCTCTATTTTAGCTTAACCACTGAAGTACAACTTGGCAATCACGGCAGAAATACACAGGACAAGGCAACACAGCACAAGAGAAAACAGCACATCTGTCCAGGACCTCTGGTCCCTAAACCGTAGTTAAATTGAACGACACTGCACAACTGAATTGAAAATAATTTAGATTCCGTTACAGTTTTTTTAAAATTTAGGATTCTCTCAAAATGCTTTTCAGAAAAAGTTCTTGCATTGTATTAGTTCTGTTTACTGAAGGCAGAGGGCAGTTAGAGTAACAGCTCTTAAGGTGACTGCAATGCCCTGTGATCAGGCTCTACTTATCATTAAGTCTCCTCCCCGTTTCAGGTTAAAAATAGTCAGTTCAAAGGGCGGGAGGTCAACTGCATTAGCAGGTAATTCACTCGCAGGCAGAAACAAGAAAGCACACAAGTCCCTGCTGCTGCAGAGCTTCCACAAACCCAAGGTGCCTGACTGGAGAGGTAACGCAGGTGGTGACATTAAAAGGTGGTGATAATCTCAGGAACACTCAAGTCCAAACACAAAGCAAACCAACTACATGATTTTTCTTTTCACTCCCCACCCGTTGTGTTCACAAGACCACGAGATAAGAAGGGGCAAGAAAAGGGGAGGATTCCCATAACCAAGTTTTCAATGCAGCTGAACATACCTACAGTATTTTCCATACCTACGGTACATACATACAGCAACAATCAAGCCTGCTTACATATCTTTATACACAGTCAAGGCGCCACACATAGATCTTGCTTATCTGATCTCAACCTACACTTCTCACAATCTGTCATTCTCAAACAACTTCATAAAAACTTTGCCTTGAGTCACCCAGGAAGCTTTGCAGATATCTAAACTGAAAATCAAGAATTTCTTCAGAGAACTTCATGTCCCCTCCCAGAGGGCCCCATCCCCACCTAACCCAGACCCTGAAGTTCATCTGTATTACCTTCACTCCTCATTGAAAACAACTTTATAATCTCAAATACCAACATCTGCATGAAGCACCGACTTTTCAACTAACTGAAAAATACATAAGAGTTTCTTAGACATAAATTACGCTCAGGTATTTTTTCAGAGATTAAAAGTAAACACAGGAATCAAGGAGATTTTACACAAAACTTCTCACATTCAGTGGCATTTAACTCACGTCCATGCCTTGAGAACAACAAGCCAACAGCAAGATTGACTACTGCAGAGCTGTGCCTGCCACCAACAAGAAAGCCCCAGAGTGAAGCACTGAGAACCAGCACCACCCTTGTTGAAATACAGTTCACACACTGCACAGTTTTCTTGCATTAATACAGACCACGTGTGTGGCACTGAAAACTAACCACTCCTCACGTTTCCAGGCTTCTGCTTTCTCAGCGGTACCCGAAACGATGAAAGATGTTACTGGTTTCTGGAAGGTGGGTGCGAAGAGCTGAGGCCGCCTTTGAACCTGAGCTGGAAGGGGCCGTGCACTCCCGGTGACTTTTGACCATTACTTTCAAAAGGCCTTTTTCTGAAAAAGCGTTATCTTCTTCCTTTGGCACCCAGCAAACCATCCTGCCATGCACAACTCCACTCGGCAATAAAAACCTCTCCAGCACCGTGCCAGTTGCATTGACTTTTGAGTATCACAAGCCTGCCCAATATAGTGTTGTCCATTTGAGGAACTTCATTGCCAATGGGACAAAAATCAAAACCAACACATTCTCCAGAGAACAGAAATTAGCTTCCTGTTATTAAAAAACACCTTTCATTGATCAATTTAACAAGCAAGGACATCTTTCATACTAGGAAACAGGCAGTCAACATGCAAGGCACACTGAAGACATTGACCCAAGGACCCTTTCTAATAAAAAATATAATTATTTCATGGATGTCACTTCTCTGGAATAACAACCTGAAGTAATAGCCTGAAAAAAATCTCACTCGAAAACACAACTGACTGATTTATGTCAGCAGAAAAACAGGACTATTGGGTGTCAAACCATTAATCCAAGTCATGGTCTCTCAAGCGCTGGTGTGAGTATATAACACCACAGTACCAGGCTCGTTTCGCACGGGAGGAAGGGACAAGAAACCACCAGCACTCAGCCTATAGCTCTAAGCTACCCTCAGAAGGTGCAGAAGCATTAACCTAGTAAGCTTTGGTATGGGGGAAGGAAAAAAACTACAATGGCAGCAGAGCAGCTGCATTTCTCCAAACAACTGCAGTGGAGCAAGGCGACCTGAACACATTTCTAGCTACACGTGAACTTGGAGATCCATGTGGGCAGACAGAAGCTTTCAATTGCTTTTAACCCACTATTTCAAATACCTCCTGAACTCCTCCTAAGTAAAATAAGGCCTGCCTTTGTCTTCAAGAAAAGCTTTCCCCAGCAGAGAGCAACCCCCATTTACAAAGCAGCAGCAGACATCAAACAGCTGAGGTTCAGTTTGAAGAACGTACACTCATCACTTGTGGCTACAAAACTGACCGCCCAGCTGTATAACTTTCTTAATATGGGAAATACTAAGATTAAGGCCTAGCAAAGCCATAAAATAGTTCAAGGAAGGTTCACCTGTGGAAGAAGACACACTTATACTTCTGCTCACTCGACATGGCACCACCAACACCTGCTTACTACATGTATTACAAAACATACTACGCACACTCAGTGGGTTCCCTGACAACACACAAAATCATACCTGCTTGAAAATTGCTTCGTTTAGCTTCAAATTGATTCTACTCAAAAGCTTAAAGCAAAACGACCCTTTCAACAGGGAAAGCATTCATACAGAGATTTTCATTGTCCAGCATCAGGAGTCACAAAGGTCTGAAGCCAACTCCAGAAACGAGCAGAATAACCTCTGTCCCTTCACAGGAAAATAAAGATGAGCACAGATGGATTTGCCTCCCACCTGAGCACTGTCCCTAGATACGAAGACTTCGGTTCTTTTAGCTATTTAGCGAAAAACACCACCTTCATCTTCAAGGAATGAAGTTTGGCATCAGTGTGTAAAGATCATAGATTGATTGGAAAAAGTTACTTGTATTTATTTATTTTCTACCCTGACAATACTTGGGGCAACAAGGTTCTCCATAAAGGATTAGAAAGGGAACTAGAAGTAAACTCGGAAATGAACTTTAGGACGGGAATTATAATGAAGTACCTTAATGGAGATACAGGACAGCAAGGAGGAGGGGACAAGAGGACATATACAGTGAAAGGGATACCAGTGACAGCCAGTAACTACCTGCCACACTGGGCTGTGAGGCAGAACAGCCTCAGCAAGGAAACCAACCATCTGCTGTCGAGAATGTGGCAAAACAGGTGATTTTCAACTCAAGTCAGCCTAGGGAAAAAAAAAAAAAAAAAAATCAGATTTCTCTCCAAGTCCTGGGCATAATCCCCTGAAAGTAGTGAAGAGCAATGCACATCCAATTTTAACAGCTTTAATAATTAAAACTACAGAAGAGTTAAACCTTGTATCCTCCATGAGCACAAAATAAGATTTTTCCCTGCAGGACACAGAGATAGAGGCAGAAAAGCTGTTGCCTTGCCAACATAAATATTTCTCTATCACTGAAAAGAGCAGCTTCTGAACTAGGATGTTGCACAAGGAACATTTAGGTCAACATCCCAGTTTCCCAGGCAGTCTACCCCCGATACAAACGCAACAGCAGCCCTGGAAGAGCAGATGTTTCAGGCCGTATGTCATTCTGACGCTCATCCCAAAGAAGGCTTTGGGTTTTGGGAGCCATGGGGAGAGCATCATCTCTGCAGGAATGCTCCACAATAGCAACACTAGCGGGGCTAAAGGCCACTAATTTTTCAGAGTTCAGTATTAAAAAAAAAAAAAAAAAAAGTGCCACTTAATAGTGAGAGGAAGGACTAACTCATTAATTTCACATCAAGACAAAGATGAATCATCATCCACTTCAGACCCAAATAATGTATGCAACTAGCAGCAGAGACACTAAGGAGCAAGTGCATCTTGATGACATGCATTACACGTCCTGACAAATACAATCAAATTCAACTTCACTAAGTTGTTTAGGACTCACTTTTTAAAATAGTTTTCCCCTCACATTTAATATATAAGCACTGCCATTAAGTGAGTGTTCGTATGGGAATATGATAAACACCACAGCATCAGCATTACAGAATCCTCTTCCCCAAAACCACATACGTATATGCATATACGCACTTAGTCCAACGCAAATAAAACCGTATTTTTAGGAATCTATACTCTCTAGCAAACCAACCAGACAAACCAGCGACAAATACATGCAAACAAACAAAGAGGTTTTATAAATAACTTGGAAGTGTGAGGAGTTGGCAGCAGTCAGCACAGGATTTGAGCTCCCCGTCAAATCCAAGTTGTGAAACATCAGCACCAAACACTTCCCGGAAAGAAAGATCTGCTGTGGGGCTTCATCCACAAAATGGAAACGCAGCTCACAGGCATTCGAACCGCGCTGTATTTCGGGCACTGTGAAGAACAAGAACTCTTTTCTAACACTAGGATCTTTCCAAGAAACTTCTGCGTTATTTCTTAATAAGTACCTCCAAGGCTGAAATTAACTTCAGCAAGCTCAGGAGTTGAGACACATCGTCAATTCATCTAAAAATAAAGTTGTTTGATGTAACTAGAACTGACACTGCTGAATTTTTATATTTAACAGTTCTCTCCATTTATAAGCCAGTGAAAATAAACTTACAAATAATGGGTCTCAGGTAATTTACAAATAACATCTCCCATATCAATTCGATACAACTTTGTATACCACTCAAGTGGAATATTTACAACCCGGAAATAGATATGTTCCTACCTCATAAATCACAGTTACTGTATCTGACATTATGGCCCGAACCCATGGGGGTTTCTCATAAAGACCTTTCTGTAATGTCTTAATACACTTAGAGATTTACTCTGTCTTATAACTTCAGACAAGTGACCTTTACATCTTCATCTGTGCAACCTCAAAGTACGGAAGCCAAAACATATGAAAACAAGCGCTATCCATGAAGTTAAATGTTAACTTAAGTTAACCCATGCCACGAATATTCCTTCAAATTATACTGATCAAGATTCTCGAGACTATTACCCAATGCAGAAACTAACCCTCATGACAAATGCGTTGCCCCGCGTCCCTGCCCATTCCAAACCGGTTACAGCTGTTACTGAGGAGCAGCAGCTGCAGCGTGGAAAGCCAAGTCTCCCCACCTCGCTCGCCGCCTTATCCCCTAAGAAAACCTCAATAAATAACAAGCCCCGCCATTTAACTTTCATTAATGTCTTCTGCGATAGTAAGAAAAAAATTGTAGGAAGCTACATTGCACTGTATGCTTATGATTTTGACGGTATTTGTCGTCTGTTTCATTGTAAGAAAACATTTGGTACTATTTTGTCAATAAAGCAGAAGTATTTGTCAAACACTGTCGTTATATACCAGTCAAACACCCAAATCAAACGCCCTATTTTATACTTCCATCAAGATAATAGCTTTATGTTGGATGCTTTTCATGAACAGAATAGATGATAGTTTCTCTAGTTCAATATAATGACATTTCTTTTTCCTCACACATGAAAAAGCCCATTCTGTATTTTTTGGCAGAAACCGCCTTTCCCCATGTGTTTATTCCAGTTGCCATGGGGAAATCCTAACATCAGTTATCAAAAGCGACACTATTACATTAATAGTCTGCATTAATGACGTTTTTTAACCCTATGCAGCTCAAAGCAAACATGAATATGCAGGCATTTGAAAGAGATGTGCACTCACTCTCTGCTTTCCAAATATCTATTTCTAAGGTTATAACCACGCCAAAGAAAACAACAGTCACATGCTATTTCGGCTACCACCTTACACAAATCATTTGGTAACTGGACAGCTGTACTTCAGCAATCAGTATTAAACTACTGGTGATCAGCAGCAGCACAGCAGCATCAACATTAGCTCTGCAGAAGGGCATCAAACTGCTCATTCAAAACGCGCCCAAGTGATTCTTCAGTGGTGATCTAGGAAACTAATATGTGAATGCAACTCTACTCATGAGCTGACACTGTGTGGCATAAAATCATTTCAGTTGGAAGAGACCCTCAGGATCATCGAGTCCAACCATAACCTAACGCTGCTCTGAAACTACATTTTGTCAGATGGAGCAATTGAAACTCTGGCTGCTCAACTACTGAAGAGAATAAGGGTTCAGCATCTGGTACAAGTAATTCCATTTTCTAGGGGAAAATGACTATTACATCCAGTAACCTGGACATCCAAGAACTGTTAATGGCTGAACCAGCAAAGTTTGAAGTTCTCCTCTATTTGCAACAACTGTGAGCAACTTACATCCTTCCTTTGGTCTCAAAAAAGAGCTCACGTGCCACCCCACATACAGACTCCACTTCTGAAAAAACAAATGCTCTGTCATTAACTCCAGACTCACTGCAATTAGGAAACGGTTCCAGAGCAACCTTATCCTTCTTGCCACACTGAGCACCCTCCAATTCAGAATAAGTAATTAGGAGGAAAGGAACAAAAATATCATGGTTTAAATGTTCCTCCTCCTTGTGCAAATTGTGTTTTGGTCATGTACATGAGGTTCATTAGATCAACACAACACTGTAGTGGTAAACCAAGCAACAGGCAGATCTCTGGCAAAACAAGAAGTTATGTTAATTTAATTTACAGAGCTTGGTTTGTAAGGGAATGGAGATGAATGCCTGCACAACCCTTTTACAGAAGTATTCAGTGATCTGCCCCAAGAAACCTACCCATTACTGCCACTAGACACTTAGCTGTCAAGTTAATATAAAACAACAATAAAATTCTACATTTCTTTTCAATTTTAACAGAGAAACAAAGACCATGACTGCTAGCATCTGGCATACACTTCGATATTGTGCAAACATTAATCCATCTCATTTTCTAATTCAGTCAGTGACCTTAATACCAGTTCAGTTCTTAATCATCTGGCTGTATCACTGCAGCTGGCATTCATTTTGCCTGACACAAGACCTACCCAACAAATAATAATAAAAAACCCTCTTAGACAATGCTTAACCCCAACACAATCTATTCATCTGCTAGATTTTATTTTCGTAACTATGTCTAGACAACACTCACAATAACTGAAACAGCTAGAAGACTCCTAGAAGACTTTTAGTCTATTAAAGAAAGGGACCCTCCATTGCCGAAAAAGAATGTTTATACCAGCACAGCACCAAAAACCTGCAGCTACAAGATGTGGAGCTACGCGGGACCAGTTCCAAGACATTTGCATCACACTGCCCAAATTTCATGTGCTCAAAAGCTTTGCCTGCTCACCCATATGAGTGCACCGAAAGTTTACTGGGCTGGTGCTGGAAATGCCAGCAGCATAAAAGAGTGGCGACCGCATCAGGGTAGTAAGCAGGAGATGACACAGAACTAATAAGAATTATGTCAAGCAAGGCTTTGCAAGAAAAGACTGGAGGCCTCCAACAGAGATCACTCGTCAGCTTCCCTCCACTTCCCATGGCTATAAACTGCAGAGAATTTGAGATAAGAGCTTAAAACTAACTCCTCTAAAACCTCAGGGAGAAAAAAAAACTCAAAACAGTGGTTTATCATATTATAATGATACTCTTTTTGATAGTCTACAATTCTGATCCACCAATCTGCTTAGTATATCCTAAAGAAGGGTTATTCAAACAAAGTTATCTCAAAACAAAAGCAACAAGCGAGAACCACTGAAAAAGAAACCTCTATTTTAAAACCCCACCGCCCCAGAGCCATCCTCCTCCTCCAGAGCAGCAAGAGTTCCTCTCACCATGAAAGGAGCATGAAGACTTCAAGGAGAAAAAAGTTTAGACAAGGAACAACACTTCCCTTGACAAGTTCCCCTAAATAGTCTTAAGGCAAAAATAGCTTCTCTTCCTTTAAGTTTAAGGAAGTTTATCTATTTTTTTCCTTTGGGGGTAGTGGTGGTGAATACGTAAGAACTTTTCTTGCTCCAAATAAATGAATTTACAGGTTGAAGACAAGACATAAGTATTAAAATCAGGGACAAGTGAACTTTGTAACTAATATTTTGATGTTTAGATGGAAAAATACTCTAATATTAGAACAGCAGCATTAGTACAGGATTAGCTTACTGTATAATTACTTTTTTAAAAGGGAGAAAACCACTTACATATTCTTAACACAAAGCTAGCCACGAAGAAAAAGACTTGCTAATATTGCAGTCCTTGCAGAAGTGAAGACCATGAAAAATATCCAAAAGACAGGTACCTGGTGACTGGCAGACACACCACTTCACCTTCAGCTTTTCTTCTTTTAGAAGTTAACTTGCAGGAAAGGAATTTGATTAACACTTAAGTGACCTGGGATTGTAGTTCACCTCAGCTGGGAAGCAGATGTTTTAACCCCCTGCCCCGCCACTGCTAACGAAAGCTTTGGGAATTGTTGCTTACGAGGGACTTGAGCCTGACAATGCCACGATAAATGGGGTTTGTAAGTAGAAAAGGAAAATGCTTGATGCCCAGAGACAAGTTTACTTACATTATAAAGCCTAATTCCCCAAAAATCAGCCTTTGCGCTCTTCACAAGTCAAACTCGGCAATGATCAAGAATATGTAGATTTAAATATTTTTTACTCCTTTGCTTTAAAAATTCCGTAATTTCAGCTTGTTCAAAAGTATATTACCTGACTAAAGTAGTTAGGAACAGATTTTCAAGAAAGATCATCACCCAGATGTTGCAATTGGGTGATTATTTCAAGTTGAAAATGCCAGCAAGTACACATCTTGGAACTTCTACTTTCCCTACAGACCTGAGGTGAGCCTTGTATAGAAAGCCAAGTAACTCACTCACAGCACCAAACATACAGAATACCAACAGTACGAGGGAAGCAAGCTTCAAGAAATAAAACTTCTTTTTGCAACTGGTTACAGAGGTGGGAAAAAAAACCCCAAACATTAAAATCAAGATTTGACCTGTGTCGCCATGCCTGCTCCAGAATCGAGGCACCGGACTGCAAAGACTCTAGCAATTTCATATCAACGACAGAAGCAAAATACACAAATCTTGGCTGAACAGCAGCTCGTTACAACCTTAAAATATTAAAATATATTGAGCATGCTAATCACATCTCATGAAGCGCTTCTTCCTAAGGAAAAAATAGTGGAAATTAAAGACAAAATAGTTTAAACTTACACTTTCTGGAGAACATCAATAAGCAACAGCTGCAACTGTGCAGAGACTTTTTTTTCTGACAGCAAAAGCCTGAACTGCACTTCCCTGGGAAAAAGGAGAAAGTGGCAGAGCACGCCGGACCTGCTACCCCATAACACACCTGACACACCGCTACCAACATGCAACCACATCACTGGTCCCGAGATGCATTTTTCTGGAAGATAAGCCTCAAAGCTTATTTTCATCAGATAAACTTGATACTAGCATGTACAGGAAAAACCTCTCTGGAACATCTTAATGCTGCGAAGCAATGGGTTACTGATTAACTGAAATCTTCGACCTATCCTGGGCTGAAAGGACTGTGTTCCGAGTATATGACTGTACGTTGTTAAAACAGGATAACAGTTTAAGCATACTGGCATAGGACAGGCATAAATAGTTGTATGAAGCAATTCTCTGTTGTGGTTACCTCAAACTTTAACCAAGGTCAGACCACAATTTCCGTCAAGATAATTATAAGCCCACATAAATGCCTCTACATCAATAAAATATTACAATCCTCAGTTACTAGGTCTAAATATTTGGCTTTGCTCCTTGTGCCTCAAACTCCAGGCACACGCCACTCGTAGCAGGACTTCTGGAGCTGTAATGGGCTGGTAGCACTATGAAGCATCTCCTGATATTGCTTCCCCACAATAAACCACCCCAGCCCAACTCTACAAAATCTTCTGCTGTACCTGTGCCTTACAGAAAGCTTATTCTTCCTAATTGAGCACTGTACTTTTAGAAGAGTATGATCTTACAGATCATTTGCCACATTGATAACAACTTCATGCTCAAAGGCTACTATAATTACTAGTTAAATGTTTCATAACAGAAACCTATTAAAGATTTGAAAAGCACAGCTAGGAAGAAAGCACACCATCTTACAATGAAGCTCCTCAACCAGCATTTCTGGTTTAACATGTCCCAGTCAATGATACTGTGATCCTTTCAGATCCTCAGAGAAAGCAGCTAGTCAGCTCTTGACATCCATCCCACAGTAAGGTTAATTTTCAAGTTTTTTCTTGTATCCTAGGGATTCGCAAATCCAAGGTTTCCCAATTTGATTTCCATCTAGAATTGGCAACAGTCTGGCTAGTTAAAGTCTTGACCTGTACGCAACCATATAAAATAACTCAAAGGGCACAGTTTCTGAGTTTGTGCCGTGTTTTTAAAAAAATATCAAACTCAATTTAAGTTCTGTTGTGACAGCAAAGGTTTAGGATTTACAACGCATTTGTATCGGTATTCACCTACTCCTCTAATGCGATCAGACATATTTCTGACCACCATAACCCCTCTTTGGGATTCCAAATATCTTTCCAAACGGGGAAAGTCCCAGTGCTGTGCAGCACTGGGCCACCCAGTGACCTACATACGGCAGCACAGGAGTTCAGCTTCCACTCCATAATTAAACAAGCTACGCTTGCCTCACTCAGCTGTCCTAGAATCCACCATCCATCAACCCAGAGAGTGCTTTTAGGTTCAGGAGGCACACAGCCTGACGTGTCCCCAACAGAGCTGCTAGGGGATGCACCTGAGAAAAGAGCACTATCACACACTCAAAAACCTGCAACACCCACTATTATATACAACCATCACGTATCCCCAGCATCCTCTCTCCTCACACGCAAGGGCCCTTTTACCCCACCACCCTTTAACAAGGACGCAGAGCTTTGCAGCATATATCCCCCCAGATGAGACAAGGAAGGGCACCTTTGTGGGGCGACCCATTGATGCTCTCAGAGCTGGACTGCATATCCACCGTGGCTCTCCTGAGGCTGCTAAAATAAGCCCTGGACCTGGAAAAGCTGCTGCGAGGGGACCGCCCGTGGGGGCTGCCGAAGAGGTTGGCGGTGCCGTCCTTGCGAGCGAAGATGCCGCTGAAGAAGCGCAGCAGCCGGTGCTCGTGGGCGGCGGCGGGGCCCTCCCGCCCCAGCCGCTCGGAGAGCCGCTGCAGGTCGCTGTTATCCAGAGTCCGGTTCTTGCTCTTGCTCCGCTCCCAGCGCTCCAGCTGGGAGAGCGGGTCCGCCTGGTTCAGCACCTCGCCCACGTCCAGCGTGTTGCGCTTCTCAGGGGGAACCACGACGGGGAGGGCGGCGGGCGGCGAGCCCTGCGGCTCAGCCCCCTGGCCCGGCGGCGGCCCGGGGAGGCAGCCGGAGCTGCTATGCCGCCGCACTCGGCCCAGCGCCCGCATCCGCGGCAGCTCTGCCCCGCCGCTCCAGTGCCTGAAGCTGAAGCTCCGCCGCAGCAGGCCCGGCTGCCGCCATGGGCTCTGTCCCCGCTCCCCGGCCTGCGGGGCCTCGCCCGAGGGCTGGCCGCGGGTCCCTGGCCCCCCATCATCATCATCATCATCCTTCTCCTCCTCCCCGGGGGAGGCCCCGGCTTCAGCCCCGCCACGGGCGGCCGCCGGCTCCGCGGCGCTGCGCTCCGGGGAAGGGCTGCCCCGCGGCCGCCCGAGGGCGAGCTCGGCGGGGAAGGGCTGCCCCGCTCTCCGCGGCACCTTGAGGCGGCCCAGCTCCAGCTGCCCGGTGCTGAGGGTCCTGAAGTTGCGGAAACCGCAGGGGCTGGGGACGCGGTCCCGCTCCTCGCCCTCCTCCTCGCCTTCCTCCTCCTCCACCAGCAGCAGCCCGGCCCTGGTAAGGCTGGAGGAGCCCGGCGGTCGGCTCCCCGCACGCCGCCCGTGGCGGGGCAGCTCGGGGCCGGGATGGCCGCTGTCCGGTCCCAGCAGCTCCTTCTTCACCATGGTGACAGAGATGCGGTAGACGGTTTTCCTCTGGGGCGTCCCCCGCTGCATCCTCTCCGGAGAGGAGGCGGCGGCCGGCGGCTCGCTGCTGTCCAGGAGATACATGTTTCCCCCCGCTGCTCTCCCCCCTTCAGGCAGCAGCATCCAGCCCGGGCATCGCAGCGTGCCCGCTGCCGGAGAGAGACGTGAGGATCTGGAACAGCGAATCGAAATGCGGAACCACAAACCACTGCAACACAATTTAAAAAAAAAAAAAAAAGAAAAAAAAATTCCTCCCAGTGTCAGAGCCCTCTCGGGGAGTCACTCCGCTTCAGCAGCGGCAGCTCCGCTCCGGCATCGCTCCCCGCCGGCGGCCGGCGTCCATGTCAACGCCGTGCAGCCCTCCCGGCCCCTTCCGAAGAGACATGGAGGGACCAGCTAAAGCCATGCAGCAACCGCATGCATCCTCCTGCGGATCCCAAAATGCATTGCTGGGGAGAACCACGGTCCCGTATTCAGGGGATTAGAGCAGCAGCAGCAGCCGCCTTCAATTTCATTGTTTACAGGCGGGCTGCACGTTTGCCGATCTTCCGTCCCTTTTTTTTTCCTTTTTCCCCTCCGCTGGGTAAATCCGATTAATAGGACAGAGCAGAGGCGGGCAGCGCCAAGCCGCTGCCCCGGCTGGGCTGGAAGGGGGCCCGTTTCGAAACGAAACCGCCGCCGTCCGCAGGCGCAGCGGGAGCCGGAGCGCCCGGCCCTGGGCGGGCAGCGCGGCGGGGCGGGCGGGCAGCGCTCGGCCGCGGCAGCCGGGGCTCTCCCAAGCGCCGGAGTGGAGCCCGGCCCGGCGAGGAGCGGGAGGAAAGCGGCGCCGTACGATGCACAGGCAAGGGGAGGGGTTGTCGGGGACCGGACTCAGCGGGGAGGAAGAGCAGGGTCTCACGCCCCGCTTGTTTTCTTTCTTACAAGTCTGCCCTGTGAAGGGGAGCGATGTGGCTACACCTGACACTTCCCAGCCATCAGGACGAGGGTTTATCCAGAACTACAGAAGGGCAAGGTCTGCACTGCCCATGAACTCGGGCCAAGACTTATATCGCACTTGAGACAGTGTATCCCGACACCGAGTCGAAATAATCCATAATTGATTTATTTTTCAACTGGGATTGTCCTTAATTGATGCTTGCTATCCATAATACTTTGCACAATTAAAGAGCCACATTACTGTATGGTTAGTCATGCAAAAAAATGACCAACCACAGCCTTTACCATCAATGGTTTCAACAGAAATTGGCTCTTTTACAGACTTGGAAGACAGCGTGACATGCACTATTATACTTTCACACCCAGCTTGCCAATTCTCTAGCAGTCCAGATGAGGGATAGTCAAGTCATTACCTAATACATGCCCACATTAAAAAAAAAAAAAAGTCTTTAGTAAGCCATAGTGGCAGACATCAGAAATCAAACAATATTAGAAATAAGGCTTCTAGGTCCCATGTATAATATTCTTTAAAAGTGAAGACTGAAAAACTACCTTCAACTGCTTTGTACATCTCTTCCAATCAATCATTTTTAAACAATACCGGTTGGGTTCAAAACACAGTAAACAAGTAAAAATCAAGGGAAGTGAAAATGTAACTCAAACAAGTGAATCCCAAAGCCATCAAGGCAAGTCACTACCAAGATGGCTTCAAAAATCATGCAGAAGCAAGCAGAGAAGACAAAAGCTTCTATTTGAGTGCTCCCCAGACACATACCTCGGTTCCAGACTGGGAGACACGTGTGGCATGAGCTGGGCAGGACACACCCCAGGAGCACGTCCAGGTGGGAGGTTGTATTCTCACACCACATGCACCCAAGTAGTAAGGATGCTCCGGGTTCCAGCTACTGTCCACATTAGTTTATTGATGACAATGGGACCCTGCAGCACATGCTGTGGATCAATTAGCAGTTGGAACATAGTGAATTGATGATTTAACTCACTTCTCCAGATATGACAGATGCTGTTGTCTTTAACACTGAATAATAAACATTCATTATTGATCTTTGCTCTATTCATCACCAAATGTATCTCTAGCAGATACCTGATCAAGACCAGCCCTAGAGAAAAAGTCTTCAGCACAACCCAACACCACAGAATCATGGAATGTTAGGGATTGGAAGGGACCTTGAAAGATCATTCAGTCCAATCCCCTCCCCGTCGAAGCAGGAACACCCAGATGAGGCTACACAGGAGCGTGCCCAGGTGGGTTTTGAATGTCTCCAGAAAAGGAGACTCCATAACCTCCCTGGGCACACCTGACCAGCCTGATAGCCACTTATAGTTCCTTCTAAATGCTCGTTCACTACCACAGAATGATAGCAGATTTTTACATTTCTCTGACATCCCTAAGTTCATTTTCAATATGTATTCCTAAGTGGGGCAGGAAGGGAGCAGAACCTGCGATGAAAAATGGGCCTAATGAGAAATACAGGAATAATAATTTAAAACGAAAAGATACACACTTTACTAAATAAGACGTGCTTTACACCACCAGACTTCAGCCACTGTAACGCAATGTAGCACACTACCATTTACGACTTGCCGATCGCATCCTCCAGGCAAATCCAGGCCGCACTTTCCAGCGCGCCGCTCCAGCGACGCAGCTTCTTACCGGGAGTGGAATCAACCATTTTTCATCCTCCCGGGATGACAGACCCCTTCACAGGAACCACTTTTAAGCGCAGACAAATAGCCGGCACATTCTTTCAGCCCTCTCCGGAGCATCCACCCCCTCCTTCCCCGCACCGAGCCCCGGAGCTGCCCGGCACCTTGCCCGCCTTCGGGGCCGGCCCCCGGGGGCTCTGCTCCGGTCACACCGGTGGTGCAAGTATTTACGTCCATGGTCGGGTTTGGGATGCTGGAACAGCTCTTCTACACGTAGTAAATCATACTCGGAGGTTGCTCTGCTGCTCGAGCTGACAACGCATCACAACTCACCACCCTGCAGCTTCTTGTGAGTCTTGTAAATAAGACATCTTGTAAATAAGACGTCTTGTAACACAACGGACTTTGCTGGCAGTGCAGAGACCATCATTTGTTGGTCCTGTTGTTTCTCTTCACCACGATACTGAGAAACTACTCCAGTTTAAAAGAATGTGTCATTAGCCATACAATAATCAGATTATCTCAGAGCAAGGGCATAAATCACAGAATAAGGGATTTCGTGATGAATATTCTGCAAGAGGTCCAAAGTTACCACGGAGACACACGGCTGGTCTAGGCAGTCCCTTAACTCAAGGGATTGTGCCCGTAGCCCACGTGTAGCATCACTTCGCTGCACCCACCCCACATGGGCTGAGATCCCAGCAGCTTGAGCAGCAGCAGCCTGTTCCCTCCTGCCCTGCTACTCCTCCCGTCATAGTTACCACAGATCTCGTCCCAGACCAGAAGTCCCTCAGGCCCTGGGACAAGAGCAGCCAGAAGTCAGGGCAGCCAACCCAAACAACTCACTTGGCTTAAAGCCTACGCCTTGTGTCCTCAAGGGCCCTCAGCAGCAGCAGCTCCCAGTTACCTTTTATTCTGCAGGCAGCTGGAAGTATAAACCACGACACACACGATAAATATGGGGCTTCACCAACAGGACACAAAAGATGCAGGAGTATATATCCCTCATGTATCCGACCCAACTCAAAAATTGCAAATGACTGTACTACCATCTGCCAAGTACATGAAATACCTCCCAAGTATTTTGCTTAACAAAGTCTCACTGTCCCTCCAAGATACTCACAGTGAAAAGCAGTTCCATGTAATCCTCCGTTCAACATAGCCGTTCAAAGGTCATATTTGCCACTTTTCTTTCTACTGCTGAGATCAGGCCTACCTACACTACTTTGAAGAACTTAATCAGGAACAAAACCAAACCCCAGTGCATCTCTGGAGGCAATATAAAGCCTTTTGTATATGCGCAATATGGTATTTTGATTTTTCACACAGGTTGTTAGCTTATCTCACAACATGGCCAGCAAACTAGCAAAACCCAGCCTGGTGACTTCAAATGCATAAATATGTTCCACACAAGAGAAACACTCTAAATTAATTTAGAGTCTCACCATTTTCAGCAATAAACCCCTATCATTTATTTTAATCCACACAGTGAAACACAGGTAACACAGGTATCTCAGACATCTTTAAAATGCTTCAAGCAATCTTCACTTTAAAAAAATCTTACTTCAGCAATCTTACTTTAAAACCCCAGTGCTGTAGCACCAGCTGCACCTGTAGCTAAAGACTGCACCACTATAAGGAAACTAAAAATTAGATATTCCAGATTTAAAACGATGGAAACTAAAATGATCAGAAAAAGTGCAAAGGGAGCCCTGTGAATACAGCATGCATTGCTTCCCAAGCTGAATGATATTCTTGAGCGGAGTTTCTCGAAGTTGACTGGGTCACCAGCACACAGCACTGACCGCTGAACAAGAACAACCCAGGAGAAGACCATGCTGGGAGGAAAAGCCTTATTACTCTCTAACAACTGTAAAGCAAGTTCACTGTAAGCAACTCATGTTACTGGTACTGGCATTATAAAGCAAAGAATTGTTAAACCATTGAATGTGATGTAAAATAGGCTTTGTATTTTCTATTTCCCAATAAATCTTGGGGAAAAAACCCTCTTGAATGATTCTTGAATTCCTTACAAGAATTTCATATTCCACTAGCACGTTCAACACAATCACCACTCAAATATAAAAAGACAGACAAGGAGAAACTTATGCCTCATATACATCTGTAACATCTAAGCATTAAAATTTCAATCCTGAGAAAGCCTTGGCAGTTTAGCCTGTTGTGCTGAAAGTTTTAGGGGTGCACAACCTTCATGATGCTGTTTGTTTATATGCTTATGTCTTGCTTTTTATTGGACAACTTCCAGTCATTCAAATCTTCACTGCTCTCATTGCCATTTTTAAGAAAAGCAGACCCAAGTTATGGGTTTGCACACTGCCGGTTAAACTCGAGACACACAGTAACATTCCAAGTAGTTGTTCCTTTAACAGATTGATGGCGGAAGACAAAATTAGGTCACCTGAACAATTCTTGCAATAATTCAGACATGATTTCACTTTTCTCTTCTGGAGATACTGCGCTCCATCCGCTGTTTGTCATTACAGATCAGTGTTCAACGAGGAAACAAGCGAAGGCATCTGGACGAGAACAACATTGTGCTGGAGGGTACCAGCAGTACAGAGACCAAACTCAAGGTCTCTCTCAAGCCACGGGGTTTGCATTAAGCCACTGATCTGTGTTCTTCTGTCACGATGCACTTGTCCATTAAAATAGGCCTGAATTCACTGTAGGCAATTCTTTACTAAGAGGAAGAACAGAGACATCTCAACAATACAAAGAATAGGAGCTACCAGCGAGAAGTCAGCATTTGCTACCAGTAATGATCTTACTGTCAATGAGATCACATTCCTGTCCTAAAAACACTGGATGCTGAGCAGGAAAGGGATAAGGATGATGGTATGTGCAGTAAAAATGCAACTCAATCATTTGTCTCTCTCTCGACAGGAGTGAAATAAAATGTTTGCACGTCTGTAGTTAAGGGAAAATGAGGTTGCAGCAAGCCCATTCAAAGCCCATAAGACTTAAATATGTCTCCCATCCATCACAGAGATGTCCGAGGGGAGTCACAGGATACAATGCATCAGCTTCACCTGGTTAACTGCTGCAATAAGAGCCAATACAAAACTAATATATAGTATTAGAGCAGCTCTTACATACATGTGAGAAGCCCCTCACAACAACTCAGGGTACTTTCCAACTCCAAAAGGCCATCACTGCTACTCCAGGAAGGTGATGCCTCTTATTGCCAGGGCTATTATGCCGTATGGGATAATACGGTCCTACCATACTTTTCCTTTTAATTTCTAAGTATGGATTTTAGTATTTCCTTTCACATCAATTACACCTGTTTAGGCACTTGATAGCCTGAAAGTCTCAGACTTCATGAGAATAGGTTATTGTATAAATACAATGAATGAAATATCTTTGATTCATACCCATCATTTAAGGTGAGTGAAGGAGAAGTGGGAAAATATTTAACAGTTAAATCAATTATGGGGGTTTTTTTTAACCATGATACACACTAAAGATTCTGTTTAAAAATTCTCTTATCTGCTTCAAGCAAATTCCAAATTGCATATTATTTCTGATGCCCAAGTGTCACAGATTTCATCACTGCAATTTACTTAAAAGAAAAGAACAAGAGACATTTTTTAAAGGGAAAAAGCACAAATAGTCTTCAGTTTTTCTGTATTACTAAGATTATCCTCTTGATTTCTGCCCTCAAGCTTCTAGAGCCACTAGAATTAATATATTTTTCCTATTCATTTGCTTCTCTTCAGCTTCAAAACAAAACACCTGACTGCAGCCGGGTTTCTAATGAATAAAATAGGATAGTCCCAAGTTACCTTCTCACTAAACAAACAGGCATTCGGAGAATTAAATCTGTAGCATTCATTTTCCCATTTTAAGTAAATGCTTTAGATCATGTCACCTGACAGAAAAGTTGCAGCCTTTTGCTGCTATAGAATTGAAGCAACAGAGCAGGGAAAAAAAAAAAACCAACCACACACACACACACCAACCCCATAGAAAGTACTTATTTTTCCTCCTTCATTAATACTTTTAAGCTGAGCCACTAAAGCATGCAGTACCCCATCGTAATAGCTGTACGGTAAATCTTCACAGTGGTAAATCTGCCCAGATTTCTGTCATGCCCCTAAAACCTTTGGTATGGAACAGCCAATATTAAAACCACCCCTATTTCGTGCAGTCACAGCTCACAGAGACTTGTCAGCAAACTCCAGTAAAAGGCTGTAGTTTAACCAGACTACTATACTTGAACAAACCAAATCAGTACAGGACTTTATATGCAAACATTAAATGGTAAAACTGAGGCAGCAATGCTATAGAGCAGGGGTGTCAAACTCACTTTCAGCAGGGGCCACATCCACCTCACAGTTGCTTTCAAAGGGCGAAACGTCATTTTAGGACTGTATAAATGTAACTGCTCCTACATTCATCATCCTGAGACCCTCAGAGCTTCTACAAAGTTGCCCCTGCAGTGTTAACACTGCGTTATGTGCAGTTTCATCAGCTCTCTGGGGAAGGAGCAGGAGTTACCACTCTTTGCAGCCAGCCCTGTAGTCAACTTGCCACATGATCCCAAAACTCAGCTTCCACTTTAATCCAAGTTTTTATCCAAGCTGCCAACACATGCAATCTATCCATCAGTATAACCTTAGAAATATGAATTCTGTATTTTAAATTTGCTTTTAGGTAGGCTGCCAATACAACCTCTCTTACACCTGCCTGCTATTCTTTACATCTCCCAAGACAACACGTCTCAGACACTGAAAAGCAGCAGCGAGGCACCCCGTCTGTCTGAGGGATGTTTGGGAAAGGATCAGCGGGTACACCCTGAAAGGACGGCTCCTGTCACCTGCCTGCCCTTCCAGCTACTGGTGGGCAAAGCTTCCAAGAACAAGCTAGAATAGAACTCATCTTTCTACACACCCAGTGTTCCCTTAAGGGGATGTTAATCAAAATGTGTATACAATGTCACTTCAGAATCTCATTTAAAATACAGAAGGAATAAATATGAAAGCCATGTTTGTCTCAATAAGAAACAGCACAAGTTGCAAAACATTCTCACCTCATATTGGATATTATTCTTTTTTCCTAAAAGGAACGTTCTTTTTAACTCAGACTACCATAGCTTCTCTTTAACCCATCTCATGTGCAGTAAAACATTCTGACAAGCAGCAGCAATACTCAGTTCCAGTCCCTCAAACTAAGGACTGGGACTTTTGCTTATTACATACGATGTTTCAATATCTTATGAAGCAGGAAGATTTCCAGATGCCCGCTAGCTACCCAGTGTTACTTATTTTCAGGCAGGCTGTTTTTCACCTCAAATCACTTACATACTTGAAGAGACTGCACTGCAGAGAGGAAGAAACACGTATTAGAACTCAACAAAGCACTTTTGGTTGAATTTGCATATAATAAATATCGGAAGCATGTGAATTTGTCATTAACAACAATCAGGTTGAGTACTTAAAGTCACATTACTATCTGCATGAAGCCTAGACAGGCTTCTTAAGTACCATGAATTCAGAGGCTTAAGTTTTTATGAAAACATACTACTCTAAAAGCACAAACTTTAAACCATCAACATAAAGAGGGATATGCTGCGATACCTGTTATTGACCCATCTAGTCACTGAGCAGTGTAAGTTAGTTGCTATACTTTTGACTGGTGACAAAAATGTCAAGGTTTTAACCAGGTACGCAACATTTCCCTGCAAAATTTGTCAAGGTTTTAACCAGGTACGCAACATTTCCCTGCAAAATTAAGTGTCATAACATCTAGCATATATTTAACTCCTGGGTTTTTTTTTTAACTGTTGGCAAGCAAATGAAGAAAGCAAAGAACAGGAATATAACGGGGAGTGCAGTCTGGTCTCATCTGTCAGTAGATAAACACTCAGCAATGGTGTTTGTTCTACATGTGTCATTCTGGATACAGCTATTCCATATTCTCAAAATGAACCTATGTCAGGGAAGAAAGGCTTGTGATGCAGTTACAACTTCACACTCCCTTTTACAACTTCAAAGGAGTGCTGGTTTTCACTCAAACATAAGCCTACTCCAGAACTATATCTATCTCTACAGTTAGACATATCACATATTGCATATTTTCTATGTCTATATCCAGTACATCTGCATGCTAAGCCTATGACTTTGTAATGGAATTACACAAGCATGCTTTCTGATCCAGTACAAAAGCAGATGGATGGAACCGCTCAGAGCTCTGACCCTCCAGTTAGTGTGTGCAATAAGCCACCCATGCATTACAAAAGACTTGCATTAAAAGCCTGCTTAATGCCATTCTGTAACTAAACAGACCATGGCATCTGTAAAAGCTTTTAACATTTGCTGAAATTCCTTTAAAACTTCTGTTTTCAAAAATGTAGTACAGTAGTCAAGATAATGCAATGTGAAATCAACTTGAGTAGTAGTGTTTTCAAGCCATCCTGGAGCTAAGAAGATAAAAAAGCCAAATACAACGAGATGTTTTTGAGTAGGTGCTGAAAGCCACAGACCTACCCAAGGTGCACTGAATTACACAAGACAAAGTGGTAACTAACTATGCCAATCAGCAAACCCAAGCAGGTTCAATTCACAAGCAATTTGCTAAAAATCTTTATTTACCAAGCAATGACATCTGCACACCTACCTTTAGCTTTACAGCTCTGCCACTTCTGCAACTCCAGCCTGGTTCTGCCCATCATAAATTATACTGAACAAGCCCTCCTCTTGTCTACCACAGCCACCCTCTTCTTTGACTTGAGCAAGTTACTCCACGTAGTACAAACGTGTGTGAAGTACAGGGTTACTTAAATTTCTGCCTGTAGCATGCGTTTCTTGGCATGCTCCACGCATAGCCCCCCAAGAGAATGGAACTACCACCATGTATTTGGCAGAAGGAAAAGGAAAGGCTAGAATTAGACCAGAAAATAGTAAGAAACCCACTCCAATGACAGATATCAGTTGCTCGTATGTACAAGCTAGCTAATAATAGGCCTGAGAGTGTGTCAGAGTTGACTCAATAATAATGGAGGACACAGAAAGTTAAGGGGAAAAAAATAATAATAATAAAAAAAAAATAAAGCAGGGCTTCAGAGAGCTCTGGCAATCTTTGGCCCATGGAGGGGTGTCCCAGGAGAGCAGGGGCACAGCTCACTCCTGCATCAGCAGCAGCTCTCAGCACCACCTTTTGGGGCCTCCACCCCAATGTGCATGGGGTGCAACCACACAGTCTGCTCCCCTGCACCGGTCTTCAACGGTGCACCAAGGTTAGAGGCAAGACAGAAATCAAGTTGCAAGTACCTGCGTGTGCTGCAGTGATCTCCTCTGACACAACAGACCACATATCATGTGGCACTGAGATGTAACTTTTTTTTTTCCCCGTAACTCCTGAAGAGGCTCTAGGGCCAATTCTGCACCTCCTTTTAGGCATTAAAATATTAACAATACACAGGACAGTTTTCAGGTCCTTATTACACTGAAGGTGCAACAATATGAGAAAGGAAATTGAGGAGGCTTCACTGTTTCCTTCCAGACCTGCAGGACTTCTGAGCAGGTGATGGGTGGCAAGAGGCAGAGATGTGAAACCCAAGGTCACATCAGCTGGAAAATGCTATTAAATACCAGTGCTCCAGTACTTCCAACAGATTTCTGTATTTGCAGTCTCTCTAAGTAACAAAGATACTACTTGGACGCAAGATTAAAACCTGAAGAATAGCACTTTCCACTGATGAAATACTTTTCTTATAATAACTTTTGAAATTTGTCTCAATGCCCTAACAGTACACTAATTGTCCCTTACAGACCCACCATTTCACATACTATTTTTTAACATCACATTGCTGATAAGAAGCATTACAATGGCCAACTCTGTTATTATCTGAAGACCTACCAACCAGTTTTAATGTAGAAAACTCATCTTTTACCACTTCAGAAGATCTGGCTGAAACAGAAGCACTTATTAACTCGGAGACCATCAGGACACACACATCTATGAATTTTTATCAGACTAGTTCCAAAAGGGTAAGCTAATTCCTGAAGCCAGCTCTTTCACCATACACATTACTATAGAAACGTGCCATTTCCTTCTGGTCCCCCACTTCTATTCTTGCCCTCCCTTATTATTCAAATGGTTTCCATGCCATTCCATTAACAGAGTAAAAGAAAAAAAAAAAGAAAAAAATCAACATAATTTTCTAACGTTAAAAAAAAAGAGGAGGTATGCGGGGTGGGGGGGGGCTGGAAAATTCACTTCCTTGCTTTTGCTGTTTTAACTCCAAAGCTAAGCAAGCCCAGCTGCTCAGGAAATACCATTGTAATGAACACATTATTGAACATGGAAGAATCAATCGAGATTTCTGTCAAAAATTTCACATGCTGCAAACATGCCAGCAATCAAATGGCTCTTACGAAATACTTCTCAGCCACGTTTAACAACTTCATCTTTCAAAATTGAGGCACATGATCAAAATTACGTTAAAAAAAATCACAAATATAAGAACTGAATTAGATTCATTTCAATAGGAAACCAGGAGCTACTCTTCACTACTAACACCTGACATAACACTACTGTTTTCTAAAAATTGCATTTACTCCAGACTAAAACCTACTCCAGCTAAAACCTACTTCCTTTTCAAATAGCAAAGCCTATTCATTTTGCAATTGGTTTCATTTTGGATTCTTTTTACTGGCACATTTGTTGACAACACGCAAAAGGCATCAACTATTTTAAAGGGCAACTTCAGCCTATTTTGTTATAAATACTTAAATACTATGGAGGTTTTGCTTACCCAGCTGACAGTGATGAACAATTCTGTGATGCCAAAGTTCCTACAGTTGCTAGGGGCTCTCCAATACAGTCACGATGAAGAGATTTCCCAGAACACCTACACTTTTTATCTGCAATTTTTTTAATTCAGTGTGGCAAATAGTTCCATGAGTCTTACGAGGAGAAAGCTAAGAGTAGATAGAGCATCTACACCTATCTAATGGCAAGGTAGAAGACAGAACAGGAGTTTTCTTGGAGGTGCACAGTGGAAGCACAAGGCACAGAACGCAGCAAGCGAAACACCTATTAGATACCGGGATAAAAGCCAGATTGCTGAGACAAGCTGTGAAGCCTCCATGCTCCAAGGTGGCCCTGCTTTTCATAGGGGCTTAGACTCAGGAACTCCAGAGGTCCCTTCCAAGCGCTCCCATTCAGGAACTAAAATACCACATTTCATATGTCCCGATGCAACAGATTGGCTTATGGTTTTGCTTGTGATTTTCATAATGCCATGCCACTCGAAGGAAACATCTCCGGGAAGTCTGTTCTTCCTTGCATGAGCAGATGGAACTTAACTGCCCATTCAGCTCCTTTTCCAAGTGAATCACTGGGATTGTTATTAATTTCCCTTCAAGAATCTTTTGGTAGCCTTCAAAATCCTACAGTTCAGATCTTGCAACATAAAGGAGGACATTGTGAAACTTAAGTTGTTCTTGCAAATTACATGTTCCTTCACTACTAAGCTGAAATAACAAAATTTTGCCGGGTTTTGTATTTTTCTCTCAACTGCGTTGACGATCTCATGGTATGTTGTGAGACATATCATTTGACAGCATCTAAAGTCTTAAATTTATTTAGTATCTGCTATCTTGTGTGGTTACTCAACTGCTCCTCGCAAAGGTGCCATCTCCTTCAAAAACTACGTACCTCCACAGCAAAAAGAAAAACTAGAGCATCATGAAAAATGAAGAACCAACCCACAGGGTAGAGTCTGTCCAACAGAAAAGTACCCTCAAGCATCTGCCCTTTTCTCGTCTCAGCCCAACATCATGAAGACAGAAAGGTATCCATTTCCTAATCACAGAAGCTTGATGAACCAACAGGTACATTAAGAACAGGACAATTTCTATACATATTCTAAGATATTTGAATCCCTTAAAATACAATAAAAGCAAAGTGTCTACACAGACCATTGAAAAGCACAAGGAGAAGCAGAGTTTCTGACACACCTGGACAAGGAAGTCAAATAAACCTGTCAACACATGCATTGCTTCACTATTCCATAGCTTGACAAGCTGAGAAAACATTGTCTTTTTCTGTTATTATTAGTGCTTTTATATTTAGTAATCAAATGTGAATTTCAAGTGAGATCCTGAACACTACAATAACAGGAGAAACACTACTGAAACACTAGCACACATACACATTAATCCACAGAAAATCTTACGTACTGAATTGCTGTCATGTCAGAAAGCCACCCTGGGCTATGACAAGCGCACATATCAATAAGAGATAAAAAAATGCCAATTAAGCAAAAGAATCTTTACTAGTTGCTACGACCAGCTAGGGTATGACAATTCAGAAGTTATTTCATTTAAAGGTCTTCAGTTTCTTAAAGAAGAGTAACACAGAAGCATTATTCAGAGAAATTTTCTTCTACACTTTCAGTCAAGTGAGAGGACTGTGTCTAATACAGTGCAATGGAAAGCATCTTCACCCACAGCTGCTTCTTTGGGCAATGGTACCACATGGAAAGCCAGATACATGAACAGCTCTGCACTGTCACCTCCTTGGGTATTTCAGCACAAACTTCAACCATGCATTTTCAGACTTTTACTCAGGACAATGCAGCTCAAGGTTTTTTGTTACCACATAATTTATGTAATACACTTGACTATGTGTAGGGTAGCTCGACTGTGCCATGTTCTGCTCTACAACAGTTTTGTTATGATAAGTACACTGAGAAACAAAGCCATTCCATCCCATAATTCTCTTCATGCAAACGTGAGTTTTCAAATTTATCCAGCAAGGTCAAGCATTCAGAAGAGTTCAAGTTGTGCAGCACATTCCTCATCGGTCAAGGAGAACACACCCCGGCTCCTGGTTTTCAATTTCTGCACAAACACAGGCTTCCAAGTCAGTTGCTCCCTGTGAGTTACACCTCCATTCCAACACCAATCACCCCAGTTTACTCCAGTGTCACATTAAGTATAGGTAATAAGGCTGCTGATCCTGGCTCCTTTGGCTATTCTTCTAAACTGACTCCTCCATAGAAGAAATAATTTCTTATAACACCATTTTTCAAATTAGAAATACTTAACTCACTGTTTCTCCAAACAGTAAATTTGATTTATAGAATTCCTGAATTCAGTCATGTAAACTGAAATATATAGGGAATGGTTCTCACATTGCTGACTGGAACTATTGACACAGACCAGAGAGAAGTAAAGCTGATAATGCCAAGCCTTTGGTGAATGAAACAGTGACGTATCTACACTCTATCGTGTTGTCTTCGAACTAGGATCTTCAGGCTTACTTTCTCCATCACAATTGTCATCTCTAACAGCCAGGCAGCATTTGTCCTGAATTAATCTTCTAAAGGTACAGAGAGACTAGGAAACAACTTGCACTAAGACAGCTTCTAGCTATCGAAAGCATGATCAGAAACAGGATGGAAGCTCATTTTCACCAAGAATTTATTTTGCAGACTGCTACAGCATTTCAATCTTCAGTGTATTTTCTTTGTCCTTACTCTGAAAAGTTTGTAGAAGCAGCTTCACATATGAATCTGACCAACAAGGTTAACATCAGCTGGGCACAACTTGAAATGAAGGGCCAACCATAAACAGATACTTGCCCTTCCTACATGTGTCACTGATCGGATAAGATGCCACTTTTTCCTTTATCCCTGAATGGGCAACCAGGAAAGGTACAACTCAATATGAGAGAAAAAGTAAAAGAAAAAAGGAAAAATTACAGCAAATGCTCCAGAAACATAGGTATGTTCATTCTGATTTAATGAGCATGTGACTATGGAATGATGCCTCAACTCTGTCTGATGTTTCAATGTCTGTCTTACCTGTTGGTTGCCTGAACATTTTTGTCAAGTTTGTTCCTACTTTCTGGAAGACAGAGTTGCACTGAACCAACCTTCAACCACAAATGGAAAAAAAAAAAAATCACATTAATGACTGAGGTCTATGAATGCCTGGCTTCTCACCTGCCAAATTGTATCATCTGTCTTCCTGCAATGAGGTAAAACTTGAACAGATTTACCACAGGTCCAGAACATGCTAATTCTGTCTCAGTGCTCTTTCAGATCATATTAGGAATCCTCACAGGTAATCTGGGAAAATTCAGAACTTTAAACACCTGCCACACAACATAGTGCAGCAAGTAAGTAACAGATGCTGCAATGGAGACAATGCCAAGAAGCCACACTATGCTACAGCATCTACACACCTAGAAATCCAACAGGGCACATCTCAATGCCTCGTATATCGAGCTCTTAACAGACAGCTTAATCAACTGAGAAGAGACTCCAGGATTCAAACACAAGACTCCTTCAATAAATAAGGTTGACATGCAGCTGAATGAAGGAAATACAGCAAGAACCGGAGTTCAATGCTGAACAGAGAGTCCAAGGAGAACCCTTAAGTTATCACTAGCATTAAACCAAGCTTACTGCAGATGCTCTAGCAGGACTTCCATGTTTTGTTATGTATTGATTTTTAGCTACATTGAAGTCAAGCTATTCCTCATGGTAGCAACCTCCATATCTACCTTTGACAATTGGAGGAAGCGCATTTTTTTTTCTCCAGTTCCAAAATGTGCAAGTTCTATTCCACACCAACCTAAGATAACATTTATATTAGTGATGATAATAAGCATTCTGACCTCTAGTAAGAGGATAGCCAGCTAGCCAGCTATTATTCATTAGTACCTCAAAGCATTACTCCCAGTGTATATCGAAGACTGGATCATAAAAATTGTTTCACAAGGATGGTGTTACCTGTGCATCCTTGCTTTTAACTGGCATTCATATCCCAGACAGAGGTTTGAGTAAATCTATCGTAAAAGCGAAGAATTCTGGAAAACTCAACTACTGTACTGCTCCTTTTCTGAACTACTCTAACTCAAAGTCACAGCATTTTCTAATGGTTCAGATTACTTAGCAGAAATTAACTTTTGGCTTAGAGTCTTTGAAGTTGTGACCTGGGCATGGAACAAGCTTTGTACTGAAGATCCTGAGAAGTACAAGAAAACAAAGTGAATACAGGTTGTGAAGCTGTAGATTAAAAGGCTGCTTTAAATTAAGATTAGTCATAACAAATGAAAGCTGAAAAGATAACGTTTGCCTTCCTAAGTAGAGAGAATGTGATGTCAAAAATTCATTCAAAAATTCAAGTCTTGTCTACCTTGAAAAATAATGAATAGCTGTATTTTTCCTTCTTATCAGGAAAGGATTTTCAAGTATGCTCCTTCAGCTTTTACTATGGCTTTTATGTCCAAGTTAAATAGTTTGCTCTTGGCATTTGTGAAACCAAATACCAAGAGCTAATAACTGCAAGGGAATTCTTAATTGGATGATTTACACCCTCTTGATTCTAACAAGAAATTTGTAGAGATCTTAAATCACACACACTTGCTTGCACTTGGATTCCCATTTTTCATTACATAGCAAAATTCCCAGAGTTATACCTTACAATAACATAACTAGATAGTCAGAAGTTTAGCTTATGCACATTAAACATTATTTAACCAGGGAATGCCACAAGACACAATCCCTGTAAACACTCGGTATCAAATTCTGAACCAAGTATAGAGCATGCTACTCTGTCTTACACAATCACTCACACACTCATCGCAAAATGCACAGCCCCATCTTCATTAATACTTCATAGGTTTGGCAGTTTTATTAATATGCTCACTACATAAAGCAATTTTAATAGTAGATACTGTAAAATGCTTTGTAAGTAATTCCATGACAATGAACTTGAGATACAACCCAGCTGATACAACCCATGCACTTCTCACCCAACACATGTGAACTAAGATAAAGTCACATAAATCACCACAGCAGGTAAATCAAGCAAATTGGGTCTGCTCTGCCTTCGAGTCAACTGAGCACCTGCAAATAGTCACTTAATGTAACCAAGTTGCAAACAGTAAGTTCTGTTAATGCTTATTCAATACTTTACAATCATCTTGTCACAGGGAATTCTAAGAGAATTATACAAATGTATTAAGTCCCAGATTTGGGTCATGTGCACAGCCAGAATGGGCAAGTACTAATAAAACTTGCCCATTTCCCTCCCTAACTTGAAGTATCTGAAGAAAGAAGTTGTCAGAAAATGATTTGTGAAGGAAAAAAAAAAAAGTAACCACTGTTCACTAGTTCATTGGAAAAAAACCAAACCACCAGACGAATTGAGTATAGCTGGTCTGAAGAGTTGTCAGTTTCTTATATTTGGGAACTTTTAAGATCTGTGTTATTCCAATTAGCTCTAAGATTATGAACTGTATAATCAGAACACTCTTGAATAATGCTTAATTACGACCCAAATGATATAACAAAGCTTATCAGGTATAGATACACTTAAAAGCACGTTTTACCTGTGAAAAACTCTTCTTTATTCAAACTATGAAGTGATCTGAAATTCAGTGAACTCAGTGAATGATTTAATAAAGCAGTAGAAAACACACATCTGCTGAAGAAATACTGATTTCCAGAACATACATGGCTTGCTCAACAATTAGTATATATAAATTTGACCTCACCAGTACAAAAATAAAAAAGCTGTCACAAATCTGATAGCCTCCAGCCAGCCATTATCCATGCAAGTCATTTTCACAACAGCCAAAGCACAGCAAATATATCCCAATCACACACAGTGAGCTTGGTTCATTTTGTCTCCTAGCTCCTTTGCAAATAATCATCAGATTGAAGGTGGCTGTTTATGTAAGATCTGAACTGAAAAAAGGATGACTTAAAGCTATCTTGTCAAAGTAAACTAGACACAAAAGTGATTATTGCCTCACTTGCACCACTTGGCCTCCATAATACAAAGCAATATATTAAACGTCTGACACATTCACCGCGAATTGGTGATCACAGAACTCTAGTCCAGATTATTAGTCCTTATGACAGACAGAACCCATCTTGCCAGTGACTGTAAAGCACTGAAGAAACCGTGGGGTTTGCAGTTGTTTTTTTGTTCATTGGTTGTTGGGGTTTTTTAGATGGTTTTTGTTTGATTGGTTTTGTTTTGAGTTTTCTTTTGGTTTGTGGTGGGTTTTCTTGATTGTTTGGGTTTTGTGTGTGCGCTTTGTTTTTTGGGGGTTGATTTGTTGGTTTGTTTTAATACTGTGAGTAGAAAAGACTAAATAATTCCATTCAAAATTACCTAACAGCAATGAAAAAAGCACGCATTCCTGTCTTGAAAAACCTGTCCCTTTTCATTGTTCACTGGAACTGAGAAGTCAAATAAATTCCTCATGCTGTTAGGAGAGAAAAACTGCAATCGTTGTCCTACTAAACTAGCACATCAAGGAGAAAAGTTGCCAGGTGAAGAGTTCCAACGGATTTTAGGATTTTTTTAGAAGTTAAAACAATTCCACGTTTATGTATTCATCCTCAGCAATATAGTAGCAAGAAAACTAACTGATTTATGTTATTCTGTCAAAAATAAATAGCGAGAATACAAAAGCCTACCAACTGCACCTTGGTAAGAAGTACTTCAGTGCAAAACTCATTTACCCACATTACAGTTTCTCCGGGACCTTCTTCCACAGGCACAGTGTGCTTATACAACACAAAGAACCTGACATGAACCTACCTATGCAATTAATATCAAAGAATATCATTATGTGATCACAAGAGGGTGAGAATGCAAAGAGGAGCTGGCTTATCTAAAACTTGGATTTTCTTCCCAGCTTAGTGACTGCAGTTCCCCTGACTGGAGACCACGTGAAGCAGCTAAAGGGCACAAAACCCATGACTGATACATCAGAATTCAAACAGCTACCGGTGAGGATACCCAAACCACACAACGCATCTGCCATCTTTGCATGGATTTGGTTAGAAATGACACTGAAGGCAGCTGGTTACCTGCTATAGCGACTAGAAAGGAGGAGGCTAAGTTGTTTAGTGCAGGGTCTAGAACAAGTAGGGTCAGCCAGCTAATTCATTTCCACAGCATCAGCAGAATCAAAGCAACTCTGTGCTGCAAGACAGATATTCTGCTCAGCAAGAAATGCAGAGAATAGTCTATCAGTTAGAGGCCAATGTATCAGGTGGGCAAAGACTAGTGCTCAGAAATACAGAGGCAGTAACGAATCAGTGGACCTTCAGCCACTGACCAAAGCCAACTACTGTTAGGAAATATTGGGAACACACGCTACAGCTTCTGCAAAACACTCCACTGTATTTGGAAAGTCTCAGTTTCAAACAACCTAAATGGATGCGTGGGGTTGTAGTCACACACAGAGCATTACAGCTTTGCTTTCGCCATGTACCTGGCACCTTTTACGCTTCCCTGACAGCCATGGCTTTTCCTGGAGCAACTGGGAAGAACGCACCTGATGGCTGTAGCAGAAAAGGCTGTGCAATCACCAGGCAATCTTTCTTTCCTTGCCTCCAGCCACTCTCACAGGAGATTAAGATCACATTCAAAGGAGTCAGGCAAACAGACCCAGACAGCTACCTTAGCAATCCTTCAGTGTCAAAGCCTACAGCTCCCCAGCAACTTATGCAAAAGCCTTACTGACTGCTTACCTGGGCCAGCTGGACCTAGTGTGGGTTTAATTCTTCTTAAAATATTAGTTTTCATGTATATTCTTGTTTGTGCATGGGAAGTAAAGCAATAGGAAGAAAAAACTACCTAAAGCTTGAAGAAGCTTTCTGCTTTGCAGACTTACAAAATAGCAGGGTTGTGGGAATAGCAAAGGGCTAGAGAATGGGGAATATTCTAGAAATTTCACATCAAACGGGAGTAATTTTTTTTTTTTTTTTTGGTGCAACTACAGGTAACAAACAAGATACATTTTACCAAGTTTTATCATACCTAGTCTTGTGCAGGAGGGCTAGACTAGATGACCTCCTGAGGTCTCTTCTAACCTGAATTTATCTATGAAGCTTTGACATTCAGGCAAAGGTTTTAAAACCAGTCAAATAGAGCTTTGCTATTTTAAGTTCAATTTCAAATAAAAACCTCTCAAAAACCCTGCATATTTATATAATGGAAGGTAAAAACTAACCCTTATCTGCCCTCTTCTTAACATTCACCATGGTATAACAAGTGCTGTGATGCTTTACTGAAGGAAGAAAAAGCCACTCGGCAGATGCTTTCGAAGTACACACAAACCGAGAAGGATCAACTCACAAAACTCACATCCATACTGCCTATAAACATTTGGTTATCTTATCCTAGCACAGGGAATATCTGACTACTTCAACATTCACATTACGTAGAAGCAGCAGTGATTTACTAGCATATTATCTTATTTTGCTCCCCTTGCTTCATCCCCTTCATGTTTGAAGACAAAAAACATTTGATGTTTTCCCCACCAGCTGGTCTGCAATGCAAGGTTCTTACATCTAAGCTACTCAAAAATGTTCTCTCCCCTGCTTCTGGGTCGTCGTGTTACACTCCAGGGTTCTGAACTCAAGTTAATTGCCTCTTAAGGCAAAGAGGCTGCTGCACCATGAAATATCTTCTCAACCTACTTCGTGGTTACTATCCTAGTGCTTATGAAACATTAGCAGAAAGAAAAGGCTGCCAAAGGACAAGGGATGCTCTGTTATTGAATCACTACGGCTCAGTCCACTTCCCTTCTACCCACAATTGATGCCTTAAAAAAAAAAAAAATCTCACCACACACCACCAGTCCTCAACCACTCTTCAGTAAATTCAAGAATATGTGCATCATAACAGATCACCAAATCCTGGAGAATAAAGCAATTCGAGAGAGATTTGCACCGCTTCTAAGAAGAACGCATCTGATAGAGGTTCAAGCTTAAGTAAACAAAGAAGGACTACTACTAACATATTAATGTTACATTAAAAATATCTTTAAAGCCATAGTGATATTGCAAGAATGCATCCTGATGTAAGTAATCAAAAATGAATAAGCCTAAATCATATTTTATTTTGGAATATCATCTAAAGACTAGAAGAACCACATCCAGAATAACATTCTTCACAGAAGACAGTGGACTGTCGTCTTTAAATATTTTGGAAGCAAAAACAAATAACTGCTCAGTACCAGAACTAAAGAGGCTTTACATCAAACAGCAGATATTACTGTGTGGAATTAGAGGTCATTCAATCATATGTTCACCATGTGAAAGGCTGCTAAGTTGAGTTCCCATTACCTTCCAGTGAGAAGAGAAGAACTTGCGTACCCTTACCTCTGGAAAAGCAACCGAGTGCTTTAGCTACAGGTAACATTTTACCCTGAAACCTTCACAATTTACATGGAGGTTCTTCTCTGTTCCTTTCGCTTACCCCTTCCCAAAAGGCAGCTTTCTCTCTGGCCCTTCAGGATTGACACAAAGTATTTGTGCCTGATCTCTCCCCATTTCCTTCTTGACAACTGAACTGTCAAACCAGCAGCTCTAAAGCAGGGACACCACACCAATCTTTGATTTAAGATGTAACATGAGATATCTCTTTTTGCTTTAAAGCAGTCTACCTTGTTTAGTCCCTACTTTTATTTGCCTATAAAAAAGCCTAATTACTTAGCTACACCATTTTCTGCCAAGAAAACCAGTTCCTATTGCTAAAAGATGCGGGCACTCCCATACAATCTACTCACTAAGCTAATATAACCATGTAAAAGATTAATCATACCACAAAAAGCAGTTTCAATTGCACCACACAAGATGCAATTGCAAGACACAACTCTTGCTTCCATTGGCAAAATCAGTAAACCTCATCTATGGATCACCAATACACGCTTACAGGGACTGTCAAGCCTGCTTTTATCTCTGCAACGAGTGACATGACCGTTGTCCTTGACGAGTTTTCAAGTACTTTCCAAGTAAAACGCAAATTGTCAGTCAGTAGCACTGCCTTTTTTTTTTTTCCCCTTCAAATCGTGAGCATGGTCAGCAGCTCTGAATACAAACCAAGGGCTTTGGCACTGGCTAAAATTACAAATTCATGTGCTATATTGTGATCTTCTATCCAGTTCAACCACAATCATACAAGAAAAATCATCTCCATACAACTACTAGAACTTTCCAATCATTCCCCTTGTAGAGGATTATTTTGTGAGAATGCCACAGGAAATCTACGATTTAAGACAGATGTATATTAAAGTTAAAGTTTGTTTCTGATTGGAAAGAGCGTTAACAAATTTCTTCCTACAAATTTAAGTAATCAAACCTAAAACTGTTGATCTAATATTACCATCAAAATCCTATCATTCAAGTATTTACATACCTATAGTGGCAAAAGCTCAGCTTCTAAATTTCAATTAAAAATTTGCACACATCCTCATACTATTTGGGGCAGGGAGGAAGGCTCCTGCACCCTGTCAAGTCAGAGCTAATTAACAATTGCTGAAGAATAGTAATGGACACTTAAAAAAAAATTCTGGAGTTACCTGTCTAAATACCTATGTTCAGTATTTTAAGCAGGAGCTAACAATAGCCTTTAAGATAATTTCAGATTATAGTGAAGTTAACAAGATACCCAAGAGCTCAAAGTCACGCTAAACATTTGCACTCCTGTTAATCAGCCCCGCTGACCACTGACCATCGGCTGTCTCGATTTAACACAGCAGCCAATAATGCTTTTCTGTTTGGGGGGTGTTCAAAGTTTAACGCAACTGAAACTCACTACTCAGACCATGTAACATGCAACTTAACTCCTGATAGAATCATGCTGACACTGACTAAGCAGATTGTAAAAGCAGAAATAAATCTAGATTTGTTGGTTGGTTTCTGCTGTGTGGAAGATGTTTCTCATCTTAGAAATTGAGCATTAAGCCATTCTAGCTTGCTACCCAAAATACTAAAGACACGTAGCAGAACCCATCATGATCCAACTGCCTTAAGAACAAGCTGTGTCCATTTGCTTTTCTCCTGTCACCAGGAGTGTCCCCAATTGCCAAGATCTTTCAAAGATTACAGAAAGTGGCTTTGCAATTCCATGGGCCAATTCTAAGTATCTTAAGATGCATCTTTTTTAACCAGACATAGACTGGTGGAGCACCTTGGTAAGGGTACTGAATTCAATTTTGTTATTGTCAAGTCATCAAGTATTCTTCATTTTGGTCGTGGAATTTCAGGAACTGAAACTGCTCTCCAACTGTGCACATCTACATTTTAGGCAGCTAACAGAACTAGACCCAAAATAAAGTGATGGATGTAAATATTTACATTCTTTCATTTGTTTAACACATACAAAGAGATTGTTCTTCGCACAAGCCTCAGAACGACCCACCAATAGAGGAGAAGCTGATGCGCACATCCAGCACTTTCCTGTATTGAAAAATGTGCATTCTTGTATACAAAACCCTAAATTCATGAATGGTTTTATGCAGGTGCTTGAAGACACCTAATGAAGTGTTCATTGCTCATTTGAAGAACGCATGTCTTTTCCAATACATAGAGTTCTAGCCTAAAATATTATTGGATACATATATTTCTACTTTACAGCAAATTATAATATTGCTATCTATTGCTTTACATTCACAATGGAAAGGAAAAAAAATCCAGCAGTTTTGCACATATTCATGATTTAACGGTTAGGCAAATATAATGCTAAAGGTTAATCTTTAGACAGGGAAACAGATGTTCAGTCAAAAGGAAATTTTTCTCAAGAGGAGATACCCAGGAAGTTTGTCTTTCCAATCTGCTCCAGCCCACAAAATTTCCCACCACACTTAACCAACTGGGAAAAATTATGAATCAGCCTCTGATTTAACTGTGTATATAGCAGAAATACCAACTTTGAGGACTTCAGCACATAAGATTATAAAGCATTATGAAGCATTCATAACCTTATAAAGCACTTACATGTGAATCATACTAAGCGTGCACACTTTCTACTAACAACACAATTCTTGTTATGAGTTTCAAAACAAACTAATTAGTTTAAAATCTAAGCCATTGAATTGTTTAAGGTTTAAATTATAAAGACGGCACTCTGGCTCCTAAAGAGTGCAACATTTCACAGGTAAGTTAAACACCATGGGATAAGCTCGCTGAGCATCGAGAGAAGCCTTGATGAAAGGAAGGGGTGATATTTTTCTTCTTAGCTAGTCACATGTTTACACCTACAGTACCTGAGCAAACAAAACCAGCCAGCAGTTCCAAAGAGGTTTACAACTCGTAGGAAGCCTCTTTACACTGTTCACAGGACGGCTGAGGTTGGAAGGAACCTCTCCAGACCATTGAGACCAAACCTCTTGCTGCAGCAGGGGCACTGAGAGCAGGCTGCCCAGGACTGTGTCCCGTTGGGCTGGAATAACCCCACAGGTGGAAATTCCACAAGCTCTCTGGGCAGCCTGTTCCACTATTTGACCACTCTCACAGTCAAAAAGCATTTTCTCGTGTTCAGATGGAATTTTATGTGTTTTGGCTTGTGCCCGTTGCCTCTTGTCCCATCAGTGGACACTAATGAGCCTCCTCCTTCAGTCCCATCAGGTCCTTAGACACGCTGACATGATCATCCCTGAACCTTCTCTTCTCCAGGCTGAGCCATCCCAGCTCTCTCAGCCTCTCCGCATATGAAAGAGCCTCCAGTCCCCCGATCATCTCTCAGTCCTGCACCGGATTTGCAGTAAATCCAGATCTTCCTTGTATGGGGGAGCTCAGAACTAACAGCAGTTCTCCAGATGGAGCCCCACCAGTACTGGATAAAGAAGAAGGGTCACCTCCCTCTGCTTCCTTCAGCCTTTCTCTAGTAAACGAATGACCTTGTGCCTTCCACTGCTTACAACCGCAGCAACTGTCAGGAATAATTAGTCAAATGCGGGCGCTAGGTTAATGACTGCCATATCATGGTCTACTATATAGGTTTCTTTATCTAGCAGATTTTTTGATGATGATGATGAATTTAACCTCTTGTACTTGCCAGATCTTGCTTCATTTAACATGAGAAATAAAAAAATGCTTAGGTAAAGCCGCAATAACATAACATTATTATGACACACATTGCTAGCTCGCAAACACTATGACGTTACCTCTGGCTCAAGTTTAGTGTTTCCCAGTTGCCAAAATGAAATATATATCAATGTATCTCCTTTGGCAAGTGCCCAACTGCAGTTGCAAATAGCTGTTTCAGTTACTGGTGATAGTGGAAGGCTGTTAAGAAATGAGGATAAAACATCCACCCGCAAAACCTAGAGGATTAGATATTCATTTAGGGTCCTTCAGATTCAAGTCAGATCCTACTGATGCTTGGATGCCCTCTAAAACAGTTCTAAATCCCTTGGAAATGTCCTATCTTTAAGATCACTTGCAATCCAGCAGAACAGAAGGGCTCTTCAAGTCACTGCATTTAAAAAGAGGAGCTGAAGAAATACATACACAAGCAGGACAACACAAAATGGCTAATTACACAATATCCTACTCAGCTCCTGATGTTCAGCTAGTCAGTAGCCAATTGCATAGAGTTCCTTAAACAGGAAAATCATTTGCAGAGTAATTCAAGAAGAAATAGCATCAAATAAGCTCAAAAGTTCTTTTATATTTAACCTGTGTACTGTAAAATAAAAATGGAAAGCAGCCTATGAAACAAAGCTTAAGAAAATGCGTGAGTATTCAGGAATGCACACGGGAGGTGCTGGCAAGAGCAAAGCAAATAAACCTCAATAGGAAGAGGAGCTTGTCATGGTTTCTTCATGCCAGCAACATTCGGCTTCTGTAATGGTTTACAGTTCTTTCACACAGGGAGGAAACGCGAGTAATTTGAGGCTAATATGATAATAGCACATGAACAATTATCAACAGCCAGAGATTTCAGATACAATGGCCAGCCTGCCAGTGTTTGTAAATAAAGCCATCGTGCTCAGATTTCTGAGGAAGCAGATTACCGAAACACTAAAAAGCTATAAAAACTGTTATTTAGCAGTATTAATACAAATGTTACCCTGTTATCGAAAAAAAACAAACAACTTATGTTTTGCATTGTTTATACACAGTGAAATAAGATAAGGTGTTATCAAAAAAACTGATACCATTTGTTAAAAAGGTACTGACATGGAATATTCAAAAATTCATAACTAAGGCCTCAGTATTAAATACGAAAATGACAAGTCAAAACAACAGAAAAAAAACTAACACCTCCTAAGAAGAAAGTATAAATTTACTGGCTAAAACATACAACCCTGGGTATCCCACACTACTCCAAATCATTTTACTTGGCCAAATCTTGCTTTCATTCTAATCTATTAATGACTTTTGATTGTCTCAAAATAAGTGATCTCTAGCAAATATGATCTGTTTCAACTATATCAATATAATAGTAGTATTATATTAATACAATGTTAAAGTAATATTAATATTAAATGAATATCATTGACAGAAGGAAAAATATCGTTACCAACGTACCTTTTTTCCAAACAGACCTGGAAAGCCTAAGTTACAACATTCTCAGTAGAAGCAGTATTATTAAATAAGAAAGAATAAGCGTTTAGGCAAAAATTAAGACAAACATACACTGCGCTTCTATCATATTTACTACTGGGGCTAGCTAAGACCTGTAGCTTTATGGTTTTTAGGGGAAAAGGGGAAGCCTGTAGCATTGGACAGCTTTTAGATAGGATTTTTCTACCAACACATGGCATTTTGGGGACAAACACCACCAGCCTTACACAGGCTTTGGATGTATGTTGTTAACACTGTTAATGGCACTGTCATTGTCAGGAAAAATCTGTCCAAAAGCTTCAGCTGCATTTTGGGGTTTTTTTTCTAGAGTGTTTTCACTCAAAGCATGGCAGTTTCAGGCCATATAAATCCATCAGTGGCAGGACACAACTTGTCTCAAACATTTAGACACACACCTAATCAATATATTGGGAAGCAGTATTAGCATGCTTAAGATGAATTTACTCACCTGGAAGACAGGTGTGATTCAATAGCACAGCGATAAGCTTAATGCTGCCAATCACAATAAAATGATTAACTAAGACAGTAAAACATACCAACTGAACCACAATTCAGTGTGTAAGTCTTCTACCTTGAACTTTCTGAAATACTCCATAACCATAGTTCAATAAAACTGACCAATATTTAGTTTGGAAAAGCACAAGAACATGTCTTACATTTCTCTGAAAAAGACGTCACTATAAATTTATAGCCCTATAACGTGATACAATACTTGCATATATACAAATATTAGAGATATTTTCAGTTTGCTCTCTTTCCAAACAAACATCGAACTGTAAAGAACATATCCATACTGCAAGCACAGCAACATCAAACTGTGCTCATCTACCATTCAATTCACTGTGGGAAATATTTGTTTCCAACACTTGATACACACAGAAAAGCCTCTTAGCAAGTAACTGCTTCAACTGAAGCATCCATTTACTTCAAATTGGCAGTGTACCTGCCAAGACAAAAAAATCCTCATTTTTATATTTTCCAACTCATGAGTCAGAAACTCTATAACAGCAAAAAGATTGCTATCACTGACAGGAATTGAGATCACTGACACAATGATTGCTTGTTTGCTTTTCCAGCCCAGCTCTAAGACAGATATGCCCGTTTAGTTAATGCTGTAAAGTCTGTTTCCCAATGGACTCACAAACTACCTCATCACGGCAACACCCACACGTATATTTTTCTGTGTTCATCACTGCAATACCCATTAAGCTCGTTACAGCCACATATATCATCTGACCTTCATTTCTTTAGCAATACTACGTGATTTTACCCAGCATCCTAAGGACTTGTTTCAAGTGCACACACTTAGCCACATATACAATGGAATATTTCTAGTCTTACGTGATTTTTTTTTTCAAAAAAGGCAGGAAAAGCCATTTGTATTTCATTTTGTATGATCAGCCCTTCAAGGCAGGCTTTTGCAACAGCAGCACACTGCAGGTAATTGAGATTCTCCTTCAGTTCCAATATTGCTACAGCGAGCACCAGGGACGGGAAAGATACAGAGACACGGCAGCTATAACATGGAAGAGTGGTACAACCTTCCCATCTAATTATATTTTGTAACGGTATTCCGCATCTGAGAATCCACAAACTTCAGATTAATATATTATCTACCTAAAATTACCTTCTCAGTTTCTTGCCCATCATTCAAACTGACAACAATTCTTTGCTTCCTTATCCACATTGAAGTCCAAGCACATTCATTTCGTTTCTGGGTATTTTAACTATTTTCAGAAGCCTGTGCTTCTGCAGTGAATTTTTGCAGAGAACATTTGCAGGGTCCCCTTTTTGCAACTAAATTATTCTAATTCTTTTAGCGAAGCTTAATGGAACAGCTTCCCGTTTTGTTCATAATACCCAGACAGAAGAGAAATGGTCACCCAGCATAACGATTTTTTTCAAGACCTTTAACCCCATTGTAACAAGCTTTCTAAAGTATCTGCAGGAAGAAAACTGCAGGAAAAGTATCCCTTTCCATCATTCTGTATTAAAAATACAAAATCCACAAAATGTTCAAGTGGGAAAACAACACAAAACAACACACACAACAAAAACAACACACAACAAAAATACTTAAAAAAAAAAATACACTCCAGTATCCTAAACAAAGGCTGTTTTTGCAAGCCACAAGGGACAAGTGTGACACTCTTTCATTGTCTACAGGACAGACAATTGAATTTGATGTATGTTGATCGACACTGAACAGGAATAAAAAGCTTGCAGAAAGCCATGCATTTGCTGGAAGGCAAATCTGAGGATCTGTCAGCCAAAATAAATACAAACATGTGCCCATGGACACATACAGATGCCAACATCAGGTGCTGAACAATGAATGAGAATCCCAGACATTTCTACATCAATTTGAGGGAAGAATTTCTTAAGTACAAGTTAAATTCTAGGATTCCAGATGTTCGGCACAGCAAAAGATCTCAGTATTAAAATTCAGTGGCAAAACAAAAGCCAAGTAAATTCAAAATACACTTGTTTCAGCCAACATGACACAGCTAGTATTGTTAAACCCAGGACATGAAAAAAAAAACTATTTTCTTACTCTTTACCATAGAGAAGTACCACCTCGCTGAGAAATAACAGGAGGAGGATATGTGGAACAACTGCAAACCAGAGCAACATGGAGTTCTGCTTCAGACATTGAATTACAAAAGCACCAGTCTAGAAAAACAAGCAGGAGACCTGGCTGCTGGAAGACCTTGGGTCAGCGGCGCTGGAGGGGCAGCTGGGAAGGGAAGGAAACAAAACAGGCGACTGATAAGATCGGACTCCTGCACCCGAGAATCTGAAGCCACTCCAGCTTTCAGCCTAATAAAGAACATCTTTAAAAGTGACACTGAGCATCTATGGAGAGAGGGAGCAAGAGCGAGGTTCAGCCCAGAGGTCACGCTACAAAACTGGCCTTAAACTCTGCTCCTGGGAGGAATGGAAATTAATGTTCTTATTCCTCTGCCTGCTGCTAAGGCTGAACGTGCCTTCTAAGGCTGCACTGGCAATGTGACAAGGTATGATTAGGAATCATTTTTTGGTAGCAATCCCAGTGAGCAGACACACTTCATCTTCTGAAATCTATTTAAGAGCTGGAAAACGAGGGGAACGCTGGAAAACGAGGGGAACGCTGGAAAACGAGGGGAACGCTGGAAAACGAGGGGAACGCTGGAAAACGAGGGGAACGCTGGATCTCCAAAATCGAAAGCATTATCATAGCCCCATAGAGCTTCCCTGTCTCAAAGGACTTCATCTTTCTGGAGGACCAAGTAAAAGGAGAGGACTTTTCGCTGCTGCTGCTGTTACAAGCTGGGGAAACAGCCCGTCCGTCTGACCAGCACAGAGCTCCTGGAGCAGGAGCCTGACTCAGGTCTCTGCAAACCAGCAATACCAGTGGTCCCAGAAAACCAAGGAGACAGCAGTACCGGTTGCATGTGGGGGAAGAAAAAAGGAAAAAAAAAAGTGCCTTCACTTTCCTAAACACAGAGATGTGAACAAAGGCAGCAAGTCCATTACCTTTTTGAACTGAATGTTTTCTAATGGCCAACAGTTTAGAAAACCATTCTAACTAGGAACACGACAAAAGATTTGCTCTTGTCCCATCAGTGGACACTAATGGGCCTCCTCCTCCTTCAGTCCCATCAGGTCCTTAAACACTGACATGATCATCCCTGAACCTGATTTGCTCCCACTTCAGCATTTTTGAAAACAAAGCCAGGTCTTTTTCAAGTTAAAATAGATGACAGTGTTGTTTGAGGTTTACTTAAGAGATTTTTCAGCAATAGGTAAAAACAATTATCCCTTTAAGATCTGTTCAGTATGATTTAACAATTTCAGTCATATCCCTGCATACTCTGAGGTCTACTGAACACTTTCGATTTCCTTACTACGTAAATAGTCCTCCAGTATGCTATGAATTTTTAACTCATCCCTATTGTTTTACGTTAGACAATACACTTCATTTTGTGCTCATTCCATACCTCACACTAGTTTAACTTGGTAACAACATTCTTTGCAAAAAACGTTGTCCTTGCTTAAAATACAAGTTTCTCCAACTCAATGAATATCCACAATGCGAGACAGAAACACTATGGAAGGGAAGGGTGGCTCCCCCAGGAATTTGTTATGCCCTTAAATCCACCAGGAACAGTGCACTTAAATTCAGGCCCCTAGGATGAAATCGGTGTCACGAGGATGGAGCTAGGCTCTTCTCGGTGACAACCAACAGTAAGACAAGGGGTAATGGGTTCAAGCTGGAACACAAGAGGTTCCACTTAAATGTGAGAAGAAACTTCTTCTCAGTGAGGGTGACAGAGCACTGGAACGGGCTGCCCAGGGGGGTTGTGGATTCTCCTTCTCTGGAGACATTCAAAACCCGCCTGGACGCCTTCCTGTGTAACCTCACCTAAGTTTTCCTGCTCTGGCAGGGGGATTGGACTAGATGATCTTTTGAGGTCCCTTCCAATCCCTAACATTCTGTGATTCTGTGATTCTGTGAAATAGAAATGGGAAATGGCAAAATATCCCCTGAAATGACGGCACAAACTCAGGAAGAACCACTCATGAGCGAGTAATAACTAATGGGGGGAGAGGAGCAGAACTAATGCAGAACTAGGAATCACGCATCACCTCTAGCCAAAATTCTGTATTTTACCATAACCCAATCTAGGTAAGTTGTAAGTCTCTATAACAAAATCTAGCGTTGGCTAAGTTATCACTAAATAAGCAAGAAACAGAAACGCAATAATTTTAAGTAGAAGTGGTAGTTACCTAAAACAGCAGTAAAGAAGATCTCAATATACAAAGGTTTTGCTTGTTGTTATTGCCTGTACAAGAGAAAGTAATTCACACAGTTTACGCAGCTGCTATTCATGCCACACTTGTTTCTGTGCTGAACACATTTCAGGAAGTATAATAATAATAATAGTACAAACAAACAGTATTTTAGTTGCATAATATTGAACGTTATACTTCTTTTACTTTTGTATAGCATTAAAACTGAAATCAGATTGCCTTTAGATGTAAGCGATCTAGGAATCCACAGAACCCGCAAACAGCCAGAAGGCAAATGCTTCTAAGAAGTAGGTCACTCCTGCCGCTTCAAAATTATTTACAATCCCCAAACAACATGTTATCCACACAGCTAGCATTATCGTTGGAGGCATTATGGTCAAACCAAGCACATACAAAGATAAAAAAGAAAATGTTGCATTTCAGAACTCACTCTCAAATACTTCATACTGACTTCAAACAGCCACCTTTCTTAAAACCAAACTGCACTAACATAATAGCCATGACTGTTACATTTAGGCAAAACCTTAGTTAAATGAGGTACAACTGTCAAAAGTGTGTAAAACAAAAAATCTACATGTGTTCCATGAGAATTTGGACTTGTGCTTTGGAAAACAAACATTTGGTCTCATGAAAAGGTTTTATGTGACTACTTTTCTCTGTTTCCTAGACAAGAAAAACCCAATTGCTTCTAAACTTGCGATTCACAGTACCCCAGACATTTTGCCAGCTCCCCATTAGCTTCAGGTGATCTGTGCTGGCTCTTCTGGGATATCAACAACAGCATTTGAAAGACAGAGCCTTCACCACAACACATTGCTCTCCATTTTCTCACAGCACTGTGGCAAATTGCTGTTTACAGAAAACTATCGTACACTGCAGAGATTAAAAAATGTAAATTATAAAAGCCAGTCCTTCACAAACCTGATACTTAGACTACACCTGAAATAACACTGTAAAGCAACATTCGGCTTTACTTTGAGTTCAACTCCCCCCTCCCTAGTCTTCACACCAGAGTACACTTTGAGCAGATACACTCGCTAAACTAACAAATTGAGGTCAACTCACAAAGGAAACATGACTTCCTAATATTTCATTCAGCTGGCAAACTAAAATGCTTCTACAGCTGTAATAGCCTTTAGACCCCAATCACATATACGCTTTCACTTCCCAGCTAAAAACTAGTATCATCTTTCCAGGATACAGTACCACCAACAAGGAAAAAACATGTCACCGGTACCATTTATTCTAAATAGGACATGTATGTTGGTTTACCTAGAATGACCTTTCCTACCACACTCAGCTAGGCACCAGATGGGATTTAAATACAATATTCCCCCCATCCTAATACTACTTAAGCATTTCCCACTGTGGTATAATGGATGAATTAGTACCTGTTACAGAACAAAGGAAATGTGGTTCAGACTAATTCCTTCCTGAAATGATTTTAAGTGAAAAAAACCCCTGTGGTCATGCAGAAAACAACATACTACAGAGACAGTCCACAAACAACAGCGAAAAAACAAGATCCCTCATCACTTCAAACAGTGATATTAAATATGGAGTTAAAATCGTATGGGTAGCACCAACATGTTTTTCATTTTACATATACATTTCCTTACAGGCATGGCAAGACATCTGAATAATTAGTAGCTTATCTATACCTGGCTTGGTCCAAGTAGTTGGCTTCAATCAACTGCAAAACAGTGATTTTTGAGAGTCCCTACAAGAGGCCAGTCCTATCTGTTCAGCTGAATAAAAATAATCGCAAACTTTCAAAGGCTGAAAGCTTACTCTTCATGCCAAGAACTCCAAATTGGTTGTCTACAGCTCCTACTACTTACCACACAAAAGAAATTAAAAGCTGCCTTGTGGTATGGAAGGTCAGCCAGACAAACTACAGGTATAAAACATAAGACCTGAATCACCACAGAATTTTTTTTTTTCTTAATTATTGCTGTGTATGACCTTAACAAAAGGAAGAAGACTTTAAAAGAAGATAAAGACCAACTAAAACACCAGACACAGAAAATACAGGCCCTTTTACTATAGAGGTAGAGTAGAAGATTCATTGACAGGATGCATCTTATCAGAAAGGATGTGTTCTGACACCAACATCCACCCAGCATGAGGTCACGATGGAATAATGTATGTCTTCTAAATGAACCCTGGCTGCGATCCATACAGGACCATTCTGATGCTTAGTTCATACTTCTTCAGCCTTGTTCACAAGAACAAGTGGGCAGCAGAAAGGGAGGCTCTGATTACCTTGCCCCAGAATGCTGTAGTGAGAACAACTCAGGAGGTATTATACTTCAAGTCAGCGTAAGTGACAGCAGAAGTTTGTACAGAGCACGGAAGGCTCAAGAAATGACAAAGCAGAGATTGTACAGCTGCAGTTACATCATGTCACTCAACAGGCTTGAGTTATTTAAAAAAACAACACCTAGTTGCTTTCTAAGAAAATTTACTTCTGGAGTATGCTGTTGTTACCCTATTTCCCCAAGAAAACGACAGGTTCTACTTCTCTACTATGCGCAGTTTTAGAAATAAACATGAATTATTCTGCTTTGTCATGATCACAAGCCTCTTGTACTCATGCAGTGCTAGTCCCCGAGACAAGGGACAAGGAAGCAAGGGGAAGAAGAGTAAAGGACCCTGGGGCACTCAAGTTAGTACTGAAAATAATTTTAAAGCTCAGTCAAGCAACTTGCCTTGTGGAAAACACACTAGCAATCCACAGATGAGTACTGGTACTATATTCAAAACCAACACCTTACAAGTACTATTTCACCCCTAACCCACCATATTGCTGCAGCACATGAACTATCTAAGCATGCAAAGCTTTGAGATTATTACGAAAGCAGAGGGAAACGCAGAGGGAAACAAGGAGTCCGGTAAGTGTTCCTAGAAGACTCATCGTACATGCTTGGTATCTCAGTTTTTATCTCCCTCTGAAACACTGTTATCCCTCACCCCCTTTCCAAACACCAGTTGAACACATTGGTAATGGATTGGGTTTCAAGCAATTCGGGTGGCCAGAAGCCAAGTGTCTTGCACTATATTTTAAGCTACTTGAACAGAATTCAAGCCAGCTTCTATCACATTAGTTTGTTTAGGTTTTCCTAGTTCCACTCCAAGGTCGTGTGTATATTCCATAAGGTGCCCGCTCTGTAAGCACAGCTGTACATTCAATCTAAAGACCACTTCCAAGTCCCTAGAATGTTTAGTTTGGGTCTTTATTACTTTTAATTTTTTGTTTTCATTTTGTTTACTTTTTTAGCCTCAGCTAAAATACCAATGTATTCAATGATCACTTATCTCTTAGCAGTAAAATTTATTTTCATCATTACCTGAACCATAAACTTTTTTTTTTTTAAATGTGTCCATCAATTTTTAAAGTTACAGTTCTTCTACAAGTGAGAACATGAGCTGAAAGGGCTTCTATTTTTTTGTGGTGAAGGCATGTTAAAATAGACATAAAACGCCTGGCACATTAGAAAGCCAGGTGTCCAATTTTTCCCCCTAATTGCTGGAGGCAAAGAGGACAAATAGCTTTGACCCACTTCTGCAGAAACTCATATGACCACTCCACGTTAAGCTCACATGAACACAGAATGCATTCCTATTCTGTTAATTCATTCTCTGCAGAAAACAGCTGAACCTAAGGGACATTTAATTCTATTTACTTACGATAAAGGCTCACAAAAATATTTATTTTTAAGTATTTTTTCCTAGTTATTATTATTTTCAGACAAAAAGTAGCATAGCACAGATCTTACTGGAAAAGCTTGGAAGAACAAAACCAAACAAATATACAAAAAACAACCACAAATATTTTTCAAGCAAGGATCATAAATAAAATCCTCACTGTAACCACAGTGTCTGTATCATTCCCACCAGGGCTACTTTGCTTCATCAGCATACACGAGGAATACCGATAAATGCTTTCAAGAATATGGAAGCCCATCAGGATAACAAAATTAAGAGAATAAAGGCAAGTTATTTACATATATTGAGTTCTCTCTTCACATCCAGCTTTACCTTTATACTTAAAGCAGCCCATCCTCCAGCATATTTTTTTTCTACTACAATAGCAAAACCAAGACGCTATCTGCATGCAAGCAACATATTAGCTTATAGGATATTTCCACGTTCAAGAAAAACATGAGATCTTTTCATAGCACAATAGAATCTTGACATATCAAGCATATATTCATTTTTTTCTCTTTGAAGATGCAGAAGCTGAGAAGAGTTCCCTCAAATACCTTGGATTTGTAACAAATCCCTTCTTCTCTCCCTCTTAGAAGACTTAAGAGTCTTACACTTTCTTTCAAGGTCAAACACCAGAGCAGGTTTCCGCACGCTGACCTCAGCTGACTCAAAGCCTCAGCAGTTACACACAACTGATCAAAAACTCCACACCTTGATGGAAAATGATGGCCAAGCCTCCTTCCCTGGGCCCACCTCTTCATCCATGTGTCTTTACATAAATTGCACTATGCACTTACAAACACCACTGTCCTGAAGTACACTGCCATAAATTAGACTTGTAAGAAGAGCCTAAAGCAAGGGAAAGGACAGGAGAGAAAAGAGCAACCAAAAAAGAAAAGTCACTGTGAGCACTGCAACAACCTGTACAGAAGAGTTACTGTGAACTGCACTTCCACAGGCACTCAAGTTTACCGTTCCAAACAGATACGGACATGACAGCACTGAACATAAAGCTGACACACATGAACATGAATAACAGCAGCCAAGAAGCACAGAATCACAAGACTTCCTAGCAGGTCACTTTTGACCTTTCTGTTATTGAGAATACACACTAAAGTGCACAGAGCATGTGATAAGCATTTAACAATAGTAAAAAAAAAAAAATCTTTCTTGCTAATTTACATAGCGTACACTTTAAACATTCTGGAAGGGAAAAAACATGGAACTTGTCTTGAATACCCTCAGCAGATCATGCACAGAAGACTGACAAGCCAAGCATCATGAGCAGATGGGATAAGGTTCGGCAGAAGTCAGTCATATGCTAATTTGCTATTAATTACAGAAGCCGTCAGGACTACCACAGTACTATGCACTAAGGAAGGGTGCCAGTTAAACACATCCATTAAGGAAGACTTTTGACTAATAATAGCTTTACATGAAAATATAACATTTTTAGTGACCAAAACAATAGGGTGGGAAACCTACAGGGATTATGTTTGATATTATACACACTAAATCTGACATTCATAACTGGAGAAAGACCTGGAAGGCATCAGCACAAGCACTAAACCCAGTCCTTGCTAGTTCAGGGTAGAGCATTTACCATGACCTGTTCTCAAATAATCCTTCCTTATACCAGCCTGCTTTATGAAAGGACAAACCAATACAAACCCATCAGTTGCGGGGAGAAAACACAACACAACTTATTTTATTTGTCCTACCAAAATTTGCCTAAAGGAAGGACCAAAACTAACCAAACCTCTATATTTTTAAAAAGTTTAATGGGTATGTAAATAGACAAGTTTTTTCCATAAAGATTTTCATGACCACCTGAAAGTACAGAAGACTCGACACCTCTCCACATACCTATCAGCTTCCCTCCCCTTCAAAGAGAATTCCCATACAGATTTTAAGGGACACATTGTCAATAAAAGCATAATTTAGATTTATATCCCTATCTGTGTAAATTCCTAGAGATTTTAACCCGAGACTGGAAGTCATTTGTACTTCCAAGTCTTATCAGCCAGCACTGCTCAAAGCTGAGGCAGACAGAGAAAAGAGACGTCACGAAAGTATAGATGCAACTAGAAAATGTAAGGAATTTCCTTCCCCTCAACACACAAATCCTATTAGCTGTTAACCAAGTACTTGTCAGTGTGAATGACTAACAGCAAAGAATATTTCATATATCATCTGGAAAAAGCCAAGCCCCTGAGATCTCATTATCAGAACCAAGTGTCCCAGCTGACATGAATTATTTACTGCAAACCAGTGCTTTTGATTATGCACATGCATTATATGCTGAAGGTGCATCTGTGCCCCAGTTTTAAAACAACCATATGGAAACAAAGCCAGAAACTGAGCCAAGATATAACATTCATTCCACAAAACAAGATGATCTCTTGGCTGACAAGCTCATGTTTACCTATCGCATGTGATAATACACAGATGTTTTCAATACAACCTGAAGGTAAATGGCAATAGGCTGGAGAATATATGCATTTTTCTTCCTTTTCTTTTGACACACTGACAGAAAATAAAATTCTTGGTCTCTATCACATGTAACCAAAGCACAAGGTAATCTATTTCATTTATCTGAGTGACAGTACACAGGAAGACACAGAGACATCAAAATACACTCATCATTACACTCATCTGTTTTAGGCTTGTTTCCATCCTCTACAGTGTGATTTCAGAAGAAAATCTATTACCCAGCTGAGACACACACTGACAGCTTATGAACTGCAGCATCGGAACTCTGACAGAGGGACTCCCCCCATCAGAAAGCAGCCATAAGTGGGATACTTGACCACAGTTTCATTAAAAGAGTGAAACCTCACTTACGTCTCTGGGAAGATACCATACACTCAGGTTCATTTGCTGCTTTCATTTCATAAACATCAATGAAGTCAACAGATGTCTTCATACAACATCTTCATGCCTACAACAGCCAGAAGACTGCCAAAGAGGAACGTGGTATCTTCCATTTCAGTATTAAAACCAGTCTTAAGCTTATACAGGATCATTAATTTCATGTAACAGAACTTAGAATATTTGTAACACTAGTTGAAAGACAATCTAAGTATGTATGAATACAGCAGTCCTGAATGGAAAATGGACAACAATTATCACATCATTACCATTATTTTGTCAGGCTGATTTAAGGTACCACAAGTTAGTTTTCACACATCTGAGATGGCTGAAGAAAATGTCTGAAGTTACAGCAACAAGTGAAAGAAATGAGAATGAGTCCCTTGCCATAGGACAGCATCTCTTGCATCAAAACCCAGGACTTGGAGGTAAATACTCTCTTGGACAATTTGTAATATTTATTTTGGGGTTTTTTTTCAAAAGCTTTCATATTGCAACACAAAACCTTTGCTCCTATACAGGAAGCTCTTCATCATTGATCTGCAAGTCCTTATTTTCTTTTTCACTAAACAATGCACTGACCTGAAGGTAGAAGTCATGTACACATGTAATATATAATAGAAGGAGCTCAGCTCCCAACACCTGTGTTGAAGCACAACTCCACATCATGAAGAGTTCGTATATGCTCAGATCATACATTTAAATTTGCTCCCTTTGTCCTTTACAGCAAATAACCAGAGGTTTTTTGGAGGGGCCACCAGAAGGGAGGAGGAAAGGGAAGCCTGCACTGGTCATGTGGCACTTTAGCCAGGTGGACCAGGAGGAACATCTGTTCACAGTACCCCTTCACAACTCCTTATCAACTTGGAGATATTTACAATCGTAACACAGCACAGAGCAATTATCAAGCTAAGAAGGAATAGAAACATGTCCTCTAGGGATCTGTAAGCATCCTACACCATTAATTTTAACCAAACTAGATATCTCACAGGGGATGTTTTAAAAGCAATGGGATTTCATGTCCACAAGCCCTTCTGAAAACCTACCTACCATATGAAAATATCAGCCAAAGAGGAACAGGATATACCCAGAGAATAACACCTCAGGTTACCACCTGTACGCAGGAGAATAAAGTCAGCAGCTGAAAACAAACCAGTACTGACCTCTGCTATCTCACTTTCTAGGTTTACAGTGTTAAGATTTATTTTCCCCTAAATTACACAAAACTACATTCATATGTGAAATAGACACAAAGAACATTAGTTTGCAAACAGAAGCAAAATAACTTTTTTAAAACAGTGGGTACAAACACAAAATACACCTAGGTCCCTGCTCTGCTACCAAATACACCTCAAATTAGTAGCGCACTTGAGACAAATGCTAGTATCCCAACTCTTTCCCATTTTTTGCCTTCCCTAAAGCAAACCATCCTCCAAATCTTCTAATTCCCACCATTAACATCCTCAAGCCTCTGGTCAGAACACCAGCTTTCCTCTAAAAGCACTGTGCCAAAGACCTTTCCCTTCCGATTTTTAGATTACATCCTCTCCGCAACAGTCACCAGTTGTCTTCTCCAAGCTTTCTGCCCCAAAACAAAGGAGAATGGACCCCGCACATTCGGTTTACAATCCTCGCATACACAAGGTTTAAAAATCTGCAGATTTGGAAGGTACATCGCCACAATTGTTCTCATGTAATGCTCTGCCTGTAGCTCTCCCAGCTACACAAGGAAGAGAAGGGAACTATTGAGCTCAGCTCTTGCATCTGTACACGGCTGCATCTTTACACTTAACTACCAGCCTTGTTTCAAATCAAAGAGTTTGGGTTTTAAAATTCAAGTGACCATTTCAATGAGCTTCTCAGCATTATTTAACAGTAATAAGAAATCCAACTTGTTCCCAAGCTTACTCAGCCTCGCATTAATGGCCAACACACTTGGTGTTTCTAATGGATTACAGCAAATTTACAAACAGATTTCACAAGCATTATAAAAACAGAATTCTCCTAGATAAAAGTCACTGTTCATAGAAAATTTGAAAAGCTGAGAAAAGCAGAAAACAAAAGCTGAAGTTATTTTGACTGCATCAAAAGCCACAGCTGAAACAGAGTTAGAATGAGGTAAGTTGGACACAAGTCCCCCCTTTAGCTGAACCAGCAGTGCGAGCTCAGCAGCAGGTACAGTCACCAAGCATGCACTGGGATGTCAATTATTAGAGCACCAGCCTAAAGCTAAAGCAAATTCAAGGCTTCACTTGGACATAATGAAGGACTACTTTTTTCCCCAGAAGCATTAACCTACCTACCCTAAACATAAGATCTCCATTGACGAAACACAGAAAATTTGACTTAAATAAAGCGATCTGTTAGCTTGCAATCAGAATTTCTATGCCATGCCTTGCATACTAACACTTCAAGTCTGAATTATGTGATTTAGGAAATTTCCACAGATGAAGCTCTACTACTGCGTGTACAAGACGATACAAGGCAAAAAGAGGAAAGACGTGGCATCAAAGGCTTGAGAATGTGTTGTGTTTTTATGGCAATAGCATGCTTTTATTTCTGCTATTTAGGCTTGTTTCATTCAGCTTCCTCAGTGCTAACTCACAAACCTTTAACTTGAAAAGTTTCATGAGATGTCCAGGATCTAAGTGATTGCCACATGCCCAGTCCCTAATTCCTTCCTTCAGAAGTTCTCTCTGCTGTCAGTAGGTGTGAACTCTGGACACTTTAATATTACTTTCACCACTAACCAAGCCATAAAGACATTCTCAACTATTTGCTCTAGGTAGTTTTGGTACAGTAACCCAGGATACCCTGACAACAGCCCTCCTACAGGCTAGCACAACAAGAGAGGCATCGTTAAGTCAGAATTACATCTTTCATGTCGGGTGAAAGTTATTTGCACAAACTAGTGACTCCAGATGCTATTTCCATATCAGCAAACAGTCCTTTCAGGGCATTGTTTTCCATTTGGCCTTGCGCAAACAAGCTTCTAGAAAGCCTGCAATTATTTTTACTGATGTGAAACAGGAGGACAGGAGAAATACAGATGCATACCCATTTTTTCCTAGGCATAAGCTGCTTATATTAAGTTCATTTATTGCCCAGCCAGTGCATAATTACCATAAACCAGTTCATTTTCAGTGGTAATTCTCCACAAGGCCATTTGACAGTCTATTTATGGCAAGTTCTACTTTTGCATATAAGGAAAAAAATAGTTAGTGCCAATGCCTATGAAATTAGTGACACTTCTAGGGAAATAATTTTTCCTTATACGTGCAGTTTTTCTTTAAAAAAAGTATCTCTGAACTCATGCTCATACATACCTCACTAAGCAAAAATGGTCTGGGAACATTCAAACATGTTGCTCTCTTCCTGTCTGAAGTCTCTAAACTTTGTTTTGTGGTTGGTTTGGTTGGGGTTTGGGTTTGTTTGGTTGGTTTTTTCCTTTGTTTGCCCTTTTTTCCCCTCCCCTTTTTTTGTTAACCTTGGCCTCTAAGTTATAAGCATCAGTCATACATTCCATCGCTCTACTCATGGAAACAGTTTTAAAATTTGGAGAGCAGGGATCTGTGCTCTCTCGCCAAAGCATTAACTGAGCACAAGGCTGAAATCCTGCAACAGATACTTACTTAATGCCATTACTTCTGACAGCTCTTGGTAATTTCCTAATTAAAACAAGTGGCTGAGAAATTCAGAGACTCAAGTCTCATCCTACGCAAGATAAGATGAGTGTGGAATAATCTCAGGGTTTCAAACTGAAAGCCACCTATGCAGCACATGAGTTATTTAATATGCATTAAGTTGTCCTAATGTCCTTTGAAAGCCTTCAAAACCTATGCAACTTAGAATTGTTCGCTTGGAGAACTGATTGCAAGTATTTCTTCAGATATAAAGCAGCTATGGGAATGGCAACATGCACACTTATAGGGTCATCCTCAAAACTGACTTAAAAATACTGTCCTAATGCTCTTCAAGAAAACGGCAGCACTCTGCTGCTGCCATTGCTATTATCTGCTAGACTGATAATGTCTAAGTATCAGAGAAAGGGGGTTATAATTTGAAGGTTCTGGAGTTAATCAGAGGATTTTATATTGTAAACAAATCTCAGAGTCTTGTCCCATGAGATCGACCTTCACACAAGTCAGACACACACCCCAAGAGCCTGGATTTTTCCAGTTTTTCCTTTCCATTATCGAATTTTAAAAGGCAGGATGAAATGTTATCAGGCAAACTAGAAAACTGCTATTAAGAGAATCAATTCTCATCATGAATCATACTGTAAGAAGAGCCCCAAAACACTTTTAGGAATCCTGATTACTTGCATAAACCATGAAGAAAAAAAAGAAAACCTGGGAAAATCCACATGATGCAGGAAACATACAAGGTGGCTTTTTGAGTTCGAGTCCTACTGAAAACAGGCCTTTCAAATTTCTTCTGCAAGTCCCATGCAATGTAAAAACAAACTACCAGTTTTCATTTCTGCTACCTATCACCTAGCTTTTATTCCATCTTCAAAAGATGAGAGAATCTAGTTTGACTTAAGTATCTCATTACCTCCATCTACTGGTAAGTGTTGCTATTTGGAAAAAAAGAAAAAAAACCACAACACACAAAAAACCACACACACACCACACACAAAACAACCCACCAAACACACACTTATATTTCACATACTTGACCATTTAAATTTTTTTTTCATTTCAGAAATATTCATAATGAAAGATGTGAGAGGGAAAAATACAAACTATTCAACTCAAAAAACCTGAGGGTACAGACCAGCTAATACATCTCATACCACCATTTTCTGATGTCTAGAATTCATTCACCCATACCAGTATAGGAAATTTAACTTTGGATTAAAACTTAACCGCAGGAGTCAGCCAGAGATATATTTTCTTATCTGTTTACAGACTACAAGTCAATTTAAGAGGTCAATGTGATTTGACATCAATCTTCACAGCCTTTGCTGGTAACAATTAGACATGTTTCTCCCCATACAGCATCACCTGTATCTCAGTTCCATTTTAAATAGGACAGCACCGGCTGCCTTCAAAGTTCATAGAACTTTCTTTCCATGGGGCAATCCATCTATGGTTTGTGTTACTGAAATTACTCAGAATGTAACTGTTTTAATTCCAGATGCTACATTTCCTAAACTGATGAACAAAACACATATTAAATGAAACAAGCAGGCTAACCTGCTAAGACTTCAGTAGTACCATACTAGAAATAACCAGTCAATGCAGCTACTTGTCAGGACTGCCAGTTACATTTGTCAATTCTATCTCTGGTCACTGAAGTGACAATTTCACAGCACTGACAATAAGAATAAGCCACTGCATACTGTTTGGTCAGGTTTATTTGTTTGTGTGTGTTTGCTTTGTTTGTTTTTAAGTAAATTGCAACCAAGTATCATTGTATTTGTTTATTTATTCTGCTTAATGGGCTTTGTTTGTTTTTAAATAAATTGCAACCAAGTATCATTGTATTTGTTTATTTTTTCTGCTTAATTCAGAACCCAGGTTAGGTTGTAAACTGCCTTCCTTACAATATGGATGTTCCCACTCATTCCTGAACATGTGTTAGGACAGAGTTAAAAGCAGTTAACAAGAAACTAAATAACCCACTCCAAGGAAGTCACTTAACTTTTTTAATACAAAATGAGACAGTCAGTCTCTGAAATCTTGCTTCCCCTACATTAATTCTTCTTATTAAATGTGATTTTCATATGTTGCTGGAAGCTTTCTTTACATTCAACAGTTCTTTTGAAAGTAATAACTTATTTTAAGACATCAAAACTATTTGTTCTAGTGCCATAAAAAGCATGCTTGCTTTTTTTTTTTCCAGATGCTTTTAAGTAATTTATTCTACTCCTCCCCATACGCAGCTCTCATAGTTGTCAGTAACCAGAAGGGGGCGACAGTTTAAATATTTTGTAAAAACAATGCCCCTTCTATCACTTGTCAAGCTATCTGACATGCTCATTCTTCCCAAGAAAATATCACCATTTTGTCTCAAGGCTCCCCACTTGCAATATTACAAGGAATATTTCCATTTCCTTTCTGTTTACAGATCCAAGAATTTCAGCGAGTGATTTGATGAGAAAACTCCTCTCGAGCAGTGAATTGATTCCCCACAGCACTGCTGCAACACTTCAGCCCCAGCACAGCAACTGTTCTGTACAAACACCACTGTTAACTTGGAGGAAACAATTGCATTCATTATTTCGTCCACTGAATTTAAGTTCAAAAATGAGACCTTTTCTGAAACATTTCAGAAGTATATATTTACCATACAGAGTTCCTAAATTAGACTCACCACAGCTGCTCCAGAACTAGATTATTTTTCCATGGAACATGCTTAACTTTCACACTGAAGTCAAAATGACGATGTGCTTAAGACAAGGGAAATGCATCATCTTTTCATCTCACAATAAATAAATTCAATTAGTTTTTCTTGGAAATTCGGCACACAAAACATGCTCTGATTCACCCATTCCAAGACAGCACCGTCCACCAATCCACAAAATTCTGTAACAGACCACTGCTAAGGTGATACCTCTTCAAGAGTCAACGTCCAAAACACAGCTGTGGAGAACCAAGGCAAAAAAGCTCCTCTTGCTTTCAAATAGTCTATTTCAATTTGGAGATCAGAGAGAAATGCTACCATGATGGAAAATAGTTTCAAAATCTACACAAGCGAAAATTTGAATGCTATCAAAGCAAGTTTAACCTGGGACTCACCTGAGAGGTTTATTTTCCCCAACATGGATGCTAACAGGCTGCATTACTTGCATTTAAAAAAAAAAATAGGGTTTGCCTTTTTGAGCAAACCCATTAGTGGGATTCACTCACTGAATATTTCACTTCTAATTCAAAGAAAAAAAACATTATGAATTGTAATATGGAGTTTGAAATGGAACACATGCACTGGACATACTTGAAGGAAAGAATACTGTTGTTATAAAAATTGTGATGATTGCTTTTAGCTGCTTCTCAATGCCTGGCACTGCTTCCACCCGAGAATGAACTTGTGCCTATAAGGTTGCCCACACTTTGCTATGCCTGATCAAATGAGCTCTGTCTTTGACCTACTAGGAAAAAAAAAAAAAGAAAAAGAAAAAAAAGAACCCTAGCTCCAGGTTCCAAGCTGACGTGCCTGCACAGAACCGTTCTGGGTGCTGCCAGCTATGACAAAGCGCCCAGCAAGAAACACCCAGCGGAGCAGCAGGTGAAGCAAAATAACATTGCTCAGGGGAAGCCTGCAGACCAAGGGGAAACTGTTTCGACACCTGGAACTGGCACTTTCTCTAACCAGGTATCCGAGGGCATTCAGTAAGTGTGACTCACGCTCACATGGTAATGGCATGAGAAACATTTTGAACTTGGATTGATCTGGGTGTGAGGATGCAAGGACGTGATGCTTGACATTTTGATACGGTATCAGAATCTTCCAAGATTTTAACCCAGTCTTCATGAAAACTAAGCACTTAATATTTGTCAGGCTTATCTCTTTAAATTCTCCATAGTTTACAGATGCATTGAGTTTTAAAATCCAATAAAATATTTTTAAGGTATGCCACAAAAAGCATATTTCACTTCATAATTGAAAAGATTCGCTCAGAATTAAAAAAAAAAAATCAAAATTTCGGAACAAAAAGTAGGCCATTTTTCTAGAACTCATTGTTTTCAACTTAAGTAGCACTGAAAACAAGTAAAAAACTTAAGTCACAGAAATTTAAATGGAAAGGCATCGCTGATTTCCTAATGCTGGTTTAGATGCTCTGGTCCCAGTCTCATCTGTCCTTACTAATCTAGTAGGAACCTCCAAATACAAACTGTCCTTTTATAGCCTGGCATTATGCCAGCTTATCAGTACCAAGAGTTGGGACATGAAGTTTAACGTTTTTTTCCAGTATGTCTGGATAAGCCGCCCCTTAAGGCTGATTAATTAGACAGCTCTTTTAGGGAATAAAAGATCAAGAACCAAAAAGATCCAAGATCAAACCGCTCAGCTTTGCATCTGTCTGATCCCCCTCAGATGTTCTGCCAGAACTGCGCTTCCTGTGCAGAAGCTGCTTTAAGCAAAACATTTACACAGATTTAAAACTTAGAAGGCAGAGCAAGTGCCTATCCATAAAAAAAAAATTCTAGTTGAGCTTACCGTAAAAGAATAAATATGTAATTATTTCTACAGTCATTTTAATTGGCTGCTGAACTATAACTATTGATTTTTAGCATAACTGGCATCTCAGACACAGGTACAAGGAGTAGCTAACTCACTTCAAATGCTACTCAGTACCTTCTCTATTGAGTTGCCCGACTCCGCAACACATGAATGAAAATAGAGAATACGCAATCCTTATTTAACTCCTTTGGGCTTCTCCTGCAACAACCACTGGTTCAATAATCAAGTAAGCAGTTCTACAAACACTGTGTCAGATATCAGTCTCAATAAATAGAGGCTTTTACTGATTTGAAAATAATTTTGTATTCTTCATTCCTCTGCCAGGATCTTACGTTGTCGTTCATTCATTAAAATGACATCTTGATCTTACGTTGTCGTTCATTCATTAAAATGACATCATCATCATCTTCTGGTGCTTTTGACAAAAAGACTGTTATTATTAATTTAAAATATAAGTCTATTAATAGTTTGCAATTGTTTTGATCACCACCACAAGGTATAAAATAAATACTTAGAAATTACTATCTCTGGTCAAGTTCACCATAAACACATGAATTAATTTATCACAAATATCAGCATCTACAGTTTAGATCAGCTGTCATAATACCATCCTCACTGGCTTTATACACTCCCAGCTGGGTCAACACACACATCACAGACTAGAGCTTGAGAAGGTCAGCAGGAACTGCCTGCTCAAGCACTATTGCTTTAAGTTTCTGACTAAATCCTGACTTCTCTACTACAAGTTCAGAGAAACCTTAAGTGCTATTTTATAGTATTTTAAGTATGGACTTACTTACAAGTTCTTTAATATAGATTGTCCCTATAGCATGTACTTTCCCCCCCCCCCCCAAAGAACACAGTCTTAACATGTTGGGAGTTCACGATCAGAATACACATTTATAAATCTCTTCCCCTGCTCTTCTAACTAGAGAAAACTAACTACATTTAAAAGAGTATTGTACTTTCCACTAAGCCGTGTTCCCAATTAGATGACACACCATAAAATAGATGTTCAAGGCCTAGAGCCAATATAAAGGATTACGGGATTCCCAGCCCATGGATACCCATTAGCAAATTACATTCTTCAATACCATGTTCCTGGAAGATGATCTTAACCTCACTTGCCAAGTGCCTTCAGAGTTTCACTGCACTGATACCACAGGAAACTCACCTGAACATTCTTCTGCTTCCAGATGCCACCAGAATTAGTGGTATTATAGTACCTTGTGGACAAACCAATTCTACATTTGCTAACATACCAGTGATTACTGTGAATTAACTTGCCATATCCCTATTTATAGGTCATACTTAAGGATACTGGAATGATAACACTCCACAAAGTTCAACTGAAAACAGATGCATTAACCCTCGCGTTCACTTTCACGACCACATGATTACTATATGTCCTGGCAGTGGTAAATATTGTTTAGGTAAAGCCTCTCAAACTAACATAACTCTTCCCCATATAAGAGATGACCCACAACAGGAATCGATATTTCACCTTCAAAGATCATGAACAACATCTATGTCTTTTCTTCTGCACAGGTACAACCTACTAATCAAGAATGATCTGCCTGCAGCAACCTATTTATCTTGCTACTCTGTTCTAACAATACACACTACTCACATAAATATCATCCACTTAAAGAAAAAAATAATCCAGCATGACCATTCAGTTGCCAATCTCCTTACAACAAGAATATTAATATTGCTAATCACAGTAGAAATAATCCCGCTCCACCCATAAGCATGAAGTTTCATCTGTATTCACACAAGCAATAAGAATTTTTTTTTAAACATTAAGCATGTTTATTGAAAACACTGACAAACTGGATTGTTCTCTCTCTCATTAAAGAGCTCGCTCTCTCTCATTCACTGCACAATTACCAGCACACAAGCACTTTCAACTAATCACTGAAGTCCCCACAAAAATGAAATGCTCCAATTATTTTGAATAGCCTGAGCATTCAGAAGTTTATCAAAATTTCTCTTTTCCACTTCAAAGCCAGGATGCTTTTAGCAGCTTGACAATATATTACTTAGATACAGCAGAGTCCATTAAAAACCCTGTTGATTTGTAACCCTATTACTTATGTTTTAGGTCAAACATTAGGGCTGCCTCTTAAATCCTTTTCTAGCAGGCATCTATCACATATGTAACAGAAAATGGAAAAACGCTGCTCCATAAAACACCTATTTCAGTCCCTATCACCTAAACTTCTGAAAGATTAAAAAAACAAAACAAAAAACAAACAAAAAAACCCCAACCGCAAACCAAAAACGACTTAAAAGAAGTTGCTATCCATCTCCTAAACCATGTTGTTGAACTTAAACACCATCAACATCTCCAGGCTGCAAGATATTAATGTAAGCAGGCACCAATGAGCTACATGGACAAGAAGCTGATGAACATCAGAAGATCTTACAGCCCCACATCTCAGGGACTCTCATAAAAGCTGATATCAGATTGCATTATGTAGCTGCACTAGCAAACACAGTACATAGTATCAGCATGTATTTATATTTACCAAGAGCCAAGCAAAGAACTGTGTTAACAGCATTAGTGTCAATGGGTTTACTTTACTTTCTCTTTCTTGTGTTGTTAATCATACACAACTAACATGTTGTTTTGACTGGTACCAAGCACAGCTGAGTTAATATTGTGCAGAAGTCAATTAGCGCTTACTGCCAACAGTAGAGAAATGTAACAGTTTGAGTTTTGGATTTGAGGTTTTCCTGTTGCCGCTGCTGCAAAAACAGTTTCCACATTTTTGTCTTCACAAAAAAGACGGCTTGAAGCAAAAACATGAAGTTTTGCATATAACCAGATTCCTTGGCAGACAGCAAGAGCTGCTTATGATCACTACCCAAGCATTTACTTCCACCAGTTGCTACTGGGATAACAACAATACGCAGGAGGCTTACAACTGATGTGAACTCCCGGAAAATAGTACTTCTTTATGTGGATACTCCTCAGAGAACAAAATTAAAGCCCTTCAAAAGCGAAGAGGTCAATTTTTTTATTAGCCATACAGATGGAGTTTATTCATCATAAATGACAAGCTCCTATCACATCACAATACTATTCACTAATTAAAGCAAACATACAGGACAATCTTGAGACATTACTGAGTCGTAACCACTGCCACTGCATTTGTAACTGCAGGTATTTTCCATAGAAAAGATTTCTAAAAAGCAGCTCTGCAAGAGTGCCTCTGCTGCATTAGGAACAGTGAAATCACAGCACACAGGCAGAGAAGTTCTGCCAGCTGACTTTGTCATTTTTTCCATTTCTAACCAGCTAGTGACAAAGTATAAGGACATTAAACTTAAAGCAGCTTAGTCCATACAAGTAACGTCAGTCACTCTTCACTGAAAATACTAAGACTCCCCTACTGACAGTTAACTTGCTAGACCTCTTTTTTCAAAATATGCCTTTAGAACAGAATCACTGGAATATGCAGAATTGAACTGAGGACACACACCAAAATGACTATTTCATTTTTTTCTTCAAGTACTTCAGAAAAACTTTTATTTGCACATTAATGTACTTTCAACACAGTACCCTTAGAGCATACAATTTTTAGCATTCAAAATAAAATCAGACTAGGTAGGTAGACACCAAGAGTTTCAAATTCTTTTCAGTTCAGTCCCACTAGCGATCCAGCTGCCAGACTGTAACACTTAAATGAACAAGGATTATTTCCTTTTTTTTTTCCCCTTCTTCTCTCCTCCAACAGATCAGAATTTGACTGCTCTTTTCCTTTGAAAGCAATAATGTACCATTTGGGTAGCTTCTGTCAATCACTGACAGACCACTTGGAGAGGGGAAACCACACACAAAAAGGATCTGATATACATATATATTTTGATATACATCTTAGGTCTACCAGGGGAAGAAGTTGCTACCATTACAGCCATGCCATGAATCAATACACTTTGCTTACAAGGTTTTCTTACAGAATATTTTTTACCCAAACCACCCTAATAACGCTCAGCTGACATTACCAAAGCCTGGCCTGAAAAGAAACAACGTATTTCGTTACTGTGGATAACTATGGACAACCGGTTATCAGCACTGGAAAACTGACATCATAAGCTACAGAATTAAAACTAACAAGATTTTGAGTAGTTTAAAGTTGGGAAATAAATCACCATATACTTAGCTATTAATAATATTTATCACAGTCATGTGAAGTAACAAAAATCCACATTCCCTACAACTCAAACTCTATTGCATCTTCTGGGTACAGGCTACACAAGATACCTCTAAATAGGGTACAAAAAAACCCAAACACTCCACAAAAGAAAAAAAAGAAACTAAACCAACTTTGAGAAGTGGGGATTTTACCATGTCAATTCTATATTTTTCTCACTTGCTCAGAAAAAAAATCCTAAAAAAACAAACAGCTTTTCTGAACCATTTCAGCAGATAGAGTATTTTCTCCTTTTCCCAAACTCTATCACACACAAAAAAATATGTATTCAATAGGCTTCTGTAGCTCTTCACTATCACAAAAGTCTACCCATTTTCTAAGTAGTTTTCACAATGTGAGGATATTTCAACTGTCAATAAACTCCCCACTGCTGGACAGTAAGGAAAGCAAAGTAAGTGTGTCAACCAGAAAGCTTACAAGATCCAGAGACTGAAAACAAGTTCACGCTTTCATCATTTTATCAACCCGAAAGCATCATGTTTTGAAGCCTGTTACAGATTCAGTATTCTATTTTGTTTGCCTCTACTTGCCTTGAAAGCCTTTTTGTATACACAAGTCATGCTGAGGTGGTACTCACAGATTTTTTGCTAAAGCTTTAAAAATAACTTACTTGGCAGTGAATCTCTACTTCACCAATGCATTTACTCCAAACATAAGCAAAACAAGCACTCTGGGATAATACAATTCAGTTTCAGATCCCTGAAACTTATCTATACAGACCTAACTGATACCAGAAAAAACACACTTTCAGTAAATCTGCAATAAAAGATATAGTCTCTCAAAAGCTGTATTGTAATAGGAAGATAAAGAATCCATCTAATGTCTTTTACTCATACCCTCTCTAAATCAGAATCACAGAAATAGAGCAGGTCATGAATTTTCTGTAAGGAGAATTACACAAGCCCATCAAATATTAAAAAGCACTGCAGATGTCTGCAGTCCTTTCTAAAAGCTTTTTTCAGACAAGCGAAGAGGACACATGAATTAATTAAATTAACTGTTTCCAAACATCCCACTTCTACAAACCATGGACTTTCTTCAGATGTTTTTAACTGAAAATTAGTCTGTTTCTCCAGGGCTTTTAGTCCAGAGCTCCTTTATAACTACTAACAGAGTGTTTGCTTATCCATGTTTTCAAACAACTTTACAGAAAGCTACTGCTCTCTGCACAACCTTAAGCAATAGTTACATCCCACTGAAGCTTTTCTGAAAGCCTCTAACTCCATCGGCCACATCTTCAGGTTATCACTTCCACAAGCAAAAACTTAAATACGAACATAAAATTACACGCACTGCATAAAGAGCCTCTTAAAATTATCAGGAATGCATATGAACCACTTCAACTTACTGAATTACTTTATCTACCCCACAAAACACTTAATGGGTTTTCTTCAATTAAATCTCTTTCCGCCAAACACATTTCCATTTCACAGCAGCACTAGCTGAATACCAACAGGGAGGACTGAATTTTTTCAGATATAGCTGCAAGGTACCCATCTGAATAATTCTGAAAATATGAACTTATTGCGTTCCAAGCAATACCTCATTAGTGCATTACTTAAAAATCAGTCGTAAGATGCCTGTTTCTAAAAATGAAACATGCTCAAGGACATTCTTTTTGGAACAGAAACCGTACTGAAAGCTAGAAATCATCATACCTATATTTGACGTGCCATCTTCTTCCAGTTCCTTTGCAATTAATAACATCCTTCCCAAGAAAAGCAAGGTGCAGAAATCAGCTTGTGCACTACCTATATGCACATACGCTGGTTCAAACGCATCATCGGGACTTCAAATGAACTTGTCAGAGAAGTACGGAGCTCTTTGAGGGCTCAACTTCAGCCATCCGGAGATACGCAGCTCCTTCTACACTATAGCGGGCAATGGATTTTTTTTCCTCTTGCATAAGAGGAAGAATTCCCGGTTACCACTGTTTCCACCCACAGTCTTGACCACGAAGGAGCAGCCTGCGGTCACCCTGCAGCCTCGCTGCGTGCCCACGTTCAGCTCTCCCAGGAGCCTTCAGATCACGGCTCCTCGGAGGCTTCTGAAAATAGAACCCCGGCTGCTATTGGAATCATTGCGCTCGATATCCAGCACCACTGATCAAGTCCCTCATAAGACATCCTATTAATATTTACTTAATGCGACAGTCAGATTTATATTGCACTCGATATCTGCTGGTGAAAAGCTGCCTGATATCAATTTAGTTCTTAGCCTGATAACCACAGTAAAAAAAAAAAACAAACAAACAAACCAACCTTTTTTTAGCATAACATTGCATGTCAGTTGTCACTGCTTCAGATTGTAGAAAAGAGTTGTCTCAGGCTTCAAGAGGCAGCCAAGCATCTTAAAAAAAGCACAGACCCCACTCAACTTTTACCGGCACTTCTGCAAAAGACCCTTTGCAACGCACGATCCTTAAACTGACTTCACACACATATCAGGCATTGACACTTTTGCATCTAACAACATAAATTTATTATGAATTGACAGATTGTCACCACAGCTGTGAATATATATTTTGAGGAACCTTACTTTTGGACTGTGACCTACGGTTATCTTGCACTATCGTAGAAATCTAATCTGTCAAACAGTCCAGTACAAAGTCCATGTAATTATATCTGCTTAAGTACAAATCCACACTTGGCAATAAGCCCTCGGCAGGTACTTTTGTTCTCGTGTTGGTCAAGTTTCATTCAAGTAATTACAGCCTCTACCTCATTGGAACAAATACTGATATTTGCAAAGTCTCAAATTTCTGAAGCCCTAACAGGCAAATCTAACCTGGAACTTCGAGTTTTATGAACAGCAAATTCAAGCAAGTACATAAAGTCAGAACCACTGATGTTTGCTATGGATTAGCCAGCCTATAGGAATAGTAATACGTATGTTTTGTTAACATTCACTACTAATTAGTTCAGCTACAAAACTCAGATCAAGCAAATCTGGTTTATGATTTCCAAGTTCTTCGCCTTCTACCACCTGTACTTTGTCTTGCCTAGATGAAGAAAACTTTATCGCTACTTCTGTGTTTCTAGTTTTAGTCCTGACTCCTATATTTGCCTCAGACAATTTAAAGTGGAACAGGGAGGATCAGGAACAGAGTACTAACCGGAAAGTCTTGCTAGGCACTATATAACCTAAAGCAGCAGCCATATTCTGATTATTTCTTATAAAAATCCCTTATTTACATCTCTTATTTTATTCCTTTCTCCCTCTAATTCTTAGCATGATTCTTATGTAAATTTCAGCTAAATTTATCAAGACTCATCCTTTCAGAACTAATTCTGCATTATGCACCAACAAAGTAAAAGTTAGCTTTGGTTACAGACGACATGCTGTTATAAATAAGTGATGTACCTGTTTAAGTCAGAAAAATGAATAGGGATCCCACAGAATTTAGCCTTCTGTGTATTCACTCCTCAGATTACAAACACCCCACAGATTATTTTCCAACATAATCTATTATTTAATAGCACACTATGTCTGACTCACCATTGCCATTTACAATATTTTTAAGATATACTGACCAAGAAATACACTCATTGCTTTCCATCAGTTTCTGAAGCTTGAAGTACAAGACACCTATAATAGTTTTACATTTGTTAGATAAATTAGATGAAACTGAATAAGCCATCTTATTTAAGGAAATCACCTCAGTACAGTTCTTCAGTCTTTTTCCTCTTATTCAGTTCCTAGTTATCCAGGTGTTAATGGTTCGAGTTTGGTTTTTTAGTTTCTGTTGTATGAGAATTACATCAGGAGGTTTATTGACTCGGAGCTACTATTGATTTCCAGCTGAAAATGCATTCAAAATGCTGTGTTTTCACCCAGTTTCGCATTTTTCAACTTACTCCTAAGTCATGACCATTTGGTTAATTTTCAACCCTTTTACAAGTATTACATAAATAGTGTATTGCTTAATCTATCTTAAGCATTCATGACCAACCACCTAAAATTGTGTTCAGTTTTATAATTGCCTGAAGTCTAGGTCTACCTAGGTCTAAACATTCTATACATCTTTTTTCAGTTATATATACTGCCTATATAAACTACTCGTGCCTTTCCACGTACAAAATACTGACTTATTAGCATCAGTTATCAGTCAAGGAAGTTCGTTCCGACTTGCCGCAATCATTTTATAGGCAACTGTTAAGAGCATCGCATTATTAGCCCACACAATGGAATTAAGTCCTCACCATTGCTTAAAAGGCTTTTCCGTTATGATAATCTGACAAATGTAATTCAACTATTACTCAGCATTGCATACGAACTGCCTCGGTTATTTGCAGGTTTTTGTTGATGTAGCAGGGGGGTGCTTTGCTTAAGCTACAGGAAAAAACCTGCAGGGCTAATCCTTCGGCAACAGCACAGTTCTTGTACATCTCCCCCATCCTTCATTTTTCATACGAGAAACAATTTTAGACCAGCTGTTTCAAGTTTTAAATTATCTTGCTTTCACACATCAACTGTGTTCCTGCTACTCAAAAGGCACATAGCTCATAGTTCAAGCAAATAGGTAGCCACACTTCACTGTCTAGGCCTAAAGCTAAGCCAGAATTAAACCATGGGCTTGTCCAGAGATCTACTTTTCAAGTGCATTTCCAGCCATCTCCAATCCTTGCTTCACACATGTCCTAAATGTGCATTTTGTGGTTTACCTCAGAGTCATGAACTGAGCAGCTTATCCTCAAAATACTTCAGGTTTTAAGACTGACCTAAATCAACTACACCAAGCAAACTTCAGAACTGCTACCTCCATCAGTATTGTGTCTTGGGCAAATGGTTAGGACAATGCTTTTCATAAATATCTTTTTACCACCAAAGTTCCAATCTGACCTTTTATAAAGTTCTGATACTTGCTTAACAGTAGTAGGTAGAGAGATATCTCCTTGTGTTTTATTCCAAAATGGTATGATTTTTGCATTACATTCTCCCAAAAATAAGCACTGGTATTGATGTAGGGTCAGCTCTCAATGTTAGTAATCGTGTTAATGCTTGCAAGCAAGCCTTTACAAGCAAGCCTTTACAAGCACACTTGGTACAGTGCTTACAGGGCAAAGTCTATGGCAGTTACAAAGCAGCTTTTTCTAGAGACTCTTTTCCTGACCATCCTGGCTTATTCTTCAAGTCAATTATTTCAACAGAGTATTCATCAATCAACAATTGTTATGCTAAAAGCTAGGTGCTAGCTTAGCTCTATTTTTAAAGTTGCCTGCCAGAGCATGCCTCACTCAAAGCCAACTGACAAAGACACTCGCCCTCAACATTAATGAGCAAAGAGAGGTTGAAGAAGACAATGTCATTTGTTTTTAATATGAGAACAAGCCCACTGAGACAGATCTTGATTATTACAGACTATAATACATACTATTATTTGCAAAGCCCACTGACATTTAAAATTCAGAAACTTGCCAGAGAAAGGTTTTGAAATTAAATTACCGTATTTGATTAATTGGTCCATATTACATTTGGCACATCCAACTACAGCTGCCACAGCCCATGACTCAAAGAGCTTACCCCATTCTGACATGTGGAATTCCCCTCTAACAAAGGTCATTTATGGAGAACTTACTGGACTAGCTTCCTGGTGTCTTCAGTGTGGAACAGCATGTTCACCAACAAAAGCAAAAGACAGCAAAGACATGAGAAGACAAGCAAAGCTGAATTCAGCTGAGTTGTTCAACTTCAGGCAAGTTGAGATGTTGAACTGAACCCTCCTCCCACTGGAACCAACTCTTAACAGCTACAATTCCTACTAGTTTAAGGTGTTTTCTGCATTTCCTCCCTACCCATCAACCAACTATTGATATCGCCACCTTTTCCAGTAGCACGGAGCTAAAGAATGCACTAAGAAAATTTGCCTTCAATAATTATTCTCTCACACTAAACTCCTGAGCTGAGGAGGGTGGCTGCAGATGCATCTCGCTTCTCTCCTTCCAAACGAAACCCAAGCACCTTTCTGAAGGTGTTTATCAGCTTGGATGTGCACCCACCTTCTGTTTCAGTTTTCTGCTTTCTGTCTGCTCTTCCATTCAAGTATAAGCACTGATAAAAGCCTGAAACTTCCTAAAGATCTTTCTGGAGAACCTCTGTCCATCTCCATCATTAGCTATTAGTGTAAAGGAGGCATGTTACATGGAAACTCGTTAGAAGGTTCTTCAAGGAAGGAGAGGGTAATCAATAAGGTAGTGGCAGTCAGTTACTTCAACACTTAAAACAGGGAAAATAACAGGCAGGAAAGGAAAAGAACGTTTTTGTATGTACAGCAAGTTGGAATCCCTTCCCCCTTTTTTTTTTTTTAATTCAGGGCACTGTTTGTGTTTCAGATCAAAAAAAAAAAATCAGATGCAGCTAATCTGTAAACAAATAAGCAAACGCATCTTAAAGCGATCACTTCAGCATCACCAATTTAATATTTGTAACAAAGCAAGAGATAAGCTCTCACAGCTGAGTAATAAAATACTCAAAGACATCGAATTCTTATTGACAACCTTTTCATCTATTAATGTACTCATCTTAATACTATGCACACGCTGAAAACAATAATTCACAATTGATTATCACCCTCTCGGCATTTTGCTTAAATTGTATGTACCTGTGTTTTAAAAAAATAAGTATGTGACATTCTTCCATAGGAATTCCTATTGCTCTTAGGCAGAGGTTTAATAATTATTAGCCTGATTCTGTCATTCCTGAAAAACAAACAAAAAAAATCCAGTCAAGTCCCAATTAGTTCTAGTAGTACAGGACTTTCCTGGTATCTTGACCTCCTACATTTCATTCAGGTTGCTATAAATCAGTATAAATTATTTCCACTGCAGAGTTACTAGGCTCAAGTCAAAATGCTTTTCTTCCTGCTCAGCCACAAGAGCTTTGTCTTCCTCCCTTTCCCAGAAATCTAATTAAATAATTCTCATAACAACTGCTCGGAGAACCGAGATCCACTTTCTTTGCAATATTTATTATTGCAGTTATCTTGCGACAGTTACAGCCAAGTAAGCACCTGACAAAGGCCTAAAAAGTATCACTGTTCTGCTTAAAACCTTCTCCAAGCTACTCAGCCACAATTGGTCTTAGACATGATTCAACAGCAAAGGAATTCTGCAGATCCACAAAACCCAACGAAATTAAGATTAGCTCCAAGCAGCAGCCAGCAGCAGAGTCAGACTGATCGCTGCCCCGTTCTGCATACAGATCATGGTTCATAAGCACCTCTGTTTCCCAAACGCAGTTCTGAAGGTGTCCAACTTAGTTACAGCTCTATGGGGCAAAGCCTAGCGAACTTCTGTAGTGTTATAGTTCAGCCGATAAATAAATGACTTACTATTCAATAGTATGTCCTATCCAGCCTGCTAAGCCCACAAACAAAACTCTGAGCCAGAGTTCCAATTTTGAGTGAAATTCTCCCACCAAAAACCATGGGAATTTTTTATTGACAAACAAGTATCAGACCTACTAGCTTGCTAGGTATTTCTAGGAAGTAATGTAGTATTTTGTAGATTTGTTTGTGAAGATAATCACCACAAGTGATTACAGGATCAAGCACTTGATCAGATTCAAGCACTCAATACACATTGTCTATTTACAAACACCTGGTAATAACCACCCCTTTTCCGACACAGAGGAGAATAAGAAAAGATTCTGAACAGCTAGTATTTCCTTCTAGGTAACGCGAGAAAAGGTTAGCTTCATTATTTGACACATAATGAATATTACCAGATGCAGTCGCCCGTGGCTGCAGACCTTGCTCAGAGGAGCACCCTGCCATACCTCCCCTTTCCTCACACAGCTTCGGCTGCCACTCGGGTCCCATTTAAACCAGGAGGAACATTTACGCTTCAGCTCGTGCCATTAGGAAAACCATCTGATTTCAGAGGCTTCCTGAAAGCAGCCTGACTACCCCGTTTGTAGTGCCCGCACAAGCAGCCAGTTCCTCTTCCAAGCAGATACTCTTCTGTCACACAAGATACAAGATTCATGTGAGCGTTTTCCCCACTTCAAGGAAAACTCCTGAAAACCACCTGAAGGTTTGTGTTATGGTTTGGGGTTTTTTTTGTTTTGATTTTTCTGTTGTTTGGTTGATTGGGGTTTTGTTTTGAGTAAAGGCTTTAATGCTCATTCTACAGATATAGATGAGGACCTGTAATCATTACCCCCACAGCAAACAGTGCAGATCTAACAACAGTGAGATCAAGCTTTGAATGCACGGCTGTTCATCCACTGTGGGACAGTGGTACACAAGTTCACGCTGGTGACATCTCCAGCCAACAGATTTAACAGAACCAAAAGAAACCCAAACACACTCAAACCCACTGTTTTTCCACCTACCATCCTGTCTTGTTCTCACTCTTTCAGATTAGCCAGTGACATATCACTGGCTCTGCTCTTTACATCAATCCATTCCCCATTCACTGCCAATCTGAATTAAATCTCCATTACAAAAAAAAAGTGGTACCCTAAACATCACATAAAACTTGGGCTGCTATCATGAACATTAAACAAACCCCCTGCAAAGCTATGGGGTTTTATAACTGCAGTATTACAGGCACTAGTTGTCCTATTCAGGCTACATAAAAAGCTAACAGTGCCCTAACCCAAGCAGGAATTGCTCAGAATTATTTTCAAACACAAACCAGTAGCAACCTGCCATCATAATTCTTCACTGTTGTTCATAACATATGAAGTCCAAATTTTGGGGGGCAAATAGAACAAGTCATTGTGAACTGAAATTCGCTTTCAGTAAGGTGTTTTGGCTTCCAGGACATGTGCACTTGTACTAATTTCTACTACTTTTTCATCTGTATGCCAAAACATGAGTTGTCTTTCGACATGCTGAACCTTTATCCCACAGAACTAGTACTTGCATTTAATATACATTCAAGTATAGCTACATTGCTTGAAGTTTGCACAACCTGTGCAGTTACTTGAAACAGAACAGAAACCTGAGTGCAAGTCACTCAAGAATTCCTGAGCCTCAACCACAAGAAAATTAAACACAAGAACTTCTGCATAATACAATAGTTGTTACACATCTTCCAATAAGTGAAAACTCCCTTTTTTTCTATTTTAGTAACTACATAACTACTACTGGCACTTCAAGAACACGTATTCTAAAATTAGCAGAAGCGGTTTATAGCACTTATTTCAAAAAGGCCAACACACCCTAGCAATAAGACAGAAAGTGTTGCCATTAAGCCTCACCTAGAACTTAAGATCCAAGTCATCCTGAAAATGCTTTAATTTAATGGAGAAGAGCATTCTTTACTGAACTGCTCAGGAGTGATACCAGTCTATAACAATGCTCATCGGTAAAGATGCTGAAGAAGTAACGGTCAGTTTGTGTGCAAGACTTTCGTAATACTGTCTGTCCAAGCAGCAGACATTGTGTTCTACTCACATCTCTATTTTTCCATTTCCTGAAGGTACCAGGCAAAAGTACCAATAAAAACTAGAAAATCTAAACTAATAACTTCTGCAAATCTTGGGTCCGCCTTCAAATCCGTTTTTAAATCCAGTACAGACACACCAGCTATCAAAAAAAAAAAAACAAATTACAGACTTTAACTAATAGCTTCCTGGAAAAAGGTCAATAACACTGTATAAACAGATCTGTCTCGAGTGCGCATCATATTTCAAACACAATCTTTAAGAGAAAGTATCTTCCTGCTTGTGTGTTCTAAATATCCAGCAGTAACACATTAGAAATCAGATCACCATGTATTTGGCAATAGAGCTTTGTTCAAAAATTACAACTCTTCCACCATCGCAACACTTCTGTGCTATGACCCTTTTAGAGTTTAGAGTTTTATCTCAACATGATAACCGTAAGTTTTAAGAAGGCCACAGCCCTAACAACTAGATGGAATAAGACTTCCAAGAAATGCAGTACAAGAATACAGGATTTGCAGCAGACAGACCACAGTTTGCTATATCATCTGTCTCCACTGAGCACTTTTACAACAATTAAAAAAAAAATCTCAGTACACGATCTGAACCCTAAATATTTGGAAAATAAGGTTATCAAGCTTCCAAGCATTCCTAGCTTTATTGCAAGTAGAACAGCAAAGAAAACTTACTGATCTACCCCAGCATCCCAAGGACTTAAAGTTGCTAAGCCCCACACGTTTCAAAGTCAGCACAGAAGAGCCAATTCCATGTTCTAGACCAGGGGTGTCAAGCTCATTTTCACCGGGGGCCAAATTGGCCTCGTGGTTGCCTTTAAATGGCTGAATGTCATTTTGGGACTGTATAAAGGTACATTTATACAGTATGTATGTGTATATGCATAAATGTACAGTATTGTATGTATAAATATACATTATCTTCCACTTACTGCCTGCAGCTGTAGTTACCTCTAAACAATGCCCACTTCCACTGAAACAGACACTTGAGGAAATTCACACCAACCGGATTTGTTTCCCTCCAACATTCCTCCTAACAGAGTGATTCAGCTGCAGTGCCATCCTTTTGATAACTGGATGTTTATTTCCCAGGCAATACCATTCCATATATTTTCTTTCCTGTCAGGAGTTGATATTTGCAGTAAATTCAAGGTAAACAGACAACTTAATTGTAATACTAATAAAAGAAAGGTTCCTATTACCTTCAAAATAAAGGTAAAAACATACGAGGGATTGTTCAGCAACACTGAGAATTTTTCACTAAAGCTTAGTAACTTGTGATGCAAGTCTAACTTTTATTGAAAAACCTGAAAGCATAAAACCTGTGCTAGTCACTGAAATACAAATTGCATTTCTTAAAAGCTTAAGATCCGTGTTTTGAACAGGCTTACTGCTCTAACTAGAATATATCTGCAGTCATCACCTATCAGACTACCTAAACGCTTCAATATCAGGTCAGCTAGGAAAAATGAGGTATTAAGGCAACACGAGAAGGCTGATTTACATTGGCCCAGCAGCTTATTTTTTCATTCAACAAAGTCTCCTGACAAGTGCTTCCATGGGAAGTGCATGTTGGCAGAATTCTCATCTCTACAGCTCTGTGTTGTTTTCCACACTCACTGACAGAAGGCATCAGTCACAGAGCAGGCTGATTTTGTGTACGAACAGACGATGGGAAGAGGGATTGAGTGCAAGGAAATCAGTCAAATGTACTTGGTGGTCAGACACTCATATACTGTGGGATAAATCAGCATTTTCCAGAAAATGCCAATTGTTCAATGCAAAACTTCATTGAATGTTTTGGCCAACAGTTGTTCCTGTAAGTGCTGCAGTTACCTCAACATTAACAGACTACCACAGTCACCCATTAGTTTAAAGTTTACTTGCACTATACCATAAAAATGTAGTCAGCACTAAGCAGCATTAATATAAGAATGCAACTTCAGGAACGGCTTCTCACTTCATTCAAGACTAGGACATAGTACATGTTTACCAAGTTTTAGAAATCCTTCATTCTTCACTATAGTGGGTGTCACATTTTCAAAAAATGCACCTTTCATAATCCTCATCTTTTAAAGGTGCCCGTTCCCAACCCACAAGTCCCTAACAACTCTATCATCATCTAAAAAGAAGCAGCTGTAGATAGTCAAGGTCCATCAAAAGATTAGAGTGATTATGGCTTAGAAGTACTGAAGACAATACTAGTGTCTGCAGACATCAAATACTTACCAAAGCCACACTCAAATGAGCAGTAAACTGCAACTGTGCCTCACTGTGTTCAGCTCAGAATCCTAAACATCTAGCCAGCATAAACAGACTGTGCTGTGTCACTTTTCAGCACTTTTTTGTATGATGAATTTCTTCTTGCTGAAACAGAAATTGTGTTTAGCTGCATGACTTGCATGCAGTACAAATCTAGCGGTATTTTAATCTGCATGTAGCAAACGCGAATCAATCATAAGGATGATGTACGATAGCCTTTTGACAAGATTAATTAAAACCTTAGGCTGCTGATTATACAAGCAAGTCAGGTTCAACATATTTACAATCAGTTGCAGATAAGGAGAACACGCATACATCTCCCAGAGAAACAGGTTCAAGTTCGTTAGAGCCTGGAAGTTATTTTACAGCCTACTGCTCGATAGCTTCTGTACAACACTTCGCCACCTCCCTCCTGATGCTTGAGGAAAACACGGTCTAGGTGCAGGGCAGCAAACAAAGCAGGGCCACCAGCTTCTGACACCCCAACAAGCTGTCCCAGACCCTGCAGCACAATCCCACCCCTCACCTGAGCCCTAAGGAGGATCATTCAGCATGCTGTTCTAGTAAAACAATCACTTAGGTTGACCCTGAGCTAGTTTCTGAAAGGCTAGAACCTGTGAGAGGGGGCAGCGGGGGTGGAAGGATCCCCCTCATTTAGCAACAGCAAATGAATCATCACAGGCTCAGCCACTCTTAAACTACACGCTCAGAAGAGAGTGAAGATCTACATCCATTCTTAGCAAGTTTATACTTTTTTGCTCCACTTTACCAGAAGTCTTTCACACTCCTACTATGATTTTCAGCTAAATGTGAATTGGGCATCAAGAAGCACATCACCTTATTTTGAATTCAAGTTAAATGGAAGTTGTAAAAATTCTAAGGCACAAAGGAACACAGAACTATAACGCTCAGATTACAAACTTAGCTTGCTTGACTAACTTGAAGAGGCTTTACCATGCAAGGTTTAAGATAATTTAAGAAAAGCTTAATTTTTTTTAAGACTCTCATAGTACTGCAGCAACTTCATTCATTATTAATCAGGCCTCATCTGCTCCATAGATCATTTCCATAAGATTAGCAATCGCCCAACGTTACGCAGCAGCAAATACCGTATCCTTTTCTCTACATAAAGCTTTCACCTCCTGAAGAGTAAACACGGAGCACAAGTTGTCTTACAGAAGGAAGCACACAGAGTGGATGAAGAACACAGGATTGCTGGCATCTTTACAGTGAAGCTCTCCAGGACAGAACCACAGGCAACCAGATTTTATAGAATCATTTCAGCTGGATGATACCCTCAATTTTGTCCGTTTTGCCATTCAACAAACCTAGAAATGTGAAGTTATTACTTAACCCCTGCTGAAACCATCTGGTTTGAGCTAATTTGTTTCACTAAACAGGATCAGAAGTAGATTTGATTTTGAACCATGATTATTTCAATCTTATCTCACAATTTGTCATTAGCAAGGTACTTTACCTGTTCCTTCTTACAAATACTCCCCTGTCACATTTCACCTGAATGCAACATAAATAAAAGCAACTTGATTTACTGTCACTGTTCACTTCAGGAAATTAATACTCTACTTTTTTTCTTTTTAAACACTTAAAAATTAACTGCAAATTTGTAAATTTCCTGACAAGTAGATGGAAGATGCAAATTAAACAGGTGCCATAAGCTACTGGGAGTTAAACGTATTTGCTTTTAAATCAGATGCTCACTATGGCACAGTATAAGTGTCTAAATATGGAAGCTGGTCTTAAAGTTGGTCCTCACAGACACCAGCAGGAGAACCAGGTCCAGTGTCAAAGTCTTTCATAACATCCAAGCAGATGAAAATGGCAATGCAGAAGCCTTCAGAATTCTCTCTATTTCTGTCATTTCAGTTTATACCTCCAAGTCTCCCAGGAACAGCTGCTGGCCTTTGACTATTTTAAGAATTTTGCTTCTTTTTTTCCTCAAAAGCCAACAGCCTGCAACTACCTGAAGTTTGCTAGATTAAAACCAACGTACACCGAGGCCTCTACATTCCAGCCATCACCTACCTTTCAATGGCCTGTTTGTCCAGCTTGGAGGCAAATGCTAAGAAATAATAGTGTTTTCCTAACTTGAAAAAAAAATTCTCATACCTCAAATGTATATGGCTATCTTGACCATTAAAATCAAATTTTGCAGCTTCATAGGAATTACTTACTTCCAAGCTGTTCAAGTTAAAAAATAAATCCTGCATTCTCTCCCCAAGTGCTGACTTTGCATCTCACATATTTTCATCAGCAAAGTTTGTTTGTCCACCTTTCTGAGGAGAAGATTAAAACTAACACCATTTTCTCATACACAACTCCCATGTATCCAAATTTCATTTGTGCTCAAGACAATCATATATAGAAGCTGTTTTAGCAACTGCTTCCAGCTCCAGGAGCAGCAGCACCCACAGAATGGGCTTTCAAATCACTCTTGATTAGACAGAAGACTTAACTATCACTGGTTTTTATTTAAATCTGTACAGGATGTTACTACTCCAATAATTTGGCGATACAAAATCTGAAGGACAGTTCAGTGTTATCACGGTGCCATCCCTGCTGCTTTTTCAGAGCTTTATGGAAACTTAAATCCTGTATCTTCGAGTTTAACCTCACTGCACTCTTCTTGATTTTGTCTTTTTACACTTCAATGTTTCAACAAATGCCTGTTATGCACGCAAATAAGTTTTTCTCAATCCAGACACGATCATCACAGGAGACCCACAGACCACCCTGAGAACACAAGTGTGGATGACAGAAATTAGCCCGACTAGACAAAGAGTCATGAGATAGTGGAGGATTTTTCTGGCATCCTGTAGTTTTCTCCACACACTATCCCCAGTGAAAGCCGTATCTTAATCACTGTCTGGGGAATATGTTCCCCAAGGTCCATAAATATCCTCTCTCTCTCTGCTGACATACCCAGCTATGAACAGTCTTTTTATTGACTTGATTAACATGTCAACAGACAGAAACAAGAGACCGATACAGAGGGAATAGGCACAATTCATATTTGTGTTACTGGCTGTTTTTCAAGACAAAACTGTTCCAGAATTTGCAGGAAAACACATTTCAAAATCTATCGCATTTAAAACTACAGTACTTCCTCCACATATCGGAGCCAGCTTCAGTCTGGTTAGCGTTGGTGTCGGCAACACCAAGAGCATGCACCGTCCACACGGACTGATCACCCTGTACACAGTCCCGTAACAGCTCCCACACCTGCACCAAGTCTTCGGCATCAACATCTCCATCCAAGCAAACAAGCTGCTGTTCCAGCTCCAATGTTCATATGCACACACAGGCTCACATTGACAACCAACATGTAGACAATGGGAAAGAAGCAGCTTTTCAAAGGCATTGCTTTCTCTAACACATGACAACAGTCACATAATTAGTGCTGCTTTTCCCCACCCCCCCCCCCCAAGTCATCATCCAAATCTTTTAAAGTAATATGTGGAGTAAAGCTTGATTGAGTACCTCTGATTTACCACAGCAAGTACAATAGCATCTGGAGCCACCTACTGAGTGTTACTAAACAAAAATATACAAGTCAGGAAGAACAGAGATTTATACAGCTATGTTAGTACCTGTTTGTAGCTGGTGGTTTGGCTTTTGGGGTTTTGTTTGTTTGGGTTTGGTTGGGCTTTTTTGTTTGTTTTTTAAACATCACAGTCTCCCTGATCTTGTTTTAAAAAATATGTAACCTCATTTGTAAATGGATCTATTTGTCTGTATTTGATTCACCTAATGTGTGATCACTGAACAGCTTTTATCAAATATCAGCACTTACCTCATAAGCAATATCCCCATGTTGCAAGTATAGAAATATTATGAAAACTTACACACACAAAAAAGAGCTGCAGAATGTCAGATAATCCAGGAGAAACGTATCAACATTGCACAGTAACAGAGGTTCCTCGGAGAGCACCTTTCACTGAAATTAAGGATTACCAGACAATTTCTAAAATGCCTCACTTTAGTGTCACTTTCTTCCAAGATGATTTTTTATTCAAGTTTCCAGCAGGTAGCTGGCTCGATCTGAGGAAGCCACCTTATTTACGTACTAATTAAAAAAAAAAAATCTGAACACTAGTAGGCTACCTTGCTCTTTACAAATTCTGGCAAAATTTGCCCTATTTATCTACCAAGGTTTGAAAAAGCTATTGGACTGGCCTAGTTCGCAAATCAAGGGATATATATGTGAACATTAATTTTAATAGTAGACCGTTACCTAACATCAAGTAATCCCTAAAGGGACACTCTTTTTAGGTCACTGAGGTATTTTGCCTCTTTCTATTGACAGCCTACATTCAAGTTACAGCCAAACAACAGGATATAAATGCCTGTTTTTCCTCCAAATTGACTAATTTCCTTCAGCTGTCTGCAGTCTCATTTCAGTTCTTGCTTGCAAGTCTCAAATTAGAAAACTTCCTATTCAGTGAAGTGTCTAAATCACCTTGGAATATTAAGTTTAACAGAGTAACATTTTTGGCAAACGCCCATCTGTCAGAAACTTTAATCTAACAGGAAGATATTTTATGTCACCATAACACACAATAACTGACAGAGCTGCAGCTACAGAAGAGATTCTGCCCAGCTACCTCATTCACAGAGAGCAGCCTGTACAACCCTCAAACCAGAAGAATCTGCTATTACTCACCTCTCCTCAAACAGGTCTTTCCTTATTTCAGTGAAGCTATAAGTAATCTCTTTGTGCTCCTGCATTCCATAATCTAACATTAAGATCCACGCCCCCGCCATCAGCCCAGAAATACAAAGGATTTCCAGGTTACATTAAAGTTGATTGGTTTGCCCTGTAAATAAAATACTCAATATACATTTCCTTTACCAGAATCAGAAACCATCAATGTACCTTATTATCTTCATTTTTTTTTCTTACTGCAGTTCCTGCTGCACTGACTGGCACGTCTGCGGAACAGCAATTCAAATGGTACATCATGTCTTTCATTACCTAAAAATCAAGTATCATACATATTCTACACTTACCGTACAGACAATGATAATGATAGAGTTGAAGAAAGAAAAAAAGATAAGCATGGTCTGGAAAAGTATTTTCTAGAGGCTGTTTAAACACCCCAAAGAACCACGAGACTATATATATAAAGACACTGAAGTTTTCCTGTAAAATCACGGCAACTAAAATGGATCAGAGCTTGGATCAGGCACTTACAAGAGAAACAGGAACGTCCAATTGTTTGTTTGTATGCTGACCAGCTTTAAAAAAAAAACCTGTAACGCTCCATTTTAAAAGCTTTAGTCAGATAATTTGGAAAGGATCAGCAAGCGAGCAATTAGTACATGCAGTTCACATCAACTACTACATCAATTCGCATCATAAATCAAACCAGCAACCTTCTAACTGGATTCACTCTATTATGCAGGAAGCAAGATGTTCCAGTAAGCAAAACATCGCCGGAGCAGCAGTCTTTTTGTGAGTCATGTAGGTCTCCTGACTGCAGCTATAAAATACTGCCTTTAAAGGGCATTAAGCGGTTATCGAGGCAGATGTCTGCTGTAAATATCGGTCCATCTAACCTGGCCAGCATTGTTGTTACCCAGATGATTAACACACATCCCTTACTCTCCTCTCAGAGGTTGTGCACCTACGTATTCAGAATATCTTTTGCCTTAAGCGAGTTGTGCCCTTTGGGTCAGCTCCACCCCACTCAAATTTGATTTTTCTAGATAAGTCAATAGCCAGATCCCTCCATCCATAAGCTAATGGATTGTTTTACATCTAGATCCTGTTAAATGCTGCAATCTCATAGCAGTGAAGTATGTTTCAAGCTTAACGTAGGTTAAAATTAGGATCTTATTTTGCATGAGAAAAGTAATGAAATGGGACTAAATAGATTAGTTGCCACAGGGTACAGGAATAGTTTTCCACAGCTTGTTTCTATTCCTTCCTGCTTTCATTTACTCGACTCCAAGGGTTAATCTACAGATTCACGTTCAAATTGCAGAACTGCCATAGAAAAGTGATAAACGACTATAGGAAAGTTCCACATGCACCAAGGGTGAAGAGACAGATTTTCTTCATATTCAGAGCCTGTCAGTAGCATTGTCAATTTTCACAGTTTCGTACAATGCAAAGCAGCTACACGTCACCATCACTATCCTGTGCAGAGGAATCACAAGCTTGCCCAGAGACCCAAAGAAATCTTTCAGTCCCAAGCTCAAACAGCAATCTGAACCAAATCTTCTAGGAACAATGTATTTTGAAGGAAAATTATTAATCTGCTTTATTCACAGTACAAAAAAGAAAATAATCCTACTAAGACTTTAGGATGTATTGAAAACACTAACAGAGCTTTATTATAAAAGCATTTTAAACTCTACTAAACCATTGATTTTATGTTCATGAAAGCAAAGGAACATTATTTTCCTTCTAGTCATTATTTATTAGTTTTGATAGTTAACTTCTGTACCCGTGACAATACAATCTGTATCACCTTATAGCCAGAAACAGAGATAGTGCAATTAATAACAAAATTATTTGTAACTGCCTTATCAGAACTCTTACTATCAATGCCCATATCTATTAATATTTTCCAAGCTATCATTCTAGTTTTAGTGCTAAACAATGAAGTTATCCAAATAAAAGATATATAGCCCATCTTTCTCTCACCTGATACTCGTTTTCTAACATGCCTCCAACAGCAGCTAGAACAGCAGATATGAGGCTGTATGCCAATTTAGTGATCACACACAGCTCCTATTTCTGACTTATGCCTATTTCCTATCAGGCCCTATTTGTCACGTTCTTCCAAGATCATGCCACCTTTGCCTGAACATGTCTGCCAAGTCTACAGGTGATTCTGAGCAGAACAATGACCATAAGAATATACTATGGCAGAAGTATCAGTATTTAAACTTCACATATCATGAAGCACTTAGTCACTAAAGCCTAACATACCTTTACATTAGTTATACAAAAGAAGAGACAATATTCATATCTAAGAATGCAACGTCAGCTCAAGTGATCCTTCATACTACTTCAACATTACTAAAGGATTAGTGACACCTTTCGTATCCCGTGCAGCGAGCTTGACATTTTGAAAGCAATATGAGTAATTCAGCAGGCCAAGATCACAACAAGAAATGCTGTAGGTTCCTACTGCTGCAGTTGCCTTTCTGCATCTCTTCCCGACGCATCTTACAACCATGTGTTCATGAACTTTGCCACCCCGGCCCAGAGGCAGTGCAGTTTTGATGGAAGGTGCCTGCTAACTATTGCAGGCCTCAAGGCTTGCATTCCACCTGCCCCTGACTCCGCAGAGAGGAACGGGCTCTGACAGCACAGAATACAGAAGCACATCGATGATTTTATTCCCATGCTAGATCCTCAGATCACTGGGTTCATTTGTATCAGACTTCATTGGAAAGTACAGGTGATCCTACACTCAAATGCAAATACTTTCATATGTCATTAGTGGGAAATTCCATCTTCTGTCCAGTACCATGCTGCAGTTATCCTAGGAACTACTATTCTGTGTACAAGTTGCCTTTCGATAATGAAACACTTCATAACATAAAAATGCAAACCAAGTGCATTCAGAGAGGCAGCTGAAGTCTAACACCTAATCCGTCTTCCTGCTAAACTTGCTTTCCACGTTGGTACAAATTCATATACCAGTCGTATTCTCATTTAAGGTCCCAAGACATGTGTCTTGGGTTACCGAGCAAATGATGCTGAATGCCTCGCTTTTGGTTCACAACTAGTTAACTCAGATGGGCGAGCAGCTGCAAAGTTAAGTGATATACATTTAAATGCCTGCATGGACACACAGAGTGCCACACTTTGAGCCTATTTCCTCTAGAGAACACAGTTGCTGCGATACCTAAAAGACAGGCTTCCTGGCTGCTCTCCTGAGCATGGGATGTTGAAGCAGTAAGATAATGGCAGTCACACATTCATACTGTCACCGCTTTGTTAAACAGATACCGTGGTGTAAGTCACAATGCTACAAAATCCAGCAACAGTGACTATCTTGCTGTGTCCACCTTCTGGTTATGTTACTGAAAAAGTATAGCTGCAAAACACAGATATAGTGGTATAAACTAATAGAAAATTTACTAACAGGAAGAACTTCGTCTGCAGCTTCACTTAAACAGAAAACATAAGCACTACCAAGTCCAAGTCAAAGTAGATTCTCCTACATGTTTCAAGTTAAATTGTGTCGACTTGATTTGGCCCAGGCTTCAACCCCTTCAAAATGATTTAAAAAAAAAAAAAGACTAAAAGACTAAAAGTTTGTGTCTGAAGCTTCTCATAAACAAATACAAACACAAAGCAATACAGCTAAAGCTACAGATTCAATTCCAGTATTCTTCAGAGTCACTTTGTTTCCCTGTATTTTTCTTAAGTACAGAAGGGGAAATTAACAAACAAAATAGCTGTCTAGTCATTAGGTTTACAGTCATTACCCAACTATGTAAACAAATAAAGCTACTAAACAAGACACTGAAATTACACATATTGTACACATCAACTCTGTATTTTTAGAGCTTGCTTCCTTGAGTGGCTAACTAAAGCTTACTTAAGCAACAGGAAAAACAAAAATGAAAAAACAAGTCATTCACTGCGTTAGAAATGCACTGCCATCTGAACACCCTTTCATCTGTACCATTATAAAGGCTCCAAATAGGATATTAGTCACAATCCTGAAATGGCATTAATGAGGTTGAATGTGCACATACTGATTAAGTAACACATCTGCTTCCATCCACTTTAAAAAAATACATTAAATACTTCCAGAGGGCTTTGGAATTGCCAGCTGCCCACAACAGACTTGCTACCAACCAGGGAATCTGACAACCCTTCTGTTTCCACCTTGGAATTAGAAATTCAAAACAAGCTTTCTAAGAAGTCATAGATCCTTGGTAGCCCAAATATGTCTAAGTGAGATGGCACCGTTACCTTATTCCTAATATTAGTCACAAGATTCATGCAGTATTTATAACCTTATCACAATTACAACTGAAGTACGAATTAACCACAGACAACTTTGGATCAAAAGCTCTGGCCAGAACACTGGGAAGAATTGTAGTTGAACAGTCCATACAGACAGGAGAGAATTGAAGTGTTTCTGATTTTACAAAATCCTTTTATAAGCTTAACCTCATCACTCAAAAAGCTGCTCACTGCCCTGTACCCACAGGCTGAAGAGTTTATAACTGCAGTTGAACTGTATCTTCTCACTGCATTTAAACACAACATTTTCTAGAACAGCAACGAGGTGCAATACTAATGACTTAAAACCCAAAGATGTATGAACAGGAGTCCTGCTAGTAGAGTGCTGAGTATAACATGACAAACATAAGTGAAATGCCCAATAATTAGCACAGTATAATCATAAATTAACTCTTTTGTTTTGACACTTTCTGTTGGACTCTTTCCAGTGTGCCCACGTCTTTCTTGTCCTGGGGAGCCCAGAACTTGATAGAGTTCTCCAGTTGGCCTCACCAGCGCCGAGTAAGAATTTATATTTTTAAATAATAATAATAAAAAGAAATAAAACAAAAAATAAAATGGCACCCAAAACACACTCCACCAATGTCAGGAATGGGGGTAGCGACCCAGGCACCCACACCAAGCTGACCTCCCACACAGGAACAGGCACAACTCATCACACCAGTGTTCTCAGCCTGGGAGCAGGGGGAGCTCCCAGTACCTTCCCCAAATCAAACTGGTCTCAGTCTCCTGCTCCAAGTCAGTGCTCCACTATTTGGGGTCTTTGCCTCCACCCTCTGTTCTTGCAGTGGCCTCTGCAGGGCACCTGCTCGCCCTCACCACAGGGCTTCAGGCACACATCTCTCTCCATACACAGATGACATCCATGAAACCATATTTAAGTTCTGATGGTACAGAATTCCCAGTAGTCTTGCAGCCTCTCACAACTTGTCCACATCTGGCACTGTCTTTGCTCAATTATTTCACGGTACAAGGACAAGTGAGAACACAAATGAGAAGTTTAGCCACAGCTCTACCTCTGTATAGGTGACATGAAGTACAAACAGTGCCGGAAAGCCATCTAGGACAAAAACTAATATTACAGAAGGCAAATCTCTTATTCCCACAGAGGCTAGAGTTATCAAAAACATTTAATACAATACTTTCCCCCTCAGACTAGGGGAACTTTATCCACTGTAGATTATAAGTAATCATTTTAGATTTTTTCCACAAATGATGTAAAGCTATGTGTATGAAGGTCAGAAAGAATACCCTTCACATAAAAACGATTGCAGAAACGGATGTTTGAAATGCACCGTCAGCAGAAAGTCACACAGTTGAGGTGCAACTGAGTTCTCCATCTCATCTCCCAAGATTTTCAGAGCTTATATTACCTTTTCTTCAAAGATTTGTCAAAAATACCAACACTGGCATTTACTTTGCTTATCGGTAAGGACAAAACCAATTCCTGATTGTGATGTAGTAGAGAACAGAGTATTCCTGAGGTCTGGGGAGAAGTTCTTCATCTGCCTAGCACTATTCCCAACCTCCATTATTCTCACAAGTAAGTGGGGCTTTTAATCTCACTTATAACTGTCAGACTATGGTATGTTTATAAGTGCACCCCTTAATATTTGCAATTAATGAAATACGTAATATTCCCACATCGGCTTTCACTGCATGATCCAAGATTAAAACCAGTTTCTTAAGGTGGTAAAGTTATGACAAAGACTATAGATACCTCAAGTGCTGGATAATATACCTTATTAGAAAATAAATCTCATGAAGTCACTTGGCTTGAACGCCTGTGTCATATTTCAGAAACTGCAATTGACATTTTGGCCTGAGCAAAGTACAATGCAAAACAAGCACAGCAACCCATGTTACAGGGTGTTGTTTCCCTTTCCCAAGTGCCCGAGATCTGCCAAATGAATCAAATGTCTCACCTGCTGCATTGCTGAGTGCCCCTTCTTCTCCAGGAGCAAGACTCATTTGCCGATTTAAATAGAAATAAAAACAACGATCTGTATACATAGCAGCATGAACCCTTGTTTCAGCATTATTGCATGCTGCTTTAAACTAATCCCCCAAAGCAAACGGTGGGAGAAGCCCAGCGCACTGCCTCAAAATCCTAAAGCTTCACAACACTTTTGTTCCAATAACATCAGTTGATCCACAGCGCGTCTCCTTCTTTGCCTCAGGAAACGAAGTTATCCTTAGAAGTTAATGGCTCAAGGCTTTCCTCTCAATTTGTAACTTTTATGCACTCAAAAGCATCCCATATCTAATAGTGTAGCTTTTGCTGAGAATAGCAAGGAGTATATAACTTAAAGCCAGGGAGCAGAGTCACTTCAACTTGGAGTAAGACATTCCAGTAACTTAAGACACAACTATCAAACCTAGGTTTTAGCTCACCACGCAAGTAAAGCAAAAACCGTTTGAATTTTCTTGGTTACTCATATGCTGAAGTCTATTACTTTCCACATGAAAATAAATGTCTTCCCATTTTGAAACTACCCACTAAAACTACAATATATGTACTGCATTTCATCAACTTGTCCATACTGAAGCTCTACAGACGGCAATCCAAAGTTACAGCAGGGAAATGCCACCTTTGAGCTAGGTCAAGGCACAACTTGGTACGCAAAGCCACACAATCAGCATAAAAAGGCAGTAAGACACTCGTTCCAAACATATTGTACTGGCTCTTAACAGGCAACAATCATTGCCCAAGTCAATGCTTATTGTGTAGATGCAAGCTCAGAATTTACCTAGATGCACTTGTGCGCTAGATGCAGATAATGGGTTCAGATGCCTACACCTGACCGAGTCACATGAATTAATCCCCTGGAACAAACAAAACACACACCACACACCCAAAACACATTCCAAGCATACCATATTATTGCTCTCTCTCCACAAGTCTGAAACAATATAGCTGTGTTGTGAAACAGTTCCCCAGGTATCATCTCAAAAAAGTCAAAGGAAAATTCATCTCAATACTACAGAATCCTTCTGTCGATAAAACTACAACATCTTATTTACTTTGCAGACCTAGAAAGTACAATGCACGAAAAGTAGTTTTGACTTAAAAGCTGAGATGCCGTAACCAGCCTCCAAACCCACTTTTATACCTTTCAGCTTCCAAGTAAACAGATTTTCATCATATCTTGATATGTTTGCAGAATCGAATGTATCACTTCATATAGTTTGATCCACAGTTCAAAAAGGCACAACAACAACAAAAGCTTGAATAGGATAATTGCTGTTAAGGCTCTAAGATGAAACTGTCTTATGTAATGCTTGGGTTTATTCCAGCTTTGTTAATTTCCATGTAAATATCTGAACTATACCATCATTCTTTTGATTTATTTGAATAACACAACATACACCCAAACTTCCCTTCTCAAGAGCTTGACTTAAATATTTACTTGCATGGAGATCCCCAGATGGTGAATCCCCTAAGTCTGTTTCAACAAAACAGCTTGGTGAAAGCAGTGACTGGTATTCAGATAGTTTTCAGAGCAACTATCATCATTTCCAAGTTGCAGCTCTGACATAACTCTTTGCCAAGCCTTGTACTACAATCAGCTCTTGCTCTGTGTCGTGAGCTATTTGCACACCTCAGGAAGGCTCGTGTTATTAGGAAGCGGCTACTATACAGCAGTGATTCACCCTCATATTATCGCTAAGCTTGCAAGTTAAAGAAAAGTGCCATATTTTCAACTGAAATGATACTCCTTCCATAACAGGAAGCAAAGAAGGTTGATCGCTGATGTGCCAGCCATTTTCCTATTATCAAGTGGGAGAAGCAAGTACATTAAGCAGGAAAAACAGCTTTAGTCTTATATTTCACAAAACAATGTTTTTACACTACATTCAGTTTTCAACTCATCTCAGATTTCAGTAGCAACAGAAGCATTAAAATACTGTTGTTTCCTCAGCTCCAAAACGGAGTATAACTTCTCCTACAAGACAGTCCCACAATAGCATTGCCTCCCAAACCTACTCGATACCAGCATTTAAGGAGTTGCAAAGTTAGAGGGCAACAAGAAAAGAACAGCCACAACAGGTAGTAACACCCAAGTGGAGTCCCACATCAGTTAGTGACAGCTGCGTCTAATGCAAATGCACTTCAAGAGCTGTAGCTCCACCCTAAGTTACTTTATCTCCAGGAAACAGTACTTTTTAAAGTGACTGAAGAAAAAAGATACAGTGAAGTTTATACCTTCTACCATTTTCCCCCCACTCACGCACCTCGTGCATCAGGATCTTTGCACTGCCCTGAACAAGTAATTTCCAAGTGTACAGATCTTATATTTTCTCTAAGATTTAGATTATATCTAGAGTCTCAGGACTGAAGGGAAGCACTTAACGATCATAACTTCAAAATTCAAACTAGCATTCACAATGCACTTAATTTTTTTCCTGAACAGAAAAATTAGCAGAGAAATCACAAGATGCACTGGAACATTAATTCATAACTGAATAATGTCTGGTACAGCATGCATAGGAATTAAAGCAACCACCTGCTCTTAGATTAAAAAAAAAAAAATCAGATTTCCTATTAATTCAGAGAGAGAGGAAATAAAAGAAAAAGCACAGACCACACTGAAAATCTTCAAATTCCTCACAGTGCACACTGAAGCCAGTATCTTAAGCCTTGACATTAAGGTTTTGTTTTACTAATAGAGGATTCGAGATATTCCCCACCCTCTCCAGTTAGGAAAATCTGCTCAAACCCCATGGTGAAGCAGAATCTGTTTTGATAGGCTTGCACTGTGTAAAAGGACAGCAAACTACTTCAGATGCTCAACGCCCGTCGCATTAGAACCTGTTAACAGTAAGTCTATTAGCAGAAGTGTAGACTATTTGCCAAGATGACATTAACACTGTTTAATAGTTTTTAAAATCCCTTCACGAAAGGATTAGAAAATAAATTTTCAGATTGCTTCACTGTCCTTGGTTTTGCATCATTCTTGAAGTTTTACAACAATATAAAGCTGGAGTCAGCCTGGAAAACAGAAACTGGAGCTGACACATTCAGCTATTCCCCACCCTTACACATCTACACTCAGCCCTTAAGACCACCATACCTTGAAACCCCAATTTAAAGATGACTGGAGTCAATTTATGTTTTCTTCTCTCTGTTTCTAAGCACACAACACACTTTATGTAAGAACTGTTTAATACTTAACCATCTACTGGTAGAACCAACCTCATGAACTACAGAACATGCAAAGACAGTTTTTAATCACAGTTAACAGTCTAAATGACGTAATCTAAAACTGTTTGGCTATTTGGTATTAATTTCATGGAAAGAAAACAGAATTAAAGTGTATGCGTTTAAATTGTTGACTTTGCAACTCTGCAATGCAAGAACTTGTAAGGAAAAACTAATGAACTAATATCACACAGAACTGATTTACCCAGTACCACATCTAACAGAATAATAAAAAGAAAGGAATCTGTGTAAAAAATATAGACGTGTCAATTTAGTACCCAATTTAGGAATGCTTATCAGTTGCTCTCTTTGGATTAGATACAACTAATATACTTGAATATAAAGAATTGCTGCTGCTGAAAGGCTAGTTTTAATTCCACATTATTTCAACAGTCATTGGTTCAGCAAGTGTGTTCAGACTCTCCTATAATAGAACTCAAAGTCTAAAAATGAAGGATACCGTATGTTGCCAATAAAAGCCAGTGTTGGGAAGACAGTGCCACTCTATACTGAAGAGAAATTCTGAGAATAAGTAATAGCATCTCCACTGAAACAAGTCTCAAACTGCTTTAGATTCAACTCTTCTCCTCCAGATCTGTCAAACCTTTCTTGAGCAGGAAAGTATTATTTGAGCTGTTCACAGAGCTCATGTTGGTTGGAGCTCCAGTTTAAAGTAGTCTGAAGCAATGAAACTATTTTTTTCTTTAAAGAACAGCTCTCCTTCCACTGGAAGGAATTACTTCAGCAAAAAGTTACTTAATATTTTCTCATGGCTGCCACATGCCAACCACATAATGATTCACAACAGTGAAAAATACACGGTTTTGAGATTTGGGGAGTACCATTATAACACTAAACTCCTTGCAGCAGAATTGGACTGCGACAGCTGCAAAACAAATGACTATTTCTAAGTTCTTCCTACAACCAATATGGCATTACCACATAGGTTTAAAAGCTGCTATCAGTGCGAAACAGATAGATGAAGGAGGTTTATCAAAAATACAACCTGGTGGAGTTGTAAGCTAAAGGAGTTTGTTTTGTTTGGGGTGGGGTTTTTTTGGTTTTTGCAATTTTTAATATTTAAGAATTAGTTGAAGAGGCCTTGGAACAGAAAAGACTTAAAATATGCACTTTTTTTTCTAGATAAATCTTACCCATGAATTGGATCTACTGGCTTCATGACTCAGGGCCCAACGTAAGTTAGGCAGCAAATTGTCTATGAAAATTTTACTCATCAGCTCTGCTTTTGAAACAGATTTGCAGGCTGCTATTTTGGTTTTAACGTCTTTGTGATTGACAACTGAACTGAGCTGCAGTTAGGTAACACAAATCATTAATACATGAAAAGACTAACGTTAAGTCACATGCTGTGAAGATAAAGACACACAATGCTTCACATTCTCCTCCTGCTTCAATACAAACTTGGTTGCATCACTATATCTCAAGCACCCTAACCAAGAAACATACATATACCACACATATGTATTAATTACCACTCGAAAAAAAAAATGTTCTGCTGAAGGTATCATCTATCCCACAGAAATCCAAACACCAGGAGCACTGGGAAAGGAACAGCAGGGCCTGTGCCACATCCTTCCTGCAATATTTATTAATAAGTTTCCATCTTTTCAGTGAAAGAGCAGAGCTAAGGGGAAAGACTCCCAGGAGGGGTGCAGAAACTGACAACCACACACCATAATTTCAGCAAAGTCAAATACAACAGAGAATACGCACAAAACTCGACCGCATACTTAGTCCTCAGCTAAGTCTCTGCATCCAGCTATGTTCTCTAATAAGTGACAGGCACCACCAGCCTCAAAGACTGGCTATGCAAGACACTAAAGAGAGGTTTTTTGCCCGTTCCTCCTTAAAACGTTAACGGCATTAAACATCATGTTTGTCTATTCAAGCTGCATTGCTTAAGAGTCAGGCGAATAACACAGTCTTTCAAGTAACACTCTCAATAGCAGCTTTTCCAGCAGGACTTCTTTTATTACATATAATTTAAGGACAAGATAGGCCAACAACGCAAACTGGCTTTAAGCAGCTCCCTATTTCAGCTGCTGTGCATCATACTTTGCTAATCCGAACCCCTTCCGAGAAACTGACAGACTATGTCTATTTCAAAATCACACAATGCAAAAGCTTCGAAACTTAATATGCAAAATAACTCAAAAATTTCTTTTTAAAACACATGTTCTCAGGCAATTACGTTTGCTCTTTTTAACTTCTGTGCCCGTTAAGAAAAATATCCGCAGAGTTCCCAACACTAACAATTTTTTTCTTATTTTGCACATGCTATGCAGTTCAGGAGTCTCTGCAGTGCTCCTTCGGGGGACAGATGCATACAAACCCAAGCTTCCGAGACTGTTATCTCCATCTTGCCTTCAAACCTGTTCTTACACTGCCGCACAGACAGACCGCCACTCTGTAATCCAGCTGCACGTCTTGTTTACCCGCTTAGCCCCAACCAAATCAGAACCCGTACCTTAAATATCTGCATCAAAAACTGCACGGAGCACTGGAGAAAATCGCATTTTCTCCAGGCACTCTGCGGGCAAAGCGAGCATCATCCTCCCCACCTCAGCTCGGTCCTAACAGGATCGCCGCTCCGCACATCAGCAGCGGGCAAGTTGCAATAACAACTTCTCCCCGCAGCACCGACTGCTCTCAACAAATCCACCCCTGGCTCGGCCGCACATGAAACCCACGCCGAGGGGCCGCCCCGGGCGTTCAGAGCAGAGGAACTGATGGGGAACGGGCTAAGACCCCTGCCCAAAAACCCTCCCGCGGAGGGACGGAGAAAGGGACGGGGGAAGGGACCGCGGGCAGCTGCTCCGGTGAGTCCGGGAGGGCCCCGCACGCAGGGCCGAGGGGTTTGGGGGTAGCTGGGCGCACCCCCCGCCGCCTGCCCCGCTCCCCGCCGGCTCACCTTCGATGGCGATGACATGCTCGCGGATCTGGTTCTGCAGCACCGGCTCCTCCACCCGCTCCAGCAGCTCGTAGATGGAGTAGATGTTGGGGTGCACCGACTCGAAGCGCTGGATCTCGGCCCGGATGGCTGCCGAGTTGGCCAGCTGCTGCTGGTAGTTCATGGCGCGGCCGCTCCCGCCCGCCGCCCGCTCCGGCCCGGCGCCCGCTCCCTTCGCCTCGCTCGCACCGAGCCCCCCGCGCAGGCCGGCGGGCGGCGGCGGGGGGCAGGCGGGGCGCACAGGGGACGAGCCCCGGCCGCTGCCGCCGCCTCACTCACCGGACCCCCCCGCCGCCCGCCCCGGGCCGGGCCGGCTGCAACCCTTCGCCTCGCAGCCCGCAAGGGGCGCCGCCGCCGTTCGCCCGCCCGCTGTCACTTCATCGCGCCGGCGGGGCAGGGCAAGCCGGCCGCCCCCGGCCCCATGGAGGGCGGCACCGCGGCGGCCGCCGCTGAGCTCCCGGCCCCGCCACCGGCCGCGGCCGCCGCCTCGCCTCCGCACAGCGGCCGGTCCCGCCGCCCCCCGGCCGGCCCCTCCTCCGCCGCGCGCCCCCGGCCCCGCTCCCCCCGGCACGAACCGCCCGCCCCGGTACCCCCCCCGCGTCCTTCTGCTCTGCCCGCTCCACGCTCACGCAGGCCGCGCCCCCGCGGCACGTCAGCGCGCTGGCCGCGCGCCGCCCCGCGCGGCACGGAGGGAAATGTAGTCCCGGCGCGGGGGCGCCGCGCTCCCACGCGTGCAGGGGCGGCGGGGGCGGCTGCTCCTCTGAGCGCTAAATGCCGCCGCTGTGCAGATAAAGACACACGATGCTCCGCAGCCTCCTCCCGCTTCAACGCAAACTTGGTCGCAGCACTGTATCTCGAGCGCATCCCTCGCCGATCCCGCGGGGGGAGCCCGGAGCGCAACGCTCTCTGTCCCAATTGCTAACACCTGGAGCGGCCGCAGGGGCGGTGTCCGTGCTCACCGGGCACCGGCCTTCGATGGGCTACAGCTGCGCGTCGTTGTGCGTCCTCGAGCGCGTGAAATACCGTGTTGCCCCAAAAAAAAATCTTTGTGCAGACCCCAGCCAGAAACACCGCAGTATCTGAAACAGCAGCCTTCCCAGCCAAAAAGCCTGGAATAGCCGTAAGTGTCTCATTTACTCCGGTTAAATTACAGTGTAATGAAGTGTTGCTGTTGTTAGCATAAACAAGTGTTATTAACAATATCATTTGCAAGCCAACTCCATGCAGGGTTAGGAATTCACTTCGATGAATTCTTCTTTAGGATCAGTATTTCATGGATTGAAATTACAAAGCTGTAAAATGTGAAAGAGACCTTAATACACAAAACCTTTCTGGTGACATAAGGACACATCCGTAAGGGACAGCCTCAGAAAATCACATCCACCTGTTCTACTAACAATGAACACAATAGTTCCAATATTTTTTTCCCAAAAAAAAATATTTACATGAAATATCATTATTTGAATACACAGCTCTGGCTGAGAAGCAGCTATGCTAATTTCCTGGTGCAGTTGTTTACTTTATTAGCTGCAACTACCTTCCCGTGTTTTAACAATATTTTCTCTTTTTGAGTAAACTTGGTCTTGTGTATTAGTTACTTGGTAAATACAGGTCCTAAGGACAGAAGAGGTAAAGGTTTTTGGAAAGTTAATTCATTTGTCAAATTTGCTGATCCATTAAAAAAAAAAAAATCAAACTGCTCTGTTTTGTTTCCGTTTAAGACCTGGGAACATAAGTGGTGCGTATTATGTGATGTCCAGGGTGGAAATAGCTGTTCTCCTGCTGTAACTGAATTCTTAACCTAAACAGCTTAAGAGAGGAAAAGCTTGGTAAGCTTGGCAGCAAGAAAAAGAATAGGAGTATCATAAAAACACCAGTGTTTAATTGTATCACGAGCAATAGCACCCAGTGTCATAGCAGGCATCTGTTCTCTGGCTTATCGACTGACGCTTTATTGCAGGTCTTCTCTGTAAATCCATGGTGACCCGGCAGAGCTGAACCAAGGCTGCAGGGAGATCTTTCAATTAATGGCTGCGGTGCTGCTGCTATCAGTCACCTCTAAGTGAATTCTTTCACATAATACATGAGCTATTATGCCTGAGGTAAGTAGTTGCTACCAATTTATGCCATACACATAGTAACTAGTATCTGATATTTAAATAGTCCCAGTAACGCTTGGGCATTAAGCTTCTTGATATGATGGCTCGCAACAAAAAACAAACTATAGCGGTGACAAAGAAAACTGTGATATGAGATCGAGTTTTCGGGTACTCCTGAATGCGTTACTTGAAGAATGGACAAATCTAATTAACAGCAAATAGCCTTCACCCTCATATGAATATGAATTGAACTGTCTTTATGTCATTGAGTAACGGGGACATGGATGGGGCTGAGTGACCTCTGGAGCCCGACCTCCTATCTGGGTCAGTGCTTGTGAATTCTACCAGAAACACTTCCGAGGATGTCATCTGCAGTTGGGAATGCAGTGGGGACACAGGAGACGGGGGAGGACACAACACAGTAGCTTCTCACCACATCCCCAGGGTGTCAGCAGTGTGGGGTGGTCTCAGTTGTGACTCCGGTCGCAGATACCTGTGTCTTCTCCCCTCTTCGTTCTCAACAGGAATTGGTATAATTTTTGTTATTTTTATAATCCTGGTAGGAAACTCTTGAATAGATAAAAAAAAAAAAACACAGGAAGAATATACTCTCTGCTTCCATTTGTGAGTGCCACTGAAGGGTATTAGCAGAGATGGAAACGTGAGAGGATTTTTGCTTTCGTTTGCCATAAACTGTTTGAATAAGGTAGTGGTATGTAGAAAGCTAGTAAATGTAATCTGTAATTCTCCCCTTTGCCTCCCTCTATCCTGATCTTGAGCAGAAGCATTACCTCACATTACTTTTCTTCCCAGAAAATGCCAAAGTGAGCAAAGAGTTAAGCAATAGTCTCTCTTGTATTTGGGGCTGATTGTTTCCACTGCTGCTGTGTGCTTTGGATTCTTCCAGGTCTAAATCTCATGGCCGGCTAAGATGTGGAAAACATCTCCCAGTGTAGTCTCAAATGTAAATGAATGGAACTACTACACACAAATGACTGTAGCATTAAAACCCTGTGTTAATATAAAGCCTTTTTGTAATACTCTGATCCATAGATCTGTGAAGCTTTTGCTACCCGGATTTTTTGCTACATAATAGCTTGCATATAAGCTTTGTAAAATTAAAGCAAAATATAAGCTACTGTTGCAGCTTACACAGATTTCTTGTGTAAGAAGGCCATAACAATAAGTCATATTTTCCTGTGCCTGCAGCTGAGATTAGCCTGAAATGCTGCTTGTGATGCACAGAGCGATACTGGGTACATCTCTTCACTCTTAAACTCTGTTTTAGAGAGTCAGGCATCTGAAGTGCTCCATCAACCTCTAACATGAATTGGCAAAGAGAATGACTTTGGCACTGCTGCTGTGAACACTGGCTAATCTGGATTGGTTTTTCTGTGGTCTGGGACACGGCTCGCTTGGGCGCTTTACAGCTTTTCTAGGTTTGCTTTTGTCGAAGGCGAGATGACCGTTGAAATTGGTGCTCTTCTCCAGGTCTGGAGAGGTCATGAGACTCAGACAATTTTTACAAGTGTAGATGGGCTGATGGGCTTTAAGTACAGCGTGCAGAGTGGTTGTGGCCCCAGTGCAGGTTACCCTTCTGTCACTGGTTTTCCTTACTGAGGGTGAAAGCTTTCCAGGGGCGAAGCTTCACACTGCACTGTGCTCCCATGCGGTTGGTTCTGTGCTTAGGTCTGTAACATAGTTCCATCTGTGCCTGCCTCCTACTCCTCCTCCCCATCTGACAAATCCACTCATTGCCGTGACTACAGAAAGCTTAATCAGATGGTTTCGTTCTGATTTTGGTACCTTATTCCTTGAAGGTATTCAGTAACAGAGAAGCAGCACTGAATCAACATCTCAAACAGCTCTAGCTCCTAGAGATGACTCCGCTTATCCAATTTAGGCTATTCCCCATCTGTCCACCATGGCCCAACTCTACAGAAAGTGCAGGCAAGAACTTTGAGGATATCAAATTGATGACCTTGGACTTAAGGCGTACGGACAATTACATTTTGCTTTTGGAGCTGAGCCCAAATGTGCCAGTAAAAACAAGCAGCAGAGTTTGACCTTAATTGAAGTATGATTATAGAAAAGTTCCACAGAGAAGTTACAGGTGGGATTCACAATCCATGAAGCTGATGTTTAAGTACAGATCTTGGGAATGGAGAACTCTCATGGAATTTCATTTAAACAGTGACTGTTACTTTCCACTAATGCTTTGTTCCAACATGGTGGGGCATGCTTTTCTGGCTGCTGAAATGGGAATTTGGCAGGACTAGCCTTTAGTTACTGAACAAGTAGCTGAAATGATGACTGGGACAAAAAAAAAAAAAGCGTTGAAGCATCCTGTCTCTATCTGTGACAGGATTTAATATAAATACACCCAAATATCACAGGCAGCTTGACACAGAGGTTCATTTGCAGACCTAGCAGAAAGGGGATTAACTGAGGAAACTGAGAACATAAGGACTCCTGGACCATTCAAGAGAAGTTATAAGACAAGTCTAGTTGATAGTTGTAAGCAACGTTTCACTTTGACTGTTTCAGCGTCTGTTCATGATCTAAATCCCCAGCTGTTCATGTGATTACTGTTGGTATGAGCAGTGTTTTGTTTAATATGCAGGGTGTGTCTGGAAAAATACAGGAGATAGTGTTAGAGATGTATCTTTATGCCTACTAATACTGACATCGCCGTAAAGGCTGAAATCAAACGCATATGGAAAACAGATATGAAAACATCAAGTTTTCTGAATTATCTTTGTCATATTCTGCAGTGAAATGTCAGTAAAAAAACTGAAGAACTTAAATTAGGTTAAGCTGCTTCTGGTAACAAATTGGGATGAAATTCTGTTATTTTACCAGGTAAAGATTTGGGTCAGTCAGTTACTATTACAGAGTGATTAGGTTGCTCAAGAGGCTTTGAAACAAATGTAACTAATGAATTAACCTCATTCACACAGTGTGAAATCTGTTCTAGGAGAAATGCCAACTAGTTCAAACAATACTAATTATGGAGTAGCAACAACAAGGGGATGTTGAAGCCGTAGCTCATTCCTCGGTGTTCCTGTCATAACTGGGAAAATTCTGTTCTGTACCAAATCTACTTGAAAAAAGGTGGGATGGCAAAAGCAACCTGCATTTCTGAAGGTGGGAGCATAAATCAAATCTCTTGCAAGGTCAAATAATCCTAATTCAAGGGTCTTCTACTCAGAAGTGAACTACATACTAGCATTCTGCTACAGAGCAGTGAACTAGCAATAACTGTATGTGTTCACCACATGGGGAAAGGCGTCCTAGAGTCACCTCTCAATTCTAGCCCCAGGGACTTGGATTTTCACTAACCTGAAATTTTGTGAAATGTTAAAAGGAGTCATCACTTAAACTGCTCCAATTTTGGTTCCTTGTTAATCTAAGTTTTACTGTAAAGCCATTTACAGTATTTACAGATTTACAGAACTATTATCTGCATTAAAGACATTGGTCGGATCTGGAGTTGTGCTGCGGCTTTGCTCAGGATGATAATGGTCTGTGTTCTAGTTTTAAAGCAGAGTCTTCAGATGTTTGCAGTGAAAATAAATGGCTTCTTCACATGAAGATAGATGGTTTTAAGTCCTGCATTCTACCTGTGCTTTGCAAAGTTTAGACAGCTTCGTTTCTGCATAAACTTGAATCATATGGAGTAAAAAAACTTGTTCAGTTGCAGGTTATGTGATATCAGTAACCCTGACTCAGGGCTCTGCAAACATCCTGAATTTTATACCAGGGTGAATCCAGTGACAGCTTTGTATGCCAGTTCTGAGATACTCAGCACTTTATTGAGCTCTTATCATGGCTAAAAGTGATCACACTTAAAGCATCTCTAAGCTTGTTGCTGTTGTCACTTTCTTGACAGAGAATCAATATTTGATTCACCACATAATTCCACATTAAGCTGGAATCTCACTTCAGCTGTGGTATGACGACAGGGCTTTAAATATTAGGGAAAACTGCAGGCTCGGTTGTTACCTTCGAACTTTTAGAAACGTGCTATTGATTTAATGCAGAAAAAAACACGGGAGAGGTCACTCTAGGTTTGTTGAAACTAATCTTTTAGAACAATTGCCTTGATTTTGAATAACATCTCATATGCATAATACTACAACATCCAGTGATAGGGAATGAAGAAACAGGATAAGAAATTGATTTTAATAAAATCAAAACAACTAGGTCTAGCAAAATTGTGAACCGGACGCTATAGTACAAGGACCCGTAGGTGGCTATCGAGGAAGATCATGCTCTCCGAACCATCACAGTGAGATGTACCTGTTGCTGAGATACTACACATGTTCCATTACTGGAGGTCTAAATAGCAGAATGGATCTTCCTGGTGTGAGAGAGGTGGCAATCTGCCCTTGTTCTTTCCTGTCACCCTCCAGAAAAGGAAGGTAGAAAACAAGTCTTCACAGACTTCGTGCTTCCACAAATGTTCCCTTTGATCTGAAGGCAAGACAGAAATCAGAACCACGAGTCCCTTGCTGGTGAAGATCCCATGTGACTTATTTTAAGAGCATGACCTTGTGCAGGTGGCTAACCCAGCATCCCCTAGTGTGGATCCTAGATGGCAGATTGCAGTTCAAATATAACAGCTGCAGAACATAGCTGTGTATCTTCACACCTGTCTGGTAAGAAAGCAAAACATTTTCTTTGGTGTTATGGGGAGGAGTATGAGCCATTACTAATCAGTGAAGGGATGCAAAAGAGTATGAAAACAAAGCTGAGGGTGGTAGTCAGGGCTGGCCGTGGTACTTCCCTACATTTAAGATGAGAAGTGTTGTCCTTTTTGCCCTTGCCACTCGTGTGTGCCGTGGCAAGGAAAGCGCTGCCTGGGAATGCCGACATCAGAAAACCAGCCAGCAGTAGGCTGTAGCTTGAGAAGGGAGCTGCAGCTGCTCGACTGTAGCTGTGCAACAGGCTGCCCGGCCAACAAGAATAGTGCTGTCGGGCACCACCTAATTCCATGGGCAGGCACGGTGGGTGTGTAGGATTGCTCACTTGAATGTTTGTGCTCTTGGGATGGCTGTGGACTCCCAGCAGCAACATCTGGAGTACAGCCCCGCTGCTTGTTACAAACAGACCTGGCTGTGTACCCAAGACAGTTGTCCTACTGATGATGTTTATTCCTGTAAATGTCAGTGATATTTACCTGGCATGGTAACCCCAGCCCTTCAGGTTTCCCATGTGCAAAATTCCCCCATGGGGTGACTTGCACGCCGTAGCAGCGCAGTCGGCCCCTTGTCCCCAGTGGACAGTGTCGCTGAACACCACGTTGCCCCAAAGGGCTGTCAGTTGTCATCTAGGACATGATTGCCACAGAAGCTGGTGGGATTTACTGTGTGGCTGTGTTAGTTCTTTGAGCTGCTTAACAGCTCCCTGGTAACAACTCACATTTTTGCAGCTCAAGGAGTGTCACAGCAGGAACGGGGCTCCTGTGGCTGGCTTGCACTGCACTGCGGTCTGTGCAAAGATCCCAGGAAGAATTCCCTGGAAATGATCTGGTACTTGCTGCTTCTATGCATCACCTTGTATGCCCCCTTTCTGTAGCTGTAACTTCCTCATAAAGATGTAATGAAATCCTGTGGACTATTTGTCTAGAGACAAGGAAGGGCCCCTGGCACGTTTCCACTGTCACATTTCACTTACGGTTTGACCAGGTTTGTCTGACCTAGTTCTGTTCATAAACTGGGCTTAATGGTGGAGTCCTGGAAATGTTCCCAGCTGCTAAAGCCTCTGCAGTAATTAATTGCAGTTCAAAAGCCCTTCAGCAGCTATGTATCATAACATTAACATAAAAAAAAATGTTCTCTGTGATTCTAAGCTTTGAACAAGCTTCTTATGGTGGCGAGACTTATATTCAATATCACACAGGCACCATGGGACTCTGCTCATCAGTTGCTTGCTGCTAGAGTACACACTGAACTGGAAAATATCTTTCCTGTGTACCCATTACAGAACTGTTATCATAGAATAAAATGAAGCTTTGGATTGTTTTTACTAGGCTGGGTGTGATTTTTCGTTCCAGTGTAACTTTCCATCATTTGAAAAAAATAATTTGGGAACAAGGATAATAAATTGTAACTTGATACCCAATAATATTTTGAATACCAGGAGGCTCCTGGAGAGTGCTCAACAATTACTACAGACAGGGAGAATCATCAGCACTAACTGTCTAGCGAAGAGGCAACTTCTGGTTGAACTAAGGGTACTTAAATCGTACTCCTTAGACCTAAAAAATGTAATGGGTATAGTAAAGAAATGTCTTGTTTTCTGTGTGGGTTTAGCTTCATCCAGAAATGCTTTGGACTTGTCCAAATCTCAGGTCACCTTCCATGAACATGTACATGAATTCGCTGTGTTAAAAAGAGAGGCCAAGGGTGGTTCAGTAGCTTTCAAAACAGGTCTTGGGGATTTTGAGCACAACACATCATTTAAAGTCAAAAGACTGAATTGTGACACCCTTCAAAGGAAGCGAAGTTGTTACTTTTAAGACAGCTCCTGTGGCACTATTGTGTCCCTGAAAGTGCCCCTAAGGCAGCAAAACCAGCACATATCTGCAGTGTGGAACGGGTTGCTTTCAAAGCATACAAAGCTGAAACACCTCGAAGCTTAGCCTCATGTCGTCTACAGTTTCAGCTTGTGTCACTACTTTGAAATGCAAGATAAACTGTAGACTTATGTCTCCTTGAACTCAACTGACTTGAGCAAACTACAGACATGATGCCCCTGCATTTCCGGGCAGGGGGCTCGGATGCCAGCGCGTCTCTGCCCTTTGTCCTTAGTTCAATAGAGAATACAACAGACTGCTATTGACCCTGGTCTCAAGGGTCAAAAAACAGGGGAGTTTTGGTTCTAGTTTTCTGAATAGTTGGCTGGATGAAGTAAGATGAAAGTGTGTCGTGGATTCTTTCTAAGTCCTTTTCAATCATTTGACCTGTAACAATTACATCTGCCACATTACACTTCGGCCCTCAGCTGAATTTTGATGATCTGTGTGGGAAGTGTTTCAAGCTGCCACTTCAGACTCCTCAGTGCTCCAGACAAGGCTGCAGAGTTTTAGATCAGCAAGGTTTGAAGTCGACCCAGCCATCATAAAATTTAATGAAGCGAGTGAAAAAATTCTGCTGTGGTCTCCAGTAGCAGCACTTCAGGTACACTGTCTTCAGAATGGTAAATGCTTATCTGTGTTTTTTCTGTTTGTTACTTCATTTGAAAAAGGTGTGCTAGACCTTTAAATATTCCCTGAGCAATTTAGAGGGGGCTGTAGTGTTAAGCTATATGTAAGGACCCTGGGATAAAGTACTCTCAAAGCTGAGATAAATTATTGTAGCAGTGGTTCTGTTTCTTAGACTGGAAAATGGGATAGAAAACTCATTCCTTGTACAGCTGACAAACACGTGTGCACATCTGCTGGAGCTATGCATGCTAAATAGACCTGGAATTGCCATTGCTTTGCAGAACGTGAAATCTGGATGGTGAATGGTTATCTAACACAAAATACTTGGCAGAAGTCTCAAAAGCTCAGTATTTTGTTCTTGAAGGGAAAAAGGTTTAACTGGAGGTTGATAATTTTATTAGTAGTATCATGCTCAAGAAGAAAAAAATGTTACTGTTTTTTAGGAGTAGTGTCAGTGCAAGTCACAGTATGTTGGAATTTACAGAGGTAACATCTCAAGCAAGGGCTTCAGGATGCTGGTAATCAACGGTGAGCTAAATTGCATATAACAGGAGCTTTGCTTCATGGCTGTCACATCTAAATAAAGGTGACTTCAGTAAGAATGTACTTCAAGGGTGTACCAGTTCTGCTCGTAAACTTGGCTGTCTGATGCCAATCTGAATAACTTATGTGTGTGGAAACAATTGATTTCATGGCTTGAGACCCCACATTTGGGGGACAGGGGTCAAAGCTGTAGCTGGGGTGGGTGCACGGTAAGGATTGGGCTGCAGAGCTGAGGGGGCACACAGTTCTGCAGATACACTAGGGTTTGTGTTACTGCTCTCGAAGCCAGATTAGTCACCAAGGACCACTGTAGGGTATTGAGGTCTGCTAGTGAATAAAAAAAACAGTGAAGAGCATGGCTTCATTAGTGTTCACAATTGCATACTAGTTCTGCATTCTTTGAGTAAATCGACTGTTCCTGGCAGAGTGAAGGACCTGGTCTTCTCTCTGGGGTCATGGCTGGGATCCATTGACTGTTACAATACTCGTGTCAGCCTGTTCTTTCCTTCCTTGGGTGCCTAATCCCAAGCAGAAAGCATGATGTGATAACTCTACATCTTAAATCCTGTGAAAACAGTACCAAGAGGAACTATGTCTTGAAGTAAAAATGGGGAAACAACTGGGAAGGACAGAATAAAGCAACTTCAGCATTGCAAAGAAATACAGGGAAGAGAAGAGTCACTTCCCAGAAAAACTTCCCTCTGTATCAGCCAATTCATCTACTATGGCAAGAGTGAGCAATCTTAGAGTGCCTTGGAGCTTCCCCTATCACAGTAACCAAAACAAGGATGTAACAGAGTTGCTGGTTCCTCTAAACAGTCTGCATAGAAACCTTTCAAAGGGATTTTTCATTGCATAATGTTGGGGGCAATCACCACCGCCTCTGATGTGAAAAGCAAAACCAGAATCAATTTGAAAGTGTAGTATTTAGTGGGAAATGGGGCAGTTAAATACAAGAATTGATCACATTTGTCTAATGGCTATAATTGTAAAGGGACCAATAAAGGCAATCAATAACACCGTTCCTGCAGGACACTCCAGGGACTGGGTACGGTCATCTTCTGCTTGAGACCTTGTACATGCTCTGGAGAGACATGTGAAACTTGATCCAAAATTGTGGTTCAGTGTTAGATAACTTGGGGAAGGATTCAGAGCAAACCATATGTGAAAGCTATGTAATAGACGGGTCAGTTCTGGGCCTGTAAGGAGAAAACATGGCACACACAAAGTGACAGTAAGCAGTTGGGTTTGTTCTTTTTTTTTTTTTTTTTTTTTCCTGTGTAAAAAGGGAATACTGAACCTCTTGGAAAGTGTTTCAAAATGTACCAAGAGCCAAATCGGATATGTGTATCAGATGGAAGTGCATCTGTCTTGTTGCTGAACTGTATAGGTTGCAGGGATAGTCAGGTTAAATATAATTAATCATATCTGATCTATATTGAAACATGTGGCATGAGTGTGGACAACGTAAAGAATTAAACAAACTTGGGGTCTTCTCCAAGCGGGGGATACCAACCGACTTGCATCTTGCTTTCACCTCAGTTTTCTGGGGCAGATTATCTGGAAATAGTTAATCAAATGCTCGCTTGGATGTGTACAAAGGGCTCAACGTTTGAATTGTGTGGCATATGGGGGTTGTAAATCAGTGTAACCTGAAACAAGAAAGTGAACTGTAAACCTGCTAAAAGTGCTCTGAGCTTCTCTCAGCTGCTTCGAAGTACCTGCGCAACAGCAACAGAAACAGGGCGTTGTTGCAATGAAAGTTGTCCTCGCAATGGCCAAATTGTGCTTCATAATGAGTATGATATAAAATAAGGTGCCAAAGAATTGCAAGGTGGGGAATAATTCACTATGCACATGGTTGAGCAGGACTTCTGGTCCTTGAAGAGGTTAATTCTCCAAAAAGAAGTTACTGGTTATCTGGCAAGTGAGGTTAACGGAGATATTGTGGGGTTTTTGTGACTATTGCTCGAGTGAAAGTAATGGTCAATTTTTAGTCCTGCATCCGTGATGCAATAAGCTTTTAATAAAATTATGAATTTGTCAGAGATCCCAGACTTCATTAATTATCTGAAAAATTGCAATAATTTGGCATAATGCATATGATGAAAGAGCACCTTTTGTGTCCTGCCAGCCTCTTTCCATCACTTTAACCTGCTGTTTGAAGTAAGATGACACTGGAGATTATAGTGCCAGCTGATATGATCGGTCCCCGCATAAGCTTCCTTGGGGTGTCTGGTCAGCAGGCTGCCTTGTGAAGAGTCCTAATGGTGATATTCACTTCAGCATTTGTCCAATTGGAATAAACCATAAAAATGTATTAAAATTTGACTGGGTCAGTTTTAGACAAGCTAATGATGGACTCTTGCAAGCAAATCTTTATCTCTGTAAACTGGACTTCAGACTTCAACCCTCTCAACTGAAAGAAAGGAAACATCCCAGTACTTTACATGAGCTCTTGCTCTGGGACAAACAGTTTCCCTTTTCTCATGTAAACTGCTTGCAGGTATTTAATGCACAATATCCTTGCAAAGATAAAAAGGAAATAAAATAACTGGAGCAGCTATTTAGGAGTTCAACATCCTTAGGTGCTTTTTTATGTGTGGATTTTGTTGCAAGGAAGTCTGTTGTGAGGCGCTGGTCAGGGGCCCTGGTGATCTCGACCCCAATGTATTGATTGACTTTCCTGCTTGACCTCGGGCCTATCTTATTGCTGTGGTCATTAGGCTGTGTCCGATGCTGGTTACCTTCACTAGGCCCCACCTTGACCTGCGGTTTGACTTCCCAGCTTGCCATCGGACCTGCCTCATTGACATAAATGTGTCTGGCCACTTGGACTAGTCGGTGCCCCCACGGTGAGAGCCTGGCAGGACAGCACTGGCAAAACCCCATTCCATTGCAGGGATTATTCAGTTTTTCAAATCTGGCTTGATGCTCTTTCCTGTTAAAGTTTTATGGCATGCGTAAGCCGAGATGCTAGCATGGTTAATTTTCAATGTTTTCAGTGAAGAGCTTACTGATGTCAGTGAAGTTTGTCACCATTATTTTTTTTTCTCTTAGCTTGTTCCAAATCACTTGTTTGAGTTCGGGAAAGTGAGGACCGAGGCTGAACAGCTGAACCACTGAGGTTGCAGCCGTGCTGCCTAGATAGGAAAACAGCAGAAGTAATTCAGTGTGGTCACCTCCTGTATTTACCCGTTCTTAATTTTCATGTGTAAAGAGTTTTCTTCAGATGATTTAGCACTCTGAAATGAGCTTTTGGTTAGTTCTATGGAAACATGAGCTCTGTGGCAACCAAGCACAAAAAGGGAATCGAACAGAACATTATGCTGCTTTGCATAAATCCATAGTACATGTGCATTTGAATACTGCATGTCCTGTGTAACAGCAGGAATGGAAAGAGCTCAGAAGCAAAAGTGAAACTATAGATTTGCTTCTAATTTTTTTCTTACGTTGGGACATCTCAGGTAAGCTCCTGAATACTGAAAACCATATCTGAGCTGAAGCTGGTTGTGGCTGAGGGAGTCATGATGTGATTGCTTTTATGTTCTTAGCTAGGCAACTTCTTATGGCTGTACCGAAATAGGCTATTAGACTGAATTAACCTTTTCTGTGATCTGGCAAGGTGGTTAATGATGCAGTGAAATGCTGCTGGGCACTTCGAAGGGGTTATAAGACAATGACTGTTTCTCGGTGTTACGGTGGACGCTGATTAACTTGAGTTGGTTGAGAGAATGGACACCATGCCTGTTTAAAACTTGGCAACGTGCAGCTTGCCGTCACTAGTTAGGAGGACATATTAATCTTCTGAAAACAAGGCTCTAACCATATCCAAAGAGAAAAGTGTACACTATATAAAAAAATAGACACTTAGTCTCTAGCACTCTGATTAACTCATTCTAGCTGATTAAGCATACAGTGACATTTGACTGACCTTGTCAGCTAGAGGGGTGAATAGATAAAATAAATGAGCTTTCAGTCTGTGACTGAACATATTTAATATGCTGGGTAGGAGGTCAGTATGACTCATCCTTTCCATTTGCAGGATAGCCTGGTATTTGTAGAGAAAAATTCTCTCCTTCTGCTGAATGCATCCGGAGATATAATAATACTACTTGGTATTTCTTGCCTTTCCAAACTGATACCCAGTTTCTGTAAAGCTGCCACACCTGAGCATGGCTCTCTGGAAGTGACTGAGTGGGAGTGTTGCGTAGAATCATAGAACAGTTTGTGTTGGAAGGGACATTCGAAGCTCATCTAGTCCAACTCCTCTGCCATGAGCAGGGACATCTTCCCCCAGATCAGGTTGCTCAGAGTCCTGTCCAGCCTGGCCTTGAACATTTCCAGGGTCTGGGCATCTACCACCTCTCTGGGCAACCTGGGCCAGTATTTTACCACTCTCATTGAAAAAAAAAAAAAAAAAAAAAGGCAGTTTGGTCCTAAAGGGCAATGAACCCCCTATAACACAAGCCCATTCCTAAATGTCCCATGGGCCACTGGAGCTTGAGAGTGCACCTGTCTGGATCCTACTCTCCAGATTATGGAGTTGCTTCTAGAAGGTACCAAACGTGCTCCTTATCTACGTAACGCTGCCCTGAACATGGAAAGTGGCGTGTGGCTTTTGTGCTGAACCAAACCCTGCCTCCTATTTAATGAGACGCCCAATACCAGCCTTGAAGACAGCAGCAGGCTCAGCACAGGTGTGTGCTGCCCAGGTACCTGCAAACTCTCAGAAGAAACAGTAACCAGCTCTTGCTGCCTTCACAGAGAACACGCCTCCGTTTAATAACCTGTTTCTAAAAAAAGCTCCCTGAGGAAACAGTACCCTGTAGGTGAAGAGCTCTATAATAGGAGTTTAATTAGGTGCTGTCCTTCGAGAAACATGCTTGCCTTTTCTCAGGTCTCTTTAGCGACTGGGCTTCTAGTGCCTAATTATCTTGTCCTTTTTGACTAGGACAGCTAAATAATTATGATCTGGGCTGGGTGAATGAATGCAGTGATGTTCTTAAATGCAATCAGCTACCCGTTGCTCTGACAAAAAGTGTGGTAATGTAATAACACAGCCTTGCAAGAGACAGACATGAAGGTGAGAATGCTGCAAAATGTTTGCAGAAGTTTGCCTGGGAGTTAATCAAGTTAGCTTTACCTTGTAAGTTGATATAAATCCTCCATGTTCCAGCTGAAGCTTTAAGTGATTTCTAAATGAGCATGACATGAAGTGAGCAGAACCCTAATCAGCAATTGATAGATCTAGTTGCATGTCCCTGTCACCACACTGTCTCCGATACGCAGACCAGATTGAGCCACTGTCAAGGTTTAAGGCAAGGTGGCAATAAAGTGCAAGCCCTTAGTGCAGCTTCTAAGTAGCTTTAACTGTACTGCAGTGCTGTTGGAGGCCTCATTATGCTAACGGTTATGGAGGGCGAACCCCCAAAGTGAGAAAGCAGTGCAATCATAAAGGAAAATTTATCCAGCACCCTGGCCATTATTAGCTTTCATAGGAAGGCTAAATGCAAAAAGGAGATGGAGGATTACTGTATGCAAATGGATAATCTTTTTCTTGTTGTTGTTCCAGCTGTCTAGACAGCTAGACAAATGCCAGGTTTTCAAGACACTGACTGCAAGATGTTTTAACGCTTCATCCTTTATCATGAGTGCAATCTACCCAGGTTGTCTGGTAGTTATTGATCCTATATCAAACAAGCTCAAAGGTTTTTCAAGGTTACATCACTCAATAAAGTAAAAAATACCCCTGTCCAAGATTATAGTGAGTTTGGCATGTTTCTAAGTTGATGAATGAAATATAAAGGTGGCTGAGGTTGTGAATTTAATATAGGAGCAATGAAACCCTTGAACATACTGGTCTGAATGACAGCTGCAAGTGCCCATCCCCTTGTACTAAGTGTTCTTGGACTTAAAGTGAAACAGAGGGAGATTTCAGAAGAATTGTAATACCCAAGATTAAGGTATGAACATACTAGATTTGAAATGAAACATGGGCATATTCTCATAACCGTGCATCTCACTGTCTCACCCTTCTCCCTCCCAATTCTGCTGTTGATGTCAATCTTCTCCAATCTGGTGCATGACGAAGTGTTTCCTAGGTGTGAGAGCAAACACCAGACTTCACCAACATGTCTCTCTGCACCTTGTATCTGTTGCGTTGATGCCCCGCTGCAGCTAGCGAAGGCTGCAGCCCTGCTCACGTCTTTGTTTCTGCCTCTGACAGACTCCACCAAGCCCTGACTGGAGTCTTAATATGTGAAATTCAAAAGGTGGCTGCTGGGGAAGACCACTCCAGGACAAAAACCCAGTGTAGTCCACGCTGCTTTGCTTGGGAGGGTTGTATTTGGACTGAGCAATGGCACTTGGCACAATATCATGGAGCAGGAGGCAGTGGCGCTGTAGACAGATGATGGATAACAAGCTTGTGGCCCAGAGCAGTTGCTCACATCAGACCTATGGAAATTCATACAGTGTATGATTAACACTTGCTATCAAGCAGAATCTTAAAAAGCTGTTCACAAAGAGGGAAGGAAAGCTTATAATGGTTCATAATGATAGCTCTGACAGAGAACTTGCCATCCAGCGCTTCATGTGAAGCCATCTGCCACACTGAGAGAGCACAAAGGAGCCGCATCGTAATTCCTAATGTGGGGCATGACCTGCAATGTAGCAGATAGAAACCGGGGTGTGACATTCCTTTGATGTAGCCAGGATTGTTACCCCCACAGGGTCCACAAGCAAAATGTAAATGTGCCCTGTCAGCAGTTTGTTGCTCAGCCTTGGGGTGTAACAGCTGAAGCTGCTCCATGACCTACTGCAGAAGCAGCAAAGGCGCTTCCCCAGCAGATCCAACGATTCCCAGACTGCCTTCTGTGCCTGTGCCCTTTCCAGAATTCACGAGGAAGACTTAGATGAGCTGCCCTATTGTAGAGATCTGATTGGCACCAGAAGATTTCCCTCTTGGGCAGATCGTCTTATGTGGGGAAGCAGTAAAGCACAAACTTCTGCACATTTAGTAGCATAAATAATGACAGAACTTGGGCTTGGTACAAGAGGGAGCAGCAGTTATGGTTTATTGAAGCATCAAATTGGAAGACAGAACTGAATACTGTGCGCTGGAAATAATTAGCTGATTGGCTTTTATGCTATACTCAAAATTTGTTTTCACTGTTCAAGAAAAACCACTCCGCTATCCTTACACAGAAAGAAAACTGACAATTTAGTGCAGAGAAAGTAACACTGAATGCAACTTTATCTATTAGCATAGAGCAGTGCAAGCATAGGAACAGAGCAGTGTGACCCAGAATGCAACTTTATCTATTAGCATAGAGCAGTGCAAGCATAGGAACAGAGCAGTGTGACCCAAATGAAATCACACGGTGAGCTGAAAAGCTTGTCATGTAATCTTTTCCGCAGCCAACACTCATTAGTGCTCCAGCGCGGTCAAGTCTGTATATGTTTCTATTTAAATTTTCTATCAATTTCCTTGCACAAGCTCAAGACTCTGTATCCTCTATGTGAGATGCCAGCTGACCTCACTAGTGGATGCTCACATCTCTATTATATTATATTCAGCCATACATTCCTTCGGCCTCTGACCCTGTTGCTTGCTTCCATTCTCCCTAGGGTGCCTAGTTTGCATTTTAGCTTGAGGTTTGACTGCTGTTGTGTTCCCTGAACTGTTAATAATAGCTATATGCTGTGCTTTTTCGGCAGGAGAGGCTTTCTTGCTTGGGGGGACCCCAGGAGGTCATTTGTAAATAATCAATGAATAGACACTACCCCAAGTAGAAGTCTGCCCTGGCTTTAATGAGAGCCAGGAATTTACTCGTAATAAGTGAAGTAATGTTTATTCTCGGGAGTCAGGAAACAGCTTTATCTTCCGTAAAGATACTTGAGAGATGTGAGCAGGGAGTCTGATCTACTGTATGGGAATGCTGTGGTGGTGGTCAACATGGCTTATATCTGGATGGCAGGCGTGACTCACAACTACATGGCTGGTTTCTTTCCCTATTTAAGATTAGCAAGTAAAACCACTAAGGGTGTATTCAAGCGCTCAAAACTTTCTGAGAAATGCCTGTGGTTCTAGAGCACATCTGTTATCCACGTTGGTGGGCCAGTCTGTCCAGCTGCAATTTGCCTTTTTCTTCTGGATTTTGGCAAAACCCATTTCTTACAAACTTTACTGGCAATGGACATGCCAGCTTCAGTCTAACTATACACCGAAAGAGTGATTCATGGCGAGCAGTTGTTAAGTCACAACTTCACTCAGACACTTTTGATTGCAGTAAAAAGACACTTTTTGGATGAAATGGACTTGTTTCGGTGGACTTAGGAATTGGTGCACAAAATTCTGTCTTTTCCAGCTTTTTTCCCCTGAAATCTTGAGTGTTGTCTTTTTTTATTCTCTCAGAATCAGTGGCTCCTCTCTGAATGGGACTGTCACAGCTGCCAACCCTGCCTGTGAAATCTCTTCACCACTCTTCAGATACTTCTAATTCATTTCCCACAACCATATGGTTGTCATGAGGACTTAACCTCTATTCTCAGTGGGCCTTTCGTTTCCACAAGCAGATGAGAAGCTTGCAGGATACTATTGGGCAAATACGACCACCACAGATTTTTTACATCCTCAGAAAAGATACAAGCTGCTTTCTGAGAGATTAAGTGACTAAAAGGCCAGAGCATGTGGAAAATAATAGAAAAAAAAGTTTCAGAAGAAAACTGCAACAAAATTCTGGCAAAAACAGTAAGATTCTTGTCTTCGATAAATGATGGAAACTACTACATAATTTTGGTAATGATGGTTCAAATGTAGGAAGTCAAATGCATTATAGTTCCCTGGGTCTATTGCTGTTTAGTTTCTTATGGCTGCATCCCATTTTGAAAAAGCAGTATCATAATACTGCTCTGAGCGCTGTGCCGATAGCTGAGCTTTAGCCGTTGTATCAGAGGCTTGAGGCAGAGATAAGTCACTTAATATTTTTATTTCATCAGGCATGTGCTTGTTACATGACCCTCACATTGGGAGAGCACTCCTTCCAATTTTGCATTATCCCACCCTGACTGATGAGTTTATAGCTGATGTGAGGAAGGGAAATGCCATTATGTCAAAGCACAATTAATTTTATGAGTCAACTCAGCCTGTATTTTCTTTTACTCTTTCACACCAATTCCCCTTAATATTCAGCTTCATATGCTGGTTTCAGGTCCGGCCAAGACAAACTGCCAGAGTTATGTGTTGCATGTACATGAAAGGAATATTCTTATAGTGGTAGCTGTGGTGGCGGCAGCAGGTTTCTAAGAATATACTACATAGTAGGCGTGTTGTACCATTGATGTCTTCTCTGAGCTCTGTAAATAGTGGACTGAAGTATTATAGACAGCTACTTCCCCACAAAGCCAGTATTGGCCAGAGAAAAGCAATGCTCATTTAGTTTCTATATAAGAAGATGTATTTAATGTTTGAAGTCAATGAGCTTTACAGACTTCTGGGCATGATAGTTTGCAGTTAGATTCAAATACATAAGGTAAAATAATGTATTATTGAAATTTAAATTTAAGAATAAGCAAATCAAACTGACTGGACTGAAAAAGGAATTCTCTCCAGAGGCACGATGCATTTTGTCCTGATTCCATTACGGGTTTTATGACTTTAGATATGGCTAGGCATAATGCTTTTACATGGAGGAACAGCGTGATGGATGATGATTTTTAGAACTGAAATAGCAGTGCTGCTCTTCAGCTGCGCTTGGAGTTGCTTACCAGCTTTTCTCTTGAGACTTAATTCAAAAGAATATACCGTTCATCTTCATATCACAATATTGGCGTACTAGAAGCATCAGTTGGCTTTGATGTTACTGATTGCTGCTTAAAAACCAGAAGCATCCAGGTGTCACACTTTTATTTAATATGACTGATTATTGTAACTCATGAATCTCAGCATTACGGCCCTGGGAAGCTGCAGGAGGTGCAGCCTCAGTTTATGGACTTGGAAAGACAGCACACCCGAAACAACAAGTTGTTCAGTGTTGTCTGTCATTGCAAAGAAATTCCACTGCCCACTCCTTCCTGTGGCCTCCTGGATGGGAGAGGATCCTGTGAGCTTGTGAGACGTTGCTGTCAGCTCCTCGTGACAACGCTGAGTTTTCCAGTTCCCCTTAGGCTACTGCTGTGATACGATCATATACGCGTACAACGTGGCACCATGCAAAATAATGACGTTGTGGCCGAGGTGGCAATCTCCCTCCAAAGTGAGGATGCTGATGGCTTTTGCAGCAGGGTGTGAGCTTTGCCACCCTTGTTCCCTTGATCCTCAGGGCTACCTGGGTGTTGAAGTGACTTCAGATGCAACCTGCTGTCTGCACATGGATTCTTCTGGAGAAGAGGAAAACTCGGGACTTCAGAAGGCCAGAGTGTGAATCTGGAAGGTGCAAGGAATATGTGCGTTAATATTAAGGGAGCAACAAGCAGGAGAAGTAGGTGAGGGAGAAGAAATGATTGAATATAGCATAAAAGCAGCCAAAGTGAGGGCTGTGGAAGTGTGGCGGGCAGCCTGTCGCTGGAGTTGTCTTTCCTCACATCCTGCTGTGGCTGTGCAGACTGCAAAATTTTTATGGCAATATCTGACAAGTCCGTTCCACTACTTTCATATACTCCAGGAGTTTGAGCCCTATTTGGCCTTAGAGTAATTAAATAAGCTGGTAAAGCTAAGGATAGATGCGATGGAATTGCAATGAAGAAAAAAAGAGGCTTTAACTTTTAACTTTGAAATGTATTTGTAGGACAAGTTATTTGCAGATTAGCTTCAGTATGAGTGTTGCATTTCTTTAGTGAGTAACGCCTTCACTTCCCTGCAAGAAATCCATAGCTTTTTGTGTCCCTTCAATAGCAGCTATTAAATGTATACCTGGTACGTAGATCTTAGTGAAGCATCAAAGCCAGCTCAGCAGCAAATTAGTGACTATTTTTCTTATTGAAAAGGCTGGAAGACTGCTCATTCTTGTAAGAATTCTTTGTGTCTGTTTCTAGAATAGATGTGTTTGTCTGCAATAAACGTCAGGTAAGAGCAAGAAACCCTTGGTCCATCAGACACAGAATTATGAGTAGTGGTTCAGATGTGCTTCAGGTTGGTCATATCAGGAAGTCTTCAACTAGTTAAACTCTTTGGATAAAAGCTGTAAGAAACTGTCATTTCAGTTGTGTTCGTACCTCTGTTAATACTATACAAATAGTGAAAACGGTGAATAACTACTGTTGTAAGTATATCTGCAGAAAAACACGGCTGAAACACAGATCATTGACGATGAATTTCTGGCACTTGTGTGCAATACATTTATTTTAATATCTTATGTTGTAACTGCTTCAAACCCAGACTTTTTATGTCCTTTCTTTCCCAGGAAACAGCTTAAGTCGGCTCTACTAACAGAAGTCTTTTTTTGCTGGTGTTCCAGGAAATAGAATTTAATGCCCTCTAACCAAGTAATGGAAGAGTATTTCCCACAATAAGCCCTAGGTCATGGCCAACATTTGCTATATGCTACTGGCATTTAGGACAGATGAGGTTTCTTTGCCATTGTAGTAAACAAGATTCAGAATATCTTGAGAATAACAGAGGCACAGCCTCACAGCTTGGTAATTGCTAATAGGGGATTACCTTCCCTTCTCTAAGCTCTAGGAAGGGATTCCCACTCAAAGCTGTTGCAGGCAAATAATTTGTACGTCTTCCAATCTACTGCTCATCCTTTGTCTAAGAAATTATTTAAAAGAAGATACACTGTCTCTGCCCCAGTTTTCCCTGCTGCATTTTAAGTGCTACTATCAAACAGGGATGCGGTAAATTGTTTACTTGAACTTCATATTACAATTTCAGATCCACAGAGCCGGAGCATGTTTGCCTTGGGAGCAGAACTAATATTTTTCAGACCTGAGCATTCACTAAAGACTTCCTCTGTATTCCTGACTGACTGTGACATTTAGAGTGGAAAAGCACAACCGTATCTGCTCAAATCTTTTCAGCTGCATCTAGTGTAATTGCCAAATTGAATCTTGTGATAACTTAAGTGCTTGATTTATTGTAGTCAGCCCGTGAGATTTCTAATAAAGTTGCGTAATGCCAGGCTGCTGTACAAAGCCTGGTATCTGCAACTACATGAGACCATCTCTTTTCCTGTAGGAAAGGTGGTTGCAGTGATGTTTGAACTGTGGCCTGAGGGAACATGACTGGTTACAGAGGAGCAGCTGATTTTTTGTTATTTTGGGAGGCTGAGCATATGGTGCAGCACAAGGCCAAACAAGTTTCTCCCTGTGCTTTGCCAGCCTGTCTCTTAGGGTCCCCTGCAGTCTTCTCTCCCCTGTCAGCAGGCAAAAATTTTGCATGCCTCTTTTCCAACTTACTAGATATAGTGGTGTGGCAGTGGTTTTCCCTATAAACTCGGCTTCATCGAACGTGCTGGAAAGTCACAGCCCAGGACCGATGTGGGCAGCCTAATGCCTGTATTACAAATGGGCAGATGCCTTTCGTTTCACTCCTTGCGCTGCGCTTTGTTGAACCTATTACTTTATTTTTCCACAATATTATCGACTGCGGTATCCAAATTATCGTCAAAAAGTGCTAACCTGGCCCCTGCTCCACTGTTTCCTCTCTGTCATATGGTTGTTTGAACTCAAAGAAGAAGAAAGCATTTTCTTCTAAAATAAAACTGTCTCTTAACAAGCAAGGAGAACTGATTTGAGCCTTGATTAGAGCCAAGACCCTTCAACAGAAACTGTTCGCTAAATAAACCTTTATATTTCTTTGGCATTAACATTATCTGGAAGGCTGGATCTGGCTGACAATTAATTATTCTGTTGCAATTCTGTGAGACTGAAACATGACACAAGCTTATTAGTCAAATCCTGTGAAATCAAGAACACAGGCAAGTCTAAAAGAGAGGAAATACAGTGATGTAGCAGTGGCTTGGTAATTCATTTTATTAGATTTTCAGGCACTGAGTTAATACTTTCGTGGCAGAAAGTTGATACTTCCAGTCGAGAGCTCAATCACTCAGCTGTGTTTAGGTGAATCACACTGATGCTGGGTGCTCTGCACAAGGCAGAATCTCAGATCTACAGGCAAATATGCACTTTTGTCTCCACAGCTGCAATGTCTTTAGTCTCCAGTGCAAATGACTTGCTCCGTTTTCTGATAGTACCACTCAAACATACTAGTAATTTGGTTTTGGGACAGCATGGCTACTGCCTTTGTCCTTTTAATTACAGTACCACGGATGCTTTGGGAGACAAATTATTTGTGGCTCTGAAAACTGAATCTAAATGCTTGCTTGTGCAGAAGGAATCAAGGTCTATTGTCCATGTCCAGTGTTTCATACACTGTGTGGATAAGAAGCATCTCTTGAGCTGATCTGGATGTCTGTTGCATTAGTGCAGGAAGCTCCAGGGTGCAAGTGGCTTCTCAGAAGCAGAAAAACTGTCAACCCGGCTCTGAAGTTACGCAGCTCATCAAGTGTTTATCTACCTGAAGGCAGCAGAAACTCGTGCAGCTTCTTTGAGATCAGTCTGCTACCGATTGCTTAAAAAACAGAAAAAAAACCCCCAAGAGCAGATCCAGTCAGAGGGGACTATCTGACAGCAATAACACCACTGGTTCCGTTCTGATTAACCTAAGTTTACTTAAATTTAGGTATCAGTTGTGACTATTGCAGTAGATTTGGGCAATAGCTTGCCATGACTTCCACGTTTCGTCCTTCTAACTGGAATACAGTGCACTGTGTATCTGAGTTTAGCAACATCCTATTAAAAATGCATACAAGAAATTATTCAGGATTGTTATGGTGAGCCTTGAATTTGTTGCAGCCGAGTATTGAAAAATAATATCCTTGGTGGAGAGTAGATGCTTTAATATCTGCAGATTGTATAAAAATTTGGTCCAGGAATAATGCCTCACTTGTCTTGTGTTGTGCTACTGGCATTCTGCTTTTGTCCTTGACATGAGCATCAAGGCACAGTCCTGCTCAATAACACCTCCATGCTGAACAGAAGATTGTGGGATCCTGATGCTATAAAAATGGTAAGGAATCCAACCTCTCTCAGCATGCTGTCGCCATCTAAAACTGAGATCAAATACTTCTCTCATGTTGTTTTCTCGAATTCCAACTGTGTAATTTTGGGCTCGGAAGGAACTTAAAAATATATCTAACCAAATAGTGTTGTTCATTTTCCTTCTTATCTGTTCCAACAGGACAATCTGATCAGTGTTCTGTGGCGGTCATGCTTCTTTCATGCTTTAAAACATAACACATTGCAAAGTTTCCTTCCCTCTCTCGCCAAATAAGCTAAATGGGCACTTCTTTTCTGCAGAATGTGCCAGTCTGTGAACACCCCAGGTTGTGCATGGGACAGACTCAGTCACTAGAACAGCATCACACGTCATGTACCAGCCTAAGTTATCAACAGAAATAAGGCATAATCCCTTTCAGTAGCTAACCCGTATGCCAAAAGAACTTCAGTATCAGCAAGGTTAAACCTGAAATGTGTTTGGTCCCTCTTAGAATCAGAGCGAGTCCTTAAATAGACCTAACTCAGCCCATTTGCAGAGCTCAGAAATGGCTTCTTGTGTACCCTCCCCTCTGACCCAGAGATGTACAATGAAAAGCCATGAAAAATAGCTTTTGTAGCCATAGCTGATACTTCAAAGGTTGTGATAATGCCTCAAGAAATGGGGTAGCAATCCCAACAGCTGACTCCAGAGAGAAATTGTGAATTCATGCTGAACTTCTGGTGGAGACACACTCTGCTGTTAGCTTGGAGCTACAATGCCTATGATATGACTAATTAACATTCAAGGTGAAAAATCATTTCTTCGAAAACATAGCTTTTATTCTGTAATACTTATGGTGTCAGCTATCATGTAATGTGAACCGTGAGACAAGTGCTTTTATAAGTAAGGATTTGAAGAGTCAACAGTCTCTCGTTTCACTGATTCCTACAGCAAGTATTCTAAATGCTTTGCCAGTATGCACAGGGCATTAAAAAACTCCAGTATAAGTCTTCTTATTAGAAAAATCATATCCGAATTAACTACAGCACACATTTTCTCCTTCCTGGGAGGAAACAGAGGTGCCTCACTAAAATGGTGTGGGACCTTAGAAATGCCCATAGTTAAGAACGTAGGTTAAATCAAGAGTTGTACAGCTCAGTATGACATTGGCCAGCAGGAGATTATAAAGAAGAATATAAGGATAGGAAAAAGAAACAAGTTATTCATAAAGAGGGTGGTCAAAGCCTCAAACAGGTTTCTGAGAGAGGCTATGAAATGTCCATCCTTGGATATACTCAGAATTCAAACTAGATAAAGTCCTGAGCAATCTAACTTTGGAATCAGGCTGGTCTGGGGCAAGGAGTGAGTGTCCTTGGACCAGGTGGCCTCCAAACGACCCTTCTGCCCTAAATTAACCCATGATTGTTATATTCCTGACCTCCAGTTATCTGTGGCAGGTAGGGTTTCCTGAACCAGGTGTACAGGTCTGTATTTAGTAGCCCTTCATGTTTTAATTCTCTTCTTCTAATTTTTCCATGGTCTTTTTTGAACATCTACGAACTCCTGTTACCCACAACATTTTGGAGCAAAATGTCTACAGCTTGTCTGTGCTGCTAGCTGCTGCCTTCAGTTTTCATTGAAACTGCTTGGTTCCTGTGATGCCTTCCACCTTCCGTGTTGTAAAATACAATAAATGCCACATTATTTTATGACTAGCATGTTCTCTATCCTTCCCATTTCATAGGAAGAGAAAGGTGGTCCTTGGGCAGAGATGGATGATCCCGCTCACCGTCCTCAGAGGCCTGGCGCATTACAAATAGTTGTGGAGGCAGAACTACATGCTCAAGTTGTGCAGCCCAAAGTCACTTGGTGTTCTTGGCTATCCGAATAGCGTGGCTTGTCCTTGCTCATACTGAATGGTTTCAAACGTGCCGTGGATGATGACAGCTCTCTAAAGTTGGCTAGACCCCCAGGTGAAATGTCCAAAGCTTGTTTATCTTGCATCTTAATTATCCTGGGAGACATATTGTGCAGTTGTTTCCCTGATTCTGTCTGGTCTTTTAAAGACTTTAAAGCTGTGTTGAGAAAGGTTATGTCATGGACCAAATGTATTCCTTGGTTCAATGCCCAGGAAGCAAGTCTGGCACATCCCACACTTTATTTGCATGAAGAAATGGAGAAGTTAATATCAGGAATTGTCTTTTATGCAAGAGAGACAGGAATATGCATCCAATATCCATAAAAACTAAAAGATAATATTCTGATTCAACCTCTGTGTTTGAAAGGAGAAAATCAGAAGACAAAAGCATGGCTTGTACTGGCTGTGTTTTCCTCATGCAGTCAGTGCTGGAGCTAGGCATTGCACTAACAGACCTGTTAATAAAATATTCCATAATAGCCAGAGCAGCCCATACTTAATGGAAAAACACTAAATGTTCCATTGGGAAACAATTGCTCTTTATGCAAGATGCATTTCTTCTCTCTCCCTTTTGTTCAAGGAATCTTACTTGGAACAAAAAAAAGCTTGTCCCTTCTGACATCCTCTGTTTGTGCTGCTTGCTCCCCAAACCAGAATCATAATCCCTTGTTTGGACGACATAATCAGTTACACAAATATCAGTTGAGATGGCACAGACAGATTATAGCTTCCAGCAGGACGAGGGAGAATGGGTCAAGCTTTAAATACCTTGGTCTTTATGCAACTGTTTTTCCTAAGGATAAAGCAAGAGGCATATAAACAAGAATTCTTTAGGCAGATGGCCTTTAGTAACCTCTCCACGAGGCACTGGCAGATTGTAAATAATAAGTGGTCCAGAGAGCAAGTCCTACTGAAAGGGCTTTCCAGACCTGGGTGCAGAAAGCCTTGTTGCACAGATGAGGGGGAAGATGCTATTGGAAAACTTAATGCTGTTGGGGAAAAAAAAAAAAAAAAAAAGACAGATAATTAGCAGTGAAGAGTGAAAGCTAATGTAGGAGATAAAATTCTTGCTCAATTTTAAACCATAGTTGACAACTGATTCTTGCAGCTGTTTTTAGTGCAATGGTTGTTAACGTGGGAAGATGGAGGATGCTTTTAGGAGACATACAGGGTAGGTTGCTTCATTTTCTTGTTTGATGTGACACAGAGGTATTCTGCCCTTGGTGTAGGTCATCCTATTTCCTTAAGGATGTTGCTAAACTTGTAGGGAAAAGGTGACGTTTGAACCGTTGTGATTTAAGTATTGGGTGTAATGTGATGTGTAGCAAGCACCTGTTTCTGATCCAGATCCATAAATAAATCCTTGAGAGTCCCTCCAAATCCATCCTATTTTCCTGACAAATTTCTCCATATATATGCTTCAGAATTTGCATGACTGAGCTCAAAAATGGAAAGATTGAAATCCTTCCCTGACCTATTTTCAAGACTTGTAATCTTTCAAACTAAGTTACGGGATGCTCAAGCTGTACACCTTGGTATCACCATTGCTTTTGATGCAACAGTATGAATAAAGTCTCCAGAGATATCTTTAAAGATTTCTCTTAGACTGTACTGGAACTGGTACATCTCAAAACTGGCTCCCCTCAATTACTGTCTGTCTGTTTAACAATCCAATTGGCTGCTATCCGTGTATATTTATACAAGGCATATAGAGAGATGTTTTCTAGGCTGTGAGGAGTCCACAGGCAGAGGAGATAATATGGAGAGGAGGGGTTTGGTCGAGATGAAGAGTATTTGAATAGAGTGGACAGAGGTCTGGATGTGCTTATTCAGCCAGCAGCAGGTGTGAGTACAAACCAGGTAACTTGCCTGAATATCTGCTTTGGTTGAGATTGCCATACATTAATTTTTTTTTGTATCCTCAGATTCCTAACTGAAAAAGGACGTTGTCCAAGGCTTCTCGATGAGTTCACTTCTGTCTTGCTTATCTAGCAGTTGTTTAAGGCAGCAGTTTTGGTTACTTGTACAGCAAACTGCGCAGATAAAAGTCATTCTTACGTCTTACTGAGACCTTTGTCTCCTAAGTATTGCATGGTAGGCATTGGTGGGCAGAAATAAATAACATAAGCTGCTTGATTTTACTTGTGCTATCGGACAACCATTTTTGTAGGATTTTTGAGAGCCTTTTACTACATAGGATTTGGAGATAACTGTTGCCTTTTTAATATTGGATCTGAGATACTGTGTGCAGAGCTCCGAATCACAGCTAGTAATTTCAGGTACTTAAAAGGGGTAGGAAAACTGCAGTGAAGTAATCATTGCCTTCTTGGAACGACTGTCACTGGAGGAGAATTAAATGCATAAATGCATGCAGGGTTAGATGACCATTTTTGCAAAGTGTTTCCATACTTAGTTGAAAAACTGTAGTGGGTAAAGATGCTTATTTTCCCAGAAATAATATCAAAAAAGCCAGCTTTGACTGCATTGACCTGAGCGTTTGTGAGACGTAGTTCTAAACTAGCCTTTACCTTTGGCATGCCACAGTAAAAACTGGACATGTGGGAGAAGAAATTATGAGAAATTAATTAGGAAATTTGTGTGGCAAAGCTCTTTTTACCTTTTACCAACACACATGTAAATTGTGTAGGCTGCATGCCCAGTGTGGGTGTAAGGTCTAATTATGATTCAGCTAAATGGAATGTAAATGAAGTCTCCTATAACAAAATGAGTGGGAACATTTTGGACTTCCATTAACTTCATATTGTAAAAAGATAATTCAAAGAGCTGCTTCTAACTCCTGAAAGATAGTTTTCAAAAACCTGATTAGAGATGGATAGAATTTGGGCTTTTGTTGAACTTAAACCTTCAATGAGAAATGTCTGTAAAATCCTCTTATCCTTTTATCCTTGGTGCCAAGCGTGATTTGAGAAATGAAATCTTGAGTGTCTGAAAGGCACAGACAAATTGAATTTAACACGAAAAGGCTGCCAATAGCTGGAGTTAGGCACTGTCTCCGAACTGAAGAGCTAGTGGAAGTGGTGGTCATTTTTAGTAAAACCAGCATTCAAGTAATGACACTCCAATAACTTCAGCCAAGGGCCAAAAAGAATAGAGAACAAAGTGGGATGGTGTAAGTTAAGTATGAGTCTGCTGGGCTAACTCACCACCCTCGTAGTTCTGAGCCAGTGAGTGGGAATTTAGCCACAAGCGTTACCCAAAGCCAACAGCAGGACATTTGTTAGATGTACGGTGCAACATGCTTCTAAAAATGACCTGATGCTGCAGGTGGTCTTGGAATTGCTTGTAACTGCACTTGATCAGATTTTAAGAAAAAAACCCACATTTAGACACCGAGACAATCAACTCTCTGCTGTCCTCCACTGTTTTTTAAGCTGCAGTTTATGTGCTGAGCAGGTGGAATAGTGCAAACGAACCGGTACGTCACGTGAGGAGTGATTGTGCAGTCCAAATTAAATTGTAGGACTTCCAAACTTGCAATATTTACTTAAGGTACATTTGCTGGAAGATCACCAGAAGACATCAGGATAATCGTATGTTATGCCACCAATTGGATGCTGATGAGGAGAGGATATAAAATGAACATAAATATAATTGTAGGTGGCATGAAGAGACACATGAGCATAAGGTAATTTTGTAGAACCAATCCAGAGCAGTGAGTAGTGTTGAAAATTAGCTGTTACAATAGCAGATTGTTTGCACAGACCTTTTTGTTTCCTGGAGGAGGAAAAGCTGGTTGTATTCAATAATGGGAAGGCAGGTTAGAGGCTGTAGGACAAGCTGTGGCCGGTTTCAGGAATGTACCTGCCCTTTGCTTGGATGCTCCAAGCCTGGGTGATGGCAGGAGGGTACGAACCATGGCAGGGCGTGCAGGGTGGAGGAGCTGCCGCACAGGGAAGCAGCCGTGGGGCTGTAAGAGCTACTGGAGCAGAGCAACTCGCCACGTGCAGCCCCCTTGGTGGGGGCAACGAGGAAAATTGTGACAGCAGCAGGAAGGCACTTGGAAATTAAATCACAAGTTAGTCCTCTGCAAAGCGAAGGGAGAGTACAGGGTAAGTGTTACCTTGTGAGCTCTCTGTTGTACTCACATACACAATGATATGCAAACATGGACAGTACTCAACACCTACGATCCTGAAATTATTTACATATATGAAAAGTAGAGGCCTTACAGGGAGCAGAGGTCTAGTAGTCTCTGTATTTGTGTTACATTACAGGCATGAGCCATTAGATAAGGTTGAAGAGTCTGGCCTTCGCTTCATGAAAGCCTGGAAAAATAATTACGCTCGTTCCTTGGAGGGTAATAGCTCAACAAAGCAGAAGCTTACAGCGTGCTGCTGACTCTCCTCGCTGTGATTTACACTTCTGCAGCTTTTCAATATGCTCCTGGTCATCAGCTTTGGGACTGGCTAATGCATTTGCATTCTGAGTATTCACGTCTTAAAGCTCATGTTACGGCACATGTCCTATTTAATAGGAGTGAAGATGCCTGAAAACCAGCCTGATATCTGGAAGTTTGTCCTTATGTTTAGGTGCTAGTAGGCTGTACTAAAGTGCTGCCTAATCAAACAAAGTGATCAAATTAAAATTCTGTGGCAATGACGTTTCTGAACTAAAATTTTGAAGTCACGAATGGAGCTGGCTGGGAAAGCCCAAGTGACTAGAAACAGAGTCGAGGTTGTTTCCTGGAGCTGAGAAAGTGGCCAAGCCACAGCCGCTAGTCTGGTCTGGAGCAGACAGCTGTAGAAAACATTTTGCTATGTAGCAAAAGGGCAAATATTAGGATGCCATAAGACCCACTTGTAGTTTTGCTTGCATAGCTGAACTCCGTGTTCAGCTCTCACCCTCCTCTTGTACCAGCATTATCCTCAGGGCTGAAGCAAGAGAAGAATTTGCCCTGCTGGCAAGCAACCCTGAAGCTCCTGATTTTATAGTTGAATGATAAAGTGCTCATTAATATTATACCATAATCCCTGTGCGGAGGCTGTTGCCTAACACCTACATTTCAACAGGAACAACAGGACTGGGTCTCAGTGCCAGCCTTCAGTAAGTGAAGTGAATTAAAGAAATAAGGACGAGCAAAAAATACTGCTAGATGTAACCCTTCAGTAGGAGATGTGACTTTGAATAGTAGTCAGATAGATAGTAAGGTGAAAAGATAATGGCCTGCTCTGCTTTTCTCTTGCAACATAAAGAAATAAATCTTTACCTTTTGTGGATTGCGCCTATGTAAAAAAATTAGAAGGAATTAAGCTGTACTAGCATAAGCTAAACTCTTGCTCAAGGGAGCATCACAGTGTGGATGCAAGAGAACACATTCAAGGGAGAGATTATTTTGATGCAAAGAATACTGTGATTCAGAAGTGCCTTTTAAAAAGTAAAATGTGGATGTGCAGCTCTGATGCTGGGTAACCACATGGAAGCAAAACTATCTCAGTGCAGGATCTGCCGCGCCGGTGATCCCCATCGGTCAGCATTCATACACTTCAGCAGAGCAGTTCTGGGAAACTGATCTGGGCAGGCAGTAGATGCAGGAATTGAGTATAAATCTGAAATTCTCATTTCCTCAATACCTACAGAATAAAATTACATGGCCTTGAAATATATTATTTTTTCTTTGAAACCAGTGGTAGATTAGCAAAATGTTAAAACTTTCGAAGAGTATGAAACTTTAGACATGCTCATGGCATAGTATATGTTCCTTGTGGTTGTTTGTTGGGGTTTTTTTTTGTTTGTTGTTTGTTTGTTTGTTTAATTTTATTTTTTGGCACTAGAATAAGGTCTTAATATTCAACACTGCCCCAATGTTTTCTTCCTGTTGAGTTCTGAGAGCAGCCGGATCTGGAGGTTAAACAATTGCAGCTTTTGAAAAGAGAAAGGGTTGGAAGCACCAGTGTCATGATGCACAGCCGGAAAAGAATTTTTGCAACAAAAAGATCTGTTAATGAATTCGGAGTATTTATAGCTCTGTGAGCTTTCCTGCAGGGTTGATCTCCATGGGAAGTTATTAGCTCAAAAGTGAGCTTAGTCACAAGCCGCTTATAGGAAATATTTCTATTTATAATATTCTCATTTCGGAGCTAGTGCTTCTACAACGTGATTATTTGCTAGTTGTCGTGTCTAGTACTGCTCAGGTTAGAATTTATTCCTTTAGATATAACTGTCTCAATGGGGAAAGAGTCATGCAACCGTGACAGGTAGAGGAACACCTGCTATGTGAGGGTGGGATGGCAGCAAACAGAGAGACATTGAGGCCCTATTGCTTGCCCAATAACCCTGTATTTAGACTGAGCAGCAAACCAGGGGTTCTCATGGCAAAAGGAGTGGAAAAATGGGAAACGTATCTGTGCAAATATTGTGCGTGTTATTTTTTTATCCATTTACTGCTTCGTCTGTTCAGTGGTTTCTGAATCAAATACGCCTTTTGCGATGCAGAGTGAACGGAGTGTACATATGTCAGCACAGCAGAACAGCTTGGAGCGTGAACTGATATTAAGGCCATTCATGCATGAGGTAATTTGTTTTATAATAGCAGCAGAAAGCCTGCTTATGCCTCGGCGAGATGCAGCAGCCTGCCAGCCATCAGGGAATTAAAATACAATTGTTGACTGGGTATGCTAATAAATATGAACTTATGCCCAGATGGATTTTATTTGGTTTATGGCCGTGCAGAGCCTCACTGTTAGTTGCCGCTGCCACAGTGCCGGGACACAAATATTTCGGCTGTTTTTGCAGGCATCTTTGTGCAGAAAGTGGTGCTTGAGGAAGCCGTGCTCCTGTACCCCTTTCCCCCAGTTGGAGCTCTTGGTGTGGATCTGGCTACATGGCTACTGCTGGAATGCAGCCACAAGGGCCCACCAGCTGCGGCTCCACTGGTACGAGGGTTTACGCTATTCAGAGCTATTCGGAGTCTGATAATGCCCTTCAGGGACTGGCAAAGGGGGAGGGAGGAAAGTGAGGAATGAGGAGAATGAAGGATTGAGCCTGGGTAGCATTCGTGAATAAGCAAAACTTGATTCTTCCATCCTAATTCTGGTTTTAGCACCCCGCTTGTATGTACCTTCTGCAGGCTTTTTTAAGGTTTCTCACTGAAGTTTCACTTAGAGGAAGGTTTTAAGATCGAGCATTGCCTCAGTGTCGTGCTGCCCTTCTAAAGCAGCTTTCAGTACCAGCATATCAGGAAGGCTGAGGTTTTATTTTGAGCACCGGTAGTATTCACTGCGGTTTTACTGAATGGAAGACATTACTTGTTCTTTTCACAGGGTGCAATGTCACTATTTGTGACTTCCTGGTCACTGAAGGTCACACCGAGGAGGGTTTCAAACTAGATTGACTTTAATTATAGCAGAAGACTAAAAGTGAAATTGAAGTGTAGAAGCCCATGATGAAAACTGGGGGGCGTCAGCATAGGTTTGTGTAGCGTTGCTGTGCGGTCAAATGATGCCGATGTGCGAGTGTGCTGTCAGTGGCGATGTGCTGGAGTTCCCTTGCCAGAAAAAATACCTGGGCTGTAGCCAGGACAAGCCAGGAACCCAGGTGAACCCCAGCACAAACAGTGCTCTTATCCACTGGGGAGCGGTCCCACAGGGAATAAACACGGCGGCAGAGCTGGGTGCTGGGAACAGGCTCCAGCCAAAGCCCAAGGCAAGGTGAGGTGATGGACCAGGGATGGAGTCCAACCAGGGGTCAGGAGCAGACGAGGCCAGAGAAAGTGCTGAAAACAAGCTACCTACGTGCTGGAGAGAGATGCAGCTACCATGTAGCCCAGGCCAGGACTGGGCACCCATGGAGAAGCTGAACTGGAGCCCCTGGACCATGGGCAGGGGTACAGATAGATGTCCCCTGTGCAAGGCAATTAGGGCCTATTGGTACCTTCACAACCCTGACAGATTATCAGCAGAAACCCTTCTACCTGAAGCTGAAGTCAAGAATCACATTGAACTTCTTATAAGGTTTAGGGTGTTATTGCATCTGTCATTATCGTCAAAATAGGGACAATTTACTGTGTGTCCTTTTTTCCTCTCATATGGAAAACTATCAACACTGACTCAGCTCCCTGAATGCGAGTTTATCGCTCGGCTTAGGCTGCCTTAATGATTGCAGAATCAGTGAAGACTGCTGTATTGGTCTCCCCTCAAACCCAGCTCCTCACAGCCTCTGTCTGCTGTGGTTAAAGCCATTAGCTGAGCTCCCTTACCAACAACCCTATAGTGACACTCACTTACTGTCACTGGGTGTTACTAACTGTTGCTTAGGACCCCTGAGAGTGTATTTTCCTTTTATTAAATATGCTAAATGGCATTCCAGAAAACCCGTGGGGAAGCTGAGGTTGACTTGAGTTCTTTGTTGGTGATGCAGCACCATGATTCACAAAACTGCAGCCGTTAGCTAAAGCCTGCCCTGGTGTGCCTGAGCTTTATACCATCAACTCTCTCGAAAATGTGACTCATGAACCTGAGATACTCTGATGCTAAAGTCTCCGTTTGCAATGAGTTTCACTGAAGTGTTCACAAAAGTCTGCAAACCCCACTGCCAAATTGTTGAGCTGCAAAACATCCATTTTCAGCAGATTTATTTTGCTTTTGACATAGACTGAAGACTGTGTGCTACCTTTAAATGTTTATGACAATGAGCAGAGAATCAATCTTATTTTCCCTAGAAGGAGAACTGAAGCTGCAGACGTCTTTAGAGCTAAAAGGTCAGTTGGAAGCACAGAGTGCCACTAATAAGCTTTGTCACAGGCGGACCTTTTCTGTGATGCCTGTACTGATGGGTCCTTGACTCCAGACAAAACAAGATCTGCTAAGCCATTGCTCTGATGGTCAGCCTGAGAAATAAGACTCCAAACCTTTATTTATCTACTTGATGTTACTCCTGCTGATGTTTCTTTCTTTCAAGATCAGAAAAAACTTGCTAGCTTGTGAATGTGTGTTCCCAAACATCTCCACCTCTGTATCCCAAATGTCTGTCAGTCCATAAAAAGCGTGTTGTGTCAACCCTGATAATGAAGAACTCCAAACAAAACGAAGCAGTGAAAAAATGTTAATGCTGCTATAGATCATTTTGAAATGAAACCTGTCAATGCCTTATGTGGAAAACTCAAACGAGGTAAACAGGACTCAGGAGCTGACAAGTATTTTGTAGTTTTTTACACTTACCCACATGGAACTGGCTTTATTTCTAGTTGCATATGCAGGTTTTTAGCCCTCAGCCTTGCTGGTGTCTCATGTTGACATCAGCCGGAGCCTTCATCAAATACATTTGTCTTTATACTGATACTTTTTATAGAATTGGGCCGTTTGCCATTAAAGGAAATTGTCGTTTCAGAGGAGTTCAAGTGGTTCCTCAGTGTAATTCATTCCCTGAGAAGATTAAAAAAAGCTTAAATCTGACAGCATGACTACTTTGCCTCGAAGAAGCAATGCGTATTCCTTACCCAATCTGACAGAAGAAAACGAAGACTCATTGGAGATTTACTGAAAACCAGAATGTAACTAAATATAAACCCAAACTTTAGCTGTCTTCTGCAGAGGAGAAACATCTCAGTGTAGCCTCTAGATAGCTGCCATTATTTGCCCCGTTTAATCTCAGTTAAAGAGATCTGGGCTGTATAAGCATGCAAAAGAACACAGCAAAATTTATTTCCTCCGATGAGGAAGCGAGGAAATATTCCCTTGCTGAATCACAGTTAAGATGTGTGTGGAGAAGCCTGAGGCAGGAAACATCAGACAATTCATACTTTCATTTTCCAAGAGAAGTTACACCTTTAAGTGAAAGTGGATATACATTAGCTTCCGAGATCTGTCCTGTCAAAGCTGCTGGACACTGCTGACCTCTTCGTTTGTGCAATGCACAAGTTGTGCAAAGCAGCAGGAATTGTGCAAAGCAGGAGGAGTTAGGACACAAATGTCAAGTGCTCCTCTCCTGAATGCTGTTACTTGTCAACAGAGGAATATCTCTATGGCTAAAGGGCAAACTACTTGGTTATCAGTTAATCTAAAGGAGCAGGCTTGTAGTAACAGCTGATGTTTTGTAACTGTTACTGAGTATGAATTAAAAATCTGGTTATAAATACCTCAGGGCTTAAGTAACTTGTTAACTTCATGATATTGAATGTTTGACATTACAGACAGTCCGATGCCTCCAGAAATAGCAGTATTGAACTTTTACTGCTCCAAATCTTTTCGGACGCACTGAAAGGAAAAATATTCTTCTGCAGTATTCCACGCTTTTATGTGAATTTGCTCCTTTTTTGTTTGGAACTGGAAATTTAGTGAGAGATTTGTCGCTTTTTTTCCTGCAGAAGTTATTCAGCTGTTAAGTGCTATGGAATAAAATGGTGTATATAGCAACAGAGCACAGCCTGAGCCTTTCCCTAATATTTGAAGGAAGCAAAGTAATTGTTTGCTTAGCTGACAATGGAGCTGGGCTCTCCAAAAGCCACAGTAACACTTCAGGTGGTAGTGGCAACATAATAAAATTGGATCTTAACCGTTTGTAGGCTGGAAGAAAACAGTATGGAAAGAATATTTTCTACTAGAATGGGACTGAGTTGGTATTTCAATCTGAGCTGTTGTCTAAGCATGCACAGAGGTAAAACTGGATGAAGAATATTAATAAAAACTGTTTAGTAGGTACCAATAAAAATAATCACTAACTAAAGACTGTTTGCTGCTTCCGGCCAAATCCTGTAACTGGCTGAAAAGAGACATCAAATAGAGTTGAGACCCTTCCTCTGCCTCTGTGGCAGAGGGTGCTGGTTGAAATCAGTGTGTGTTTTACCCTAACAGCAGCACTTTTCACAAATGCATGAGCTGGTATAATAAGTTTACCCTACTTGGACTCAGCAGCATAAACCTTTAGTACCCTTTTGTAATCCTGGCTGTGCAGCTTTGCCCTAAATGGCTCACTCAGCAGGGGTACTTGAAAAAATGAGAAACTTGTGACTAAATGTAATGTGAGCCCCTGGGGTGTATGCATAGGGTTAACATTTGAGTCCCTTGCTCTACCTTGTTTGAATGGTTTCCTTGGCAGAAGCCACTATCGCTACACCAGGCTTGGAAGTATTGATTTAACCCTGGGACTGTTATCTTGAAATTTTTAAAGACCCAGCCTCCTGTCTCACGCTCTCTGATCCTCACATAAAGGCAGGCTTTCCTGGGAGCCAGCTGAGAACTAAGCCCCAGAACCGCTTTGTAGAGGCACTTCTTGCTCCAAGGAGAACTTGCCATGTGTTCGTGGCTGGGGATTGGCACTTGCTCCACTCCCAGTCTCCAAGGATCTCAACTTTTCAACTCTTAGTTGCAGATTTGTAGTCTGAGGGAAGGTCAGTATGGAAAATTTCATTGTCAGATGGGAAAACTGATATGAAAATGTCACTTTGGTGAATAGAAGAAAAGGATTAAGTGTTTCTCAATTATCAGTAATAATCTTTGAAGTGCAAAGCTGAATGACTAAACCTTCTATACTCAAAGGCCTCAAAATGTTCTGCAGCTGGGAAAATGTACTGAGCCACCTCAAGTGTATCGGTGTTTGAATAATCATGGTTTATCGTCAGCAAGACAGAGCCATACTCTGTTCTGCTTACATGACGATCCATTGCCATCACCTCTTTGTGTGGGCTGGTACTTGCCGGTTCTCTTGCAGAGCAGCCTCCTTTTCCTTTGCCTGCAAAAATCTCTTTCTGCACTGGTGTGTATACACCGCTGGTGGGGAGTGCTCAGACATCTGCGGTTGGAGGCTGAGACGCGGCTCCAAGTGCCATATCACAGAACAGAGCCAAATTCATGCCTGACCTAAGAGCGAAGTTAAATAGTTCTGCTCTGGGAATCAGTTCAGCATGGGAACAGGCCTTATTCAAGTCTTGAGTGCTTCACTGTTTAAAGAAAAAGAAAAAAAACCTACATCAAACTGTGCTGAAGTGTAAACTGAACAGTTGAGCTATTTAGCTGGAGCACTCAGTACAGAGCACTACAAACTGCATAATAACTTTTATAACTCATGTTTTGTCCCTTCCCTCCACAGAGGTTTAACTGATGTACATTTTCTCTTTCTTGGCATTAAGATAACAGAACCAAGCAGTTTGTAGACTGTGCAGGAAAAGAGTAACTTGGTTATTGTAGTTTATTTTCAAACACTCACAGCTGAGGACTCCAAGATACAGTGAGTTCATGAATACTTATTATGTAAATGTGATCAAATCTGCACAAGCTCCACAGTCACATTGGTGCAAGTAACACTAATGGCACCCAGGGCAAAGTTAGGACATGGCGTGCAATTTGACTGCCTGTGGCTGGCGAGCTTCCCGTCTCATGGTTGTCAGGGGTTTCAACTGGTATCATAATAAGGATAAGCAAATAAAACCGTTTGTCTCAAGTTTGAAGTGGTTTGAGCTTATGGCCTGGGAGGAGGAAAAAGCCTTTTCTTGTCAATTCAGATTGCATAAGGGAGCCTATAAAAACTGACTGGAGTTAAAGTAACGTATCAAACTGTCATGATTTGCATTGCAGGGAGGCACTTGCTGAACACACAGTACTGCCGAATGCCTCTGTCATTCAAGGGTTTTTCTTATAGCCCAGGCCCTCTGGATGGGGCTTAACAATTCAGGTTAAGATGACCCTAGTGTTACAGTTCATAGTCCAAATGTTTAGGCTATTTCTATCTCATTACCCATCTGTGCAAAGTATGTGGCTTTCCAGGTGTACTTGTATAACATGCTCTGCTGATGCAGTTTATCCGTCAAGTGTATTAACTCGCATGAATCTTTACAGCCAACACGGGCTGACATGAATAGCAGTCCAGAAGCTGTTCTTGTGTTTGACCTGACTGGTGATGAGGCAGGTGGAGAGGCTGAGAGCCCACTGGCTGTTGAATAACTCATTCACTGTGTAAAATTGATAAATTGGTGAAAATAAATAGATTCTTGAGTAGTCACTTAGGCTTATTGTAGCTGCTGATAGCCTGATAGCTTGAAGTTGATATATGTGATCTCCAAAAGTGTTAAATAAGTATTTCCTTATTTGTGTGGTGCAAAAATGTTGTTTTTACTCAGAGGGAAAGAATATGCACAAGAGCTAGCAAAAGCTGAAGCCTACCTTCCCGTACTTAATACTTGCTGCAGGAGGATGAAGTGTAAAGAGGACAACACTTCCATGTGTAGCTACTTGGTGCCGTTTGAGAACACCTTGGTACCGTTCACTTCATGGCAAAATGAGGGCAGAAGTGGTTGCATGCCTGGTGGGAGAGTAGATGCAGTTTGCTGCTGCTTAAATGTGCCTGCTTGCAGTAAACTCAGCTTTGACTTTTCCGGGTTGATGTGGGTATTACCCTTTAAAAAGGGAAATACGTAAGACAGAGAAGTGTGAATGTAGTGGAGGATGATGAGAGCAAGTCAGGGAAAGAATGTGTTAGGGCAGGTGAGCTGGCTGGTAAGAGCATGCTAATAAGCCACCTGAATGACAAAAGGAGTATCTAGAAAAGTCAGTGTAGGCTTCCATGCAAAAGATGTTGATGGTGTGGAAGGCAGCAGGAAGAAGAGGTGTAACTGAAGGAGAAGCGCCGAGAAAAACTCATTTGATTGAGGATGGCGGACAGGGCTCCAGGCAGCAGAGACAGATTTCCTGTAATGTGGACTTCTGTTCCTGCTATTTAATTTGTTACATGCAAATTTGCATACTTCACTGGCAAGAGATCTGGGGTTTTTGGACAGGAGGACATGACTATAAAGCAGTTTGGGAGACAGGGGTTAGAAGGCAGGTCACACTAGGTCATGGGTAAAATCTGAAGACAAACTGAGATTCAGCGGAGGAGAGTTGAAGAAGGAAGAATGACCAACAGGAAATGAAGCAACAACAATAAACCTGATCCTGAAAAATGCCAGATTGTTTTTCATTCCAGTAGGAATATCTGTCTTGGTTCTCAGGGCAGGACTCCATTTGGTGGGACAGTAAAGAAAACAACTAGTTCTCTGGGGGAAATGTATCGTGCCAGATGTTCAGACACTGGGTGAAGTGCTGTGCTCTTCCTGCTGAAGTCAGATTTAAAATACATGAAATTTAGATTCCTTGGACTAAAGATATGGAATGACAAATGACTCCTACAGACCAGAGAAAAACATACGCACTGTCCTATGCCCATGAAAGGCTAGAGCCCAGTCTCTGTTGCACCAACGCTTCTGCAGCTTCCTAGGCTTGGTTTCCATGTGTGTCGTTCACTGCGGTCCAGTTTCTGCAACTTTCTCTATTGAATGAGAGGTGTGATGGAGACAACAGAGTCTGCTTTGCAGAAATGTGAATCATAACACCAGCTGGGAACTATCCGTATCTGCACTGAGAAAGAAAATACTTCCTAGAAGAGTCATGACACGAGGAAGAAGAGGGACAGAGCTGCTTGTAGTTCCCAGGGCTCCCTTGAGACCAAGGTTTACTTCTTTCATCTTCTCATGTAGCAAGCCTCACAGCCTGTGGTTTCCCTGAGCTGGTTTTAGTGTAACATATGCTTTTTTTTGGAGAATAATAGTTATGTGTTAGCTTGTGTATAATAGTTACGGCTCACTGAATTTTAACAGCCTCATCAGCTGGAGCAGGAAGCACTTTAAACCGCACATTCCCCTTCTAAAAACTTTGTTCAGAAATGACCTTGTTGCCCCACTCACAGCAGAAAAACACAAGATTCAGCAGTAATGGTTTATAGCACAACAGTGGTTTTGGATGCCGCCTGGCTCAGTACTAAATGCATTCAAAGGTACTAAGACAAGTGTCTTATCACAGACATTGATGGCCAGCCATTGATACTCTTTCCATATCTTTTGAGGATTAGATTTTGATCACCAAATGTTGGATTAAGGACCAAGGTCGGCATGCAAAGATGTTAGGATGAATTTAATAATAAGTAGGAACAATGATATGCACTTCCACCTATGGTAGGAGATCTAACTTGCAGTTCTTTTGAAAGAACAGGTGAAATTGTTCTCTTTTTCAAATCCCGGTGAAGAGTTAAAGGCTTTGACTTGCGAAGGTCATTGTACTTCCTGGTAGGTGACAATCTTTTTGTCTCAAAAACATTATCTGGGGGAGAAGGGGAGCAGGAACAAATCTCCGTTGCCCATTTGCTTTTTGTCAGCAATGTAAAATGGGGAAATCTGAGCTTCCAGGCTGACAAATGATTTAACTGTCTAGTAGAAGGAAGGCTGCTTGGTTTGTTTTGCCAGCCATCTATATATTAGAAATATAAAACATCATGTGACAGTATTCTTACAGAAATTTGAGTAATTTCTTCTTGCTTTCCAGCCATCTCTGGTGAGTTTATACTCTTTGCAGCTATGGAGTGCCATTGGGAGGATTAAGTCATGATTTGCCAGTCTTTGACACAAACTAAAATGTATGCAAAGGCTTTGGGGTCTGAGACTTACAGGATATCATGCCAGGACATGCCAAAGAAGCTCTAGGAAGATGGAAACGCTTGTGGTTTTATTAAGAAATGTAAGGAATGTGAAGTATTTCACTTCAATAAATGTCAATCTCTGGCTTCCAGTTCACTACTGAGACAATTTCCTCTTACTTGAGCAGAAGACTGGAAGGATAACAACCAAGCTAGAAAATGAAAGGGAGGAAAATAACGTAGCAATGTTTTTTCCAGTAATTCCATCATCTTCGAGGTACTGACACAGGAGTAGAAATACTGGTTAGGAGAAGAAAATAAAGATGCCTGAGCCTTTCAGAGGCCAAAGTTCACCCTGAAGAACAAGGTAGCACATATTGTTGCGGGATGCTTACTACACAGAAGGTCAACGGCAGTATATACACAAAAGGGCCAAAACTCTGCAAATGAAATTCATGAGCAACCTCAGGAGAAGAGCTGGGGCCAAAACGGTTGAAGGAGAGGGGAAGGGTATAGAGGGAAGAAGGAGAGAAGCACAGGAATGTCACTGAAGTAGCAGATAAGCTGAACCCCTTCCCCACTGGTATTTGCAGACACAATGATCAATACTTTGTCCTGAAAGAGCTGTGTCAACTGGATAGATCTTTCCCTAGGTCAGGGACAAGCTCCTCACTGGAAAGTTTTCTGTGTTTGTCATCCATGACCAGAATTAATTCCCTTCATCTGTTCTCACTGCTTACCTTTTGCTGGCTGGGTCCTACCTTACTGGTGGGTGGGGACATGCCCCCATAGTCACCATGCATTGCAGAAGTAGCTGCCCGATGTGAAAGCTTGGGGTTTTGGCCTTCATCACGGTCAATGGGAATTTGCAGCTCTGTGGCCAAACAGTACCCAGACAGTGAAGGACATTTTAATACCAAATCCATGAACAAATCAATTTACTGCAGTAAGCTACTTAGTGGGCCCATCTGGTAGCTGCTAATTTACAGACTGGGCCATCTGCCACTGTCACAAGCTGGGAAACTAGAAAAGTTACCCAACATAGCCAACAGTTTAGCTTTGTTTTCTCCTTTTTTTTTTTTTTTTTTTTTTTGCCCCTCAATGCTGTGTTTTGTTTCGCTGCTAACTGAGACAGCAGTGGTTTCTGTTCTGAAATGCAGATTTCTCAAACCTTGGATTATCTTGTGCGGCTGGGAGATGCTGCTGCTGTGACGCAGCAGTTGTCCCTGGGTATGTTTATGCAGCATTCGAGCTGCTGACAGCAGGATGGTTTGGGAAGCTGTGTTTCCACCCAGCGCCTGCATATTTTAGCTTGGTGTGAAAGGGTATGAGGAAAACATATTTTAAATGTGTGTTCTTAAAGCCTTACTCCTCTTGAGTTGCAGAATACCTCCTGCTCTAATGGAAACAAAGCAAAGAGGCTGCTCTTTATGATTTAGGCTGCCTGACGTGGAGATCGAATCTGCTAAGAGCTGCAGATTTGTTCTCTTTTTGAGTTGCTTTTGAACATGTGTGGGGAGTGAGAGATGAAGGTAGGTTGCAAATTCTTTGGTAAAGGTCAGCTCCGACGAGTGACGTTTCTGTAGTCCTTGCAAAATGTGTCGTGTCAACGTGGGGTCAGCCAAGCACTGCCGGGGCTCAGGAGGCTGTGACACAGCTACCTGTGTCTGGAATAGGACGTGTCCCCTGGCTCTGTGGCATGCTGCCATGGTGTTCCTCAAGGTGGGCAGTGCTTGCTCGTGTCTTCCTTCGAACAAGAAAGCAAACCAGCCGCCAGCATCATCTCTAAGAGTGCTAGCCCTTCCCTGATGTTGTGCCTGTGCAGTCTGAATGCTTAGTTAAGGCGAGTTTAATTTCTTCTCCTGCTGTGTGGCATCCGTCTCCATGAATGCTCATCTGCTCTGGTTTGGCACTCTCCTCTGCACGAGGGAGCTAATGGTTGTTTTTGTTCAAGGTCTGCATGACTAGGTCTCGTCATCTCCTCTTGGCAGATGCCAGCTCTCAGTGCTTATAACTTGCATATGGTTTTCTATTTGAAGATGATGTGGTAAAACCGAGCTAAGTGTCTTACTACAGTAGAAAATTCTGACTAGGAGAAGCCTTAGTCTGGTTATGGTTTTCCTTTGAGAATATATTTAGGTGCCTTTCAAAAAGGGTTGGAATTTAATCCATTCTTGTTTTGTGCTAAATGGATAGTGTCTTAGACTCTGGCAGCCTGAGCAGTAGAAGTGGTAGCATATAGGATTTACATATTCTTCAACACTTAGCTGTACAGATGGTGAAAACCAAATCAGTGTGATAGACCCAACACTTATCTTCTGAAGGTTTGACCCTGAGAACTCCTTTGGGCTTCTCTGGATTAAAATGGCAGCTCATCCTAAGAGGGGGAAAACTCAGCCACAATAAAGCCCTGCAAAACCAGCTTTTTCATAGACAAGGCAAAGACCCAAAGCCTTTCCTTACTTCATAAGACTAACGGTATTCTACCAACGGGACACAGGGTTTCTACTGGCAGTTTGGGGCTACAATTTCTTTTTCATCTGAGCATGCTTTTCCTCACTTACTATGATTGAATGTGTTATCCTTAGGGGGCACATTAATTGAATTCTCTGTCAGACTCTGCTTTAAGGACTGGGAGGGCCCAGAGGAAAGATTACCAATAGCAGTCCTGTTGCTAATGTGATTAAAAATTTGTGATTAAAAATGTGTTCTGCAGAACAGAAATTGTTGTTGTTCTCCATTGTATTTCCCTGCAAAGATATAACACTGATGCTGACTGCAGAAGCAACAGGTCATACGTGTTTAATTTGAACAGCTATAAAAAGAAACTTGCAGTAGGGCTGCTTGTTAGAACTTTAATAAATAAAAGTTGTTATCATAGCTCAGTATAATCCCAAGGATATCTCTTCATGGGTTCTTCCTGGAACCCAAGCTATCAAAAAGTTAAGCTAGGCAGTTGTGTTAAGAGCAGATTAGATCTGAAAGGCAGAATTATCTTTTTTATGATAGAATTTGGGTGCTGAGCTCTGATCTGTTTTGACCTCACAAAGCTCGTATGTCAATTCTGCTAGACTATTCTACAGCTGGGGACTAAAGGCTCAAATGAAATAACCAGCCCAAGGTTACTCTAGGTTTCTTTGGAACCATTGTGGTGGGTGCTATGCTCATGAAACTCTCATTATATCTTGATGTTTCCCTGCTGGAGACATAATGAACAGGATGGCTATTTGTCTGAGTGGAGAGGCCCTTCAGGTGCAGCTAATTTGGGTTAACGCGGCTGTGAAGACACAGGCTCTGCCCCAGCAGTGTCTCATTTCTCATAAGGCTGTAAATGAGGCTGAGATGCTTCTTGGCTCTGAGTAAGAAGAGAGAAGGGAGGATAGAGAATAGCTTTTGAGGAAGAGGAGTTCTTAGCTTTCAAGTGTAGACTTGATGTTTTGGTGTTCTGGTCTACCTTCTGTGCCACGCAGGAGTCTGAGGGTGAGTTTTATGTGCCTGCTGTCCTGGGGTGCTCATGGAGGGTCCCTGGCCAGATGCTGGATTGACTGGGTCTTTGTGCTATTGAGAGAGCTGAAGGGCTCCTGATTTTTGTGATGATCCAGTGACCCTGCTAGAAGACACTTTAATGTTTTTGATGTAGACCTGAATGTGAAGACAGGTAGACATCCCGCTATAAGACTACAAAATGCCTTTTAGGAGTGTAGTCTGTTTTATTGAAGTCTGTGGCTTGTTTTTGCTTGCTGTTGTCAGGAATGTGCTCCTGGGAGAGGCACTACACCTCCTGCAGCGTTTGAACTGGAGGAAATTGGCCACAGCACCAAGAGCTGTGTTTTCTTTCTCCTGTGATTCTACAGCTTTTCCACCTCTCTGGTCGTACACTGTGAGTATGGCATTGCTGAAACACTAAAACACCCACTGCAATTAAGTCTTAGCTATTTAATAAGCGCAATAATGTGAAGAGTTGGATGTATACGCTCTAGTTGACTTTCCATGTCTGAAAGTAAGTTGAAGAGCTACCTGGGGCTTAGAGCTTTGCAATGTGTCTAATTTGGAAATGACAGTTGAGGGAGGGGCTTCAGCCTCATTTGTGTGGGTTCTGCTGGCATTCTGCAGTGAGAATGGACCAACATAATGTCCTTGTATTTATTGCTCTGGAAGATACTCCACAGGGAAGCAAAGCACATTTGTTTTCAGAATAAGTTAATCATTGACTTATTTGTGGCTATTGCTTTCCTTATTGCAAGTTTCTTATTAAAACTTCAGGTGTGTCTCTATCTGACGTTTTTCATCTATAATTTCAAAGCTTTGTTTGTTTTACAGAAGGAGTAAAATCTTGTCATATGTAAAGTATCCTGAAAAGTCTTGAGCAAGGATGTATGCAAATGCAACTTCAGCTTCTGAGCTGCAGGGAGTTTCACACAGTGAGGGGAAAGATATTTGCAAGAGACAAAATGTACCTTTAAAAACTTCTTTAAAAAGTATAGGACCTTCTGTTTGATTTTTTTGGTTTGTTTTAGTTATTGCTGCCTGTCTGTCACTACCCCTGTGTATTTCACCTTGTAAAATAATCATGTAGAAGCTCAAGGGACTGGCAGTACAATAATCTAACAAGATATAATAACATATTGTCTGTTGTCTTTGAGTTGGCCAACAGTTTCTTACTTTGTGAGTTCCTTTGATGCAGAGAAGAGCACAGTTCCAGCTGGCAACACTTGGATTTTGGGTACCTGGAATGTCCCATTAGAGCTTTGATTTTTCTCGCTCTAGGAAGTGGGTTTAAGTTGGTCTTACAAAGAATTCCAGGATCTTCTCAGGGCCAAAAATTTAGTTGGACTTGAACTGTTGTGAACAGAAATGGAGATCTTGTAGGCAAGAATATGCACAGTGAGTAATGGATAATCTCTTTGGTGAACAAATGGATGAGATGGGAGTCCTACACACAGACCCAAGTGTTTTGTTGGATTAGTGGTAGAATGCTGTGCTGAATTTAAGATGATACAAAGGAAGATTCAAGAATCAACTTCATATGAAAGAGGAAGCTGGCTTGAGACTCAGGCTGGTACGTAAGGAAAATCTGCCATTGTTTTGTATCTTCCTCAGTTTGTGCTGGGCTCAAATGCCAGTATGAGTGGTGAGGCACTGAGCATCGGCAATTGTTCGTTTTCTCTGAACTGGATGCTTTGAGACATTTGGTGTCCTTGTCTAGAGGCTGTGGTATTGTGATGCTGTTGCTGCTGCCTGTAGTGGAGCTGGGCAGGAATGAGTAGGGAATGGGGCTCCATTGGAGAGAGACAAGTTGGGAAGCTGTCACTGCCTTTGTCAGATAATCTTTTTAGAAATAAATCTGTTATGACACGGTTTTTCCAGACTCCTAGATACAGCCATCTCTTGGGGGTGCCCAGCCTTTGTTTTTCAGAAGCTATGAGTAATGAGCTCTTAACTGCAGTGATGTTTAGAGATTAGTGAACATTTCCCCCAAGCTCAGTAACGAGATGTCATATATAGCAAAATGACTTATTTTAAGGTTAGTGTAAATCTTGAAATGGAATAGTTCAACCTAATCAAGCAATGCAGTGTTTTAATAAAACTGCCAAGAAAGGAGTAAGGACTGCGGTTGTGTTGATTATTGCATCGAATAAATCTTTCAAGCTCTGTGCAGAAACAGGGACAAAACAGAAGGCAAGCTGGCTTTCATATTCCAGGCTCAACAATGTATCAGTGCTTTAAGACTGCCTGCTGCTTACAGTTTGAGCAAAAGGTGATCTTTCTGTTTTTTTTCCCCGCAAAATAATGCTGTCATGCCCCTAAAGGGACAATTTTAGCTCTAGTGTATTTGAGCTTAACTGGTATGGATTTGAGTGGGAGCATGTATAGAAGTTTAAGTTGGTCCTTGCTGAATCCTTGTTAGTGGTGTTCATTTGACACTCAACTCGTTTTTCTGTAATGTAATCCTCCTCGCTGCTATTGCCAGGGCTTCCTACAGAAGCTTTATGCAAAGGTAAGCCTCTGACTAGGGTTGCTCCGAGACTACTAATTGCCCACATGCCTGAAAAGACATGTGTATTTATACCATGATATATTCCAGGGCTTTGAGCCCAAAGATATCTATGCCTGTGGCCCCTTCACAGGTGAATGAGATTGTGGCTGATGGCACTTATCCCTCTCACATGGCTTTCTTATCCAGATGCCTTGCAGCAATGGAGGCGTTCGTGCTGTGCGTGATGGTAGTTTTATGATGCTTATGTCAGAGTTGTGCGGAGGAGTCATCTTTGGCAGGTTGGCGTTGTCAGGCCTTTGGCTTGGTCACACACTAGGAGGAGTGGAGGCGTCTGGCAGGAGGAAAGATCATCATTTATTTTCTGTATGATGGATACGGTTATTCCTTCATAATTAAACTTTTGCTTAGCTTGGGGTTTTCTGATGTAATGATAGTCCAATTTTTGTGTTCTTAACTTTTCCTAGGGAACTCTGAAGTGTGGCTTAAAGCCAAATCTGGTTTTATTTTTTTCCATTCAGCTGTCAGTCAGTTGACTACATTTTGTTGACTACATGATGAACAGCTTTAATTTTAGCTCCCAACAAAAAGTGGGGTTTTTTTGTGTTTTTTTTTTTTTTTTTTGTGCTGTCTCTGTTCAGCTTTAGGAAAGGAGCTTAGTGAGCTCTACTGACTCAAGATATGCACTGACTTGTGTGAGAATGCAGCACTTGACTTGTCTGGGTATGGCCAAGGCTGCTGGTAGGACTTGTAAGCTAAGACTTATGAAGTATTATAAAACCAAACCCTCTGTGTGTACCAGATGGTGTCCCTGTGCATTAGGCAATTAAGGAATTGCAGTTAAGTCAGGTGGTCATCTTGCTTGCTGTGACACCTGGCATATATCCATTATTGCTTAACTGAAGAAATGTGAAGCAGCCACATGTAGCATTTGGAAACAAATAGGAAAAAGGATCTGTCTTTCAGACACATCAAACCTTCATTCTTCAAACAAAATGTATTAGTGACCAGCATCTCCTCTGAACCATAGCCTTTTCATCAGAATGTCGTGGGTTGTTGTGTTGTTTTGTTTTGCTTTTTTTTGCCAGTGTGCAACATCTCCGCTGTTGCCCACACACAAGTGTCAAGAGCTGAACCAGATGCTGCTCAAGGCCAAGTTGACTTACCTGCTTCCCCCAGCTCTTTGGGTGGGTGTGTATTTGAACTCTGAGAAACGCACATCAAAAGCTGCAGATAATAAACATTCCTGTCCAGTGAGGAGAAAAGATAAACTCCATGTTATTGGCATTTCTACTCAGAGAGAGGGCTGGGTGAGGGTTTGGGTGAGATTTGCCAGCTGTTGCCCCATCAGTGAATGAAGGAGGTGTGGGCTGCAGAAGTGTTTCCTGTGTGAACTAGAATTCAGCCCTGGTCCTAGCTGAGGGCCTTTGTGATGGGTTTTGCCTAATGTTACAGGCATCCTCACTCTGAGTTACAGTATTTATTAGGTTGAAAGGGATAATCTAGTCTAAACCTCCTGCTGCAGCAGGAGCACTGAGAGCAGGTTGCTCAGGACTGTGTCCAGTTGGGGTGTGAATATCCCCACAGGTGGAGACTCTACAACATCTCTGGGCAGCCTATTCCAGTATTTGACCACTGTCACAGTCAAAAAGCATTTTCTTGTGTTCAGAGGGAATTTTATGTGTTTTGGCTTGTGCCCATTGCCTCTTGTCCCACCGGCGGGCACTAATGAGCCTCCTCCTCCTCCTTCATTCACTCGCATCAGGTCCTTAGACACATTCATACAATCGTCCCTGAACCTTCTCTTCTCCATGCTGAGCTGTCCCACCTAACTAAGCCTCTCTTCATATGAGACACTATTTGTGGCATGCATAAAGCTAGACTTCTTGTATCAGACAAGAAATGCCCGTAATGGAAGGGAGAGAGGGAAAACTGAATAGTATATAGGCTTTGAGTGATGTGCATTTCAGTGATGGGTTGTAGGGGGACAAAATGTTTTACAAAGTCAGGTAGAGGGCAGTAAGGAAGATGGGTTCTGGATGAATAAATGGCCACAAGGAATTTTAAGTTCAGATACTGGAAAGGGTGAGAACTTGTTCTGGCTAAATGATGGGTGGAAAATACTTTGTCCAAAACTGTGGACTCAAAGATTGATATATTTTTTCCTTAGTGGGTTATTTTGACTCCAGTGATTTGGAGATGTGAGTGGGTATAGATGTATAAGACCTTGCAATCACACTTTCTTTGCAGTGTAGAGATGCAGCTCATGAGATGAGCAGCCAGGTCTTTAGGGAAAGAAAGACCTTACCTTGCAGTTTGCCACAACCCGAGCCTGTGACCGAACTCTAGTATATAGCACTTGAGACCTCACAAACCTGGGAAAACAGATTATGTTTTAAAAAACCTTGGGGGCTGTGAGTACCTCTGCTTTTTCACCCCATCAAAACTGTACTGCTATAGAAGTTGTTTTCCACCAGCTCCTATCGTCACTAACTCAACCCTTCAGATAAATCCTGTGTTGTACACTCTGAAACTTGCTCTGAAGAGGTTAGTACCAGCAGCTCCTGCTCATGTTAAACGTACATTTGGTAGTGAATGTGGTGGTGCTTCAGAAGACAAGGCAGCAAGGGTGAGCAGCAAAGATCTTCCTGTGCAGGTAAATCAGCTTCATATGTGGTCACTGAACAGAGTGGTGGCAGTGATCCTGTGAAGAAAAGCCCTTGGAATGCCTTTTGAGCACCTAGCATTGCAAAATAGCCAACCTGCTCTCTTTTATCTCCATGTTCCCCAAACTATGGGTGCAAAAATCACCCCAGGTAAGGCTATTTTGAGGTTTTTTTAAAGGGTGAAATCCACCAGTAGCCCGTAAATCTGGTTACTGCAATAACAATAGTATTGGTATGGTTTTCTGCTTGTGCCACTCATACTATTTCTTCTCAACAGCTTTTTTTTATGAGCCCCTCCCTTTCATGCTTTCCTACAGGAAAGTTACACAAACATCAAGATCAATGGAAGATCAGCAACATTTTTTTTATGCACAAAATGGCAACTTTTCTTGCCAAGGCTCTTTGTTCCTGCTCCTTCTTCAATCAATTTAACCTGGAGCATTGATGTGAGTTGGCATTCCTCAATGCTTTTATGTCTGTTTGGCTATTATGTTGTGACATTGCTGTCCAGTGACAAGCGCTGTATTTTCCTGTGAAATAAGCGGCTTCTGGAAATCTTTCAAATCCTACATTGACAAGCAGGTTCCTGGTCTGGTTTTTTGGTTTGTTTGTTGATTTTTTTTTTTTTTTTTTTTTTTTTTTAATTTGCCTTTGGCTATCAGATGGTACTAGAAAACGCAGAGGAAAAGCATGATAAAACATTAAGTGACCTGCAGTGCCACTGAAAGAGTACCAGGGAATGATGTTACTACAGCCCTGCCTCCATGACCACGACATTCGTGCTGAGATTATCAATGGTAAATCCAATAATATCAATAGATGTTATTATGAATGCAGCATAAATCATGCACGGATGGAGAACTGAAGCTGAAATCACACCACGTTCGCCTTCAGGAGGGTGCACTGCAGAACGTTCAGCAATTATTTTGGGAGCAAAGCTGTCGGTACCGTCTGACAGCTTCTCCCCACTGCAGACCTGCGGTACCACCTGCCAGCAAAGCCTCTCGTGGGGTGGCAGGTCCCAGCAGGAGCATCTTGTGTGTGGCTTGGAGTAGAGCAGGGAACAGCGGGGCAAGTCCTGATGGGCTGAGGGCTGTAGCTTGAATTTCTCTTGCTAGTACATGTCCTAGCAAGTGCTCATTAGCTGTTCATAGAAGTTGGCATGGCTTGTGTATTTACAGCTTCTGATTGCGTTTCGGATGAAGAGCTTTAACGCCAGAGTCCACTATCTCCAAACTGCCGTTTGAAAGCGGTGTTATATTTAGCTGTTTTTTATTACGAGCAACTTCAGCAGTTGAAATCGGACCTTGGGGCTTCAAAGCAGCTGCTTGGTTAAGGAAGCATTGCTGAATAAAAGCTCCCTGCTTTGCTACCCTCCCCCTGCTTTTCTACACTCCCAGCTGTGTCAGCCCAGCAGCAAGGAAGGGAAGTTGGCCTTGAAGTGAGTCTAAAGAGGAAAGAGAGCGAGAAGAGGAGAGGTGGAGTTAGCCGGCTAAATGCAATAGCAGCCCGCAGCGTGGGAAGATGAGAAAGCAGAAGCAAAGAGACTGCTGCTTGAATCTCTGTGTGGGTGAGCTCTGCGGAGCAAGGGCTGAATAGAGGGGAGGACCAAGGAGTTTAAAGACTGAACACACTCAGTGGAAAGGCAGGGATTATGCTCCTTTTTCTTTCTGGAATAACAATCAAAGGAAGAAGGTAAGCGTGACAAGGAGGAAGTGAGTGAAATCAGTGCGACATTCCAGTTGGAATATGAGCCTTGAACAAAGGACTGTAAAACAGGTGGATGCCCTAAAGTTTTAGTGTAATGCAGGAAGCAAAGAACAATAAATGGGCATGTGACAATATCGTAGGCATGATACTCTGATTTGACTATATTTTAATTTTGGTTGTGTAACTCTGTGCTCTAAGCTGTCACTGGCAATACTCAATTTAATCCTTAATGCAGCCCGTTATGGTCTTTCAGAGTAGGAAACTAGCTGGCAAATACAATTTCTTTTTTTTTCTTTCTTTTTTTTTTTTTTTTAAAAAAAAGAAGAGATTAGCAGAAGCCCAGAGATGATAGGATGACATTTACTTTCTATAGCACTCTTGTCTCCAATAGAGAACAGTGTGGCTTTTAGCCAAGTCTAACACGTTGAAGTTGAATTCCACAGATTTTAGGCAGCTTGAGGTCAATAAAATGGAGCCAACTCTTAAATGCACTGAGTAAAAGTGGCCCATCTCAAAGGTCACTTTGAACTGCTGCAAGTGACTTTACTGCGGCTTCAAAGGCTTGGAGGGAGTTGAAAATTTGTACAAAAGTAAACAACGTCAGGGGAAAACCTTGTTTATACCTTCTAGGGTAATGCAATAGCTAGTCTGCAATTCCATTTTGTCAAAAGTGCTGCTGCTATATATGCAATCAGTCCCCTGTGATTGCTAATGGCCCTTATCTTTCATTAAGGGAGTATTCCCCCCCTTTTGAACTGGAAGAAGGTGGAGCACAAAAGTGGCTTGCTCAGCTTTTCCACAGTAGTTGAAGTAGGTACTTAATGTGGGGTCCTGTGCCCCAGCCAGCATCTTACCACAGAGACATGGCTTTTATCTGAGATCTGCAAGGCTGGTAATGGGGTTGGGGTTGAGTGGTTGTTCCAAGAGGGTGGTCAGAGGGACGGGACCATTTTCTCGCTGTGCTGCAGAGCAGCTGTGAGCGCAGCCCCCCAGTCCAGCTGGATCTACCCTTGGTTACCAAACCCACAACTGTTTTGGCAGCGCTGGGTAACCGCAGCGCTTTGCTTACCCTTTCTTTCCTTTGGCAATGGTAACAGACCAGTGACTCACTAGAAAAAACACAAAACTTTCTCCAAAGAATTTTCAGATTTCTGTGTGCCTCTGAATTATTTGGTGCTGCCAGCCAGGTACTGCTAAGGTGTTAACAGGGAAGGGCTGAACCTCACTGTTCTAGTTTGCTCATTTTTACTGAGGAGAAGACAAGGTTGGTGTTTAGAAGTCAGAAGTACTGGGCTCTTTAACTAAGCGGTGTTTGTGAAGGTGCTAAGTGTCACATCATTTTGGAGGAAAGGTCCTGGCTTTCCAGCTGCCCCCCAGTCCACTAATGACCTGCTGGTGAGTCCCCAGAAGGATGCAAGAGCTGCTCCTGGGAACTTCACTCCAGACCTGTGAAGCTGCTGGCTGGAGAGCAGTGAGGAAAACACATACGGGGCTTTGCACGACCAAAATGAGACAATATTGTTCCTTAGTCTTGCTGTAGCTTCATGTTTTTCCCTTTTTGATGGTCAGTTTTATTTTAAGACACTTGCTCTTTATCGTGAGTTCTCAGTTTGGGCGGGCAGTAGAGACAATGAGCCCCCACATACTCCTCTCTTCTTGCCTCATGGAGCCCATGTATAGTAGGTCTGTAAGAGTATAGCAACTCAGCTATAAGTGTGGCTTTCAACATACTGAAATTGCAGGCTTGATTTCAGCGTGGCTGGCTTAAAAGCGGAACAGCTTTCCTTCTGCTTTGTCTTCTGGCAGAATGCCAGGCTCCCTCAGCTTCCTGCTGTGGTTGTGGTGGCTTTCTGAATGATAGAATAAATCCACTTCTTTTTTTTTCTTTCTCCTTCCTAGCTCTCCCTTGAGGGACTCATGAAAGCCCTGCTCTCTGAAAGGCACGTTAGAAGCCTTAAAATGCATAAGAGTATCAAAGAGTGACGTGACAGAATAATCTGCATAATCAGATTTTTGAGTTTTATCTAGGCTTTTTTGCAGAAAAGGCTGTGTATGACATGTTCTGTGCTGAAATCTGCACTGTGACCTCCTCTTTCACCCCTTTTTCTTTTTATTTAGCATGCAACAAATGTATCTTTTTGGCCTAACTGGCATGCAAAAACTTTTGGAGGCCAGATGAGAATTCAAAGTGACTCTTCAAGTTGCAGAGGCCTGAAATAAATGGGATTAGTTGATTTTTTAAGACAGAAGAGTATCCTTGCTGGCAAAAAGGTACCAAATGAGAAATGGTGAATAAATCAGCTTTCTTAATGAGGTTTCAGGAGTCAGTGGATCACATGAACGTGGATTGGATGTTCATGTTTCTTGTGGCTTTGATTTCTATGATTCCATGAAAAGCAAAAGGAGTAAGTTGGGTAAAGTATGGAGGTGATAATGAACATCACCAAGCTTGGCTGAATTAAAAAAAAAAAAAAAAAAAATTGTGATGGGTGAGGCTCTATGGATAGGTGGATCAATGCCAAGGATGCAGACCTCCAAACCGCATTCTCTTTGCAGTGGTCCTGATAATGCCGGGTAGGACAGAGTGAAATGCTGCCTCTTCTAGGGGCAACGGTAGCAAGGAGGTACATTTTTATGCTGGGGGATTTGCAATTTTATGCAATCCATTGCATTGCAGCTGAGACTTGGACTTGCGTTTGCTTGCCCATGAGGTCTCAAAAACCAAATGTCGAAAAGGTGATTCTGAGAAAGGCAGGGATTTGCAGGCTTTGAGATTAACTTTTTTAAAAAATTAGTGGTATGAATGGGCACAAAACATAGGATGGAATAATGTTTTGTGCCACCTGTGACTTATTAGGTGATAACAGTGATGAAAACAATTAGTATTTCATATCTTATTACCTTAGCCTGGGGAAGGGTAAATCCAGGTCTATACATCTGTGCTTTGCTGTAGCTTTCTTAGGGAGAATCCTAGAAGCTGTATCCTTTGAGGGAGCGAAGAATGAATATACAATGATTGCACTAGTCAACCTAGTTTGTGAAAATATGGTGTTTTCCAGGAACACATAAAAACAGCAGCTCAGTTTTGAAGTTCACTCGTTCCTGCAGCTTCTCCAAAGAGGTTGAAATGCTTCTGTAACAGAAGTGACCCAGGAGATGGGGTTCATCACTGCCTTCCCCCACCTCTCGGCTGCTGCTTGGAGTCTGAGGCATTTAAATGACTTGTCCTTAAATTCTTTAGCGTCTCCGATGCCAGCGTGGGAGAGCTCAGCTGTGATTTACAGGCCAGTTGTGTGTCCCCAGCTCACAGACCCTCGCAGCTTGAGCTCTACGTCTGTGTAAATCCCACCTTTGGCTCCAGTGGCTACTGAGTGGCCATGAGCCCCCGCCTTATGCCCTCTCCTTTAACTGCTAGTGGGTTAGATATGTTGGTGGTAGCTGTTCACCTTGTCTGTGGTTTACTTTTCAGGCCAATTTGTTTGGCAAAGCTCTAGCAAGCTGTATAGAAACGTAGCTATCTACAGCTCACCTCTGCAAGCTTTTGCTTCAGTTGAAAAAAATGCCTTTACTCTTTACCTATCCTGAGCTGAATGCTTTCTTCAGAAATGTGGAACAAGTCCTGCTTTTGGCTGAATTCTGTGTTAGTCTATTATAGAAATTAGGCAGCTGCCTTAAATGTCTGCCAAGGGGCAAAAACCTACTTCTTGCCATTAACGCTTTTAACAAATGAGATCAGCAGGTCCGTGACCACCTGGGCCCCTGCTGCTACAAACACTGCGCAGCAGATTCACGTGGCCATCAAAATCCTGAATGAGTTCAGTTTCCCCTGAACTAATCTGCTGTTTTAGAAGTGACCTACTTGAAAATACAGCCAGTAATGCAATTATCATCAGGAAACAACTCACCTTCTGTTGCCTGATTATATTTTCCGTGTATACTTAGTCCATTGGAAAGAAGCTGTGTTGGATGGCACGCTGAGTTTCCCCTTAATTACTGTTGCATGGTAATTGCCATGTAATTATATTGTTATGAATATAATGTGCATGTATTATTGTGGGGCAGTGATTTATGGAATGTAAGCATATTTTAAAAGTGTTATAAATGTTCTTCACACAGGATTGCTAAGCCCTTTAATGACAGTGGTCTTTCACAGCTATTCAGTGTTCTAATTTTCCTGTTTAAGGTCCATTGTAATAATACTACTTCATCATCCAGTCAATATCCTGGAAATTACTCTGGCTGGTTGTGGTGAGGTGTCTAAAGATCCTCATCACGCTTCCAAAATGGAAAAAAAAAAAATGCTAGTGCAGAAATAAATCAGGCATACTAATAAACAGGTTGAAGGACTTCTATTAGGAGTATTTTGGAACTGATGTATGCTTCAAGGTGCTTAGTGTATGCTGGTTAAAAAAAGGACTGGTTAGTAATCCCATTGCTGAAAGGATGTTGGTTCAGTTACATGTTAGAGTCTGACCTGTGCACACAGGAGTAGTGACTCCGTGTAATCCTTTCTTTCTGACAGCACACATGACAGCTTTGCCAGGGTGCTTCTGAAAATTAAATTTACCCTGAGAGGACAAAGCACCTCTGGAGACTCACCTTTGTATGAATTAATTTCTTTAATAGGTAATGACCCTAAAGGGGCAAAAAAAAAGGTCTTAAACCCTTTACTGTGGCAAATACATGTGGCTTTGTAGCACTAGAAACTGTTATGTGTGGAGATGGTGTGGATTAAAAGCTAGCAATGCTCGAGTGTGGTGAGCAGGGTAGCATCGCAGATGGAAATTTGGAAGCATAATAATTGCAGCATTGCTAACTCTAACCTTGGTTCAAGATGTAAAGAAGATATTTGTAGTGGTTTGTTTTTGCTCCAGGATGTTTACTCATAATTTACCATGTTACTCCCCTGCTGTTAACATGCTCTGCACATCTGCCCTATTTTACTGCTACTGGTGATGGGATCACCTGTCTTCTCCTGTGTGCTTTCTTTCTCAGCATCTCTTTGGCAGGGTGACACTTGGTGCAGATGTAGAGCCAGGTGTGACACTCACTTATTTCAGCTTATGTGGTTATATACTGTCATCTCCCATTTGCTGGAATGTTAATATGGTCCCATGCTGCAGTCCTGTGCCTCGCCATACCTGGGAGAAGAAAGAACAGCAGCAGCCCAGCAGTGGCAATGCAAGACCAGCAAGGTTCTTTGGAGGACAGGGTATCAGATTTAGTGCAACACAAAACAGAAGGTATTACAGAAAACAGGGAAGACAGAACCTCTATTTTGTCACAGGGTTTGCATATCTTTCGGCCACTGTGTCATAGGGACAACTGAAAAGGGGAGTCTGTGTCTACATGTTAGCCTGTACTTGCCCTTGCTGCCCTGGTGATTGCAGAGGAAATTACAGTCCCAGAGATCCGTGGCTGATGAAAGAAGTTGCAAAGAGGAGAGGCACCTACTTGGCAAGATCTTTTGCAGTAAGTACTATATGATGGCTGATTGTAAGTTGTCTGGGAAAGGCTTTCTGAACAGCATAGTTCCTGGAATTAAGATTATTTTCATCCTTCCAGATTTCTGTGGCATATCTTGTGCAAGTTAAAGCTGTATTAAAAAAAAAAAAAACAAACAACACTCCAGTTTTGTGGTTGTGCTAATGCACAACTGCTACTCTTGCCGTATATTTCCAAATTTAGCAAAACTGAAATGACTGGACAAAACTCAGCTTCATCTCTGTATTTCGAATGGAACCAAACATGATGAAATTAAGTATGACTAAACTGTCTTATCTTGAGTTAAATTTGTATGTGGGCTTTGGTTCACTGCTATGAACAAAGAGTGAGGCTGGCTGTGAAGAGGACAAAGAGCACATCACAAACACATGGAATTGCTTTGACATGCTGCACAGCAAGGGCAATGGCTTTGCTGAAACTTAGCCAGACAGCTACATCGCTTTTCTGCAAACATGCAACTAAGATAATTCTTTATAAGCCTTCATGTAGTTGTATCACTATTTTTATAATTCCTTATTCACAGCTCAGGCGCTAGGCAGATGATGACATGGAAGTCCCATGCTCACTGTCCTGGCAGCTGCACACAGCTGTTTACTAATCTGGAGCAGGGCAGACTATAGCAAGGGATCCTTGGTCACTATTTTCCTACCTCTTACCTTTGTCAGGTCAGCTATTCTGTGCTTTGCATCTTCCCTATACTCTGATTTTTGTCTCCTGTTGGATATGAGACAGCAAGGTTTGATTACGTAATTTTACACTGTCCTTTTAACTTTTTTTTTTTCTTTGAGACTCGTGTTTCTTGGACTCTGGGATTCCACCCAGGACACACATGCACAGCTTGTCTGTTGTTACTGGCACGGAGCAGCCTCTGTACTTTGCTAAGCCAGCATCTCTTGTACGAGTTTTGCAGAAGAGATGAACTGAGCCTTGTAGGATGCTGAGCCTCAAACATAGCTAGCGCTTCCCCCAGGGCTGGGGAAATAGCTGCTTTTGTATTTTTTGCTGAACCATTCCCTTGTGCAGTGTGCTCCCCTTTGAGGACAAGGGCAGGTGATCCCTTACAGATGTCACTGATAAGCTGATGCACCAGCTACCTTTTGTGCTCAGTTACATGTATGTGGTACTACTGCTCCTCTGGGCAGAGTCCAGAATAAAACCCCAGAGTGGCTGTTGCTGCTGGCACATCTCACTTTTTAAGGTTTTTCTCAAGCCTTCTTCCCTGGGGAGGAGCAAAGCAAAGTTCATCAAGCAAAATATCTGCTTTCTCCATTGCTGGCTAGAACATAATTTTCACTTGGAGTGGATTAACCTTGACTGGACACCAGGTCCCCACCAAGCCACTCTCTTGCTCCCCCTCCTCAGCAGGACAGGGGATAAAATAAGGTGAAAAAGCTCGTGGGTTTAGATAAGGACAGGGAGATCACTTGCCAGTCAGTCACAGAGAAAACAGACTTGACTTGGTGAAGTTTAATTTATTGCCAATTAAAAATAGAGTGGGATAGTAACAAACAAACAAAACCTCAACAAAACCGAACAAAAAACCCCCCCACAAATCCCAAACAACAACAAAACAACCCCAACAAAGCTAAAACACCTTCTTCCCACGCCTCCTTGAGAAGTTATGGGGAAACAGGGGTTTGGTTTGGGGCTTTTTTTTTTTGCAGGGGGGGCGGGGTGGTGGGTTGGTTTGTGTGTGTTTTGTGTTGGTTTTTTTTCTTACCCCCTTACTAACAGTAGGAAAACACGAGGCTCTCCCTTAAGACCTGAATAAACCACTAATCTCTGCATCCAGTATTTTCCTCCTCTTCTACCACTGATGCTAAGAAAGCAGCCTGAAGAGTGCGAGATGCTGCTAAGAAGGCTCATTTTGCTCACTGGAGTCTGTATTGGCCACAGTTAATTAAGGCTGATTACCGCGAGTGACTTTAAACCAACATCTTTAAGGCAAAGAGCACTTTGAGCTTGCGGGAGTGCCTTCCATCTGTAGTTTGATGTGCTTCTATCTGAGAAATGATTGTGCCTTCTGTAGTCATCTCTTGTGGACTGAATGTTCTGCCAGTGGTGGGACAGTTGTAGATTTTCTAATGACTTTTCTATGCTGTGATTATGTCAGTTTGTGTAGGAGTGGCAGAAAATAGCAGCTGTTTAACATGAGATGATCCATTCAGCTGCAGTGTCAAGAAGTCTTAGTAGTGGGCTCGAGTTGATGAAAAAGGGGGTTTTCACACAGAGATTAAACTGGTGGGAAGAAGGGGGTAAATAGCATTTTCTGAATAATCATTTGTCTGTTTCCTCTGGAAACTGAAGACTTTGTTTAAATAGCATCCTTCACACAACATATTTGTTGTAGTAAATACTATGCTACGGAAAGTAATGCCTGCAGGAGTGTGGATGCAGGGGCTTGACTGTTCTGGTCTGCTGTCCTTAAACAAGACTCCAGCCTGTGGTGCTCCTAGCTAGTAGTCCTAATTTTCTGTTTACAGAATGATCTCAATCTTCTGTCATGGAAATAAAAATAAAGTTGAGAGAAGCAAGAAATAAACAGCTGGTAGCTTTTTACGCTTGTGCTCATTTTGATCCTCGCATCCTGCTGTTCATCGTGATTCAACCCCCTGCCTCCAATACAAGCGTTGAGCTTTCTAAAATTCACTTATACAGGTTATTTCAATAAACTTCACATGTAGCTTGCAAATATTTGTTAATGAGTGAACCTATTAAGCTGGTGGTGTTCGGAGTTTTTTTTGTGTGTACTCCTGAATTGCAAGTTGCAGTTTCTTTTCTTGTTCTTGTAATCTACCGCAGTATGCAACTGTAGAATTGCACCTTTCTAACCTTGTGAAATTATTCTTCGATGTTGTCCTCCGTATGGTAAGTGATGCAGTTGTATTTCCACAGTTGCAAGGTTGCCTGTTTCTCTTGATTGCTTTCTTAGTATGTAAGAGTTCCTATAATATCCTTTAAGGAAGATGCTGGTGGTCCAGTATGATGTGTTGGCATGGCTTAAATATCTAACCCTTGGAAACTAAGTGTGGTTGCTTCACATAGAAATAATCGGAGAAAGTAAGGCTCCGTGTGGAGTTTAACAGCAGACAGACAGGGGTGGCTCCATTCTCATAGGTGTCTTAGACCTGTATTTGCAGTGCAGATTTTGCTTCTGCAAGTCCTCCCTTGTTGTTGCCAAGGCAGATGTTTCACTGTGGTCTGGAACGACTCTTCCACATCCATGTTTGCACATAGTTATTGTCCTGCAGGGTGAAGAGCAGTTTCAGCATCAGGTCCCAGGTTTGTGTGTTTTTAGTTCCTGGTACGTGTTCTGTGATGCTCACAACAGATTTGTCTATCTGCATCTCTGCAATGAGGAGGCTGCACTTCACAGCCTTCCATGGGACTTTGTGTGTTGAAATCTTTTACTGCATGGTCATTTTTCCAGGAGGGGGGTTGATTTGGACCAGAGCTCCTTTGGCAGCTAGGGAATATCCTTACATTCAGCTCCTTCTATGGGAGGTTCAGCCAGGCAGAACAACCTGGCCTTGCTTCTACTGTAATAGCTGCTTTTTCTTGATATGCAATACAGCAAATAACTTTGTTTTGAGCATGTGAAGAGCCCTCTTTGTATTTGGGTTAAAGGTCTCTCTAATGGCTGTGATACCTTCTCCTTTCTGGTCCCAAATATGAAAATTAGGTGCAGCTGAATCAAATAAATTATTTATAAGTCTTTTATGTGAATTGAAGCTGCACACTTTTGGAACAGTTTTGAAACAGGCTTTATGTTGCTCCCCCTCTCACCCTTCTCCAGTCATTTGCAATTCACATGGCACCCAGCTGATGAGCCTGCAAGTGTTATTCAGAAATCATTGAAATACTAAAAGAGAGCTTAGGTATCTATTTGGCCCCAAAAGTGTTTCTGTTCTGGGAGCTCAGAACAGAAGCTGCTGATGGAGTGAATTTGAAAACTAGGTCTTGCTACATTCACAGGGATTTGCTCCCTGGAGGTGAGTTGGTTTTGAAGTGGGATGTACATGTATTTGACACTAAAATATGGTAGTTTTGTTGTTTATTTCCCATTGCCTTCAAAAATAATTACTTTAAACCTTCTAGGAAAATACTGACAACCTAATTCAACTGAGTAGGGCTTTTTTTCAGGCTGGCAGAAAATAAAAATCTTGATGATAACTCTTTGCTGATGATGTGCCTGCAGAAAGATAGTGAACTGAAGCAGTTCAGATTTTGAGGTTAATGAAGCTCAATTAGTCTTCTGGAAATATTTACTTTAGAATGAGAAAGATGAGCTCAAAATAGATCCTTTAATGAAAAGCATTATCCTTTAGCTATATATCTAGACATGTGATTTACAAAAGTAAAACATACAGAGAATTGATGAGCTGATGTATAGGATGTGTTAGCAAAAATAGCTGCTCTTTATTTGGATTGCCCAGTGTACAGTTACTGTACTTCTGGGTTGGACCAGGGATTTGAAGCCAGACTTTCTGAAGCAGGACCATGTCACTGGTGTGGTTCAGGAAACTCTGAGCAGGCCTTTCTGCCATTAGTGATACATGCCTATAACTCTGCAATGAGCAGCAGAAACCCAACAAGAGAGGCTGCTCCATTGCACTACACCCCAAATGACAGCCAACTGGTATTTTTTTAAATTTTAATATGATGTATCTTAGTGTGATAACAGGTATATCCATTAATTGGCTTGAACAAACTGTTTGGACAAATGGATATGAGCATTTTGTTTAAACACAAGTTGCAAGTGTTGACCAAATGTCATACAGTCTGCCCAGTGGTGTCACTAGAACTGTAGTCATTTAAGTGGATTTTAAAACAGAATCATCAGATGAACAGGAAAGGCTGAAGTTATCATTGTTCAGCAACACTAGCAGTACTCAACTACCAGCTTTCCTTGTTGGGATGTAGTTATTTGATTATTTTGTGCTTTTAAAAAAAATTACCCATATGGGTTGTTCACTTGTGGCTACAGGTTCATGAACCTTCACGGTCTGTTGCGAGATCGTGGTCTTTAGAAACTTTGCTTATGTTTTCTCATAATGGAAAGCTGAGCTTGGTGAGCAGGGGCAGTTCTGTGTGGTGAAGGAAGAAGCCAGCTATGATGAGGTCTGGATATTCTCAACTCGATGTACATATGCTGAGTTTGAGGTCCGAACATGTGTCGTAAAGCAAAGGGGCGTGGGTGAGGGCACTGACTAACCCTGTCTGCCCAGCCCTCATCTTCCTGCTCCGTGTTCCTTGGGGATTCAAACATGCATCTGATATTTGACCAGGTCTTGTTTTTAACCACATTGGGGCCAAGTTAGACAAAGGTACTTCTGCAGCCCAGTGGATCTGAAATTCCTTACTGGGTCAACTTTTTGTCCCTGTGCTAAACTTAGAGGCTGAATTCTACTAAGGGCCAGCTGGCTTGGGAGGATTTTGACAACACTGGCACAGCTTGGATTTGGAGTTCAGTATTAAGAAATATTTTAAACCCTGTATCAGATGTGTTTTGAGTAGGGATCCGTATTATATCACTTAACCTCTGTGCCCAGGCGAACGTAAATCCTCCTCTTTATCTTTTATGGGCTTGAATTGTTATTTATAACGGTGGCCAAGCTGAGCATTATTTTTTTCTTTTACATGAACTAATGGGTAATAAAGGAGGTGGGGGGAGTGAGCTCTGAGAAGTACTACGCCCAAGCCAGAGGGAAGATGACACTTTTCATCTTCTTTTAAACGTAAAAAGCAGACGGTAATTTGGTTCTTATCTTACAGTTTCAGGGAATAACTGAAAAAAAAAAAAAGCCACTGCACTACAGTTGCTTACTTTCTTTCTCTGGTATACATTGGACATGGTCCTTTAGCCTGCAGAAAGGGAGCAGAGTGTTCAGCGAGTCTCTAATACATGACTTCTAAAAAAGATAAAAAGAAGCTCCATTTAGCACTGCCTGACCATCCTGTACTCAGCACTGATCATAACCAATGGAGTCTGTTGTACTTCAGCACAGGCAATAGCTTAGCTGGATCGATTGTAGCCTCTGTCAATTAATTCAGTTCCTGGGATTTAAGGTGGATTTTTTTTTTTTTTCCTTGTGAATGTGCATGAACTGTCAGTCTTCACGTAGTTTCTTATAGGCGGACAGGCTGAGTTTAACTCCTCATTTCACCCAGAGCACATGGATATGACAATTATAGCAAACTCCTTAGTCTGCTTTGGCATGCTAAGCACAAGTAACTGCTTTTGGTGTAATAACTCTGCCAAGTAATTGCTGTGTAACCTGGGCTCACAGTTGATAGGTTTGATGTCATATAGGCAAAGGTGACTGGGTGTGTGGCTGGGACACAGTGGGATGTGCTGCTCATCCCACCCCCTGGTACTGCTCTCTTTTGGGGCACTCTGGTTCGTAAGGTGGTGGTAAACTCCTTTTCTCCTTAGTTTTCCATCCTTTTCTTACGTGAAGAGGTAAGTAGCTCACTTGCATGGTGCATTCTGGGGGAGCTGAGGCTCTTCTCTGCTGTGTTGTCTTCCACCAGTTTTAGTTTAGTGACTATGTGAAGTGACAAAATGCAACCACCGATGTCCCTCCTGCTGGGCTCTCTGCCTTTGGTTCTTGCTCTTCATGTGTGCTGTTTCTTGAGCTCACAGCTGAAATGCTGTTCTGCATTTGTGCATGATTCCCATCCTTAACAAGTGTCAATGTGTAGCAGTTGAAGCAGAAAGCTTAAACATACTGAAGTGGAAGAGACTTGAAGTGTTTATACTCTTGCCTACGGAGGCAGTTTAAATAGGACCAGGATCTAGCAACGTGCCTCGCTTAGAGCTGTACTTTTGCAGCCATAAGGACTATGACTCTTGTGTGTTATTACAGACTGTCTGAAAAACTCTGGGCTGTCTCTAAGGGGAGTCCTCTCAGCCAGCGCCTCTGTGAGAGCCTTCCTTGCAGGGTGCATCCTAAGCAGCTGGAAGGCTACACCATCCAGAAATCGTACAGTAATGAAGCATGGATGTTTCAATCTTTGAGACCTGTGAGGTGGGAGACCCTGCTGCCAACTGGATAAGCTGAGCTGTTTGGCTCGAGTGGTGTGCGACTGGTTAAAAATCCAGCAATCTGTTGAGCATGTCCTCCAAGAGGCTAAGAATAAAACAGAGGATTAGAAAGAAATCCAAGTGGTTTCTCATACAGATTTGTTGTGACTTTCATTTCCTGTTCCTGGGATTTATGAAGAAAAATGTAATTGGATTTCCAAGGAAGGCAGAGGATAAGGGAAACAAAGGAAGGCTGTCTGGGAGAATCTACTCACGTAGATTGCAAGGGGATACTGGAGGTAGTTTGAGTGAAGATGCAAGGGGGTTAGTTCTCTTTCGGGACTAGTTAAAGTCTTGACTCAGGATTTGGGACCAAGGAGGTAAGCATCATTCTAGGTGGGAATTTTTGTTCTGGATCAGCTTAGACTTAACTTGGTGCGGAAGAAAACATATTAAGAACTTTCTGAAGTGACTTGTGGCAGTGCTTCATTGGCAGGTTCTTAATTCAAAATAAGCATGTTGGCATAGGTGATGACTTGCCCTTCCTCAAGGCAGACATGTTGACACGGTTTACCAAAAGCATTGAAAAGACTGGCTAAAACTGCAGAGACTCAGTGAAGGAAAACAAAGACAGTGGCAACTGTGTGAAGCAAACAAGGTAAGAACAAGCACAGACTGATCCGCATGAGGAATTTGGGCCTTGTCGGTGGCTGCCTGCCACCGGGATGTGATGGTATGTGAGCAGACAGCTGCCCAGAATGGGCTCTGTTACTGCCTCAGAGCAGAGAGACAGGCTCTGGAGATGTGACCTGCTGACAGAGAGGGCAATGTTGAACAGCTCTGAGCCTAAAAGCCCTCTTTTCCAGACTGAAAATCTGTCTTCTGCTGGGAATGTCCTCTGCCTCTTAGCTTTGGTGGAGTCAATGATGTAGGAAGCTTCATGTTTCCAGGAGAGTGCAAGTACTTTATAGATGTAGGCTTTTCTAGGTTGAGTCTAAGCTACTGAGCAAGGTAAGAGGAGGATGCCAATGACTTGCTAGGTAATAGAAAACGAGGGTAGAGGTGAAATGGCAGATGTGATGAACCTGGAGGAGCCTGGGCTTCTGAGGTGCCATTGCGGTGTGCTGTGTCTTGCCCTGTGGAAGCAGCTCTCTGAAAGGATGGCTAACAGTAGAGACCTAAAAATTCCATTTCTACAGACACAGCTGGTACCAAACTGTCCTGGTTTTGTTAAAAACAAGTTTCTCTTTTAGTGGATTTTTCTGCCGGCTAAAGTCTTCTTACAAACCGTGCTTTCCTGAAAGCTAGATACATGTTTTGCTAGACATAGCAAAGTTATGCAAGGTAGCTGGACTGACAAGGATGGGTGTACATCCCGTGAGAGGGGCAACGAGAAGTAGTGAACTGAAACAGGTGACCAAAAATTGACCAACTAAGTATTCCATCCCATTCACGTGATACTTCATATAAAAGTGGGGGATCACGAGGATCTCGTCCTTGTCCTTATGGCCGACATTGGGAGAGGACCTCGCGAGTTGTCCCTGCGAACTGAGGCCCAGTGACAGACTGAATCCAGCTCCGGTTGGCTGCAGAGTCCAGTCCAGGGCTTCGGGTGCCGGCCCCACATCTGCCGGAGCAGTTGCTGGGACTTTCAAGGTTGGTTTTGTATATTTTGTATTATTTTCTCTATTGGTAGCATTAGTAAAACATTTTTAATTTTTCCAACTGTCTTCTCTCGGTCCTTCTTTCCCTCCCAATTGCCTGTCCTTAGTGGGAAGCGGGGAGAGGGAGGGGCTGAAGGGGGAAATAGGGGGGAGAGGGGCTTAACAATACATCTGCCACGGTTTTATTGTCACCCCGCAATCAAACTGCGACACAAACCTTGGTTCGAAAGCATCTTTTTTGCAAGTTTCATTTATTCTTGGAATATGTTAAGAAAGGAGATCTCAGCTCCTAGTGTTTTCAAGTAGACATGAGATCATCCATGCAGGTTTAACATCTTCGAGACAGAGCTGTGTTTTTGCAATGGAGCATCACAGAAATACCAGGCTGTGCTCCAGCTGGAGTGGCAGTTTCCCTTAAGCTGCAATCCTCTTTTTATCTTCAGTCCTCACTCAAGCCTATCTGTAATACGTTGCTGTATTCTACAAAAATAGTCTTGCTTTGCTTCCTCCACTCTTAAGTATGATGAGTCTGCCAACAGCAGCATTGTTAGCTGGTTTGTAGTCCAGCTTTATTAAACCAAGGCGCTAATACCCTTTGATTTATCGGTTTGACTAAACTGAAAGGCTTAAGACAGCAGGCTCCAAAGCTCTGCACTGGATTTGTTTGTAAATGTAGACACTTAATGGTGAAAAAAGGTATGCCATCGCTTCAGAGCCTGAAGAGGAGTATCTAAATCTGTGCCCTCAGCACTTTCAAACTGTAATTGAGAGTTCAGGCAGGTTTGGCTGAGGAGGCTTGTTGTCTTGGCAGGGGAGGGGGGATTGTTTTCACTGTCATGTAAAAGATTGAGTCCTAATTATCTAGCTGAACATTTGGTGTCATACCTGCTGAGTGACTGAATGCAGTGGCTGAAGATACAATTTTGCTTTTGGGGGTTCGTTGTAATTGCTTGGCCAGTACCTGATCTTGTCACATTTTGCTGCAGGGACACATTCAGGTCCTGGAGATTCCCATGTCTTTTCTGCAGCGTGGGAAGGAGATGAAAAGCAAACCAGCAAAACTGCTTGTTTCAAGCATTCCTGGGCTGTGCTGGCTGCTGCAGTATCCCAGCACCATCCCAGCAATGTGTTAGGCGATGTGAGTAACATCTGTCACGTGCTGTTTGTTCTTTCATCTTCTTCCCAGGGGTGAGTGCTGTGCAGTGGCCTTGTTTCCAGTGTGCATGCCTTTACACATTTGTTAAAGACAAGAGGGTTACAGAAATGCATGTCCATCCATAGACAAAGCTGCTCTCGGAACTGCGATGGATGTATTGAACATCGGTGCTGTTTACTTGGAGAAGGATAATTTTGTGGCTACTGTTACTCTAGCAGAATTTGATTTTGCTTAGATTTGGTATGTAGTACAGAGGAGAATTAGACCTGCTAGAAAAGGAGGAGTGTATAGTCAGGTTTGTAGTGAAAGAGCTATTACAATAAGACTTGGGAGTGGCTGAAGGAATCACATTGAAGTGGGCTCTATTTCTCTCTATTGATTTAAAGTCCTTCTTTTTGTTGCCTGCTGTCAGATGTACTTTGACAAGCTTTGCACAGAATCTGTTGGAGCCATCCCTGGCACGTTTCCCCTCGTTTCACAACCATTACCTTAGTGGGATAGGAAGACATTAAGGCAAATCCCTGCTAGGCTGGCAGGTTGCCTGACAGCTGACCCTAGCCAGAAGGAGCACTGCCCTGGGGATTTAATTGGCTTGTTGCACCAGGGTGGCTGTCAGGCGAGATCGATCACCAAGCTGGGGAGTTCAGCAGTTCATCGTAAGTAAGATGGTCCCATGAAGGCGAGCTAACGTGGCCTCATCTGTGATCCTGTCAGGAGCTAAAGCACTTCCTAGGAAGGGCGTCTTCAGAAGCAACCTTGAGCTTTTGGCCCCGTCAGCCTCTGAGGAACATGTGTAGAGATGGTGGCAGCAGGGACCAGGATTTATCAGATGGAAATGATGCTTTAGTCATGCGTTAGTCCAAGCATGACTGCCTTTGGCAAACAGAAGCGTGTCGTTTAGGGATGGTCTGAGGCAATTCTTCTATGCTAAACTGAAGCTTAAAGTGAAGAAACTCTAACTGAAGCATACTGAGGCTGAAAAACTTGGGTCAGTGAGTAGTGCGAGCAGGGGACAAGCTGAGGGGGCCCCAGCAAGGCAGTGCCCTGACCCCCAGGCTGTGGTCCTGCAGTATCTGAACGTGGCAGGGTACTACCTGCTAAAACAGGGTCTGTTGCCTCTGACAAGGTGAGGGGATGAACTGGGTCAAGCTGTGAGCAGCTGGAGATGGGGTCAGAGGCAGGGCTGGAGACAAAGACAGTGTGGGTCCAAGAGGTTTGCCCAGGAGATGTGCTGGAGACAGGCACAAGTCTTTGTTGTCACTCAGGCCAGGACTATCTACCCTGCTTTGAGTGGACATCCTGGCCCATGGGTGGAGGTCCCAGGTGGGGCTGCTCAGGGCAATGGGGGACTGACTCTGACCTAAATGCTCATCCATTTAAAGTTAACAGATCTCCACCAAGTGAGGAAGGTGGCTATTGCCAGTACATATTTCAGCGTTAATTCTTTAGGAACAGGCTAATTGCCAAAGGGGTGCAGCATAGCACTGACATGCACAGGAATCTCTATTGCAACTGCAGTGATCTTTCAGCGCTAAAGATATTAAGTTCTTCTTTTTTTTTTTTCTTTTTCTGGGCTGTAACTTTATCTGAGCCTGTGCTACAAGCATTCATTTGGAAAGCTCAGGGATGAAGTATAAAAGTAATGGCAAGACTAGACTGTCTTTATTTAAAAAAAAAAAAAAGCGTAAAGGACATGAAAGGGAGGTAATGACACCTGTCTTGCTGTACTGGGTCTGGATGGGATGGAGTTAATTTTCTTCACAGCAGCCTGCATGGTGCTGTGTTTTGGATTTGTGACTAATGCAGTGTTGATAGAACAGCAGCATTTTGGCTATTGCTGAACAGCGCTTGCACAGTGACAAAGATTTCTTTTGTTTACTTTGTCAGCAAGTAGGCAGGAGTGGGTGAGAAACTGGGAGGGGAGACAGCCAGAACATCTGTCCTGAACCAACCAAAGGGATATCCCGTGCTGTGTGATGTGGTCAGCAACAGAAGCTAAAGGAAAGTAGGAGGAAGAAGGGAGGATGTTCATGGTTATTGCATTTGCCTTCCCAAGTAACTGTGACATGCACTGAGGCTCTGTTTAGGTGGAAGCAGGGGAGCAACTAAACATCTGCCTCCTGACAGGGAGTAGGGAAAAAATCCCTTATTTTGTTTTCCTCGAGCATGCAGCATTTGCTTCATGTGTTAAACTGTATCTCCATTGAAGAGCAGTCACAGATTGGTTGATGCTGGCAGGGACCATCTCAGGACAGGAGCTGCTTGTCAGGCTGCTGTGCAAGACCATGAGAGATGAGTTTTCCCAAAACAGCTGTGCTAATTAGACTGGTGCCAGGTTTCTTTCATTTCTTGGAAGATCTGTTTCCTTGGTAAAACAAATGAAGCTGTGGAAGCATTTGAGCAGTCATTTTGCGTAATTTTCTTAGGGGTAAAACTCACTTCTGTAGGATACAGCTTGAAACTTTGTGTCTAAGAATCTATATAGTTCTTTATTGCTTGCTTCATAGCAGAGAAAAATAGAGCCAGAGTTACCTGCTGTACATCCCTTCAGCTGTTTTCAGTTGTGCTAATGAAAATCCACCAGAGTCTGACCTCAGATGCAAGCTAAATTCTTCTGTGCAAATGTTTGCTGTAAACAATGTCCTTGTTATCAGAGAAGTTTAAAAGAAGCATGCTTGATACCGAAGGGAGTGAACATTTGCCAGAAGATAAACACACAGCAGTAGCTGCTTTCCATTCCTAGGCTAAGGAAAAAAACCCCTTGCTGCTGTATCAAAACATGAGTTGTATTAGTTAGTGCATGTGAATTATTGGAGGCAGTGTGTATATAGGGGATGTGTGTGTGGTTCTGAATTTATAACATCCTGCTTCTAGCCTTTTTTTAACCAACCAACCACCACCAACAAAAAACTAACCAAACAAAAAAACCCACAAAAAACAAAACTAATAAACCAACTTGGTTTGGTGTGCTGTCCGCAGCAACCAAGAGCATCTTGCATAATTCAAAATCCTTAGTTGAATGCAGCTGCAGTGAAGCCTTAACAATTGGAGGTGACAACTTTTTTCTGACAGTAAAAAAAAAAAAAAAAAAAAAAAAGGGAAAGGGAGAAGAGGTGAACAAAAAGGAACGAAAAAGTATAGAAAGGGTTCTCATAAAAGAGAATTGATTATCAAAGTGATTCGAGGAGCTAAGAGTAAGAGACATTGCCTCATGGGAGAATTTGCGTGGAGAGTGTAGTACTTGGGGGGCTGGCCTTGCCACCTGGAAGGAAAGAGCAGCCCCAGAACTGGAAAGTTGAACCTGTTCAGTTTTCCTTTTATTTAGAAAGGCGGGAATTGCTACAGTGGCTGGACCAGCGTTAGACACTGGACAGTACCATGGAGACCTTTGTGGGGCACAGGACATCTGCTGGCAGCTCACATCGTTGTAATTGATACCTCTGTGTGCTGCGTGTTTCTTGGAACATAAATACCATGTTTACCCAGTTTCAAAACTGAAGGCTAGGCCACACTTGTGGTCCTGTACTATAGACAGATGGACTCATGTTTCAGTGCAAAGAAATCCCTTGATTTAAGCAATTTTTGTCAAAAATATAGGGAAAAATATATATATACTTTCATGTACATGGGGTTTTTTTGAGCTTGGTATCAGTCAGTTCTTGCTTTGTAGACTATTTGGTGGAGAGGAAGGGGCGTGTGTTGAGACTTTGTACGCTCAACCAGCTAGTTGGTCTGTTCTTGATACTGCACTGGAAATGTATGAGACATGAAGTGTAATTTGAGTTGAAATTACTGAAGGTACTTCACAGCTGAACAGTGAAGCAGCTTGTTAACCATTTCAAGTCTTTGCTCAAATCAGAAAGTGAAGACTGCGAGCACCAGCAGCCTCTGGTGTTCTGCCTTTTGCTTGCTAATGTCTGGTTACTTTTTTTCCGCTTGCACGGAAAAGCAGCCTGGCAAATTAGAAACACTCAGTAGGCATTATGCTGCTCTTAATTATGAAGGAGCAGAGACTCTATTCACAGCAGTAATAAGAAAACTACCCAAGCAAATACAGCAGACTTAAATGCCAAATTATGGTCTGAGCTCTTGAATGTAACTAAATTTTCAAGTCGATACCATACACTTTAAGCTTGGGGATCCACATGTCCCTGAATAATCCCCTAGCTTTATCTAGTGCATGCAATCCCAGGATGAAAACAGTCTTTGTAAGTGGGTTCGTACATGAGCTGGAAGCCAGGGGTATAATTAGACTCTGCACTGAGATTTGGTGGCATGCTTCTGGATTTCTGTTCTCCCCCAAGGAGCATGCGAATTGCTTCTTTTGCGCCAGAACTGTGCGTAAGTGGATGCACACGTGTCTCTCACAGTGTGACTTTGGCTTTGTAAAATATATATTTTATGGCTTTAAATTGGTCCAGGCTCCTGGAGTTGCTCTTTGTCAGCCTGTTGATGCAGTTTACCAAGGGTCAGGAGGGGACTGCCCACGGACTGCTCCTGAATTCTACCAGTGCGAGACCCAAGAGTCAATGAGAGCAATCACTACATAATACCTCTGAATAAGCCATTTCGACCACATCTCAGATTTGTGCATGTTTGTTCTTTCTGTAAGACCTGTGTTGTTGCTTACTACATGTTACTTAAAGCATAGCAGGTGTTGGAGCTTTTAACAAGGTCTTGGTGTGTGCTTGCTATTGTCTGTTGAGGGTTTTTTGGTTTATAGCACTAAAGTAGCCACTTTCATGATTTTCACTGTACAATTATGGCACTGGACAATTTTCTTATTCACTGATGTCGGCTCTGTTTTCATTTTGTGGCTGAGGTCCATAGCAGAGAGTATTGCCTGGACATAGTCCTGGAGTAAATTTATTTTCATCACAGCAGTGCCTGCTGGGATTTCTTAACATGAGGGCTCCACAGTGGAGTGTACTTTCTGTGTTACAGATCTGCAATGAGACTTCAAGCATGACAGAAATAGGAATTTAATTGCTAAAATGTCTCATGGCAAGCTGATGGGAGAACATGTGTTAGCACTGAGGTGCATATGTCTCTAGCATGCAGCTGGGCACAGTGAAAATCATAAAAGTGGCTACTTTAGTGTTATAAACCAAAAAACCCTCAACAGACAATAGCAAGCACACACCAACATGTGTTAGAATTGAGGTGCATATGTCTCTAGCGTGCAGCTGGGCACAGGTGCCAGGACTTTTGAATGGGAAAACACAAAGCAGCTTGTTTTTATTTGAAGGCATTAACTCTGGTAATCCCGAATGCCCAGGTTGCTTTTCTGTAGGTACCAGGGTATATGTATCACTGCAGATACCTGTGGGTTTTTGGATGTGGTGCATCTAGTCCAGGTGAATGGAAGCTGGCATGAGCTGGTAGCTCAAATCCTGAAAAATGAGACTTGTCTTCAATCCAAGTGAAAAGACAGATGTAGCTTGCTTATGTTTTAGTTGTCAGAACATACACCTGTAAATTTCTGGGTTGTCTATGAAAAATAACTTCAAAAGCAGTGGAAAGAATGCAGTAAAGCAAGCTGACAACAACAACTAACTTGACTGCCTGTCTAGTCCTTACAATTCCAGGAAATGTTTGCAAGTCTCTATCTAGCTGCTATCAGGGAACCTGTGTGCAGGCTCATTTAATTGAGATGAAATTTTTTGTCAGGTTTCATCTTGAATGGCATACATTTTGTGTGCAGTTACCAGCTCAGCTGATTAGGGCTCTAGATTGTTTTGTGCTGATGTGCAAGGCTTCCTTTGTCAGAGAGGGGAGCTCTGCACCCGGGTATGTGTGAGAGGATTTCCTCTGGAAAAAAAAAAAGAACCTTTATTTTCAGAATTGGAAACACTATTTTTCTCGACTGTGGTCCATCTTTGAGATTCCCAAACTCTCTCAGAAGGTGATCACTATACACCTACGTAATTCCTACTAAGCTGGCCAGGAAATGCTGGTTTAGAAAGACCAAATTCAGCAGTATCTCATGATGGGTGGACGAAACTGTCTTTGCCTCTGATTACATTGGGTCAGTTTACCCTATTTTGCGCAACCGAAACAGCCTGTAATGTTGGGTGTAGGTTTCTGGCTCTGTCTGGTTTCATTTTTATCTCAGACCATTAGGGTCCTAGTGTGAGTAGCCATAACATTGGCTTCAAAGAAAGTAGGTGCGACTGGCATCTGGTTTCTATTTTGTCCGCTGATAACATCATACAATGGGATTTTTAAAATACTTCTAAGAAAATAATATGGCTGTGTATGCTTAAATTTTCTTCCGCTTTTTGGGCAGAGGGAATAATAAAGGCTGAAAATCCCTTACCACATGAAACAAAGCTCTGCAGACATCTTTTGCCCTTCAGAAGTGGAAGTGGACTGGAAAGTATCTAGTTTGATTCAAAGGGAGAGCACTCAACAGGAGGACATGATTATTAAGCGCCTTTCCCTATATTTTTTCCCCTGCTTAGTCATTGCTATCACTGTTCTACAAATATGAAAATTGCCTCATAATAAAGAAGTGCAGATGGGGGGCAGTTGTCAAACTATTTGTGCTTTGGAAAAGCATCTCTATTAGGGCCTTCGTTAGACTAGCTCTGAAAGTACCTTGTTGTGTTTTCAGTCTTATGTATGGCCATAAGGCCTGGTATTTCAAGAAGCACTTCCTTGTGGGATGAAGTGGGAGAGTTAAAGGGACTGAATAATAGCTCTGTAGGGACACAGGGCATTTATTGCTCCAGCCACAACTCCCTGTGGGACAAAGGTAAACCCTGCTTCAGCCTGAGCTTTCTGCAGGGGTGGGGGACAAAAAAGCAACCAGAAAAAAAACCACTGCATACTTTTTCAGCACTTGTATGTATTACGTTGCCTTTTCTCCCCATTTGGAGGGTGTGTTTGTCATTGCCACTCCTAGTTCAGCATGAATGGTTTTGTTCAGTTCTTACGGCAGACCATGTCGTGTTAAGAAATATGAATCTCCCAGGCCCTTGCAAGTGTGTGAGCTGCTGGTCTCTGAGGTGAAGCAAGTTGTGGAACCCAACTGCTTGTCTTACCTGGCCCACTGGGCAGGTGTCCCAAAACCTCTCTGGAGTAGCTTCCGAGCTGAAAGAGGCGGAACTCTAGGTGTTGCTGCAAGCTTTGTGTTTTCCTTGGTGAATTACAGATTCGAGGGAGGAGGCTGAAGTTGGCTGTAAGGCTTTTGTGGCTGCCGGGCTTGACCCAGTGGGATATCTCCCCTCAGAGAAATGACACCTGTTGTCGAGATGGAAATCGGAGCTTTCTGAACCGATGTCTCGTGTGGTTTGTGCAGAGCTACTTAGGCGAAGCCATGGGCTTCCTCGTTGTAGTTGCAAATGAATTGCTCTGCGTTTAGCTTGTTTTCCTCTTCTGCTTTGCCTAACTTCTGAAATATGGGCATGCCACCATGCTAAATGTGACATAGCATGGCAGGGCCAGCGCTTGCCTGGGACTGAACACGGCAGCTCCTGGCTGGAAGGGCTCACTGGGACTGGTTTCATATGCAGCTCTTATTTCCCCCCGGTGGCTCTTCAGCTGGGAGGAAAAGACTGTTTTTCTGCTGACATAATGTCTATGTCGTGTCACGCTTGTCAGCCGTTAGCTCCACTGCTGGGTCATGTATTTAAGCTCATGTTTTGATTTCTTAAGTGGAATAGTTGAGAGTGTCAGTGTAGTATTGCTAGATGTATGTTTGCTGTAGCAGGTTTTACAGAAAACACTGTTGCTTAGTTGTCTGTGATTGAAGAAATGCTTTTCTTGTTTTCCATGGGTGATGCCTGGTAGCATTTCTGCTGGCAAGTTGGACTAAAGTTGATCACTTGGCCAGCAATGCCACAGGATCCTGTTTTCAGCTAGTTTAGGTAACTATGCAACTGCTACAGTGTACGGCAAATTCAAGCAGGTCCTGACTGAGTTGCTTCTCATTCTTGTGCAGGACAGAAACCCTCGGAAGGATCAGTCCCATATGCACATGCTGTATCTGGTTCTGGTCGGTCATCTCTGAAGCCAACTCCTTCCTGCACTAACTTTCTGCTTTGACTTTCTTTTGGCAAATTCTGAGCGTGCAAAATATATGTTCTAACAGTTTTTGCCTTGGATATCCTGTTATAAAGGTATAATTATCTATACAGAGATAACGTATGTTGATTTTTAGTAAAGAAACCTGCATCTTGGGTGTGAGGGAACACCTTTCTGTTTGGGTCAAACTTACTGGCTTGTTTCTCCAACAAAGTGCTGTAAGCTAGGGAGAAGACTTTCAATAACTAGGAAAAGATTTTTCTAGCAGCAAATGTGCCCCAGGATGAAAATAGCTATCATTAATATTGCAAATGCATTTTTTGCCAGAGGGTGGCAGTGTGAAAGGATTTGCATTTACTGTCTGGGAAGGGAAAATGCCTTTTGTCTCAGCTGGGGGAAAAAAAAAAAAGCCATCTGCTTCACAGGCGAGTTAGTACATGTACCTGAACAGCTCCAGCTTCAGTCAAATCAGAAAAATAAGGTTTGGGGTTTGTGGGTTAAATTGAATTAAGCTTAAGGGCTTCCAAACCAATGACCTTCCTTGACACACTGTACTATCTTTGAAGATAAAATAATCCACTGAAAGAAATCTAGTTTTTGTTATAATACAAAGTGTATGTGTTAAAATGTGGGGGGAGAGGTAAATGTACATTAAACGATCAAGCTTTTAGAACTATAACTATAAAGTACTTAATTTAAATTACTGTTCAGAAGAGTTCAACTAGCAAATCTGTGGTCCTCTTATTCTAGTACAACTAGCAAATCTGTGGTCCTCTTATTCTAGTAATGCATAAGGAAGCAATAATGTAAAATACATATTCTTTTCTCTTTAAGTGTTTCCCATCAGGTTGTGTTGGTTAAACTTTTAGAATACTTATTGAAATTTTTGTTGCCTGCTTCTCTGTTCAGCTTGTAGAGCTGGTGTAAGTCTAGGCAAGAGACACTGAAATATGTATTCAGTCTGCTCTTATTACCAAGTAGTGTTTTTATTCTGTCTGTAAGGCATTGATCTAATACTTAGTATGTGCAGTGCAAACAAATCCAGCTGGTTTTCTTACAGCAAATAAGGAACTGGACTCCAGTAGGAGCTCCAGCTGTTGGCCAGTCCCATTACTCTCTCTTACACAGGCCCAGGGAAAATTTAGATCTCCAGACTGTCAGGATTGGGTGTTTGGCTGCCCCTGATGAGGCTGCTCAGTGCATTTAAGACCTATTGGTACCATCAGAGTCCTGCTGGTTTGTAGTGTGCTGATCTCTGTGGTTCTGCACTCGGACAACATCTTCCTTCTGATAGTATCTTCCCCCCCTGCTGATGCTCCCCAAGCTTGTAACAATGGGAAAGGTTGTCACAGATAAATATTGATTAGGCAATGAAGTCCTGGTTTTTGAGTTTCCACATTCAAGCACGGTTCTCAGCATCACCTGGAAAATCAAGGGTAAGATGTAACAGGCAGCTTTTCTGTTGCTTATGTAGGTCAGCATCCCAATTTAATAAAGTCTGAGATTTTGCAGAGCTTAACTGTGTTTTGGCACTAGATAGTCTTTGGAGGGCAAAGCTCCTCAGCCGAAGATGCTTTCGAGTTATCTGCTGTAGCCAGGATTCTCAGCTGAGGATAATTGTTGCAGAAATAAATCTGGGTTTACTGAGTGAATTTGGCATCTGCCAGCTGAGTCCTGGCCTGAAGCTGGCTTCCTTGTCTACCTTTTCATCTAATCTTTAGCTGGTCATCTCTTATAATTGGATCAAACAGCTAGAATACAAGAAATACAGAGCTGAGACAAAATTCCAGCCTGATAATAGATCACATAAGCCTCTTCTCAAGTACTGGTGGTTCACTGTGTATCTTCTGCCAAGTTTATTGTGTAGGGGACTTGTGATGCTTTCCATGTGAGGTATTACCCAGCTCAATGCCTGGAGATGAGACACCTTAAAAGCAACAGTAAGCTTTCTCAGAACTCAGCTGGGCTTTGTGCTCATAAATAAAACATTTCCTTCCTTGTTTTATTTATGCATTTTTGTGTGCTGAGACATGAGTGGCAACAGAAGTAAAATCAGAAGACTGTTCTTTGAAATAAAAATAGCTTTTATTTCTATGGCTGTCAAATGTTTGGTGTCCACACTGGGCTGGAATTATGCACTCCTTGTTGCAGAAAATCTCTGCTTGCAGGGCTGTGTGAGCAGTGGGATGTAATGCTGCTGCCTTATGACAGACTGACCAGCTCAGGTCAGGCTTCATTGCTTTCAAGTCTCTTGTGGATTGAGTTGGGGTTGAGCTTTCTGCTGTCACTTGGGCTGTATTTTCCATCCTTTCTCTTGCACGTGGCCCCTGGGGTCCACTGAAAGACAACAGAGGCCACTGGGATGCTGGTGGGGCTGGGCTGGGAAGCTTCTTGTCTGGACAGCGGCACTGCCATTCATTCCCTGTGCCAGAGATTGTGTCCCCACTCCTCCATCCTATTTTTTTGGTGGTTTTTAAGTTGTTGTTATTTTTATTTTTACAGTACAGCTTGACTGAAAATCCGAATTACGATTAACTTACTGCTCAGCTGTTCTGATGTTCCTGTAGAACAGCTCCGTAAATGTATACGTGCATTATTTTCAGGACAGATACAAGGCTTCAAAAAAACCAAACTAAATGGAAAAAAACCAAACAAACAAAATAACAAACATATATACACACACAGAAAACAAAAACCCCACGAAAAACCAAACACAAACCCCCAAACCAACAATAACAAAAAACACAAACAAAACAAAATCAATGAAACCAAACAAACGAAACAAGCAAACAAACCCCACAGCAGGCTATGTTTTTAAGTGATGCTGCTCATTGAAGCTTGCTAAATGTTTGGAAAGATCAGTTTAACCATCTGTAACTGTATGTATGTGCAGATTTCCACACCAGGAATTTCCATCATGTGTTCTCTATCTATACTGTAACTGCAGTGTCTGAGCTACTAATTATTCAGGTCATGTAAACACAGCAGCGGCTTTCCCTGAATGGTGGTGGTTGTGGTAGGTATCAGTTGAGTATCAGTGTCTGGCTTCTCTTCTTACTTGTGGGACATCTAGTGGCAAAAAGGAGACTGGATCTTACAAATCGAAATGGCATTTAGAAAAGTTATTCCTGTTTAAAAAAAAAAAAAAAGAAATAAACAACTTTTTTTTTCCTGCATGTTAGTTTACAAGGTTAGAAGAACTGCATGGGTTTTAAGTACAGACATTTGAAAACACTTCTGGGTCTAAGTCACAAGAGCAGTTCCTGTGGAAGCAGCAAGGACAAACTGCAACTTGCTTTTGTTGACACTTTTGAGAAATAGCTTCAAGGCTTGCTGAATCAGTTTTACCTGAATAAGATTGTTCTCAGCTCCTGCTTAGCTCAGTCTCATTTATGACACCCAATTGCTCCTTCCAGAAGCTGGTTTTAGCTTTTATTTTACATTGGTAGTGTTTCTCTCTCTGGTAAATCCTACTGTTGGCCATAAGGGTCTAAGAGCAGATGTGGCGCCCCTCAACAGCTGGAGCAGACTTCAGCCTGGCCGTAAGCATTGTGGGAATGCAGGTGAGCAGCAAAGCAGGGGCACAGAAAGCTCTTCTGTTCACAAGTCTTGCTATACCTGCAGAATACTCAAGTGTATTGCCGGGATAGCCTCTGCTGGAAATGCTTTGCAGAAAGAAGCTCAGGCTTGTCACCGGCATGACATGGGATGGTACAGCTCCCTTTTCTCTTCCCATACCCTTTCTCCACGCCAGGGAGAGGTGTAGTGCAGTCCAAATAAGGGATCCAACAGGTGCCTTCTATTATAAAAGACAGCAGCCCTGGGTTCTGCATGGCAGTGCAATGAGCTTGCACAGCAAGATGTTTCTTGGGCATCATTTGGCTGATCCACTTCTTTCCTGTGACTCCGTTAGAATAATTGTGGAAACAGTAGAATGTTCTTCTTCCTGCCATCCCCCCCCCCCCCTTTTTTTTTTTTTTACTAAGACACCTCTTTACTCTTCTTGGTGAAGCCCGTGCAAACCATCTTCTTTGAAGCTGGAAGGGCTAATCTGACCTTCCATAACAGCATCAGATATTTCATAGCATAATCAGATCTGCAGAACAACGTAGCTGCCTTTAAATCTCTGCTTTAATGGTGTGGTTTTTATCACCTTTCTAGTACATTGCCTGTTTGAGGGTTTTTCTTTTTTTCCATTATGCTGTGTAGCTTTCAGTGCACAGAATCCATTTAGAAAGTAAATTGATATCCCTCTGACCCTAAGTTTTGGGGGTTTATGTAACAGGGTCCTAATGGAAAGATGAGCTGAAAATTCTCGGGGCATTTCTGCGCTTTATCAGTACGTTTCTACATTTCAAATTCTGAAGAAGGTCATGGCTCTTCCCCTTGCAAAGAGCATATGCCACGTAACACTACAGAACGTGGTCTGATGTGCACTTAGATGCTGGGCAGCCTCTTCAGAGAAGATGGAAGACCTGGGAGCCCGATGAAGCTGTTTTCTGGCTTGGCTCCAGTAGGCGTCTGAGCACCACACACTCAGTCCTTCTTACCCCAGCAGGATGGGGAACAAAATAGGAAGAGCGAGATATTCCCCTTGCATTTTATTGCTGAGCATGTTGCTATGTGGCATGGAATATCGTTTGGGCCAGTTGTCTTGGTTGTGTCTCCTCCCAGTTTCTTGTGCGTGTGCACTGTTTACTGGGGGAGCAGAGCTGGAAGAAGAGAACGCCTTGATGCTGTGCAAGCAACACCCAAAACACTGGTGTAGTCACAAATTCTGAAGACAGCAGCATACGGGGTACTGTGGAGAAAATGAACTCTGTCCCAGTCAGGCCCGGTGCAAGCTCCAAAGTGATCCAGCCACTCCAGTTCAGCAGAACTGGGCTTACTGGTTGCTAAGCTGTGCAGGAACGAGGTGGGAAGTGCTGGAGCTGTGTGAGGCACGACGTCCATGTGTGAGGCTGGCTGTCTCCAGCTTGATGTTCAAGGGTATTTTCTACCCAAGAGAAGTTGGAGGGACAATTAATTCAGTTTCTGTTACAGGAGCTGAGCTGAGGTTGTCTGAGGGGAAAGGGAAGGAACTGCGTGTAGGACAGAGGTGTCGTGCCTGGGAGACGATGGCTTGCAGGAGCAGGAGTGGCTGATGCCTCGTGGCGGCAGTTCTAATAGCTCCTGTTTGGTCTACTGAATCTTCTTCAAAAAGGGTGTCTGGTCTCATGACACCTTATGTTGCTAGTGTGTCACTGTCATTTATGCAGCTGATTTGCTTGTGCCTTACGTTTGTGCAAGACTGTAAAGATCCAGGGAGGAGAAAGCAATGAGATGGAGGCTGCAGCAGGCACATTGCGTATTTTGTTACTTGATTAGAGAAGAATAATCGATAACTGAAGTGACCTCCTTGGGTGAGAGTGGTAACTGAGATGACTTGGATGGTTTCTACTGCAAAATTTAAGAGAATGTTTCTGAACTAGAACCTCAAAGGCTGAGTTCTTCAGTTTTGTCGTATTAATTGGGCTGGTTTTGCCAGTTGTCCATGTGACAGGATATCACACAAAACCATCTGGAATGCAGGGTAAGGTGACTTGTCCTTACACAACTCTTGCAACTGGTGGAGATAAGTGGTGTATGTACTGTGAGGCTGTTGTGTGCACAAGCCTGCTGAGCTCGGGAAACCTCTGGGCTAGAGAACAGCAGGATTTCATGCAACAGCATACATTTATTTTTGGCTGCAACAGCAGTGCTGCTGGGAATCTGGAACTGGAAAGGGAATTTCTGTGACTGACAGCAGGAGAGGCAGTTTAGCAAGCACGAGGGGTGATGGAGCTGACTGCTGGGAAGGGAGCAGAGCGGTGTGCATGGAGAGGAGCTGGGTAACAAAAAAGGTCAGCCCAGCTGCCGTGGTGCTGAAAACTTGCTTTAGAGATGGGCTTGATTTTTTCAGAAACCAAGTGTTAAATGGGTCCTTTCACTATTTAACCTCACTGTCCATGTGATGGAAAATTACTGCCCTCATGTACTTTTTGTCCTGTTGTAATACTAAATACTCCAAGAGAGATGCTTATCCATGCTGTTAATGTGTAGTAATGGGATTGCTATTTTAAAAATCGATACAAATATCACACTAAAAAAGCAAGGCTTATAGATTAGTCTGTCGAGCTGTTTTAATAGATCTGTCTGACATTTGAGACACTTTCCGCAGAAGTACTTTTCCAGTTTCAAATTACTTTTTAAATGTTACTGGCTGCAGATTTCAGGCTAGCTAATACAAGTTGTTAGTGTGAAAACCTCTCTCTGCAGTTTCAGAGAAGCTGGAAATCATAAATGTTTTCATTATTTTTTCAATTGATCAAGAATGTATTCTCTCACGAATGAGGGAGTGGCAGCTCCAAGCACATGCTTTATTTTTGTGGTTTCAGCTATCTGGTAGACTGGAGAAGCTGGAAAGCTGAAGATGATGTTAAAGTTTAGAACAGATATTTCCGATACTGCCACTTGCCCCGCAAAAAGCTGAGTGATGCTGACTTGATTGAGACTCTTTTTGAGATGCAAAGAATTTCTAGCAGGCAGCATACACCTTTGTAATCTATGTATTTGAAGTAGTCTTTAACATCCTTTTTATACTTTAACAATATTTATACCTTTCTTATTTCCTTCCGCAGCTCTGTGTAGAGTGTCTCAATGGTCCTAGTGTGTCACAGCCTTTTTCCGTGATTCCTGAAGGCCTATTAGTTACCAATAATTGCAGTTGTTCATCAAATTCAGGGCCATGTCTTTAGGGGGTGTGTGTTCTGGTGAGAGTCTGAGACCAAAAAGTGTTACCAGTGCTAATAGCTTGAAGACTTGCAAATCTTTGAAGAATTACTGCTATTATTTCTTGCTCCATGGCTTAGCACTGCTTAGAGAAGTACAAGTGTTCCTATGTTCAAGGGTTGATTCAGGGATATGTTTGATTTGACTCCATCTTAACATCCAATGCAGTTTCCACTTCGCAAACAGGGAGGAACTAGGACAATTAATCCTTTCCCTGTGGAGTCCACAGCATCAGTAGCAAGCAAGTAGGCAAATGGAGGGAAGAAGGGAATAAAGGTGATAGACAGTTCTGTTGCAGCTGGGTGGTCCTTCACTCCTTTGGAGATTCTCCATTATGAGACTGGATAAGAGGTTTTGCTTCTTTATGATCACCTTTATTTTGTACCAGGTAGAAAAAAGTTTCACTAGGGATTGCTAAGCTTTTTGGTGCCTTGGTGGATCAGGATGCTACACATTGATACAGCTAACAGATTTTGCAATGCCCTCAGTTACCTTTGGAGGTTGAATAAATGGAGCTATCCTGCCATTTTATGTGCTTAGATTATTTTCATCTGTGCAACTTATCAGGATGTTTCGTCCTTAATATTCAGCATTTTGTGAAGGGTTGCTATAAACTCTGTTTGGAATCACTACCTGGTCTAGGCTTTCGCAAATTATCTCTAGTGCCCAATTTTATGCTTTATCTTAAAGTTTTTACAGTACAAGGCTCTTGGCATGAGCCAGAAAAAGAAAGATAAAGACTCCACTACCACTTTGAGGACCTTGCACTGCAAGCAATGTAGAACTGGGCGTTCAAACTTTGTGTAGTGGCGGTGAGAATTGTAGAGCTGGGGTGTTTCGTAACCGTGGTGAAACAGCCACAGAATAGATTTGGCTGTACATGTCTGCAGGGCAGTGAGGGTGAGACACCTTGGAGAAATGGCAGGAATCCATTGAGCCATGGAAAATTTGGCTTTCTTTGAAAGGCAATTGTAAAGAAGGGCCCCTTCTGATAGCCTTACTCTTATTCAGGAATAGTTGTCTAAAATTAGTCCAGATTTCTCCATTCTTGATCTTTGCTATGTGTTAGGAAGCACAGAAATTTCTGCAGAATTCAGTAAATACCCATTTAAAATCTCTCTTTGGCTTAAGAGCCCAGAGAACTTCAGCCTTGCCCTGTCTACGTTTTAAAGTTTGAGTTCACAGACTTACCTTCCAGGCATTAAACCATACAGTAAATTTAAATCAGATGACTTAGATACCTACAGGCCAAGTCTGCCCTCAGGCAGACCAAGCCTAAAGGTCTTAATGCTTGGTGTTGCAAGCAGGAAGGTTAGTACCAGGAAACTTCTTTCCCCCATATTTTGTGGTTTTATTTCTAGTCTGTTTTTCTCCAACAGTCTTCTGACCAGTCTCACTCATGCTGGTCTCCCCCAGCAGCTGTTTTTTTGGGACAGGTGCCATTTCTGCCTTGTGCTGATCTTGCTGGAAGTGGTGCCTGTGGTTTCTGGCCAGCCTGTCGGTTAGTGGGGCTGGTGAGGCTTGTTCCTTGTTGCTGTCTCCATGGTGGTTTTGTCAGGTCTGTATCTGCATGTTTTGTTTCTGGTTTCCCCTTTTTTCCCTTGGTTTCCCAACTGACAGAGTCCCCAGTCAGATAATCTGGCTGGATTAAACATTCTCACGCTCTGACATGCCCACACCAATTGGCCCTGTCTATCACTCTTTCACAGTGCTGCTGCTAATTCTCTCCCTCCCTTGTCATTCCTAGGTTAAAGCTGCCTTTACCAGTTCCTCCACTCTACTGCAAAAATACCTTTGCCTCAGTGGTGGATCCTGTCTCTCCCACACAGAAGCTCATGTGCAAATAGTGTCCCGTGGTCATAGATACCAAAAGCAACACCAGTTCAGCAACCGGTTGTTGACCTGTGTATTGGAGCTCTCTTGTCAGTCCATCATGTGGCCCAGATCTGTGGCTTGAAGGCACATTTGGCTCCTCTTCAACTCTGAGGGTGGTGAACCTTCTCCGTTAAAGTCTCTTCTAGATGTAGAAGTAACTGCAATGATAAGAAACATCAGGAGAGCAACAAAGTGAAATGCATTGCCTATGAGAACATAGCTGACAAGTGTTTTGTTTAGGTTTTTTATTTGTTTTGTTTTAACTGTGAGTATATCTACCTTCTCTCAGCCCTCTTGGTTGCCCTGAGATGATGCTTTCTTCAGTATTGTGGCTGTATTTTGAAACTGCTTTCTTCAGGGAATGCTTGCAGCTGGGACCAAGGTTGACAGCAGCACAGAACCCAGAGAGCTGCTCCCAGCTTCACTGTGGGTTTAAGATGGACTGGGATGGGTGCAGCACAGAATAAATATATCAGGCTTAAACCCACTTGCTGTTAGGAGGAAACTTCTGGTCCTGGGACTTTGAGTCATCTTTCACCTTGTAAATACAGTGTGTTGGAGAAAGAATGAGTGAATGCTTTGTACTGGTGACTTGCTAAAGATGTGCTGGAAGAAAGGCAACTGTGACGGGACTGGGAGAAAACACAAACCCAAACAGAAACGTCTACTCTGTATGCAATACCAGTGCATTCTAGGGAGGCATTTATTATTGTTCAGACCAGGGAGAGTAAGAGGGATGTTTCTGGTTCCCTTTTTTTGCTGGTTGTGACTGCAGCTAGAGGTGCTGGTTTTGGTGAAAGTGATGCTTTGCATTCTTCTCCACTCCTGCATGTGAAGTCCAGGGGATGTCTCAGAAGCAGCAATGTTTGTAGAAGCTCTCCAGAAGCATAAATACAGACAGGTTTGTGTACTTTGTGCTTGACCTTAGACTTATGCTGTTCTTCCCCTTAAAGTATGTCAAAGCCGCCCACCTCCCCAGACACCAAGACCCTTATGGTCTTGGGAAAACAATGAAATGTATAAGTTTACTCTAAATTGCTTGTTTTTCATTATAATGCTGCATGATGGACATAAAATGAAATTTATAAACTACAGCTATAAAGCACTGATGGCTTAGTGTTTTTAAGTACATAAGCTTGACAGCAGCAGCTGATTAATAATGAATTAAAATAATGGTCAAAGAAAGAAATATACCTTTGCTAATCTATTAGTACTTGGAAGCTTCTTCATACATTTTCCATGAGTCTTTTCCTTGTAGGACTCAGAAAGTATATTTAGTGTTTACTTGGTTTCAACTGTGGTTTTTAGCGGATATTGACTGAAACAGCATCTTAATCAGACTGACCTCAGGGGATATTTTTCCATTGACCGTATCTCTTCCTCTTCACCTCTCCCTGTGTGCTGAAATTCTTGTCAGAGCTGCCAACTCTATCTGTTAAGGTTTCCTTTAGTGCTTCTTATTTTAAGACTCTTCTTAGCTCAAAACTTTTCTTAACATTGCCATCTTGGTGGGCAGTTCTTGCTGACTTTGACCTGAGCTATGTTTTCATGGAAGCAGTTTCCTACCATCCTCCTACTTTTCTCAAACTGACTTTCCAGCAGCAGCTGTGCTGAGAATAAAATACTGAGTGATGCAAAGCATTTTAGGGGGCTCGAGGGGTCAGGTCTTCTGTGTGAACACCACTCAAATGGGGCAATTCAGTCAGGTTTTCCCACCTCAAACCTGGAGTGTGGCTATTCTTTTTTTCCTGTGGTCTTGGCAAGAGTTCTTGCATCCTGTTTTGTCTTCTCTGCATTCCCTGCCACCTTTTTTATTCCTGTGGCTTCCTATTTCAGCAAGTTTGTTGAATCCGGCTTTTTTATTGCAAAACAGAGGTGTAATTGGCATCTCATCACTATGTTATTTTTAGAAAATAAGTTGTTCAGAGCGATCCGGGGCGAGTGGCACAGCTGATTTGAGATTCTTGTAGCTCTGAAGTCCAATTCCTTAAGCAAAAGACCACTGTAGTTACAAGGTATGGTGCCTCCTAAAACAGGAGCTCACTAACCCAAAGCAAGTGTGAAGAGCAGTTTGTCAAGTCATCCCTTTCATGCCTTTCCTGGTTTGACTTGTGAAACGTGCAGGGCTCAGCCTGCTGAACAGGGAGTCCATCTGATTTTTTTTTTTTTTTAAATTTTGCCATTTATCAGGGTCTGCTCAAGAGTCACTCTATTGTAACTAGAGCTACTGGCAAGTGAGGTGTCAGTGTGCAATGTCCTCTTGTCACAGGCGGAGCGTGCGATGCTGTGGTAAGGCCGCTGCAGTACAGAGGTGGCTCACGTCTGTGGTTGCATGGGAAACCTTAATGGGTGTCTGCCGGCATCTAAGAAATGGGTTTCTTTGCCTTAGAGAGCTTAATGTTGTTCTCTTTCTCTCCTGTGCATATCAGCCTCAGGTTAACTGTAAATCCAGCTTCTTGCTTGTGTTGTGTCTCCAGCTGTTGGAATCCTAGAGCATCCTGGGACAGGTTACAGCTTCCCACAAAATTTATTATGCAATTACATTATTATACAGAAGGGCTTGAGACGGATGCAAGTTAGGGTTCCTCCAGACAGTGGCTGAATTGAAGAAAGATGAAAAAGAAACACCAGGGGGTCTCTGACAGTCCCAGTTGGTCTCTCACAACTGCTGCATTTGCACCAGTGCTCTTTCCAACAGGCACTGCAGACTGGTGAGTGAATTTAGCCTGTGCCTGCCTCTCTTCTGTGCTGTTGGGTTTAGACAAAATGGAACCCAGACTTCTCAGAGGTGTGCAGGAATAGGGTGATGGACACAAGCTGGAACAAAGGAAATAGCAAGCAGATAGTAGAAAAAAAAAAGGCATTGGTCTGAGAGTGGTCAAATGCAAGGAAAAAGGTCTTGAGAGGCTGGGGGGTTATGTTCTTTGAGATATTGAGCCACTTGTAGGTCCATTCTGATTTACCTGGACCTCTAGAGGTACCTTCCCACCTATATGAATTGGATGCTATGATTTCCATGGATTAAAGGCATTTTACTCAAGATAATGTATTTGGATATTTGGTTAAGTGTACCTTTTATGAGCAGGTTAATCAAATGCCTATTACTATACTATTATCTGCATGGTGGTGTGAAATTTGAATAGATGCACAAGGTTTGCACATGACAGCCAGGTTCCAGAAAGCAGAGACTGAAATAGTCACAAGCATGTGTTAATTTCAACTCAATATGTTTAGATGACTTTGACAGCATATCTCAGTAATACATCTCTGTAAAAACAGATGTGCTTCTCTACTGGAGCAGTTTATTTTGATTAAATTAAAATTTGTGGAAGCTTTTTCTTTGGTGTTACTGTTTGTCCTTGTGCCATACAGCTTTGATTTATGGTATGATTTCAGCGCATGCAAAAAGCTCCAAATAATATGCGTGAAACCCCCTCAAAACTGAAAACTATATTGTTTAATATGTCTTGGTTATGAATTTTACAACAGTGAGTGCTACCACTGATTACCAAGGATAATTTCCTGAATCTTGCAACAATGTTACAATGAGCTTTAAAAAAATTAATGAACTTTATATTTTTCGTAAACATTCTGGGTATATTCAAATACGCTTTACTATTCAAGAATATACTTCCTTATAAAGGAAGTTGTTTTAAGTAAGTTTAGTTTTAATGCAGATGTGAAAAGAATTTTACTACTCCCAGGTTTTTGGTTTTTAGTTTTGAAAGCTTTCATTGCAGAGTCTGTATCTCAAAGAACTGCTGTGTAAATGCAGCAGACTTCCCTGTGGTTGTCATCAACTGGATTATTCTGGATTAATGCCCAGTTTTATTTTGATCCTAGCTAAACTGAAAGAAATCCATGTAGCTGTAGCAAAGCGTGTGAGCGTAGTGCATCGAAACTGGTGGGAATGAGCCTTCAGTTTGGTGTGTTTGAAGTTAGGGGGTCGTTTGGGTTGGTTGTTTTTAACTGAAGTGTCTTAGGCTTTTTCTCGTCTCTCTGCTCTCTTATTTTTGAAGCTTGATGAACACTTTCTCAGAACATTTCCATCGAATTAAGTGCATAAAGGCCTGAGGTGCACAATGGCTACTCACTTTGAACATTCATAAGCTGAAAATTACATAATTATTTTGGATGTATTTTATTTTTGAGGCTTTTACAGAAAGGATCTGAAAGTGTTCTGTTCATACCTATTAATATTTCACACCAAAATGCACTTTTAAAGCTTTCTGGGCTAACATGAGTATCAGGATGATTTCACCCATTGTTCTCCAAATGCAGTTCATTCTTGCATTTGAAGTACAAGTGTCTGCATTTAGGAATCTAAATTGTTAAAAAAGATTTTAAATGGTTGTGAACAGCAGGGTAGGTAATAAGACAGGGCAGGACGACAGCTTTCTGCTCTGCCATAACCCAGCTTTCAGGGTCTCATAATACCAGGGCTCTGCATCTTTGCAAGGTCACATATATATTTGTCTAGGAGACTGTCCTAAGTGAGGCTAATAGGACACTCGGGTGAGTAAGAGGTAATTCTACTAGACTTTTGGGCTCTGCCAATAATCCCTTTTTGAACAGTTCAGATATCTGTAATGGCCAAAATATTGCCATTTTGCACTAGGTTATGTTCTCTTTAGTGTGCATAAATAGAATATTCAGTTACGCACTTTGGAAAGGCAAATGGCTAAAAAAAAAGGGAAAAAAAATTGCTTTTAGTAATTAAATGCTTGTGACTTGAGCAGCCAGATGGAAGTATGCCATTCTACTAGATTTTCCATTCAAAATGAGTAAGAATCACTAATGGTGGCTGTCTTTCATGAGACTGTGTTTATCTCCAGCAGTGCACTTGCCTTCCTAAATACAGGAAGAAATGAGTAACCAGCCTGTTCACAGAACCATGTCTCTTGAGCAGTTGTCTCCACAGAGAAGTGCTCTTGAAGCTTTCTTAAGATCCTTAAAAACCCAAGCCAGCTCTGCTATCTGAGTTTTTGCTGCCCAAGTTGTACTGTAATGGGACTCATCACACCTATGCTTCAGGTAGAATTTTGGTATGGTTTGAATGGTTTTGTTGATCCTTCTTGGAAAGAAGAATACCTTCTGCCAATGCTCATTTTACTGAGCTTTAATGTAACCCAGAAGTCAAACCAACAAATTTCCTATATTATCTGAAAAGAATGAGGGTTATTGTAGCGGCTGGTAGGTGCATCTCAGTGGTCCACACACACAGAAATAGGAATCGGATCTCTTTCTTTGCTGGAAAAGTGGAAGGGAAAGTCTTTCCTCATCTCTTTGCTTGATTTAAAGAGTTTCCTCTGCTTTATCTCAATGCTTTTGTGGCATGCCTGTTGCTAGAATATTGACCTGCCATCCGTGTAGTAGCTTCAGGTGTTCTCCTTAGCCAGAGCTGGAAATGGTAAAAGACACAAACAGGGAACTTCTCACCTTTGCTGATAACAGCTGGGCATTTAGGGAGCCAGGTGAGGTAGAGAAAAAAAGAACGTGGAGTTGAAATAGCAGATAATTATCCTTATTTCTCCCCAGGTTTGTTGTGCTTGTGCTAATTCTGTTCAAGGTGCTTTTGTTGATGAGTGGTAAAATATTATCTCATAGGTCACATTTAGTAGTTTTCATCACTTTTGCCCCCTCGTTTTCTAACACTGTTGAGAAATGCAGTACCTGAGCTGGAAACACAATTAAACAGTTTTGTTCTCCCCAGTGGTTATGAATCCAAAAATCACAACATAAAAAGGGTAAGGGGCTGTTACCCCAGCTCAAGGTGAGTTTCTGCAGTTTAGATAAAAAGGGGAAAAGTGGGTGGTTATCGTAAGCAATAAAAGGGGGTACAAAAGGCAGGTCATATACAGTAAACAAGCTTCTATGTGCAACGGCATCAGCATCTGGTTCCTGCTCAGAAGCAGGAATGGTGTTAACAGCTTGTAGCCAAAGCAAAATAAATCCGGAGGAATTTCTGTGAAAGAAGTATTCTTCATGAGTCTTTGTGTAGCACTTTGTTATAGCTTCTGTAATTAGTGAGTACCCTGACAGTTCTACAGTGGTATTTGGCATTTTGTTCTCTCTAATTATTCATGGGGAAAATTTAGACTAGGGGAGGACAGTGATTAGCACTCAGCAGAATAAGCATTTTGCCTTTTTGCCCATTTAATCCAGCATGCCTCGATAGTGCTGCAAAACCCATCTTTATTTTTGCTTGAGCTCTTCTCTGAGTTTCAGGTGGGAACAGGTGACCCAAGAATACTTTCAGCCATTGAATTCTGTGGCGGTTATGCTGCAAAATCCCATGTATGAACCACTGGTAAGGCATTGTCTTTAAGCAATGGGCTAATCATGTGTGGCTGGAAGGTCAGCCAAAAAAAACTTGTTCCTAATAAAGGATTTCATTACCAGTAGTGGTGATTTTAATGCCGTCAGCCCATGGCAGTCTCCTGGATGTTAAAAATCTCTCTTGGTGTGATTAAGTGAGACTAACATAATAATAATAAAAGAAACGTAACAAAAACCATACTAAGCCCTCCCAACAAAATAAACGAAAAAAACCCACAAAACAAACTTCACAAGAGAATTAGTAAATTGGTTACCCTAACAGGTACACTTGTCAATTCTGCTTTTACCAATAAAAAGCCACTCTTAAGCTCTCGTAGGTCCTAGTATAGAAGGTGATTTAGTGCTAGCCACTGACATCGAACCCCATAGTACCTGATTTTCTGGAAAGCTGGGGTTGCAGGATTCAGAAATTCCTGTAGCTCTTCAGGCACTATTTGCTTTAAATCTGCTCTCTTGGTTTATAGGTTTTTTTGAAAGGATCATTAGGTTCATTGGTGTGCAGAAGCATTTTTCTTCCTTGCAGTCTTTTCTCTGTTCTTGGCACGATGGAAAATGTTTTCACGTCTATGTGAATTTCCATTTCTTAGTGACACAAGCGCTTGCTATATTTTGATTTTTGCATAGGTAATGACACTGGTGGTCTGAACGCTGATCCCGAGCATAAGAGGGCTCTTAATCAATTGATCTTAGAAATATAGCTGTTTGGGCAGGATCTGTAGTAACGCTTTTTCTGTTGCTCACAAATCACCCCTCTTTACTCCAAAACTAGAGTTATATACCTTCTGTGAATTAGAAAAGACAGCAAATACTGTGCAGTTTAGCATATTCTCACTGAGATCTCTCTGGAGACAAACCTGCTTTTGCTGGAATACAGTAAATATTAGTCTATTTGCTATCACTTGGTATCATTACTGCAGGTTTGGAATACCTGCATGTGTCTTCTCAGATCAGGAACGCTGGAAAATGTGAATTATTGCCCATGGAGGAGCTCTTGTCTGTAGAAGATGTTGATCGTCTTTGCCCAGGTAGATTAAAAACTTCCTGATGCATTCAGAGAGCAGATCTGCCTTATGCTGGTGGTGCCCACTCTCTTACTGGAGGCAGGGAGGGATTTGCTGCTCTTGAGAACCGTGAAGTGGCCCCAAAAATCTGCCTGAGCTCCTATTTTAAAATGTGTAATAGAACCAGATAGAAGGGTTTGTTCCCCAACTCTGCAGGTGCTTTTTAAAATGGATGATTGAGCTCCTCATTTATGTACTCATTAGTTTGTCTTCTTGAGCATTATCAGCCAGACTGGTTTCAAAGAGCAGTGACTGAGGTACTTACTGCAGCTATAAACCACAATAAAGATTCATGTTCAGTACTTCAGAAATGTTGATGCATGACCAAATTGCTACTGTGTGTCCCTGAAAAATCTTTTCTTGTGAAGTGTGACAGAATATGTACAGAAGTGATTTAGGTCCCTCTCAGGATTAACTGCAAGTCTTGAATATGTTTCTGCATGTTTCTTAGGAGCAGTGGATAACTTGGATGAGTTATGTTTTGGGCTGAATGGTAGAGGTGGGCAGGATGGTGGTCCCTCCTGACTTAAATAAAAGGTCCCAGGCTTACATTGTTTTGAGAAGAGTTTCTCTCATGGTTGGTGAACATGTATCCTACATTGTTTGGTCCAGGTTGAGTGAGGAAATGAAATAAAACTTCTTATATCTGTTTGGCAGCACATAGCAAACAAAATGCAGACTCCACAATAGCCTCCAATATTTTAAACTCAACTGTTTTTTGCTATCAGCTGAAAGTAGGCTTCATGTGAGAATAGGTCTGACAGGACAAGGGAAGTGAAGAGATGCGTTTGAAATTACAGGCATTATGGCTTCGGTTAAGAATTAGTTTTGCGTGGTTATCTTGTGTTCCCAGTAACATCTAATGTCTAAGCTTCTTCAGTCCATTTGCTACTTATTTCATAGTTGAGCCAATTCTATAACCAAGCCAGGAAGGAAAGATCAATTGGAGCAATGAAGTGTATGGCACCTGCTTGTTCCTACATCATTAATTGCTGGTGCGTGCTGTGTGTTGTATGGCAGACACTGTTAGATGCTGCAGTGTGAAGTTAAGCCCCCAAGTGAAAACTCATGCAAATTCAGATGTGTATATGCTAAGGTAATGTGAGATTTAAGGTAAGTAAAGCTGTCTCCATGACAGAAGGAAAGATTGCTCGGAGGTCAGGCTGTTGGCTGGAAAAAATCCAGCTCGGTTCCTTCTTCTGCCAGTGGCTCTTGGCAGAACGACTCGACCGAGTTGGTTGGGCTCCTGGAGCTGCGGGTCCTTGCAGAGCAGCAGTACCTGCCTCACCATGGCTGGAGAGAAAAGTGCATCTGAGATTTCTCACTCCTGCTCTTGGAAAAGCTACAGCAGTACTTTTGCTGAGCTTTGGTGGCTGTTCAGTCATATATCCTAGCTCACTGACTGCCTGCTGGGAATAGATTGCTGTGTGCATCATTCCCCGTATTGGGCTTTTGAGGGGAGAAGAGCCTGGAGCTGGGTGAGTGGAGGGAGCCAAGTGCATGGCAGCAGGTTCTTTGGTCTGGATGCTCGGGGATCACAGTTCAGAGCACATGCTTGCACAGTTTGGAGATGCCCCTGATTAGCCAGAAATAACACTGTGAGCTTCTGACCATCAACAGACTCAAAACGCCTTGGCTAGCTTTTAATTGTTGTGTTTTCAACAGCAGATCTTTAATTACAGCACATACTTGTTTTGTCTTGGGCCTTTTGAGCAGCATTGACTTTATTCTTTCCCTCTACTGTTCTGGGATTGCTTAAGGCTAAGAAGCTTCTGCCCTCTAGAGCTGGAAGTATTTTCTCCTTGCATACTCATCCACTTCAGTGCAAAGTCAAATGGAATTGTGGGGTGGAGTGCTTGAGCTGGTGAGGTGGCGACATCTGCCCAGAATGGGTGATTAGAAGGATGTAGAAGGTTTTCCAGCAGCACACCAGATGGCTCCACTTTCTGCCTGGAGAGTGGGCTGGAGTTGATCTGGATCTCCAAGGAGTCACTTTGAATATCACAGCAATAGCAATGACTCTTGCCAGAGTCAGTAGCTTTAAGTTAAAGGTAGAAGGAAACCAGATTACTTTATGCCAATGAGTGTCAGACAAAAAATTAAGGAATTAAGGGTAAGATATTTGTTGAATCAAAATATCAGTTGTAAAATCCCGTTTCATTATCTTTTGGTACCTTTAAATCTAATTATTCCCACCAACATTTTCTTCTGTTTCTGGCTTTGTGGTAGCGCTGTTGATTGCATAACTACGGCTTCAGTGTTGTTGCCGGTTTCTGCAGTACATTGGCAGCAGATGGGGCACAAGCGTTGCTGTTCTCTTCCAAATGACCTGCAACTCTTGTTTCCCGTGTCCTGCTGAAGCTGTGCCTGCCTTAATTACTGGTGAATAAACCTGCCATTGCTTGCTCCTGTGCATTCTCTCTTCCTCCGTGCCCTCCCTTCAAAGGAAAGCATGACACAGATGAAAAAGGTGGGGCTTTGCAAGCTGAAGTATATCAAAACGTTCCTCTTTGAGTAATGATTTCAGTAGGATTGCTGGGGCGTATCCTGGAGACTTTGGTAAGTGCTCCACAGCGGTAGGTGATTAGACGTTGGTTTTTCTGTACTGAAGAGTGTATACTCTTAATACACTGAAACTGAGGTGGCTGTGCATTTGAAGTTTGGCAACATCCTTTTCTTTTTGGAAGCTTTCACCTAAAATGTTAGTTGCTAGAATTATGTTATGCAAATAGTGGTTAGATTTATCTGAAGCCTTTCTGTGAATGGAAGCTGGTCTTGCTTATTCAGTAGCAGACAAATTTTTAAAAGCCTATTGATTTAAGTCTCTTTAGAAGTAGTAATTTTTATCACTTTCTTTTTTATTAGCTACTTCCAGGCTGAAGATTTCTTTGGAATCTGCTCCTTCAAGTGCTGTGCAAGTCAGAGTAATAGTCTTATACTTTGGAGGATTATTCTGGTGTTTATCTAATGGTTATTACGCTCAAATGTGTTAGTTTAAGAATGTTATGCTTTAATGCACGGATCAGTGCTTTAAAACTGTTTTGCTATTTATTTCATGGATCGGAAATGTGATAGAAACTGAACTGCATTTGCCCGTTACACTGACTGCAGCTGTGTCACATCTTTTAAAGTATGTACGGTTGCTGTGTTATTTCTAACAGTCATGGAGTTAAGCTTTGCTCGCAAATATCAGCTGAACACTGTGGTATCAATGCCGCTCTTCAAAACTTAAATTTACAGATAAGTCCAAGGTTTTCAGGGTTCCTTTGCACTTGCTTTTTTTCAGTTTGCAGCACGTTCATTCTTATCAATTATTTACAAATGTAGTGAGACAAACTCGAAGTACTTTAGTGTTTTGAATGAATAATTTAATGTCCTTATTTCCTTTTAATCTTTTCTCTGTACAGTTACATCCATAGTCACTTTTCTGGTGTTAACTTACTAAACAAATCAACAAGTCAAGTAAAACTTTGCCAATGAGCATCTTGCATAGATCCAGACCAAAATGTATTTCTTCCTGTGTAACTTTTATCTTTGAATTACAGCTTTAAAAGCATCTTTATACCAAACATCTGTTGTATGAAATGATTAGAATTGTGTACTGGGTTATTAGGAAATACCTCTCCCGATTCACAGTTGACAATCTTACTCCATTTAAGTGATGTGTGGTGGTGGGGGGGGTGTGTTTATTTTAAATAACATAATGTTTTTAGGAACGATACTCTCAGCTATCTTCGTCTTGGTTGTTACCAAAGCTAGCACTTGACAAGGACAGGATCATTGCTTTGTGGCTGTAGCCATTTAAGTTCCGCTGGCGGCTTGTCTTTGTAGAAGAGGAGCTGCAAGAGCTTCAATAGCTGCTGCTCTGCCTATGCTTGGGAACCATCCTTGCACTAGGTAAAATGTGCAAAGCTTGTGTGCTGCCTGGAGAGGGAAGGACTAATTCTAAAATGTTCGAGGTGCTGAGTGAAACCCATCATAACCCCAACACTAAGCTCAGCTGTCTTGTAGTAGCTTGCACCATTTGGAAAAGTGGTATGGGAGCTACTGGTCTTGTCTCGGTGGACTTCTTGTTTGCCAGGCTCTTCTTGATCTGCTCTGAAGTCAGGGTCATGCAGGGAAGGGGGATGTTGCCCGGAGGACCCTGGACTTGTTTGGTGTTTAGATGGTTTGTGAAAACCCAGGCAGGCCTATAGGTGGATAACAGATTGTTTTGTACTTAAGGAAGGTAAAGCCAGACGGTATTTGACCGGACTGTATAGCCAAACTATAAAGCAAGAACCACTGTGTTTGGTCTTGTATCTCTTAGTAAATGAGTAGTAGCCAAGTCCTGAATTGATTTGCAGGTTGTTCCTTGGACCTCACTTCATGGGTGCCCAGCACGAGGCTTGACTGGCCCCGAAATGGTCTTGGCAAAGTCATGAGCAGAAATGGTAGCTTGATTGTTCTTGGCTTCATCAAGTGCTTCCCCTGCCTTGAATGGAGCCGTTCCCTTTGGACCAAGAGATCACTAGTGCAGGCACTCGCAACACTCTTGGGGTCCATAGGCACACAGATATTTGCAGAACCACTGAGCACTGGCTCAGTCCCTCTGCCTGCCCAGCACCCCTGCCTGGAGCATTAAAAAATAATATATTAAGAAAACAGAGACTGCAGTGATCAGGTGCAGGGCTCAGCCAGATGAGCCCAGTGGCCTCATTTCACATGCCAAGGGCCCCTTTTTATACCCTCTTCTGCCTATTCCTTCTCTGTTCCTCCTTGTCTGCCTTCCCCTTCTCAGCTGACAGGGTTCCACCAGCCCTATGCAACATCCTTGAATCGGGTTTGCACCTTTATCAGCCGCAAAGTGCCAGTTTGTATGAAGTGCCTTGCTAACCCACCAATTACTATGACTGACAAGGTGTTTTTTCTTGTCGTTGTTTCCATTACATTTGACTGCCAGGTTTGAGCCTCTGTATAATTTTTGTATGGCTTCCCCTTTTTCCTTAGTATCCCATTTGACAAACCTGCCCCATCAGATAATGTCTTGGGAATAAACATTCCCACATTCACCATACTCTTATCAATTAGTATGGTTGACCAGATTTAGGTCTCGTCACTCCCTCTGTTACTGCCTGTCAGTCAGGTTTTCCTTTATGTTTGTTCTTGTTTATGGCTTCCTCCTTTGCTTATCCCTTTTTGCATAGAAGAAGTCCTCGAGCACAACATTTAAAGAAATGGATGCTTTCTCCATCCACAGACCCTTACAGTTCCTGGGCAAAGCCATAACTTTCTTCTGGAGATCTGAAGCAGGGCATGACCAGACCAGTGGCCTCTTTGGAAGTCAGTTTGTTCTAGTCTCTGGTTGTGATGAGCCATTTTATTAAGTTTACCACAAAGTCTTTTCCTAAATCTGGCACAAAGTTTTCCGGATTTCTACCCTTGCTCCGAAGATGGAGAGTCCCGGAGTTATTAACGTAAAGGAGGTTACAAACTTCAAAGCAGGACTGAGCTTTATTTTCTTCTGCAGCTCTAACACCTTTCTGCAGTGCTGAGAGGGGGAATAAATTGGTCTGAGGCAGATCCACTCTCTGAAATCTTGAGCAAGTGTGTATGGCCTGATGTTTATCTGCAGCCAAAAAGAGTTCCCATGTGGAAGACTTAGGCCAGCACAGCTGTAGCTCCCAACTTCTCAATGTATTTTGAGAAATCACCTTTGGATCAGTATTTCAGAGTTGAAATTAGTGAGAGATGATGATGGGAGATGAAGAGATTGCACACCATTGGGTTTCGAAGGAAAAGAGGTTTTTTTGTTATTCCTCTGGGCTGAGAATTCCGAATCTTTGCGGTGGGGGTCTGTGGAAGGTGGTGTGGTGCTTGGAAGCTCAGGTGCATGTGGAGTCCACCTGAAATGTAACCAAACAGCTGGATTATGTACCGGTTTTCAGGTTTGTGCCTGAATTGCGGTACTACATGATTCTCTCAGGCCATGCAATCTTAGTTCAGTGTGTTCCTGTGCCTGGGAAGGGATGCTTTTTGCCATACCATGGCAGTATCCCCTGGGAGGCAAGCCTGGTGTACACAGCAAGAGGAAAAAGCTGGAGAGAAAAGTGTTGGAAGTGGGTAGAGTTTGAGCTCACCACATTAGCTGGTTGCCAGCATTCCTTTCAGGAAAAGATCTTTTCTAATATTATTTTGCGAAGTAACATAAAGGGAATTGAAGTACTTGCTGTTAGCATAAATGAAACTTTGTTCTGTGCTTTGGTGCAAATGACATGATGCTCCTTCAAAGACAGTGAGGTCAGTACAGGTATTTAGAGGGCAACTCAAGTGTGTTTGTTTCCAAGGGTGACTTGATAACTTTTGGATCCTATAAACATTAAATCCACTTTTCAGGTTGCAAATGTTGACTGTCCTTGTTACAGAGGGGACCAGAGACCTGAGAGATCAGTGTTTGGGTGCTGCATCTACTCTGAGCTTCTGGTGTGCTGCCAGACCAACTTCTTTCTACACTGCAGTTGGTGTTCTCTGTGATTGAAATGTTTTTTCTTAATATCCCCACTTAATTTGTAAACACGCTGGGTTTGGCATTGCTCATTGTATATAAACACAGAATAGCAGAAATTCCTCAGCCCACCCATCGGAGATGGGAGAGGGGAATTGAACTCAACAGAATGGCATATAACGTATGTTTCTTTCTCAAGGCACGTTGACTTGGAGTTCTATCTTGAGTGGGAAAAGAGAGAGGAAAGTCTCTTTGTGGTATCAAATAAGAGAAAATATTTCCTCTGAATGTTATTTGCACATTTTGGGAATCAATACACTCTTCCTAATTACTTATACTGGATTTGAATAACCTCTCCCTTCCAAGAGCACTAAGTGTCCTTGCTGGTTTTTATCTAGTGAAACAAATGACGGTTGCTCCTCATTCTCCCCTTCCACCATGCCCTTTCAGATTTCTATGGGCACCATGCGGCACCGAAGAAATGGCAATTTTGAGAGCTCCAGACTCCTTTATTCCAGCATGTCTCGCAGCACAGACGTGTCCTGCAGTGATGCTGTGAGTATCTGGTAAATCTCTGGTAAGCTCGGGTGTTGTCTTGAGAGTGGCCCCAGAGGTTATTAATAAGGTCGTGTCAGGAAGAAGGACGATTTTTTTTTTTTTTCTCTCCATTTTTTTTTTTTAAATTTCTGGAGAAGTTTTCCCAGCCAGGGACACTTCCAGCAGTAGCAGCTTTGTTGACATGGAGGAAGCCTAGGAGGAGGTGTTGCATTTCTTTTGATCCCTGTAACTCTTTATTGTGCTTCCTCAGTCACTTCTGGTTTAAAATCCTTTTACACAATTCAGTTGGAGACAAATCCTCTGTCGCTGTAAAGAGGAACCCGCGCCTCTTCACGTTTCTTGATGGCAAAGGCAGACAACATATAATTATGTTAAACATCCTTTGAAAAGCCTCAATCATTTGCTGATCACAGCGATTGTCTGGCAGATTTCTTGCTGCTGATGGGCTTGCAAGAGCCCTAATGACTCGCTTTTAGGGCTTTAGCAAGTGCTTCCCTCTCCCTTTTATTTTTTTGGTCTTGAATCATTGTGGCTTTTACTGGCTAATTATGTTCTTTCATTTTCCGCGTTTTGGATATTATACTGTTTCTGCTTTTCTACTTGGAGTGACTCGAACTGCTGTTTAACTATAAATGTTCTGTCAAAATGGTAAACTAAGCTATGGCTGTATGTCTTCCTTTTTCATCTCAAACTAAATCCTGGCTTACAAATCCAAGCTGCGCTTAAAAACAAACAAACCCCCCCAAACCTCTATATCTTTATCAGCAAGTGAGAAACTTCTTGTTCTGCTTTGCTAGCCTGCAGAGGCAGATCGGGGTGAATTTGCATCCCCCAGATTTGAAAGCTTCCTGTGCACTTGTGGAGTTTCATGGTTAATATGAGAGTTAATGGTTAAACAAACTGGAGAGGCTTTGCATTCCACTGAGCTCACATAAAGCATGACTTCAGTTGTTCAGGTCTCCTGCTGGGGCCTTTTTGTGTTAGCCCCTACCGAAGAAGACATAAATGTCCTTTTTTTTTCTTTTTTTTTTTTTTTTTTCTTGGGAAGAAAGAGTGTTTACGATATTCTTTTAAGCATTATCTAGACGAGAGTTAACTGCTGGTTGAAAAATATTGTCAGTGCTGCAAGTTATTAGAAAACATGGCAACGCATGCAAATAGAAATGTTCTATTGCTAGAAATAGTCTACAGCTAACCCTATTGTGCCGCTGCATTTGTGAAAGGTGTTTTCTATGTTGGTCTTCTGGATTAAAAACTAAAATTAAAATAGGCTCTCCAGTAACTCTTAAGATACCAAATCTTGTTTACTCTTCAAGATTTTTTTCTTTTTGGAGGGGGAAGCCTTATCTTCTACTTCTTGAATAGATGTTGTGCATCATAGGTACGAAAATACCGATAGCAGATTTTTTTTGGAATGCCTATTTGTGGGTGGGGTTTTTTTTTTCAGTCTTTTGTGTCCTTTTGACTCCCATCAATACTTTCCAGTTGCCTTCCATCATCCACTTCGAGAAAGGAGACTTATGAATTTGAATGATTTACTTTGTGTTTAAACTGACTATGCTGTTTCTGAGGTTTCTCCTGTTTAACGAGTTACCAAAAGTAATTTTTTTTTTTCTTTTCGAAGGATTTGGTCAACTTCATTCAAGAAAACTTTAAGAAGAGAGAATGTGTCTATTTTACAAAAGACACCAAGTCAATGTAAGCAGGCTTCTTTTTTTCTTGCTCAAGAGGTATGGGGGGCTGGGAGCTGCGGGTATTTCTGCCTGCAAAGCCATGTGGCAGTGCTTGGGGGAAAGCAAACTTTTTTTCTGGAGAGTTTGAATCCAGCAGTGCAACCTCACCTCAGTCTCGCTTACTTGTACAACTCCTTTCATTGTCACTGCTTGTTTGCAGACACCTGGTATATTCTGCAGGCATGGTCAAAAAAGCTGAAAGTCTGATGGTCAGACAGGCACCCTGGAGTGCTTCTCCCAGCTCTAGACCAGCGTTTTTCAAACTGTTTTGATTGCACACCCCGTCATTAAAAATGTTGTGAGCGTACCTCCAGCATATGTTTATTTGTAAACTATATGCGTCTACTATTGTGCTGACATTTTGAATGCTATGAAACACACATAAAAATAACAAAAAATGATGAGATAAAGATAAAATAAACCTATTTCATATATTTTTTTAAAGTTCATTTAATATGTCCCCCACTTTGGAGACCAATGGCCTAGGCTGTTTGGAGTTGGTGAAAACACTAGAAATATATCAGTTTGAGTTATTCCACAAGGAACTTGATGCAAAACTAGGGGCCTGACCTTCATGCTGTCAGCATGCCTTCCAGCAGCTCTGTTAAAGGGCTTTCATATCAAATTCCATACTTGAAGCATAATTGTGGCAATATATAGGTGCTTTTAGGGATGCAGTAGCAGCACTAGCATTGGTATATAACGTATGTATGTATCAAAGGTTTGCAGAACTTAAATTTTCTTTTTAAACCCAATCACAAATTCTATGCACAAGCCTTTACAGCAGAGACAGGTGGTTGCTAGGTTTTGCTGAAGGTTGACGTTCTGTTAAGATATATTATACTTGCTCCATTTTCAGGCACAAGTACTTAGGCGAAGTTTGAGGACTATAACATTGCTGCTTTTTTTTTTTTTCCTGTAATCTCAGGAGAAAAGTGATCAAACTAATGCAGCTGCACAAGTCCTAATATAGAGCTCTGAGGGCTTCTCAGCAACTAACTCCATTCTCCTCTGAAGCTGTGAGGAAAAATGCTTTGGAGAGAGAGGGGGAGGGAAATTAGTCTAATTTCAGAAAGTCTTAAGGTCCTCTTCTGCTGTCTACAATAGGATGTCTGGTAAAGGACCAACCAGGATGGGAGAGCTGGTTCTTATCAGCTTCTCTTCCTACAAGAGTCATACTTCCTACAAGTCATACTTGATACTTGCTGAGTTATTTCTTTTGTCTACCTATTTTTAAGGTAAAGTGGTTTTATTTTCAAGCTACAGTAGAGTAGAAGAAACCATATAAGTTTTCTCTCCTTCAAAGAGATGTGCAGTGGCTTACCTTTGCAGGAGGGCATTACTCAATCTCATGTGCGGTCTGCAAGTGAACTGTTAAGGTCACTGTAAGCACACAAATTGATGTCCTCATCTTAATCATTTTAGCCAAGGCATTGTTCATTTTGTTTGTTTTCCCCTGAATGTTGCCAAATTGCACAATGCTCTTAATAGTGTTCCTCTTGCCTTGTCTCCCCATCTTTGTTTTTGTGTTGTTATCACAAAATTAGCTACCAGCTCCAGGTTTGCTGCAGAATAACACTTCTTAGAAATGTCCTAGTTGAGCAGAAGCTTTGAAGGTGGTTTCAGTTGTGAAAAATTTCTGTTTCTTGTTAATGAACTTACCAGAGATTATTTATCTCTGCTAAGAGTGGTAACTGTGGAGTTTCATGCCTATTCACTCTTCTTTCAGGGGCAACTTATGTAAGTGTGGATACCCTGAAAATCAACACATAGAGGGCACTCAGATTAATAACAATGAAAAATGGAACTACAAGAAGCACACTAAGGAACTTCCTACTGATGCCTTTGGGGACATTCAGTTTGAAAACATGGGAAAAAGAGGAAAGGTAAGTGATTGTATCAAGGGTATGTGTGAGGCCCTTGTTGGGTGAACTGTATTCAGAGTACTGAATCCAACACCTGTGGAAACCCCTGAAAAGCAGGGAAAGTGAAGCTAAAGTTGATTTTATTCTAATGGGAAGGGGCTTCCACAGCTGAAATCAGGACAAGGAGTTTGACTATGACGGAGACAAGCTGATTTCTCCAACCTTGAAAATAGGTAACAAAGAATAATTCCTTCTATGTTGTTTGTTTCACGGGCTGATGATGGGAGTGAAAAGAGGTTATCTGTTTCCAGACATGACAGAAGAATGGGTGAATGAGGGTGATGCTCAATTATTACTTTTCTTTTTTTCATGTAGCCAGTGTTACTGAATTGCCCTGTAATACAATTCGGAATGTCCTGGGCAAGGAGGAAGAAATTTACACTAGATCTGTGATGTCTCTCACAGAGACTCTGTACCCTGACTGTGAGACTTGGCAGTTACAGTGGCCATTTGGTGGTCCCTGTCTACACTGAAAAGTCATGGTGTTGAACAGCAACTTAGCACCATTTTACCAGTCTTAGTGGTGAACCAAGCATGATAAGCTGAAGTGCAAGAATGATCAAGCACTTGATGAAGGTGCATTGTGCCTGTCCATCTGACTTCAACACCAAGATAAAGCTGTTTTTTTGGAGCAGTGCACCTTTCCAGTGTGGACTAACTTATGCTTTAGAAAGAAAATGGTGTGAGGGTGCACACCAGTGCAACTCTTGGGATGGGAGCATGTGTGGTGTGCTTTGTCTTTGGAGGTGCAGCAGGATCCAGAGATGATAACCAAGTTTGATTGGAAGGGCTCTCTGGAATTTTCTGGGCAAAGCTCCTGCTCAAAGCGTGTCTATGTAGAGCAGATTGCTCAGGCACGTGACCAACTGAACTTTGAGTATTTCCCAGGATGGGGAAGCTACAATCACTGTAAATTCAATGGGGTTGTAAGGTATCAGTCGAACTTAACAGTTTTTGTTCCGTTTGGTGTGTTGTGGTGTTTGTGTCGTATGGTGCGTGGTTTGTTTTTTTTGTTTGTTTTTGTGGTGTGTGGTTTTTTTGCGTGTGGAGATTTTTTTTTTTTAAATTATTATTATTATTTCCTGGTTTTCTTTGCTAGGGGACGGTGCAGGGGTGGAAAGAAGAAAATAATGTTGCTGTTTCTGGTGACTTACACTGGTACTGTGTGAGGAGTGGCATGTGGCTGAGCTCATCTGCCTCCTCTAAATGACTGATACTTACCAACAGTGCAGATTGAGACAATCAAAATAAATGAGGAAAATCAGAGCATGCTATGTAAATTTATTGGGTTTGTTTTATGCAAAGTAGCAGAAACAGGAGGCAGTTGGGTGGGAAGTAAGACTGAAGGTTTTGAATCACACTTGAAGAGACCCAAGTACTTCACATATTTGTTGAAATGCATATTTTAGCTTCATACCACTGTGGTGTAAGCTGCTGTGTATCTTTACTGAAAAAAGAAATTACTTGCTCTGTTGCAAAATTTCTGAGTTTTCAGAACTTAAACGTTCTTTCCTCATGTTGTGTCCCCCTTCCTACCTTGGAAATTGGTTTGTGTGCCCACAGTTGTTTCATGAGGATTCTCAAGGTCACTGTGCATGTTTCAGAACATACCTTGTTCAGATGCTGTATATCAGCCTGCTAATCTATCCCATCAGCACGTTTCCTGTGGTTACGTCTCTATTCCACGTTCTCATTCCCTATATTGCAAGGCACCTGCTGGTCTCCAGCACTGCAAAATGTTTTCTCTTGATTTTGTGTACAGTGGGGAGAACTTAAAACTCAAGGTAACCTGGGAGTTGCAGACTATTATCCATGAGGGATGGGAAGTTTTATACCCTGCATTATACCTTTTAGAGTGGATGAGTCCTAAAAAGCCCTGAGCAGAAATATTAGATGCGAACAGACCAATAAAATTTCTATGTTTAGTTAAAGTCCTGCTTGCACTCTCATTTTTTGCAGCATTGCTTAGGTCCTGTAACATCCAAGGACATTGCAGTTGCTCTATTTTATGTTCTGGTAGCTCTCAATTTGGGAAAAAAAAAAAAAAAAGCTTCTCCTGAATGCCTTTCTGAGTTCAGCTGCTGAAAAACACTTGGGATCGCCTGTATTTGGGTGTTGGATCGGTCGTTGTTGAGGTGCACCAGCCGAATGCACCAGGAGATGGCACCGTTGTACCTCGGAGAAAGAAAGTGGCTCAGCTGAGGGTTTCCCCCGCTTGAGTAAGAGCCTGCAAAGGACTCTGGAGGTGGCAAGTGCCAGATAAATAGCTGCTGGAACATTGAATGTATAGGTGAAAACAAGTCATTCAACCGGGAAGCTTAATTGTCGATGGAGCAGAGGTTATCGTACGGATACAAGGTACTTGGTGTACTGGTGGGGTTTAGGAGAAATGCCTTCCAACTACAGAGCTAACAAGGTTTGCGGTGGAGCAGTTCGTGCTTCTGGTAGGCTTCCCTGTCCTGTGGGGGATCCTCTCCTGGAAAACACCCAAGGCTTCATGTGGGTGATGATTCTTAGTGCAGAAGCTGGGGGGGTCCCTTAGCCCTCCTGTGTGGGTGCTGGAACCTGCTGGGCTTCCTCTGGGATGTGCTGTTCTGAGCCAGGTGCCTTAACTGCTTCTCTGAACTCATCCAGGAACAGATGAATATGTTGTTTCATTTAAGTTAAATGCCCCTGAAGATAAGACATTTCTTCTTGGAACTAGTCCCTTGGCTTTGTTCTCCTGCAAGTACTGTGCAACCTATACAAGGTCCGCTGTGATTCAGGTCTAAGTTACTCGTTTTTGTCCCCTAGTATGGGTTGCATAGCTGTGACTGGCTTCCAAAATTCCATGTTTAAACTACTAACAGTGATGAAATTGTAAAAGAGATCTTAAGTAGCATAGCAAAAAAGCCGGAGAGCCCTTTTACAGAAGGGGAGAGATAGTAGGTCCATCTGAAGCCAGTTTATCTATCTAGTGTGCTTTTTGGCATGCTTCTACAGTGTTCAAGATTTACCAGAAGTTTGATAAAGTTGTTATGTGTTATACTTAAAATACTGTTATGGGTATATGTTATGATGGGGCACCATGCTCATGGAGCCTGGAATTCATAGCTAGTCAAACTAAAGCTTTAATAGTGTCATCAAAATAAGACTAATTATATAGTAGTTCACTTATAACGCTACCACTAATCCATAATCTAAGCTATAAATGGCTTTGTTACAGTTAAAACTTTTATACTGTGAACTTCCTCGGTGTTGTGTTCATCCTTCCAGTGTTCCTCTGAATCCCGAGGTCAGTGCTCTTGCCTGCCTCAGGTGGAAGGAGGGTTCAGAGGCTTTATGCTGACCCTGGTGGTTGCTTAAGCTTTTGGTACTGATCCCATCCTCCTTGGTGTTCTTGGAATTATTTTTACAGATTTCTCTCAAGACAGTCTGTTTATACTTTTTCAGTGGTTCCAAATTACACAGTTCTTTTGGTCCTATTTGTTACTTCTAAAACCAGTTTTACTTGATTTACAAGGCTACATTCAAATAATGACCATTGATGGTCAATGTGATTTCTTCTTACACACTGGGACCTCTGTCTTTTGGTGCCCGCATTCTTCCATGCCACCTTTTATTTGGGTCATAAATTGTTCAATACCCACAGAATAACTGTTTGTTACTGTTACGACGTAAAGCAAATCAAGTGTAGACAATATTTATTGCACTGCTAGACAACTGCTGTCACAACTATACTTAGCTCAGGTCAAAGAGATCCTGAGAGTCTGCGCTCTCAGTTCAGTGCAAACCCCGTAGAATTTTACTAGTAATAGCAAAATTCGTATTTCTGGGGCCACACAATTTAACTTCTTCCAAATTAAGGATGTATGCAGCACAAGTTGGCAGTGCAGCCTGAGCACTGCACTACCCACTGACCAGGGTGTTAGAGGTGCAGGCTGCAGTTTTGGAGCTGGACTTGGAAACAGTGAAGCTGGGAGGTCTTCAGGCCGGCAGTTCTGTTCCTTGCTATGCTGCCGATCTGACGCTGCTGCTTCTGTTCTGCTCACAGTAAGACTGTACTTTGTCTCCAGATCTGAGCAGCGATCGGTCAAGAGAGGAACGTACCTTGCAAGTCTTAGTGATGGGTGTCTGGTTGTAAGGAGAGGATGAAGAGGCTTTATAAGAAGAAATAAAAATTTAAGCTCTGATTCTTCATACCTTCAACCTTTGCCTGCTGGTGTTTGGAGTGAGAGTGTACATTAGAGAATAAAATGCAATTCCTGGTCTCTTCTCAGCTATCACTATTTATCCCTTGCTATATTTGTTTCTCTTATTTTTCCTAACCCAAGTACATCCGTTTGTCATGCGACACGGACTCCGAAACACTCTACGATCTCATGACCCAACACTGGCACCTGAAAACCCCAAACCTTGTCATCTCTGTCACTGGGGGCGCGAAGAACTTTGCGCTCAAGCCCCGTATGCGCAAGATATTCAGCAGGCTGATCTACATTGCCCAGTCCAAAGGTAAAGAACCGCGTGTGTGTCTGTGTTATTTTATTGCTGCATAATGCTCTTGGAGCAGTAGCTCAAAGGGTCAGCGGGGAAGCAGAGCATTCGGTTGGGTTCTGCTTGGTTGGTGCACTTGGGGCAAATGTGACCTGGAAGTTTGGAAGTAACAGGGCTGTGAGCTAGTCATCAGGATGCCCACGATAACATAAGTTGTGTAGCATGTTGTTTGTGTTTAACTGAAGAATAAATGTATCTTCTGAGGGGACTGGGTTGTGGTACCTTAAAGATAATGCATTAGGAGGATGGGTATTCCACTACGTTCTCCCAGGTTATTGCATGTTGTCCCCAGGGGCCTGGATTTTCACAGGAGGCACGCACTACGGGCTGATGAAGTACATCGGGGAAGTGGTCAGAGACAATACCATCAGTCGGAGCTCGGAGGAGAACGTGGTGGCTATTGGCATAGCAGCCTGGGGCATGATTTCCAACCGAGAAAGTCTGATTCGCAATGGTGATAATGATGTAAGAAACGTGTACGGGTTGGTGGGGAAGCAAATAGGAGGCTCAGCTGTCAGTTGTACAGATGGTGTCCCTGACTGACTGCTGTTCTCAGCAATAACAGTATCTGTGCTAGGCTGGTGCTATCAGCCATGTAATGATGAACTGAGGGGCCAGTCAAGCTCTTGCTTGTGTGTCTGGTAAAGCAAACCTCAGCAGGATGCTTTTCTGTGTGGTGTTTGTGTAGAAGCACATCTGTCTACTTAGCCCGAGCTACTGTGTCGGAAACAATTCAACCTGGGGCCAGCTTTTCTTCAGTGCATGTAGCAGTGAGATAAAATATCAGGTGCTCTTCCCAGAACAGGAGGAAATGAAAGTGTTCTCATGTCCAAGATGGTTGCACACATCAGGCCTGGTGGGAAGGATTTCAGCTGTGGGCTTAGTGTGTCTGTGTGGAAATTCAGCTGCTCTAATTTCATGTCTGGCAGAGCATTAGGGAATAACCTCTTCCATAGATATTCTATTAATGGCTGCTGTGAAATTCCCGCACAGTAGCCGATAGTGGGGATTCGCATGGGCGAAGACACTTTGTACCTGCTGCTGCTGTTGCGGATCTTGGTCATAGAATCATTTTGGTTGGAAGATAACATGAAGATCATAGAGTCCAATGACAGGTCATCAATACTATTGTCTTATCTGTCAGATATCCTTGTTTTTTGTCTTCTAGATGTTACAGAAAATGTCTAAACCCCACCCTGCTAGATAAATAAAACCAGCTCGGTTTGCTGAGGGCTCTAAGGAGGTATGAGGGTCAAACTAGATGATCTCAAGAGGTCCCTTCCAACCTAAAAAAATCTGTGATTCTCTGAGGCATTGAAAATTTGCCACAGATTTAATTTTCTAGTGACTGAGGAAGCATGCATTACTTAACAGGATTTTTGAAAAGACCAAACTGTTGCAAATAACTTCCACCGTTCAGTTGGCTGAGGTGAAGTTACAAGAGGATCATCTCAAATCAGGCCACTCTTGTAAAGAAAAACTTTCTCTGCAGATACTTATGCTGCGCTTTTGTTTGGGGTTTATCTCACTGTCTTCTGCTGCTCTTGGGACTGCCAGTGAGCAGTGTCTTGAGTCAGGAAATCCAGACTCCTGACTAAGGAGGATAGTTGATGGCTAAGGGGTTCAGCTGTCACCAGCTTGTCCCTGAAGGATTGTGCATGCTTTGCCCTTGGATATCCATTAAATGCTGTGCTTGTTCTTCTAGGGGTACTACTTGGCCCACTACATAATGGACGATCTCAAGAGAGACCCTCTCTATTGCCTGGATAATAATCACACTCATCTCTTGCTGGTCGATAATGGCACCCATGGGCACCCAACGATAGAGGCGAAAGTACGAACTCAGTTAGAAAAGTACATTTCGGAGCAGGTTATCCCAGGTAGGTGTGGGCATCAGGCTGCACATGTCCTACTCCTTAGTCCGTGCTTTGGGGCTGATTCCCAGCAATTTTCTGGTAACAAGAGAGTACTGATAGCATCCCATGGATGCCGAGCTGGAAAGGATGGTGTTAACTGCCTTGCATCTTCAGCACTTTCAGGAATAACCAAACTTCTTCAGACCAGTACTCCTGCCCTCGTCTTCCTTTCTGTATGTGATAGTAGTCCTTTGTGGGACATGGGAAATGATCTGTTCTGGCTATACACCCCTTCCCTCACTTCCTGCTGGAAGCTGACCCTTCTACATATTTCCTACCTGGCACTGATTTCCAGGTAGCTGAAGCACAGCTATACAGCAGCTGAAAGTAGACTTTTCCTAAAATACTCATTTTTGAGTGCAATTGATCCATCTGAAACCTACTCCTAAATAATTTCTCTTTCCGACCCTTCTTTGCCAAAATGGAAAAAAATCAAAAAACCTTGAGAGGAAATTCTTAGTTAAAGATTTTTACTGTGTACCTCAGCTGAAGCATACATGCTGTTAGTTATGACAAAGCACCCAGAATCATCATGAAACTTGGTGTTTCTCTTAAACATTGGCTCCTAGAGCTATAGGATTTTTAGCATTCCTTTACAATTTAAAATGTGAAGAGGTTCTGAATCTTAACTTGTGATAAGAACCTTGCACCTAGACTCAAAATGGTCAAAGCAAGAAATGCAAGAAATGCAGTGTTTTGGGGACTTTGGAGCTAATAAAAATTATGATTGTTTGGAGAAGAAAAAAAAGCATCTGGTGGAGGAGAAGGGTGTCTGAAGCCAGCTGTGCAGAATGTCAGGCAAAACTGAGTTTTCTTTACAAAAAGGAAAAGCTGTTAATAAATTGGGCAAAGTCAACAGTAAACTAGTATTGTCGTTTGCTTGAGCTGCTTGGAAATTCTTTTATTGTACTCAAGAAAAATGAGTTGTTCAAACTGCATTAATGGGTTGAAACTTTCCTTTTTTTTTTTTTTTTTTTTCTTTTGGCATGTTTTACAGAATCTAACTATGGTGGGAAGATTCCAATTGTGTGTTTTGCCCAAGGTGGAGGGAAGGAGACTTTGAAAGTAAGTTTATTTCTTTTACTTATTTCCAGGAGTGATAGTCGGGACATAGCTCTAGCATTTAAGAGAGACTTCTCCACAAGCAATGTGATAAAGTAGCCAGTCCTATTACTTATTGAAACTTGATCAGCACTTGCTACAGAGAGACCTTTTTGCAATTGTATTTAAACTTATCAAGTTTGTTTCAGTTAAAATTTTCTGTGCAAAGTTTCTGCCTCAGGCTGACATCCTAGAAAATTTTTGACTGGGACTGTTCAGTTGTCTCGCTTCGTTTTAAACTTTGTTATGTAAAGCATACACTTTAGCGGGGCCCTTAAGAAAACCACTTTGATCTAGTTAGCAAAAAAGAATGTCTTGCTTTTGTCATGGACCCATTGTCCAATTTACAGGATTAATATGCTCACAGTTTTGACTCAAAGGTGTTTTTTTTAGTTCTCATGAAACTGTCTGTTCAGGTAGCTGATGTTCTGTTTTTCTTCTGATTAATCATAACTTGCCTTGTCTCCTTCTGTGCGATTTGCTGGCAGACAGTTTATGTTCTGTTGACTGTGTTCTCAATGGTGGAGATGCAAATGAAATAAATGTCTGCTATTGTGGTCTTTGCAACAGGATAGCTAATGACTCTTCCATCATTACTTCAGCACCTTTTATTTCTTGCCCATAAGCCATGTACAACATTGTTGTATGAGAAATTACATAAGTAACTACTTGGAGACGTACAGTAGCACTGGAGTTCACTATTCTCATGATGCTACAGAAGTGATCTCAGTGGAGAAGATTGCTGCTTGTACCTGCAGCACATAAAGCCAGAGCCCCTGTTCTCAGCTGTGGTGGTACCTGAGCAATGTTGTGCCATAAACCAGCACATAAAACAGTGTTGTGGTGTGTCCTGAATGCCGTTTCCACTTGGCAATATTCCTGATCTGCTGATCAACTCTAAAGTATGGCAGATGGTGATTTCTGTTCCTCAGTTAATGTGGGGTTCTTCACAGCTCTCTGTTATTAGATGAATGCAGTTTTAAAGAGTCGTCATTGCTAAAGGTATCAGTGTGTAGTAGTTTTTGTTTTTCTCACCTAAGTCAAACCTACAGTCTCTTGGCTTTCTTACTCAATAGTAGGTTCTAATACCACAGTCATGCTTCAAGTGATCACCTTTCCCTCTTTGGCTCCCTAGTCTATCAACGTGGCCATCAAGAGTAAGATTCCCTGTGTTGTGGTGGAGGGCTCTGGCCGGATTGCCGATGTTATCGCTAGCTTGGTGGAGGTAGAAGGCACTCTTACATCTTCATGTGTCAAGGAGAGCTTGCTCAGGTATCTGCCTCGCACCATTTCAAGGCTCTCGGAAGAGGAGACCGAAAGCTGGATCAAGTGGGTAAGTGTGTGCTACCATGGGGAGCTGGCAAGGCTGGAAGCAGGAGAAGGGTAGAGGAAACAGGAGGTCTGGTGTCTTCCAAATGAGGGATGCTGCTGCCTAGTGAGACCTATGAGGATGTGCAGGGATCCTTGCCATGACATGTCTATGGGTATTTGAAAGAAATTCCAAACTCTTTTGACTTACAGGGATTGGAAAAAAGGAGCGAGGGGGCTGCAGCCTTTTGGAAAGGCAGCACATGTCTAGGCACAGGAGAGCTAAGGTTTTGTTGCTGTCTGTTCCCTGGATGCTTTGTGATTCCTCTGAAGCACTGGCTGGTGGATGTGTCTTGTGGCTGATGTGCTGGTCGCTGTTGCAATTCCTTTGCGTGCTCTGTGAAGGTGGATAAACTGGATATTTGCTGAATCGGGCCTCACACTGCCAAATCCTGTTGAATCACTCGGGGCAAAGGGTTATTGTTGTTACCCCACAGATTTTGGAATTGTAGCGATTCTACTTCAGGATTCTCCCACTTCTTCCGAAAGTTCTTGTATTTCTTCCTGCATCCCTTAAGTATTGGGCAGGACAGATTTCTCTTATGGACTAGGAGGGGTATGTTTAGGACTAGAGGCTTACTTAGTCAACATTTTGCCACAGCATCATCCCTGCCCCATCTCCATTGGGACTCTGTTAGCATTGACTTACGAGTATTGTATACATGGGATACAGCTGAAGGTACAACATTACATATACTAGGAAATGCTGCTTTTGCTTTTCTTTGCTGCTTTGACCAGAAGTAGAGCCTTCAGGATGTAGTCACCGTTGTGATCCCATATGTAACTGTTTGTTACAGGAGTAGTGTGCGTTTTTGGAGAGTGGGAGAACTGAGGGAGTAAGGAGAGCATCTGCTATCTCAAGTTGCATGGGCCAGCCTCAGGAAACTCTTGTAACTCTCTGGTTACCTGACCTTTGGATGGACCTGTTTTTAGATATACTTTTGTTATTAACAGTGACAGAAGAAAATGGCGCTCCAGAAAAGTCTTAACGTTCTGTTATTTTTTTAAGCAGTCTTAGTTCCAACAACACTTCAGCTCACTTGGACAATCCATTACCTTGAGCTAATTGATTTTCTCAAGTAACTGCCCAGTGCTTTATCCTGGGGTCCGATTCTGTTTTTCCTCTCTTGGTTAATTATCTCCTATCCACGCTCACAGTGAGGAGTGGGTGGTGGCTGCATATTCAAACCTCAGTTGAAGTACATAACGGGGGATGGAAAATGTTATATTGCTTTATGTACACTTAAGGCTTCTTCTCTCAGCTTTCTGCCCCCTCACTCTTCAATTTTTTTAAATGAATGTATCAGTGCAAGTTGTTTGCAGGCCCTGGAGAGGCATTCAGACACTTCAACTTCTGTGCGTATTTTCTTTGACGTGAACCAAACAAAGCTGCTGCTATTGAATTTGAAGGAGTTGTTTACTGATAAGGCCTGAGTCCAAACTTTTAGTCAGAGCTTGGCAGAGTGAGTCCATGGGGCAACTTACGAGTTCTCCTGGGCAACCTGCTCCGCTTGACCCTGTTTTGAGCAGCAGGCTATCCAGAGCAATCTTACCATCTCAACAATTTTCTGCTTCTGTATTAAGCTCACAGGGAATAGGACATGGCCTTCTGCGGAAACAGTCCTGCAGAAACCTAGTCTGAACTTGCACTCTGAGCTTGGGGGCTGCAGCATCCAAACCTGGAGAGGAAGAACTGTCTTCTGAGCAGACCCTGAGATTGTTTTCAGTGTGCTAGAATAGAAGTAACTTTATAAGGTTTGGTTATGTGAGAAATTATCTAGTTTTGACGAAGCATGAGGAGCTGGAAACAGTTCTCTAGGCGTTCGAAACTTGCGCTGTCACAATCTGTTTTTATTTCAAGAGTAGTTTCTAATTATTGAGATTGTCTTTTTGGTTATGATGTTCTGCATAGAGGGAATCACAGTTATTTGCTGGATGTTCAGAAGATAATTAATCTTGTACTTGGACTTTAAAACAAATCTCATTATCTGCTTCTATGTGGGCTTGATTAAATTTTAGCTGTACATGGAAATAGGACTGAGAAGCAGCTTTGCTACAATTTTATGGGAAATTTCTTTTAAAGGTGCTCTAGGAGGAGATCAACTACTAAATAGCCTAGATTGCTTTGAAATTGAACTTTTTCTTTTCATAGATCAAAGAAGTCCTTGAGAACCCTCATTTACTGACAGTTATCAAAATAGAAGAAGCTGGAGATGAAATTGTGAGCAATGCCATTTCTTTTGCTCTGTACAAAGGCAAGTAATTGTTTTCCTGTTTGGTTTTTTTTGTGTGTGGGTGTGGTGTGGTTTTTTTTTTTTTAAGAGGTGGAAAATATGTCTGTATTCTAGAACAGCCTTCCCTAGAGCAGTGCCATCTCTCCAGAGTTAAGCTCCTGCCACAGTGTGGAGCTTATCTTCATCTGCAGTGGTGTGGACAGCCCACAGCAGCATTACGGGGTCTGTTAGTGTGGGTGAGATCAAAACTCGGTCCAGATAATTGGGAAGGTAAACTGTTCAGCAGAGCTTTGGGCATCTCTGAGAGAAGCATGCAAGTATGCAACACAACTGGGAGTCAGTCAGGAAGCCAAGCAATCCCAGTTACTTACGAACGTGAATAATTCGGGTTCTGGGCGCTCTATTACTCCAGCGTAGCAGAACTGGTACTCAGTGGAGGTGGTTGGACAGACCTCATCTTCCTGTCTGTGCATGGAGAAAGCTCCTGAACATTACAGCTTCTCATGGCATGGATTTGTGTGGGACCCCACTGTGAATTCTGCAGAATTTCTTTTGCGTAGAGGATGCAGGACATTGAGGAGCTTGAAAGAAATGTTCTGCAGATTTTGGTTGATGGAGTGCTCCTAGCAGTTCATTTGTGGCCTGTATTTGGACCATAAACGTGTCTCTAAGCCTCTAGCATCCTCTAAGATCCAAGCAGGAAGATATACATGAGTCTGGGGAAAGACACTTGATAGAGGTCTTGTCAGGTAGTGTGAAAAGCAAAGATGAATAAGTATGCCAGGAAACTCTTCTGTTCCTGGTCTTTTACCTAGAGGATTGTTCCTTCTCTGCAGCTTTCAGCACCAATGAACATGACAGAGATAACTGGAATGGGCAGCTGAAGCTGCTGCTGGAGTGGAACCAGTTGGACCTGGCCAGTGATGAGATCTTCACCAATGACCGAAACTGGGAGGTACAGACCACTTCTCTCTGAGTATAGTGACATGGGATGGGGAGCAGTGGCTAGAGAGACATCATAACAGCAGCCACTGTCTCAGCACCCCAACCTCTGTGATAAATAAGAATGTCTTTTTCTCCTTGTGCTGATTGCAAAGGTTATCTGCCCATGCCAGAAGTACTCTAGGCTATCCAACAAAGTCAATTGCACACAGAAGAATCTTATTCTGATGAAAATGTGGCAGCATGAAGGAAAATGTGGCTGTTAGCCACATGTGTCAGGCCCCTAGGTAAGCTTTATGTGTCTCATGTACTCCCTAATACTTGCATTTCCATTTCTTCCCAGTCTGCTGACCTGCAGGACGTCATGTTCACAGCCCTAGTGAAAGACAGGCCCAAATTTGTCCGTCTCTTCCTGGAAAATGGCTTGAATTTGAGGAAATTCCTTACCACAGAGGTCCTCAGACAGCTGTACACCAACAACTTCAGCAGCCTGGTGTTCAAGAACCTGCAGATAGCAAAGAACTCCTATAATGATGCGCCCCTCACGTTTGTTTGGAATATGGTTGAAGACTTCCGAAGAGGTCTCAAAAGAGATGACAAAAATAGCAAGGATGAGACGGAGATACGTCTTTCAGTAAGTGATGGACAGTTTGATTCCACTGTGTGTCCACTGAAAGGAAAAAAAAAAATATTGCTTCTGGTATAACAGGATTTACTTAACTAGTCTGGTTTGTATTTCACATTTAACATATCGCTCCATTTTACAAATGCATGTAAGGGTCATCTAACTACAAGAAAAATGGGTGAGTTTGAGTGTTGAGTTAAAGTATTTTCTATTAGAGCAATCAATGCTTTAGTTATGCTTGTAACTTCTACAAATATAAATCGAGAGTCTGGTACAAAGTTCCCAGCTGAATGTGAGGAATTTTGACTCATATTTTGGTACAGGCTCTTGTATCTTAAACCTTGTTTGCTGCAAGGGTGTCAGGCACCTTCTGGACTTCATTTCTTTGCCAGGTGCAACCAGAATTCTTAGTTATCACAGCAGAGTAGGTCCAAACATCAGATCCAGATCTGAGTTTCAAAAACGGGAGCTCAGGCCATCACATAAGAAACTTTGGAAATCATTTTTGGACTTCAGAGATGCAATGCAACACATGTGACTTTCAGGGGAAGCTTGGTTTAAAAATGCTGGTTAGCTTTGAGAGTTTCACCTAAGTCTTCTGGTTCTTAAAATTTTTGTTGCTCCGGAGTGATTTTGCGATGACTTTGCCATCCCTGGGTGCTAACTGCTCTAATGCAAAGAAGATAGTGGTATAGAAATTCCTCTCCATTTAAGTTTTCGTGAAGTTCAGGGTCTTGCTTAAACACAAAAGGCATATTGATATAAAGTTAATATTCCTTTTAGAGGATGTTAATCTGTGTTACCTGAACACAAAGTCAAACTGTGAATGAGGCTATGTGAACTGCATATGTTAAAGCAGAAAGTGACTTTGAAACAAATATCCTTTAATGCCCACTTCAGGAAAAACACAGAGGCTGATTCTTCCACACAAGAGAAAAATAGAAGGCTTTAATATAAATATAAAATTTAAACTCACATTAGTGTATTACAAGTGGCAGATGGCTGAGAAGGTAGGATGGCTGAGATGGCTGTAAAAGACAGAAAAGATAAAAACAGGAGTCGCAGGCTAGGATTTCCAGTTGGAAAGAGTTTGAACTTAGGTCTGAGGAGTTGTTGCTCTTTCTTTCAGGACGAGTGTCCCATCACGAGGCACCCGTTGCAAGCTCTGTTTATTTGGTCAGTCCTTCAGAACAAGAAAGAGTTGTCTAAAGTCATTTGGGAGCAAGTAAGTTGAATTCTCCTTTATTCCTCTTTGCAAACAGCGGACTGATGTTCCTTTGGTTTGTAGGCTTTTGAAGGCTCTGGAGCCATTTACAAACTCAAAACTGCAAGAGATAATTGCTTAGATGGCTCTGTAAGTAGGTTTGGTATTACCCATGTTATGTTTGGGTGTGGATTTCATACTTTCCTAATGTCATGTGAGTCAGCAGTCCAGCTGGCATTTGCCTGTAGCACTACGTTCATCTGTCCTCAAGCTTGGATGCTGAGTTCCCACCCATTCCGCAATATGGATGTGTCCCGATCCAAGGTCCTTGATTGAAATCCTGTCTAATCAAAATTAGAAATGGACATTTAGTGATAATTGTATCAAATAGATAAACCACGGGCTGTGTGAGGCTAATGCAGGCAAAGCTAATGGATGCTCCTGGCCACATTTGTCTTGGTGTCCAAAACTGAGTGTTTATTCCCTGCGCATGTAAATGTTTTGAATGGAAGGGACTAACAATCTCGGCAGTTCTGGATATACCCAACTGGTCCAGACTGGTGGACATAGAAAATGATAGTGTAGCCTGTGGCAGAGCAGGCCCTTTTATGAATCTTCAGCCAGAGAATAAAAGCTGAGATACAACTATTAAACACAAGAACTTTTCAGATTGATCTCAAAGTTATCACACCAGTACACTGATGCTTCTCTCTTTTTTTTTTTTTTTTTTCTCTCCTTTTTTGTGGAATTGCATCTTAATTTGCAAGTCTTGACTGGGAACTGAGCAGTTGCAAAAAAAAAAAAAAGGAATAACTTTTGAAGAATATGTCACATTCCCTTTGCAGAGGTTTTCGCGTGACTTAACTCTCTCTCCATAGACCAGAGGTTGCACTTTGGCAGCTCTCGGGGCCAGTAAGCTCCTGAAAAGCATGGCAAAGGTGAAGAATGATATAAATGCTGCTGGTGAGTCTGAGGAACTCGCTAATGAGTATGAGACAAGAGCGGTAGGTAAGTGCCTTCTTTAAGTCCTTCAGAAATCTAATAGAAGGGGTCAGGAAATTGTTTCCTTTCTTGGAACGTTAATTGTTTTAATGATCTCCAGGTCCGATATGTAGCAATGATTGCAATAGGGATGTTTTTATTTTGTGCACAAAAACAAACTGATAACCCTGTTTTTGTTCAGCAAAATGCAAGGCCAGATAATTCATTCAGTTCGCCTGAATTGCTGTTCAGAAATTCAGTATGATTTATAAAGAAAGAGAAATGGCATCTCTAAAGGAAGTAGAAAGCAAGCTTTATTTAGAAAACTGGATATCCAACATTGAATGCTTCCCTTTAATGTCAAAATGTGGTTTTACTACTTGGAAATCTCTTCCACACCATCTGTTCCTGGTAGAAACTGTGTGTCCTGTCTGAACAGTTTGCCTCAAAAAATGGGGGTGGAGATTGGTAGAGAATTTCTTCCATTGGGAAGAAAAGCTACCCAGCTTTAATAGCAAGGCTGGAGAAGGGTGCCCAGAAATAATAAGAATAGAGAATAAGAGAAGCTTTCTACATGAGTGCTGGTAATATTCAGGTTGAAAAGAGCCATCCTTCAAATTTGCAGGTGTGCTTTTGGGGACCGAGGATAAATTGCAGGTAAAAAAATGGATTGAATTAGTAAATTCTGAACTGCAAAATCATATACCTTCCTTATAGTAAGATGGCAAGCAATACTGTTGCTCATTGAGAATGCAGATATAGCTCAAGTTTTTCTTCTTCCTTTGTATGACCTTCAGTTTCTTCTACTGCAAGGATTGTCAGTAATTCAGATTTGAGCTCTGCATCTCATGGGCTAGAGTAACCAATAGTTTCTTATTTCATCAAGGTAATTGGTGCCAGGAGAGCAAAGGGATGTTGAGGTGGTGTGTGTGTGGTGCGTGGTTGGTTTTTTTTGGGACTTCCATTTTCTGGAGCAATAATGATGGCGTTTCCTCAGTGTCTAGTTATCCTGCAAATTATTCAGAGAAACATGCAAATGAAAGCCAGCATGGTTGACAGATAGCAGAACAGGCATTCATTTGCAGCATCCACAACTTACAAAGTTGAGTTTATCCATGGTGCACTCTGTGGAGCAGGACTTGGTATCACAGATACACCAACAGAACTGCCTTCAAATGGGAAACATCCAGAGCCGGAAATAGAAATAATTTTTCACTCTATGTGCATTGGTATTGGCAAAAAACTGTGGGCAGAATAAGATGCTTGTAGCTCTTCTAAAACAGCTATGTTCACTATGCATGTCCCAGTGAAAAAGCATGAGGTTCTGCCCTTGTTGTTCAACTCTAGTGTTAGGACTACTGTCATTAAGTCATTAGATTAGTGCTACATGAGTGAGAAAAGTTAAAACAAGCAGATATACTGAGTCATTTGAGTAGGAGGAGTTAGTATTCTTTTTTACCCAGTTTTTTAGTGCAGAACTCACTGCTGTGTCTGTGTGAGCTGATTCAATATTAGTTTTCCATCTAGACATGAATTCTGTACGAAAATTTAATACACCCAAGTGGGTTTGTAATACATGCAAGTGGTGTTGTAAAGCAATGCACATGTTGCTTTACCGTGCTGAAAATGTGGAAAGAGTCCTTGGATCTGCATGCTTTGATATTGTAAATGTTATACTTTGGAAATCACTGAAGACAATGGCATCCAAGTTGGTGGGAAATGGAGTTTGAGGTTGGAGCTCAGTGTGGGGCTGCCTCTTTCCTCCAGAGCTGTTCACCGAGTGCTACAGCAATGATGAAGATCTGGCTGAGCAGCTGCTGACTTATTCTTGTGAAGCCTGGGGAGGGAGCAACTGTCTGGAGCTGGCAGTGGAAGCCAAAGACCAGCAGTTCATTGCACAGCCAGGGGTGCAGGTAATGTCGGTGAAGACGGTGCAAAGATTACTGTAACTCTCGTGATCTGGGCAGCTTTAAAAGAAAAAAAAGAGTGAATATTCTTGCTGTGGAAATGCTACATCCACGTGAACAGCCTCAGACGCTGTCCTCGGGCAAGGTTTCCCAGCTCTGTGAGCACTGAGCTTTGCACGGCAGCAGCGTGGCTGCGTCCTGCAGCTCACTCACAGAACCAGCGTCTGCAGCGCTGGGAAATGCATCCCAGAGAGCACTGGCTGTGGCTGGTGGGGGACAAAACAGCAAATCAGCCACCTCCTAAGGCAGGAGGGGCGGACTAGATTTAGAGCTGTAAATTGTAAATGAACGAGATGATAAAGACTGCCTGAAGTGACTTCTCCCTTGGCACGACTCCTGTGTACGTATGGATGTATGGCCCAGCCTAAAGTGCCTTATAGATCTGGTCAAGTCCTGCTCAGCCTCACTTCTAACTCCTTGTCATGTAGATTGGAGGATGACTGGTCTAAGGAACCAGCACACTGTTACTGATGCAGAAAGTGTTCTGTATTGTTGAAATGGCTATCTCAGTTATTTGGATTGAAATATCAAAGTGTTTGTTGTTGTGTTGTCTTTTTTTTTTTTTTCTCCCCCTAAATCAAATGTTCTCTAATAGCATTCCTAGGTTATTTTGCTGCTGCTAGAACAAATGAGGTTATGTTGTTCTTCCCTGCAGAATTTCCTTTCCAAGCAGTGGTATGGAGAGATTTCAAGAGATACTAAGAACTGGAAGATTATACTGTGTCTATTCTTTTTCCCTTTAATTGGCTGTGGTTTCATCTCATTCAGGTAATCAACTAGTTTCTCATTAGTAGAAGTATAGCAAGTCAATTACTCATAGAATCATAGGGCAATTCAGGCTGGAAGGGACCTCTGGAGATCATCCAGTCCAACCCCCTGCTCTTAAAGCTGGGTCAGCTGGAGCAGATTGCCAAGGACTGTCCCAGTGGTGTTTGAGTGTTTCCAAGGACAGAAGCTCCACAGCCACTCTGGAAACATGTTCCAGTGTTCAATCACTTTCTAATACAGATATTTAGTGGCTAAATGAGCTTTTGATAGATCCTGTCCTCACTGATCTGGAGTTAACGTGCTGATTAACATGTGTGCCTGAAGTCAGTGGATGCAGGAGGGCATTACCTTTGAAGTAATGTCCTGTGCTAGACTTTGTACCTCTCAAATTTTCACTTTGACAAATAGCACGAACATTTCCAGGTATAACAACTGTGCTTTGAGACCTTATCCTTCTCTTAATTCCTCAGGAAAAAGCCTGTGGAGAAAACTAAGAAACTCTTCTTGTATTATGTGTCTTTCTTCACCTCACCCTTTGTGGTCTTCTCCTGGAATGTCATCTTCTACATCGCTTTCCTGTTGCTCTTCGCCTACGTGTTGCTTATGGATTTCCAGAAGGAACCTACGGTCCTGGAGATAATCCTTTACGTGCTGGTCTTCATTCTACTTTGTGATGAAGTGAGACAAGTAGGCAGCGCTTGCAAGCCAAAAACGTTTAGTGCTAGGTTAAAAGCCTTGTGGTTTTTCCCCTCCTAGTAGTGCAAGGCAATGCAGGCTGCTTCTGTGTTACAGCAAAACGCCATCTCGGTAGATATGTTCAGGCAAATCAAGGCACAATGGATATTTGGTGGTGGTTTTTTTCCCTGGTGTTTCATTCCTACTTATACCCCGATACCTGCAGTGTCCATGCACTAACAGGAATGTGTATTGACTTTGAGGCTGTGTAGATAAGATGATGCCAGTGGAGATATTTCTCAGGAACGGTTGCCTTGGGGTTGCCCAAGCAGTTGAGAATGGGTTAGATTAAACACATTTATCTGGACACATATCTCTAGATCAAGTGATTCCTGCCTCTATTCTCCGCATCCCACCCTTATTTCCTTTACCAATGAGCAACATACCGTTATGCATTTCTGTTTATTTTTCCATCATAAATACAGGTTTTGCTAGTTTCACATAGTCTCAAAGAGCAGCTTTGGACTGCCTGCATTGCTTGTGCTGGTGTGGGACTGTCTTTACAGCCAGCCGCATAGTCGATATTCTTCTCACTTTGTATGTTGGGGACATACGAAATATGTTGGCTTTCAGGCAAGCTGGTTTCTACCAGTCAGTGTTCAGAGCAGTGGGAAGATGCTGAGGAAATTTTAAGAGAAATGAGCATGTGGTTTCAGCACGGTGTTGGATCCTGAGTGTCCTGTCAGGCGTTGGTCTCCACATGGTGTGTGTGGGTGATGTGCTGGATCAGACCACCCTGCAACGACATGTCTTAAATGAGCTCAAATGACATGGCCAAGTGTTGCTGTTACTGTGCTTAACTTGCTGTGTCGTCTTTTTCCTTTCTAATAGTCGAGCTGGTTACCCTCTTTAAGGCAACTTTACTTGCTAAGCAAAATGGGGGAATTGTAAAAGACTCCATTGCAATAAAAACACTAATGGAGTGTTTGTTTCTGCTGATTTAGGTTCTGTTGTCTCTGGACCTGTTGTTGCACTTTCTGTGTCTACCCAGCAAAAGTCCTGGTAAAAGCCGTAGGGATTGAAACCTTTTTTCCTACCGATGTCTCTATTTTTCACTACCCTGAGCAGGTGGAACAGCATCAGATCCCAGTAATCCCATTAACAGCTGGTGGTCAGACTGTACCAGTTTGACTGTGGGAGTGGAGGCAGCTAAAACTGAGACTTTATTATAAGATTTAAAGTTATCTTAAGCCACTGTCCTGGCTTCAAACCTCTTTTGCTAAGGAGAACACAGAGCAGTGTCCCAGTCTTCTAAGCTTCTCAAGAAACTTTTTCCTTGGCTTCCTCTAAGAGAAACTGGGTGTGCATTGGTCTAACTCTGCAGTCAGAATAGTATCTGTGTCCTTAATATTAAAAAAAGGGGGATGTCTCAGGTTGTTTTTATTTCAAAGGAAAAGAAAGAATAACATTGCCTGAGGTCCCACTGTAACTGCTGCAGTCAGATGATAACTAGTTTTGGGGATAAATCAGCCCTCTGATTAGCGTGGTGTGTTTGTGGAGATGACAGCTACAAAAACTTGTTCCAAATTTAAAGCAGAATGTTTCTCTGCACAGGAGAACTGAACTGTATCTGAGCCATAAGGCACTGGCTTAAGCATCTTCTAACTTCTGATGGTCCTAGGGATTTTTAACTATCCGGAGCTACTTTCTGATATCCCGTTTAGAGCTGTCATGGCAATAGTGAAATTGGACATGTCTTTTTCCTGCTATCTTCTTAGCCGCATGGATGTAGCCTCTAGCCAGGTGAGTGGGTGGACTTGTGGGGTGTACAGGAAAGCCCCCTTTTCTCAGAGAAGTAATCTGGACTTAACTTCCATGCACATTGTCTTAGCCATGGGACCTATTTGATATTTCAAGGACTGAACTGCACTGCAATTTCAGTTGTTCCCACCTGTTTACATGCATCTGCCTGTTTTCTCCCTTTCTGCTTTAGACCAAAATCTGTTTCCTTCCCTCCATTTGCAAATGTGCCCTTAATAGAAGAGGCACCAGGCTTAAACTTGCTGCATTTAATACAGCTGTAGTGCAGTGATATGCTTATTGCTTTGTGAAAGGCATTTGGACCGTATGCATCCAGTTGTTCTCGTAAAATGCTAATTCACTGTCATGTAGACAACTTATATCTGATGTAGGGAGTTATTAGGCAGAAGCAACCCAATGTCATGGGTGTCAGGACATCCTGTCCTCACTCAGTGCTCAGCCTTTGGTACCTTAAATAATAAGAATGTGTGGGTCCCAAGATCCTGCAATAGTGTCTGGTAATGTCTTGAGCCTGACACCCTTGTAGCTGCTGCATACTCACCTGTCCATCTTTAGCAATGTATCTCATCATGTGAAGCAAGTACAACAATTGCGTATTTAGAATAGCAAAGTGAGACTCTCTGTTCACAGGTCCTTCTGCATTTAGGCCAAAATTCCTCTCAACCTCTGTTTCCCTTTAAAATATGAAAGCAGAATTGCCTTCCTTGGATACGTCAGTTATAGAGAGATTCACTGATTACTGTATGAAGTTTTGATTATTTCAATCATAATTAAAAAGAACTATGATCGGGGACGCAATCTATTTCTTCAGGCCTGGCAGAGGTTTCTCCTGGTTAAGCTACTTGTCCTAATGAGTCACCTCTGACTTGGATCCAGAAGTTGGTTCTTGCACAAAGTTTGGATCCAAGCATGTTACCAGTCATACAGTTTGGGGAAAGGAAAGATTCTGACTAGACTTGCAATTCAGAAGTAGACAGATAATTAAAAGAATAAATCAAATCTGCATCTTTGATCAAAACCACGTGTGTGTAGCCAGGGACAGATTACCAAATGAGCTCTGTAAAGAAAGAGGAGCCAGAATTCTTCAGCTGCCCCAGAACAGTGACCCTCCTGCCTCCTTCTAGTGTTTCATGTGCTCTTAGTAGATCAAATCAAGACTACTTTGACCCATTTGGCAACAGTTCTGCTGGAGCTTACCATGATCTACCCTGAGGTCCCCTTGGCTCTTGTCAGGGATGTTTCTTCCTCTCCCCATGCACAAGCCCCTGTACGGTTGGGTTATGTCCTTTGAGCACAGTAACCCACGCTGTGGTGCCATGTTTGTGTCACCAGTGTGCTTAACTGGTCCCAGTGCAAGAGCATTAGTGTAGAACATCTGGACTGCAGGAGAAAATGTGTTAAGGAGCTCTAAACACAGAAAATCTTGACCCATAGTGCTATTAGAAGTTAGCAGTAAAAATATGTCGTCAGTGATTTCTGGTATTGCTGGATATATTAAACCTGCTTTTTTGGGGGAAATTAAAATAAATCTGAACTCTGGTGTACTTATTATGTGTGACAAAAAATTTAATTGGGTAAGGAAACAATCCTTACTGTTGCATTGGGTGGAATATTTACCTGTGAGGACATCCAGTGGGAAGAGATGAGGGGAGGATGGATGAGCTCCTGTGTCACTGGCCAGTGCTGTGAGGTGGTTACTTTCTGCTCTTTCTCCTTTCCAGTGGTACATGAATGGCAGTAAGTATTTCTCAGATCTATGGAATGTTATGGATACACTAGCAATCTTCTACTTCGTAGCAGGGATTGTGTTCAGGTGAGTCATATTTTTTTCTTCTGGCCATGTTATGGCTTTGCTTCCTTTCTGGGTTTTGACTACAACATGTAACTGGATTTTTGGGAAATTACATGTTTGTGATATTCCCTGTTATTTATGAAGGCCCCAGATACTGCCAAGTCTTGACTCTAAATCTTTATAAGCAAATAAAGAAGTTGAGCCTATCCCTAGAATCAGAGGTGGCTTTACTAAACTCAGATAGTTCTGGACTGGCAGGACAGCCCTTCTTAATACTTATGTTTGCATGAGCATGTTTACAAGAATATGGTTGAAATAGCCTTAGGTTTCATGACAGTGCCTTCAAGATTGACTGTATAGAGCATATCAGCCAAAGCTGCAAGATAGCTAATATCTTAGAGTCAGAAATTATTTGGGATTTTCCCTGGTTCCTATTATTGACTATTTAGAATGGTCATCTGGAGTCTTGAAGGTTCAGTGTGTTGTACTTAAGAGGACCATAATTGTACCTACAACAGTCTAACAGAATGTCATTAGCTCACATAAGCTGTTTTATGTGAATGAGTGAGTCAACAGGCGTGACAAAGAAATGATGGAAACACGTTTTACAGTGTAATTGTTCAGTCAACTGTAACTTAGTCCTTGTTGCCTCGGTGCAGCAGAGCGGTCATTGCACTGATGTTTTTGGAGGGCTGTGGTGATACCCAAAGGGACAAGATTTCCTTGCTGTTAATAGTTTTGTGGAGGAGAGGAGACACAGTGATGGTGTGGCTAAGATGGGAAGAGTGTAAACAGGTGTGCATTAACCATTTTTACCACCTGTCATCAGGTGGGAGAGGGCATGGGGCTCTGGGTAGCTGTGATCTATTTTCCAGTTACTCACTTTCCACTCCTCATTTCAGTGTTTCAGTGTATTTTTACATGATTTCTGCGTGCTTTACCCAACACTTGTCTTTATTTTCTTTTACTGTCTCCATCAGGCTTAACTCATCTGATGAAAGCTCTTGGTATTCTGGGAGAGTCATTTTCTGTTTGGACTACATAGTTTTTACTCTGAGGCTGATCCATATTTTCACAGTTAGCAGGAATCTAGGACCCAAAATTATTATGCTGCAGAGGATGGTAAGATTCTGGTAGCTATTCAAGAGAGTCTAAATAAATGATGTGATGCTTTGCTTTTTCCTCAAGAGTGAAAATCGCCACGACTCTGATGATGGCAGCAAGTTCTCTCCTTAAATCTGCTAAACAGGATTAATTAAGATTTAAATAGGACCTAAGTAAGAGCAAGGCTTCTTTCTCTCCATCTACACAGGGAGAGAATGAAGATCAGGCTGAAGAACAGAAGAGGAAATTTGTTTCCTGGTAGCTTTTATCTTGCATGTCTCAAATATTTCAGTGGTATAGTCCATTGCTTCTGTTGCTCACATGAACATTCCCCAAACAAGACAGTGATGATAAATGCTATAGGAGGAGGATTTCTGTCTTCTACTGCATCCATCACACGAGTAACTGGAGAAGTGGGTGGCGAGGAGCCTCTTGTGGAGTGGCCTGGCTGGTTCTGTCCTTTGTAGCTGGAAGGGTTTTTTGCTGGCAGACTGGGAAATGTAACTGGAGGAGACTGGGATTCCATATAATACATATATGGATAATACAGGTGTGGCTTGCTGTAGATATGGGAATGAGGAGCATTGGAGAGCTGGAGTATGTCTGCTTCAATCTTCCTTCCAGTGATAACTCTGTGCACATCCATGCACATATATACTCCGAAGAAAAGAGATTTGAAGTGCACTCGACACAGGGAGCATTTGGGGAATGGCACTCAAAGTATATGTGAAGTGAATATGCTAGGTGCTCTTAGAAGTTTTCCCTGCATTTCTGCAGGAGTTGGCTTGTATTGTGCCTTTGCAAAGGAATGGCATATGTGGAATTTAAAAACCAGCTGTGTGGTGGCAATAGGAGTAACAGTGTGGTCTGCAGCTTATCCAGAAAACCTTTATTTTGTTTTGTACCACTGCTGCAAAGCTGAAGTCTAGAGATTACCTGGTCCTAGAGTGCCTTATGATATGGAAGCAACAACACAGGATTGTTTCCTGCACATCTTTCTCTTGTTTAGCCTATTTCAAAAGGGATGAACTTATGAGTATGCCAGTCTTCAGTTATCTGTATACTGTTTAGAGCCAGAAATTAATGAAACTGTTGGCCAGAGTGTCTGGACTTATAAACACTGGTTTGAAGCCACCAAGGGTGGTATTTTTCCGAAGCGGTGGCTGCTTTCATCTGACATTTGACTGTAAGGTCTGCAGCTACAGTCGTTGCATGAATAGTCTTTACATGTGGATCTGGCTTTGCGGGTGGACCCTGTCTGGTGCCAGGGGAAATCCTGTATTCTGAAATATGCCTTGGTTTTCTGGTTGCGTAAATATCTTTGAAGTTCCCTGAGTGAGAATGGTCAGTTACTTGTTTAGGTGTGTTGGTGACTGTAAAGTTATGAAGCAATGATCTGAAAACATGCATTGAAATGATATGAACTGTGTAGGCTTTTCTAATCTTTGTTCTTACTCAAATATCAAATCAGAGAGAAAAAAAAAAGGTGTGTAGAGGGAGCACTGACACGTTTGGTTGTTGTCCTGTTTCAGATGATAGATGTCTTCTTCTTCCTCTTCCTCTTTGCTGTGTGGATGGTGGCTTTTGGTGTGGCCAGGCAAGGCATCCTGAGGAAGAACGAGCACCGCTGGGAGTGGATATTTCGATCTGTTATCTATGAGCCATACCTGGCTATGTTTGGCCAGTACCCTGATGATGTTGACGGTATCTATTTTCTGTGGGAAGCTCTCCTGGGTGGGTGAAGGCTCTATCTTGTCCGTGGTTGTCCAGTCCCGTATTGAACTCTTTCCTCCAAGCAGTGATGAGGCCAATTTTTGTCTGATGGGGAGGTGGGGAAGGAGGGGACCACATGTATTGTGGTCAGTGGTAGCACCTGGGGCTGGACACAACAAAAAGAGGGGGAGAGGGCTCACTGTTTGCTCTCCTCTCCTGCTTTCTGAGGTACCACCTACAACTTTGACCGCTGCACCTTTTCTGGGAATGAGTCCAAGCCCTTGTGCGTGGAGCTGGATGCCAACAACCAACCGCGCTTTCCTGAGTGGATTACCATTCCCCTTGTCTGCATTTACATGCTCTCAACTAACATCCTTCTTGTGAACCTACTCGTGGCTATGTTTGGGTACGTAATTGAGGAGCGATCACTTGCTTGTGATCTCCGTATCGATTTCCCTCTGCGAAAGGGAATGAAGTCCTGGAAAACAATGGGAAGCCAGCCCTTGGATTCTGCCTGTGTGTTTTGCAGAGGATTTGCTGGGAGTAGTCCAAACAGGGTCCCCAGCTTGAAAAAGACCTCTCAAGTGGTGGGCAAAGGTGAACAAAGGCCAGATTATTCAGCATTTCTCACAGCAGACTGCTCAAAACTAGTACGATGTCCTGGCGATGGATTGCTGCCTGTCCTTTTACTGTTTTTCTGATCATCCTTTGCACACTGGGCTCAGTATGAATGCCTGTGGCTCACACGGGGCGGGAGCTGGGTCAGTGCTTTACAAGTGTGAGTTGCTGCACAACACACTTAGCTAGACTGAATAAAAGAGTTGTTATCACAGTCTTCTCACAACACACTGGCTTTTATTAACCAGAACTGCCATGTGGTGATGATGGGTGTGTTACTGCTCTGGTGGACCTGCTGTTTATTGTTTTGAGTTATACCACAGGCAATGGGCTGCATCTCCTTGGGACATACAAAAGGACTTTGACTTGAAAAATGCCATCACCTCTGGTTTTATATGGTAATTTATCTGTTGGTGGGTCTACCAGTCAAGAGGTCTATTCTGGCATCTTGTAAGGTGTTACACCATGCAGATGGATCAGACATCTGCAACATGGTGCTAGTAACTGCTGACTGTATCGCATAGCCAGCACTCATTTGCAAAATAACAATAGTTGCTGTTGTGCACATTACCAAAGATATATTCACTGCATTGGGACCAACCAGAGCAAACCATAACTGGTCCTCAGGGGTAAGTTTCCTCCGTTTCTTCCAGACATGCCTGGTGTTTACACTGCAAGCTCTGACACAGAGTTGAGTTAACAATGGGAAGTCCTTAAATCAGATTTCTGGAGTGTATTGCTGTTCTGTCTCACATCCAACTTGTGAACAGAGTTGGATTGGTGCTGTGGCTCTGTTCTCCTTCCCAATCCTGCTGCTTTTCTGCTTTATACTCCCTGGCAGCCTAATAAAAATACTTACAAGCCCTGGGCATAATTCTTGAGGTCCACTACATTTGCTTTTGTGTGTTTAGATGGTACTTTGGCACTGACAAACTTGGCAGGAATTTGCTTTGGCAACAAGAATATTTACAGGGACTGCTGAGGACTCTTGGTTTGCATCAAGAGGATCTCTCTTCCAAATGCTAGTGCCAATTTTTACTGGCCTGAAGTGTGTTAGTGTGATGAGTTGGAAATGCCTCAGCTTTGGTATCTGCTCTGAACCTTTCTTCCTATGCAGTGCTGGACAGTCAGAAATGTGGCGGGTTTTTGGGTGGTTTTGGTTGGGGTTTGTGTTTTTGTGGTTTTTTTTTTTTTTTTTTTTTGGCAAAGCATCTATTGTACCTGAGTTTTCCTAACTTGCGTGGGACCTGGGGACAGAAGACAATGCTGACATTCCCTAGAAAGGGTGAAAACAATTCACATTAGTAAAGCAAAATATAGCAGCAAGCCAGTTCTACCCCAGAAGCATTTTATATTTGTTAGAACACTTATTTTAAAAGCACTTAATAGTTAATGCCCTGCTTTATACTGCTATGCCAGTAAAAACCTGTTTAGTGCCAGTTCAGCTTATTTTGTAGAAGGACCTGGCATGAATTCTCTATTGACACCCTTGGAGCTTTGCATTGGTCATTTTAACAACAGACTGAATTATTTGATCAAGCAGGAGCACTATACTGTACTGCACTCGGGAAGCCCAGTGGGCAAACAGCAATCCCAGATGTTTTTTTCTTGGTGCAGGTAGAAATGTGTGAACCTGTGATGGCTTCTCCTAAAGCCAGTGTATACATAGGCATTATGAAACATTGACATATACTATGTCTGTTAGACACTAGTCCAATCAGTCTCTCTTTGTTGTAATTACAGTTATATATAAATTTTTAAAAGGGAGAATCCAACTTTTTCTTTGTATCCAGTATGCAGTAGCTGAGAAGGATGAATATTGTATTTTAGATACTTCTGAAATTCAGGACTATATTTGTTCTAAAACAAAAGATAATTTCTACCAGGTGAAGGTTTTGGCTTATCTCATGCGAGGATCTGTTAGGATCTCAATACAGACATTTTGGAAACATCCATCTGCCATTTAACATAGCAACGAAAAGTCAGGCAGACTATGAGCTGTTTGCTCTTGTGGTTGTTACTTTGCTGGGTTTGCATAGTGCTTAGTACAGTAGGTTTGAAATCTCAGGGGCTTTTCATTTTTTTGTAAATTTTCTATTTTTAGGGTTGTGGGGTTTGGTTTGGTTTTGGGTGTTTTGGTTTTTTTTGCTTAGAAGTTAGCTGGTGAATTAATGAGAGACAGTATCTGGCAAAGCAGCATCCTGTTCTCATGTGTCTAAGCTGGAAGAACGTTGCCTAGAGGTAAGGTAGTGAAAGTATGTGGAATATTTTCTCCCTGTTCCTATTTTTTCCAGTTACTTGTAACTTCAGGGTGTGTGTGTGCGGGGGTGTGTTGGTGGTTTTTTTGTGTGTGTGGTTTTGGTTTTGTTTTGTGTTTGTGGTTTGTTTTTTTTTTTTTTTCCTCTGGTCTTAGTTCCTACTGTTTTCAAAGGTCTTTATAAAATAGAGAGTAAAACCAGTAAAAATTACCAGCTTCAGAATGACTTTGTGAAAACATATCCTGGTACAATACAGAGAAACTCTGTACTACTTGGCTCTGATGAAGTTCTTTGGTGAATAACTAATGCTGTATGTATTTTCTTTCTCTTTGCCTGTTAGTTACACGGTTGGATCAGTACAAGAGAACAATGACCAGGTGTGGAAGTTCCAGCGTTACTTCTTGGTCCAAGAATACTGCAGTCGTTTGACTATTCCCTTCCCTTTCGTCATCTTTGCCTACATCTTCATGGTGATGAGGAAATGTTTGAAATGCTGCTGTAAGAAAGAAAGTAGAGAGCCATCTATTTGTTGTGAGTAGGATTATTCTCTGTGGCATTGCAAATCTTCCATGTCATGTGGTGTGCTTAAGTCTCAGGCAGTTTGTGTTTTGGGAAATTTTCAAGGGCAGCGTAGACCTTGGAAGGAGGTGGCTGTACTGGAAATAAGGAGCAGCTCATTCGTGTTCTCCATCAAATGGAAACCCACTCTGTTGCTGGAAGTCTCTTCGATAAGATTCAAATCACAGCCACTGGCTGCCTCTCAGCCGTCATCTTCCTTCAGTACTCAAGGAGCATGTTCTCTGAGATATGGGGAATTGTATTCCTAACTCCTTGTGCTAAAAGTCCTGTTGAGCATTGTGGTGATCCCCACCCTTGAACAGCTTCAGTTTTAGTCTAGCTAGAGAGCTTTTGTGTTCTACCATGAGACCTGCTCTGCTTGAGTATTGTGTGGTTATCCAGTGTTTTCTTGTCCAAGCCATTTTGAGGCAGAATTACCTCATGTATGTACATCAGTTAAGCCTTCAAATTAATCTTCTTGGTTTAGGGCTTTCTGTGCTGCTTTCTAGCTTTGAAAGGGGATTTTTGTGTTGGAGTACTGAATAAACACATCCAGAGCCTGCAGCAACTGAAAGTCATCTTGATGATCTGCATAAAAAATGTTAACCATCCCATTTGTCATTAGCATCTGACAGTGCTTTTCTTCTGCACTACCCCCAGGTGGCAGAGATCCCTCATCTTGCCTGCTCTGAATGGTTTGGTAAAGCATACAAGAGGTTGCCTTAGTCTCTGCTTGCTGCTTTACCTTCTGGAATTGCATTTCTTTTTGTCCTTCCATTACAGTCTCCCAGCTAATACAGCTAGTAGATGCTAGGGCAACCCAGCAGAGCACAGTTGTCTTCAGAGGTTGTTCTGGTGAGTGACTGAAAGACAGCACAGTCTCCAGGCCCTCTGGGCATGGTCAGGTAGGCAACCTGCCTCAAAAATGCAGGAGTGGCTCAGTCAGTCCTCTACCTATTTCCACCTTATTTACTCTGTCAGAGGGCACAGGTGTGAATTGTTTTAACAAGCTTTTTCCACCAAAGAAGTGGGGCGTGTTTTTTCTTTTCTTTTCTTTTTTTTTTTAAGTGCCATCCAGAAGCAGATGAGAGAGGATAAATTGAGTTAATTGACAGATTTATTCCCATCCATCAGCAACCTGACTGTTGCCCTGCAGCACAGGTTGGAGTTGTTATTAGTTCAGGAAAAAGATGCCTGCTTTGGGGTATAAAATTCCCTACCGCTGACTAAATCATCCTAGCTGTCCAAATGGCTGTTTGATTTCCTTGCTGGGGAGGTTGTTTAACTGCAGATATTTCTGCCCAAGCGATGCACAGTTGATGTTGCAGTTCTAAAAGCAAATGAAAGAATTCATTAGAGCCGGAATATCATCGTGGTTGAGCTGGTGACAGGAACTGAGAACTGCACGGGGAAAGCACACTAATGTGTTGACCTTTGCAAAATCCTGGCTTCCCCACTTAACTCATAGAAATGGTTGGGATGTGGGTGCTTAAATGCCTGATGGTATCTGGGAGAACAACTGAGGCTCTGGGAGGTCAGAGGAGCACTGGGTGGACGAAATGGGACTTCAGTCATTTGCCAGCTGTGGGCTGCTTTTGTCTTGGCTAACTCTCTTTTAAAATTAAAATCCATGTGGTTTATGATGTCCTGTTGGAATAGGAAAAAATGCAGAAGTGTTGTCTTGGAGGACTTTGCCTCCGAGTCATTTGCTCTGTGTCACTCTTGAATTTACAGCATCAACAGGAGATGCTGTTTAGAGAAAACAATGCTTCGTCGTTTTGAAATCTTTTAGTGATGAGTCGTACAACGTGGTTCTTAACACATGTTACTCTTAATGATCCAAAATGGGATGATGTAGAAATAAAAGGAAAGCTCAAACCCAGGTAGGAGCTCTCTGCAATGTCCTAACCTGTCAAAGTGGCTGCCATTTCACAAAGCACATTAACCAAGACTCAAAACATTCCAGAAAGACTTTTGGAGCTTGTTGGGGGTTTTTTTGTTAATATTTTGGTTTTTTTAACCAACTCTGGTTGCCAGGAGCACACAGTAAAATGCATTAATGCCATGTTTGTCAGAGTAGTGCCACAGGTGAAAAGTGGGACTGCAAGTGCTCTGGTTGCAGCAAAGGGAATCATTAACCTCTGAATGCAAGCACTAATCTACTCTTTCTGTATCTTAGCATTGGAAAGACACATTCACTGAATCTAGTGTTGTTGGTTGTCTTCACACATATTTTCCAGGCTCAAAAAATGAGGACAATGAAATTCTGGCATGGGAAGCTGTCATGAAGGAAAATTACCTTGTTAAAGTCAATACCAAAGCAAACGATTCATCAGAAGAGTACGTCTGCCCTTCTTTGTCTTTGCTCTAGTAACTTTTTGTTGGATATTTTTAGCCAAGTTTTCAGCAGCTCTTAAGTGTTTACAAACTAGTGAGTAGATAAACAAACTCAGCATAAACATGCCTTTTATTTTTTGAGTAAAAAGGTGGCTTCTTTGTCAGCAGTTGCAGACTGTCTTCAGAAGTAGTTGATTGGGCTAATAAAATGCTGATGACAATATTGCAATGTTGTAATGGTATATTATGCACACAGCTGGGTAGATATATTAAACACACTTGTTCCAAATGCCTGTCACAGTATTTCTCAAATGATTGTACTTTGCCATACTTGAATCTTTCTATTTTTCCACCAGAGGAGAAAACGTTGTCTTCCTATCTTGTTTTGAGATCTCGTCGTGAAAGCGATGCTATAGCTGACTAGTTTTGCAACATTAGAGGTTTAGATTGGATATTAGGAAAAAATTCTTCCCAGGAAAAGTTGTCAGGCATTGGAACAGGCTGCCCAGCAAAGTGATTGAGTCACCATCCCTGGTGGTGTTTGGTGGAGGTATTTAAGACATGCAGACATGCTTAGGGATGTGGCTTAGTGGTGGACTTGGCAGTGCTAGATTCATGGTTGGACTCTGTGATCTTAAAGGCTTTTCCCCTCCTAAATGATTCTATGATTGTATAGTTAGTAGAGAATATTTGGTGTTAAACCTGGATTATCAAGTATTCCCTCAGCATCGGTCTGTATGGAGGTCTGTACTTACTAGTCCAAGTAGGAAAGACCTTTGGGGGAGGGTAAGATGCTATTTGGAATGATGGTATTTGGAGTTTGACTTATACTGCTCTTCTTTGACTGCCAGCTCAAGATAATTTGTCTTAGGGATCTGTCTCAGTGTTTACATAGTAATAGCATAAGAAGAGAAATATAAAGAAAGCTTAAAAGCAGCAACGGTAACCTGCTGTGTGATGGCTTAATTCTGTAGCTAGCTTTCCGCAGCTTGAGTATTTCCCTAAATCAAAAGGAAGAGCTGATAAGAATGGGCAGGAAAGACCAGACTTCCATGCCCCTCTGCTCCCACTGTGCACATTGCTGTCCACAAGTTAGTGGTTATGTTAAGACTACCTGGAGGGACTCAGTGTTGGACAAGAAGCCAAACAAACAAAACATTTTAAAAAAAAGCTTTTATCCTGAAAGCAGAAGTGCCTTGACAAGGAAAATAGAATAGCACAGCACTACTGGTAATTCGTATGTTAGTTCATATAATAGTAATAATAAAAGTGCCAAACGACATGCAGCCCTGCCTTCTTGGGAGGATGAAACGTTGGTGTTCCCAAGCAGGGGTGTCTGCAGACGATCTGGCTACACGCAGAGGGCCAGTCCTCTGGCAACTTCACACTCTAACTGCATTAGCCCTAGTGTTTGGCCAAAGATGAGGACCAGATCTCTTAGCTCCGGATAAACTTCTGCAAAGCAGTTTTGCAAAGAAGGGAGGGAAGTTAGCCAATGCTTTTTCTAATACCTGCACTCAGCTCGTTCTTCTGTGTCCTCTTTCTGTTTTCAGGATGGTGCATCGATTTAGACAACTGGATGCAAAGGTACTTGTGTTTGACCGCTCTGGGGGATGTGCTGCTATCTGGTAAAGCAGGTAGAGGTCCACAGGAAAAAAAGCATCACGGGGTCATGTGCAGTCTTTGTTGCTGTCACCAAGATCCCATTTTAATTGGGCTTTTTTAATGTGCTCTTTTGCACCTTTAATTCTATATGTAGCTTTATATTGTGCTGGAAAATGAAGTAGAAAGTTGCTTAGCATTGAAGTGTTTCTCAGTATTTTTTACTGGATGGAATAAAAGCAAAAATAACTTGTCATATAAAACTGCAATATTATGTGTAACAGGCCAATGAAACACTGATGGGAAGAAGGGGCATTGCACACTTAGAACATGCTTGAGAAGGGTATGCTCTGAGTTTAGCTTCTAGTGCTGAAGGCATGAGGTAGTTAATCCTACTTTTTTTTTTGTTGTTTAACCTCTGCATATAAAATTAAGTGGCAGTTCAGCTATATTGTGACAAGCCTGATGGTGCTTCATATAGCCCAGGCAACACCTGCTGGGTTAACAAAGGGTGCTCCGTGCATAGTGCAGGGTGGGAAGACCTTTAATTATGATTGAAATCACCGGTTCTCATCTGAGTCACAGAAACATCCTGTGTCAAAGCAATATAAAGCTAGCAAGCTACTAGAGAGCATATGGTTATCAGAATAGTCATACAAGTATACTTTTTATGACTGATACCGAAAAGACCTTTGCGATGGCTATTTTTTGAGGCTTGATTGAATTATGTATTTTGCTTTGAAGTAGGAAGTTGCTTTGGTATGAAGAACAGACTTTTCGGAAGTCCAAGGGTGAAAAGGCCCATATATACCTATTTGACAGCAATCAAAAGTAGTATTTATAGTTTAGATTGCAAAATAATAGCTTGTTTTCAATACCGAAATGGAAATGGTGAGTGCCCAAGTATGTGTCTAGTGATGCTTCTTTTGAAACTGAAAGTAAATACGGTAGCTTTAATTCTCTACTGAAAACTAAGACCCAAATTGTACCTCTTGTTCTGTGAGGGAATACCTTACAGCAGGCTGTTTTGTGTATTTATACCGTCAGCTTTGGTGGCAGAAATGTACTGAGGCCAGTGCTTAGAAGAGCAATGCCCCAGGGGTATCTCGTGGGCTTTCACTTGTCCTAAAAACAAGTCTAAGGATGTACCCAAGTCCTAGGTGTGAGCCCTGATCATGGAGTAAACTTTTCTTTAAACTTAATAAGGATGTCCCAAGGAATAGTGGACTTCAGTTAGGGCACAGGGAGGGTTTGAAGGCAGCGGTGTGTCAGGATGAACACTCCACAAAACTCGACTGATCTGCAGTCTTTGCTTTGAAGGAGCATGAGGAGATGGAGTATAGATGGGAACTTGTAGCTGCCGTGATATCTGCTTGTTAACTAGGTGAAATACACATGCAGTAGGGCTCAATGCATTAATTGCATTAACGAACTGTAATCGGGAGTGTCCTTTCAAGCACTATTGCATTTGATATAGTATTTGGAGAGGCAATTACTTGTTACTCATAATAGCATTTCTTTCCTGTGAAAAGCAATGTTAACGCTGCTTCATTTGCCACTGCAGTGTGACTACTGGATACAAAAACCAGTCAGTTATTGCTTTCAAAGTAGTGGCTGGTGTCCACAGGGTAACCAGGGAGGCAGGAGTTCAGATAAGGGATTTAATGCCTGTTGTTGCTGATGTTGTATAGTATTTTATAGGGTATTTTAAAGTATTTACTACTGCTTGCTTGTTTTATTCTTTTCCCTTCATTCTAAGCTATGATCATCTGTTGAAATTAGATTGACTTTGCATAAACAAAGCTGGGTTTTTTTTAATTTATTTTTTATTTTTAAGCTCTCTGATTTGAAAGGCCTTCTGAAAGAGATTTCCAGCAAAATCAAATGAATGCAGCTGAAATCCAAGAGCAGCTAGCTGAGCAGGGTAAGCTCTATTTAAATCCATTTTCTGACTTGAATAAGTTATCAGAATTTGTGATCTTAACTCGATATACCTCTGGAAGCAAAGTTAGTATTAACTATTGATGCTTCTTTTGGTGTTGTCTTATATTGGAAAAGAAAGAAGAGCTAAATTACATTCCTCATTTCTTTTGTTTTCTGAAATGTAGAATTTTCCATCTGATGTTTCTAACAATTTTAGGCATGGCTTAAAATATCTTGGTTTGCTCCTTTGCCTTTGAAAAACTGCGAATAACCCAAGGTTATTTTTGTTGTCTTTGTGCTGGAGGCCCCCTAGAAAATTAGGAGCTGCTGTGCTGGATCCTTTACAGTTGGTTCATTTTAACTCTGAATAACGTAAAAACCAAATAGAAAAGAAAGAATTGTGGGTAGGAATAAGATTTATTTTTCTGTTGTCAAAATAGGGCATTATGGTGGATTGCTATGGCCTTCCTGTGTCCTGTATGATAATGCGCAGAGTGAAGCGTTTACCTGAAGGCTCCAGAACTGCAGCTCAGTGTTTAGTCATGAGCTTCATTTTCCTTCTTCATCAAGTTCTGTGGAAAAACTGGATTGGAGCCACAGGTTCAGGTGGGATGTGAAAGCCAGGCATAATATTGGTGGACACAGAACTCCTGTCTTCATTAAAAACAGCAGGTTAAGAAGTGCAGCTGTTGACAAGGATAATCTGGAATGAGTTGATCAGCCTGAATGTTACAGCCTGGCTCCTTCTCCCATAGAGAAATTCTCTGCGAGACAACTCATTTGTGTATCAAACATTCCTGAATCAACTTTCTCACGATTTTGCACAGATAGCTTCATATTCACTTGACCTGAAGTTTAGTGTAGTTACGAATGACTCGCAGCCACCTAGTAAAATCTACAGGGCTCGCCAGTTACTGGGGTTTTTTCTTGGATGCAGTAAACTCCAGGTCACCTAGTGCTGGAGAATAATGGAACTCTGCAGGCCATCTAGTCCAACCTTGCTCAAAACAGTGCTGGCTCAGATCAAAGGTAGCTGCCGTTTGGCTGAAAAATAGGTTGCAGTTCAATAAGAACAGATGCAAATTTTACAGTTACCTGGGAATTACTGGCTACACAGGCACGAAATACTGGAAAATCTGATGAGGCAGCAGCTCTGCAGAAAAGTGTCTGAAATGAAATATTTAAATAGCTGGTGTTTTGTTGTCTCTGAGATTTGTGAGTCTTCCTGCTGCTTGTAGTACAGTGAATCCTCTGTAGGGTACAACATCCAGTGTTAGTATTAACCTTCGAGGAAGATGGAGTGGCTGGAGAGTGTTTGGAACTGTGACAAGAGGAACTGAAAGTCTTAACAAAAAAAAAAAGGAGTGAATGAATTAGTTAGCTAACCTGGGAAGGAAGATACATGTATATGATGGAGCTCATGGAAACGACCTCTTGTATATATAATCAGTGTCTTGAAAGGATGGAGTCCCTTTCCAGTTTACGCCTGGTAAACTATCTAGATGGCATCTCAGTTGTGATCAAACTGGTTTGCATGTGAGCTGTCCTGATTCTGAAGCTGAGCCTTGGCAGTCCACGCTACTAACGTCCTGGTGTGAATAGAGAGGTTAGTGTCTCACAGGAAGCAGATGTGTATATTGTGCTGCTTCATCTGAAAGGGAGTACTTGTATTTCTGCTGACCTTCTTCAATAGGAGATGCTCGACTGGCCATTCCAGGTACTTTGCATGCAGGTGTTTCTTTTGCTTTTGCTTCCTGATGAGTATCTCTGCTACTCTGCTAAGACACTGTGTTCTGCACGGGTGCTGCAAAGAGTTCCTTGGTCCCAAGTGTTGCACGAGACATCCAGTTTGCTGAGCTGATGTCATGAGGATGAAAGCAAAATGTTGAGGTGGGCTGGGATCTCTACTCTAAATTTTTTTCTTTTGCTCACACAGGTACTGATTCATCAAGAATAATTTCTCTGAGCTGGCAGTAACCACCAAGCACATGATAACTGATCCACAAGAGTCTCAGTGTCTCAGCAGGAATTTCCAGGATTTTTTTTTTTTAAATAAAACAGCTCTTTTTCCTTGTTGCAAGATGATGGTAAAGCATTAAGATGACTGTTTATCTCCTGGCAGGACTCCCACATTACCCACGCTCTCCTTTTTCCTCATCTCCCCTGATGTTCAATGGCAGCGATTAGTACTTGTCATTTGCTGTTAAATAGCACTCTTAATTCCAGGAGTTCTGCTGCTGCTGCCAAAATCACTTTGCTTTTCAATTTCACTCAAAGGGACCTGTTCATGAGTTTCCTTTAGCCACTAATTGCTTGTCTTAATAAATCAATCTCTCTTCCCTCTCCTTCGTGTAGTAGCCAGATCTAGCTTATTACTTGCATGGTCTGTCTGTCAGGCCTGCTGAGGTCTGTAATGTTGGTGTGCCAGAATGCGATGTATTGCAGCATCATCCCCAGGAAGAAGGATAGCCTTTGGTCCTACCATGCACCCACATCTCGGGCTCTACATGGACAGTGCGGACTTCTTCCCACCCTACCTGGAACTGTGCAGCAATGCAGATGCTTCAGCTGTTACAGCCCCACATGGGAGAGACTTAATTCATCCAGAAAGTGTTTCCAAAGGCCTTGTGTGCAGTCCTTGCTTGTTTCTTTAGTGGTAATTTGTATACTTGGAACACTGCAATTTGTTTAACTTTCTCAAACATCTGTTTGCAGATGTTTGCATTTTGAAATGAAGAGATTGTTGGTCAGCTTTCAATATTGTGATGCTTGCTACGGTGAGGTTGTTGCTCTTTTCTGCTTTCTGTCCCAAATAGCAGCTGAATTTTGTGGCAATTTGTGTGATATAACTGGATGCATTACCAGCTGAAGAGAAAGCACTACAAATGGCATTTATTTATCTTGCAAAGCATTGTATACATCTTCATCCCCAGTGTCTAGGAAAAAGTTTCCAAGATGTTTGATTTTTGAAGGTCTAGGTATTGTTTCCTTTTGCTGGCAATGGCTGTCAAATCCATACACTTTATTATGACTTGCAGCCAGTCTGAGAGCTGCCAGGCAGAATAAATGGGGTGCCACATGAGGTCCCCAGGTGAGTAGTTAGGTAGGTGGAGAGGGAATTTCTGCTGAAGCACAACACTCCCCAGGTGAATCACCTTGCCCAGTGCAAATACCGCCATCTGCTGCCTGGCTACAAACCAAAGCTGGTGTGTGGGCCTGCCTGTGTGCACAAGAGCATGTTCCAATCCATGTCTGCTGTGAAAAAGTTTTTGGTCCGAGATGAAGACAACAAGACCATTCTGTGCGTTTTGGTGTTTGCTGCAGTACAGGGATATGAAGTGCTGTTGTTCGTGGGGAATGTTTGTACTTTAGGGTGCAGCTGATTGAGGTGTAGCTTACTGACTGAGGAGGCCAGCACATGCATGCATCATTTACTAGAGGTGCTGCTGCTCTTGTTTTTGTAGCTGAAAATTGAATAGTTTTACAAGGAAAACTGTGAGGGCTTATCAGAAGGGTCACTGCTCTTTTTTTGCTGCTTCACATGACATAACTTAGCTGTATGCCATGCTTTTACAGAATCCTGGGGGATACAGCGTGTGGAAATATGTGTTTTCCCATTAAAAAGTTTATAAAGGACTCAGACTTTCATTGACTTCTGTGGCAGCTTGAATCATAACTTATTGAGACAAATTTCTGTTCTAGAAGTTATTTCTTCCTATGTCATTGATGATGTATCTGCTGATGCCACCAAACTGGATGGTGAAGTGAACATGTCAGAAGAGAGAGCCTGGGCAGGCTGGAAGAGCAGGGCTAGCAAGAACAGTACGAACTTCAACAAAGACAAGTGCAAAATCCTGTACCTGGAATGACATAACCAAAGAGCCCAGTACAGGCTGGGGTCTGTGTGGCTGGGGAGCAGCCTTGCTGAGAGTGACCTGGGACTGTTTTTTCTCTCTTGACTGAAGGTAGGAGTTCAGAGCTGTGAAGAAAACAGCAGCTTGTATTTGCAGAGGGCCTGGGGCTTTAAGTCTGGACCTACACCTGGAAACACACTTGGAGAAGAGCTCAAATGCCTGTTCTGAAAGGACCATGAGTAATTCACTCTTGCCAGGGTTTAAGTGTGTGTTTGTTTTCCCCAAGCAAACTACTTTTGGGTAAATGCCTTTGGAGGAAAGGGGCTGTTTTCCCAAGGGAAGTGCTTCCCGAAAAGTTTCCAGTGGGTTAGGTATAGATGTATCTCTTGGATCTCATGATGGTTCTTCCACTCCTCCTGGCCCATTGGCTTTCAATAGGGGCAGGGGAAGGGAGAAGGCTTTTTGCAGTTGTTGCTGTGAAAAGCAGGTGGGGTTTTCCCTGCAGCTGCACAGCCCAACTCTGAACACGGTCCATCCCAAGCACCTGCCAGCAGGGTCTGACACCCACCTTTCAGCTGAGGTCTCTCTCCAGCTGAGAGCCCCAGACCAAGGGGAGCACACAATCCCTGTCACCACAGAAGAAATCTTGCTGGGTGAAATGACTTCTTTGCTCTCAGTGAATTATTCAACACAAAATACACTGTCGTGGTGGCTGGCCAGCTCCTGGGACGTGGTCAGTTCAGTGCAGCAGTGAGAGCTGTGAATTAAATGGCCTTTGCCCACCTGCCCACACACACATCTTGTGAGTTTAGGCTTTTTTAATCCACGGCAATATGCATTTACCTGATTTTTGTTGCTGTGTCCCAGGAGGAGATGGATCTATCCTGCCTTTTATTTCCTTTATACACTAATATAAGCTTGGGATGCATGTATTTCGTGTCATGATAGTCTAGTGCCTCATCTCTCTAGGCCTGTGATGGTGCTTCTGTGCAGATGGAGATGGTTGCAGACAGATGGAGTTAGTTGCAGTGTCTTGGTGGAAGCTGCTCTGGCCCAGAGCTGGCACAGAACTGAGCTAACGGGCCATGCACTTTGGAAAGTCCTTCTCTGTATGGCACCATCTGATCTTGATGTGTCCCTGGCCGCAGGGAAGGGTTGAAAGGTTTGGCTCCCAAAGCTTCTTGCTAACTGGCCCTTTCTGTGCATCTTGGTGAGAATGAGGTAGGCATTGGTTTGTTCAACTTGGAGAAGAGGAGACTGAGAGGAGACGTCATAGTGGTCTACAGGTTTAGATTGGACATTAAGAGAAGGTTCCTCAACCAGAGGGTGCTGGAGCACTGGAACGGGCTCCCCAGGGAGGTGTCACAGCCCCAAGCCTGAACAGGGTTCAAGGAGCAATTGGCCAACACTCTCAGACACATGGTGTGAACTGGAGGGCTGTCATATGCAGGGACAGGAGTTGGACTTGATGATCCTTGTGGTTCCTTTCCAACTGAGGGCATTCTATGATTTTAGGCAGCTGTTGCTGCTGGGCATTAGCAGACTTTAAAATCGGGGCATCTTCTTGAACAAGCACATCTTGGACATCCTGAAAGGAGCTGTTTGCTCTTCTCTGTTGAGCTGTGAGGGTTTGTCTGGTTTCAGAATGACATGATACTGTTGTGGGTATGGGAGAGGGGGTACTACATGTACACAAGTTGGCCTTTAGACAGCCAGTCCTGTCACTCTGGGTCCCAGCAAACCCTCCTAGCAGTTCCTTATGCACATGGGGATACTGGTCAAGCCTGGGCTGTCCTGGAAACTGTGGCAGCTGATTTTGAACTTGTATGGGTGCCTACATGTTAGGTACAAAGATGTTCCTTCAGATACCTTTCAGGATATACCTGTCCTGCCAGGTCTCCCCAGCCTGAGGGATGCCTTACATATCTTGTGGTACAAGTTGTTTTCTTGTGGAAACATCCTACATCTGTCTCCAGAGGTGGGGACCCTGGCATGGGATGGAGAACCGCAGGGCCAGGAGGATGCATCGTGGCCCACTGGTGATATTCAAGCCTTCTGGAGGAGCGGGCGATGGATCAGATTGCACCTTGTGGTCAGGAGGGACACGTGCACTGCTGGACTCTGCTGCAGGAATCCTGGCACGAAAGCAGTGCCTGGCTGTTGTAAATAAGCCCGTCTGCATTTTCTTACGAAGGAGGTGGCTAATGTGTTTTTGCCCCTGGCTGTCTCCGTTTCCATTATGAATTTGCTTTTAAACATTGGTATGATACTGTCTCAAGGCAACTTTATGTTGAGTTATTTTCCTGCATCCCCAATATAAGTGGGTAGTAGTTCTTGCTTTATGCCATTCCTGTTATTTGTTTTATGTAGGGTATTAATGTATTTCCAATAACAACATTGTAAAACTGTCATCTAAGAAACATGCAAATCTAATAATCTCCCTGTTGATTTATGAGCTTTCTGCTATCAGGAAATCTTTCTTGTGAAAAGGAATATTAATGAGATCATATAAAATGCCTTTTTTTTAAGAAGAATTTACTTTATTGAAAAGATGTAGATTTGCTCTTGATGGTAAATAGCTGAAAAACATTGTGTGTTATCTACAATGTGGGCTTGGTCTGGGAGACACTAAAATGACATACAGTAAAAAATAATTGGCTCAAGCAAGGATATATGAGTAAGTGGAGGTTGAAAGCATTCTGCTTGCCTAGGCTGGTGCCTGGTATGCAGGTATTGTGAAAAAGGATTTATGTCATTTAGAAATAAATCATGGACCATAATTAAACCTTGATTGCAATAAACTTGCTTGCTGTGAAATCGTGGATTCATAAATACAGGATGATTTCAGCAGGAGCAAAAATGCAGGAAGAGGTTGTAAGCATGTTTGACATTTACACATTTGACAGCTTATACATTTTTGTAAGCACAGTATTGACTGCAGCAGAACTGCTAGAGGTGAAGTGTTTCTTGGTTTCTACAGCGTGCCTCATTTGTCTGGAGTGCACCGAGTTGCTAAAATAAAGGGCTGATTTATAATGAATAATTTATTCATAAACTTCATGAATCTTTCCTTTTTTGCTCACAAAATAGTGAGCAAATAGTTGCTGTTTCTAAGAGCTTTTGTTTGGATATTAGAAATATTTTTTCCTTTGTGGCTGGTATCAGTGTAGAATTTGAACTACTAAGCATTCAGGGTGTTTGTTCAGTGTTTGTACTTGGCTTGTATTTGTGTGCCAGTGGGGTCCTAGTGCTTGTGCTGGAGCATAACTGTAGAACTTCGTCTCTAAATATTTGCTGGTGGGCTTAGATTGGGAACACTTGATAGGTGATTCCCACAAACGTTGTCTTTGAGGAAATGAAGTGTTCCTGCCTTGCTGGAACTGTACTTGTATAGAAGTAGCTGCTTAGGATAACTTTTGCTTTGAGACCCGTGGCAGCATATTACCTGAAAGGCCGCCTTGCTGTTTAGGAATCTCCACCTAAAAGCAAGAAAAATCCCAAAAGCTTGCTTCAAGCCCTTAAAATAGTCAGCGAGACATCAAGTATAAAATCCACAAATCTAAAGACAATGATCTTTACCCATTCTATAATTTTCTACAGTCTTTTGGCTTTCTGGGGTTTGATGCACAGATACTTGAATGCCAAGAACTGCTGGTGTTGGTGATGACTTTGCCATTCCAGGCACTGAACCCTCAAGAGGTGGAGGAACTCCAACGCTACTAGACTGTTGAATCAGGGAGTACTTAATGCTTCAGGACCACTGCTCATGTCACTTTTAGAGTTGGTTTATCCATGTTAATGTATATTCTTGCACTTTCTGCCAGTGCTATGTGATTGCATTTTGTTAGCGTGAATGCCCTCAGGATATTTGTTCTTGTGCTCAGTACAGGAAAGTAATTGTGTTTTTTCTTAGAGCTGGCCATTGCAATCAGTTTTTTCTGCTAAATGTAGCCACTCAGGAAACAGAGGTGATATCACGCAGGTGGTGGTAGATTACAATGAATGCCAGTGTGGCCAAATGACCCCAGCTGGCAGCTAAGCTCTTATCCAGTTACTTGATCACCCTGTCCCCAGTGGGAGGAGGGAGGGAATGGGAAAGGGCAAAAGCCAGAAAAATATCCTCAAGAAAGAGAAAGAGTGATGCAGAAGCAGTCACAACCAGCCCAGTCAGTCCCTGAGCAATGGCTACTTTGGAAAAACTCTTCCATTTTTATTGTGGAGCGTGGTATCAGATGGCGTGGGACATCCCTTTGGTCACTTTGCGTCAGCTGTCCTGGCTGTGTCCCCAGTCTCTTTTGCACCCCCAGCCCACTTGCTGCGGGGGGTCAGGATGAAAAGCAGAGAAGTCCTTGATGCTGTGCAACCGCTGCTCAGCAATAGCTGAAACATCCATGTGTTCCCAACACTCTGTTAGCTGCTAATCTGAAACACAGTACTGTGCCGGCTGCTGTGAAGAACACCAACTCCATCCCAGTCAGACCCAGTACAGCAAGTTATGATTTGGAACAGCAAGCTGCGCATTTAAATAAACTTGGCAAAATAGTTAAATACCTAGGAAGAGGCTGTAGGTGGTGAAAAAGAATTAATTTGGAAATGGTTGCTCAGTTTGTCTGGAAGCAGAGTTGAAGAGGGTGGTGAATGATGCTTGAAGATGCTGACAGATGCTTGCAGGTTAACTTTCGCGAGGTTATTGTGAAATCAAATCAAGGATTTCACGGGTTTGCTGCAAGTGTAAATGAAGGAAGTGGTATTGCAGTAGCTCTGTGAATCAGTCAGGATCAGTTAGCCTTGCTTTGCAGACTGGCTGCAAAAGCTGTGGTGCATGATAGGGAACCCAGATTCAATCCCTGTTCTTGTGGTGCTGTGCCAGGAGGTGGGGTTTTAAGCTTTATGTACGTGCATGTACGAGAGGGGTTGATGAAAAAAGTAGAACTGCAAGAAGTTAAGGTAGTGCTGCAGTCTCTGTCTCAGAAGAGAGGTGATTGAGCAAAGTGCCTGCTGACAATGATCAACCAGGACCTCCTCTGGGTCCCCAGGTGGGCCATGGGGTACAGGTGTTTATCAGCAGTCATCCCGCTTGCTGTAAACTTGCTGTCTGGGTTTACGGTGAGCCTGTTCTGTGGCCCTCCGCAGGACATGAGCCTATGTCTGGCTTGGATGGTTTTTGCTTGTGTTATACTGACAGATAATGTAGAGGGCTGTGGCAGGTGCTCGGTGGCTTCACTGATCAGGTCTTTTCTGCTGTGGTTCAATCCTGGAGCTGACTTGTTCTACGAACCTACAATGCCATGCACATAAGAGTTTCAGCAGCGATTCTTCATACCGGTTCTTTCTTTTACGTGTGTGCAGGTAATCACTGCTGGACTGAGAAGCAGAGTTATCCTTGTTGCAGGAAGGACCAACACCCGCTGGGGCCAGGTGGTCCAGGGCGTCTATCAAAAAGGAGGATGTGAGCTGTGGGGAGCAGCTGGCCAGTCTTGTGGTCTGTCTGCATCACACCATGCTCTGTATCTTGTCACTTTTGCACAGGATTAGTGCTCTGTGTTTCAGCTGGCAGCCAGGACACTTGCTTCTTGCTGGGGATAACTATGTCAGTAATGGGTGGGCAGGAGGAGGTGGCAGCACAGGTAGAAAATGGCAGCTGGGACCGGAGTATATTCATGCCAATATGGTATTGCTTATTGAACAAGACTTCCCAGAGCTGAGGCGTGCTCCCGGTGGGGAAAACTTAATGTAAAAATGAACAGTAAGTTTTAGGCTGCTTGGTGTTCACTTTTGTAAGGAGAACATGACGAGCTGTGGATGGTCCCCTGAAGAGTCTGGGTTTGGGGTGTGTCAGAGAGGAGAGGCTTTATCCTAGCTTTGGGCTTCAATTCAGTTGGTTGTGAAGTGTGAGTTTAGGTAGACTGGATTTAATGGTAAGATTGCGCTCTTCTGAGAGCAGTGTGCTTGGAGTCAGAGTTGATTCACCTGCATGACCATCAGCAATTCCCAGTGAAAACTGTCAGCAGATGTGCAAGACAAGTCTGTTTTGGGCTGTTTCATTTAAGCGTTTCTCAGATGCCCAAGCACAGCCCTTGAATGAACTGATAAAACTAATTGCTCCAAGTAATTGAGTCTTACTTAATAAAGACATACCACTTTGCTGCATCTTTTCAACAGAGAGGACACAGGTGCTCATGCCATGTCTAATATGGGAGAGCAGAGTCTGTGTTGTTCTCAGTGCTGGAGAAAGGGGTGATTATGATAAGGCTCTGACATGAGACAAAACAGTGCCTGGAATTGCCTGTTTTGCTAATTCTTGGTTTTGCTGCTCCCAGCTAAAGTAATTATCTAAAATATAGGCTGATTTAAAGCTTGAGCTCATCACCAGTGGCTTTGTATCTAATGTCTAAAACCTTGTGTAACTGCTCAGAGACAGATGAAAATGACAGCTTTAGTATTTAAGAATCCTTGAAATTCAGTTGGACTTCTCATTTTTCTGGTTATGGATCTTAATGCCTCTGGGAAATTAAAAAATGTTATAATTTTTTTTTATTAAAAGATTGTAGCTTCAAGGAATAACTTTTTAAAAAATTAATGCTAAAAATTCATTACTCACATTCTTCTGAATGCGCACCTTCTCATGACTTGAGCCAGAACAACCCTTTGTGTGTTGAATTACAGGGATGCTGAGGGCTGAGGTAGAAATAGCATTAAAAGGAAATGCTGGTATTGTGACTGAATGCCAGAAAGTCTGAGCCTATTTTAGCAGTGCAAGCTGCTTCCAATAAATGGCAGCATGAAGCTCACAAGGGACAGAGTGTGACACTGGTGGCTGTTCTTGGCAGGCGATGGATTTAGAAGTGGGAGATGAATATTTTGCCTGGTTTCGCTTAAGATTTCAAGTTCTACCAGGGTTTGGTTTGACCGGTAGTTGCAAGTAACTTTCTGTAAGAATGCAAAAGGGTATAACAGCAAAACTGAGAACGTGCCCTAGAGCCAGGGAGAAAATCTTGAAAGTTATCAGTATGGTCAGCAAACTTAAAAAAAAAAAAAAAAAAAAAAAAAATATATACACACACATAGCCCTTTTGTTTTTCAGGTAACAATATTTTGGTCTGGAGGTAATGCTTGCCTTGCATCAGCTACAAAGTTGTGCCAGTGACCCCGTAAGAGCTATTACTGCTGACCTGGCAGGTACAGGAAATATAAATATTTAAAGATTCAAAGGCTCAAAGTAATGAAGTGAGACCTCTGAGATTCTACTGCAGCCTGTGATGTTTGAGAACAGTCTGTGTTATTGAAGTTTTGTTTGCTGTAATGTGTGCTTTTTGTTGCGTCACTCCCAAAGTCCACTTCCAGCAGCAGGAACTCGGTAGGTTTAGGCTGCGTTCAGTAGAGCGGTGTGTCTGGTGCACCTTAAGGGTGGGGTGCAAAAGGGGTCAGGCATTGCCTCTGTGCTTCCCGAAACAGTTCCTTTAATCCTTGTAAAATGACTTAAGACATCAGTTCAAATGGCTTTTAGTCTTGACATAGAACAACTTGGTGAGTTGACGGCAAACCTTGCAGAGCATGGAACTTCCGTGGTGTGAACTCCAGGCCTAAGAGATGCATCTGGTTTCAACCTTACTACTGGACGTGTGGGAAGCAGAGTTGTCACTATATTCACTTGTCTTTGCTTTACTCTCCTTTTGACCACCAGATCTTCAAGTGCTTTACAGCAGAAGACTCTGTGCAGGGTACCGTCTTGTGAGAGCAGATAAGTGGGAAAAACAAAGACTTATTTTGCATCCAAGGTGGTCAAGGACTGGAGAATGTTCAGCAGCCCATGGGCAGTGTCTGTACTGGCTGTACGATTGTCCTCTGTTTTTTCAAGGGATATTCAGACAAGATCTGAAGGCATCAATGCTGAGTGATGCCTATGAACTGTAGATCAGGTCTCAAAGCCTCTGTTAGTCTAAGCAAAATCTAGAAGTTGTTCTCCTGCCTCTCTCAGCTGATGTCAAGACAAGAGTTAGTTTTCTGCCTGTGTGAATAAGTTACCCATGGAGAAGAACTTCTAGGGAGCATTTTGGCTTTGCCAATGCCATGCTGTGAGACCAAGGAGGAAAAAACATAAACTACACACACACACACACAAACCCCACCAAAAATGCCCATGTTGTTTTGAATTGAGTTGGGTTTTCTTTTATCTGAAGGGACATCATTAACTTTCATCTGTCATCTGAATGTCCAGGAAACAGGGGATCAGGAGTAGCTCCTCAGTGCCTGGGATGCTGTTCAGACTGTTTTACAGAGTGCAGACATGTGATGATGCTGGATGATTTACATTTGCAATGAAAACACATCTTGTAATTATCAAAATTTCACTCACAAAGAGAGATTATTGTTCTCTCAGTTGTCTGGGAACAGAGCTGACTTGATTGCGGGGAGTGAAAGTGGTCTGAAAATAGTCATCTAACAGAAGCTCCTTAATTTCCCCCTTTCTTAAATAGCACATATCTGTTTGCTGTGTAGGTTGAATTGGATTCCCTCTGCTCCAAGGTGCTTGGCAGCTGGAACTTGATTATAGTAGAGTCAAAGTTTAGCCCTTAAATTCCTTAAATCAAGAGAGTCTTTCTCCATCTCACTGCCTCTCGAGTTTCAAGAAGTTTTGTGTTTTGGGGGATTTAACTATAACATTTGTCCATTTTAAAGTGATGCATGTGTGTGTTCTTATGCTTTTCCTGTCTGCTCTGCAAGCCCACTCTAAAAGCTTTCTCGGCTTCTTCAGTCTGGTTCATCAGTGTTATCCTGATCAGAGACACTGTGAGCTTCATTGCTGCCACTGCAGCCAGAAGCCTTCATAAAGCTGCAGATGAAATTTGTGGCTTCTCCCCAGTGCTGCCTGGTGTCTCGGTTGTATTCCCCTGAAAGCCCATATTATTCCCTGGGATGTGGAAGGCAGCAACGCTAGGGCAGCCGGCAATGGGTCAGAAACACTTATTGTCTCATTTTTCACACTTTCTCCATTTTGTTCTGCCCAGTTTTTTGTTTGAGGCAAAGGTTTCACCTTTTGTCACTTCTCCAGGTGCCATGGCACTGTTCACCAAAAGGGCTTGTAGCACCAAGTAATTCATGGCAGGGTCCTTATTGGTAAATGCCAGGAGCTGGTCTCTAGAGGAGGGGAAGGAGGCTTTGCTCATTCAAGAGCGTGTTGTCCTTGGTTTGTGTGGCCGTGCCTGTTGTTCCCTCAGCATAGATGAAACAACTTTCCATTCTGAATGTTTCAATGACTGAGCAGTCTCTTGGGTTCAAAAATTTGGCCTCAGAGGTCTTTTGCAAACTATTGAATTTCAGGTTGAATTCCAGTTGCTCTTTACAAATCTAGTGGTGTTTCCTAACCTGACACTGCTGAAAACCTCAAAAATCTGTAGAAACCCAGAATTCAGGACACTTTGAGTCTGAAAATGTAGTATTGGTTCCACTTGCTTAAATCTACTGAAAGCAGAGATTTCCCAAGAATGCTTTTTTCAACCCCCTGCCCCAAAAAGAAGTAAACTGTCCTTCTCTTGTTGGTTACACCTGGCCTGTTAGCACTAGGCAGGTGGTACCTGTGGAGGTGCATCACCTGTGAGTGGGGACAATGCCGCGCCGTGCTTGGACCTGCATTTTCTCCCACCAGCACATGCCCGAGGCTGTTTTCTCCACAAACTCTCTCTTTTCCCATCCTGTCCATCCCCAGTTTCCACTTCTTCCTCAGCTCCTGTATTTGTTTGGATTGAGCATCCTCAACCCAAACACGCCTTTGACACGGACAGTGAATGAAACCAATTTTGCTGTAACATGGGTCTACTGGTGTGTATAATTTATCTGTGGAGAGACAGAAGAAATATTTACCAAGTTAATTACAGACTTAATGAGCCAGGATTCAGAGAGGTGAAATAGCAAACATTACCATTCTCTGGATGCTGCAAAACAAAACCAGAGCTCCAGAGAGGAATATTCATATCATTAATTTATTTCATTCGTTTAATAAATTTATTTTTGAGCCCCTCTCGGCATTACTATTAATACAATCCTGCTGTCAGACTTTCCTAGTAGCTACTCTAAGAGGGAAGTCTTTAAATGCTGCAATTGGTTCAATAGTTAAAGTTAGTGTTGTACTGGCCACAATGATGTGGCTCGGCAATTAGGAAGCACTTTTACAAGTTTAGGTTCCAGTGGAATATTAACAGGTCCCGGCATACAGGAAGCAGATGGTTCCTTTTCTAAGAATGAAGTCGAAAGCTAAATGTTGTCTGAACTACTGCAGCAAGTTGGTGGTGAAGTGTGCTGGCAAACAGTAAGGACCTTGGAGCTCCGAATGCCAAGTTCTTCCTATTCATGTGTCTTCAGCGGTCTTGTTTCTTGTGTTTCATTACCGCAGCAGCGGCACGATTGATTGCAGAGAAACCACTGTAGGAGCAGGTCAAACAGTGTGTCTGGAGATTTCATCCTTCGTCTGAGGCAGCATGGTCCCATCTCTGGTTGCAGAAAAGTTGGTCGCAGCACAACAGATGCTGTTCTTGAGAATCTCTAGCTCAGTTTAAATCCTCTGCATTGTGGTGCTCTGCTGTGGTTGTAGGCACAGAAGAATATTACCCGCCTTCCCTTGGTGCAGACAGCAGTTAAGGAGAACTGGGAAGAAAGAATGGCAGACCCTGCTGCGGATGAGTGTGTCCAAGAGCCAGGAGAGAGTGTCTTCAGCTGCAGTGAACAAGCAGAATGGATGTACAGAAGAAGCTCTGGCTTTTGGCTGGGCAAAGCTTCAACTGGAGTTTTTGATCGTGTTCCCAATGCTGAAATCCAAGTTGGCTGGTAAAAACATGCCCACCCCTTTTTGGAATATGCACCCACATCCACCTCTCTGAGCAGCTGTTGGGCGGGATAGCGCACACATGGTGTCGCGCTAGCCAGTAACGTGGCCCTGGCGACACTCCTCCTTGGTGCTGTGTCCGCTTGTCCCCACCAGCGTGGGTTGTTCCTGGCACAGCCTCTCTGCTCATGTGCAGTTCTACCGACTTGCATACAAACTCTTTCCTGAGGAGTACCATGGCTCAACAGGTTCCTGTTCTAGGATCTTGCAGTAACAACAGGGAATTCATCCACTGACCATTAAGGTCCGTACTTGGGCCATTGTTTCTGTTGTGTCTTAGAACTGCATTGCCTTGATGGGGTTTTGCCTTAAAGTCCTTTCAGTGTGAGTGATACTTATCCAGCTCCATCTGTCACCCAAGGGCTCAGATACTCCTGATGTGTGATCAGCTGCTGTTCTGCACTCTGACAACCTAACAACCAAAAGCAACTTTATTCTCTTCCTTATCAAATCTTAGCCCTGGTATTTTACATGCTTCCCTGTCTGTCTTTGAGTGCTTGTCACTTGGGAAGTTTTAAAAATGACCCTGTGCCACATAATTCAAGTGGAGCTGCGATTTGAAGGTTAATGGAGGAATTTTACACATGGAATCTTAAAAATGAACGTGGTCAGACACACCTCTGCCTTGTGAGCAGTCAGCAATGGGTGAACTTGTTTGAAGGCAGCAGTTTATCTCCCAACTCCCATGAACATCCTTTATGCACTTAAAAGCCAGGTGCTAGAACCCATGTTACTAGAAGTGTTTTAGTGGTTCTGTTGTGGGGTAGTTGTGGTAGAGTGATAAGATACGTTGCCTCTACCTGGAAACCAAGAGTAGCAAGTGCCAAGTGCTGTGTGTTGGAGGGGGCATGGAGGACACCTAGCCCTGTTGCAGCCTGGCTCCAGTTAGTTGAGTGCTGAGGTGTCGGGTCTAACTCATCCCTGTAATTCCTTATGGTGTTTTCCATGCTGAAGTCAGGCCGTAATTTTTCAAGAAGCCCAGTAATTTCTGTGCTGACACTGGAGCCTGAGCATCAAGGGGATCTGATGGGGAAATCAAATGTCCACGCTGCTTTCTTGCTTGGTTAACTGGGCTCAGGCTTGGCAAGAGTCAAAGCAATGCGGGAGCTCCCAGGAGCGTGCAAAACCAACAGACCTGGGGTGTCCCAAGGGTCTGCTGTGTGTCTTCTACCTGGGAGGCTTCTGCTGGGTGCTTTGGCTTGCAGGGTGGTGGTGTCACACAGTTCTGTGTGGGTCGGCTTCCCATTTTGTGCTGGGGAATTCTCTACTTGTCAGAGAACACCAGCTTGTAAATGCTTCCACTTGCCGCCGAGACACAAAGGCATTGGGTCTGGTGCTTTGGAAAGAGTTGTCTCAGCAGCCTTAAGTGGGTAACTAATGGCTAAAAGCGAACGAAGTAACTAGATTCTGCCTTTGGCTATGGAGATATCAGGAATTCGGTGCTTACTCGTAGATGCAGTCCTGGGAAAAAGGCACTGTGTTCCATCTCTTATCAGAACACTACTGCTAAATGGAGAAGAGCTGACAGCAAATATTTACTCTCAGATCAATTCTGTTTAAAGTGCGGTGTCTGTAGCAGAGCTTGGGCACAGAAAGGTCAGTTGTAGGATCAAGGCTGCATTTATATAAAGACAGAGGAATATGCACTGGAAACCCTTGCTTAGAAAAGGAAAAGACCAGAGGAATTTTTAAGTCACGCTATGAGGATCTTAATTTTTGTCCTCACACTGAGCGTTTTCTCGTGTTCGGGTAAGTTGCTCAGAATGGAACCACGTCCTCTTCCTTACGGTGGTTGAGGGAGGAAAAGTCCAACACGGCAATGAACTTCTAATGGAACTATGTGTCTGTCTCAGGGTTTCCAGTGTATGACTATGAACTCCCTGTCACAGAAGAGGCGCTCAATGCTTCCATTGCAAGGATCAATTCTCAGTCCTGGGGGACAAACCTGTACGGTGTTGTCAGGAGCCATGTCACAAGAGTAAGTGCGCAGATAACGGAGATCCTTTGCCTGATATGTGCTTTGCTGTGGTGGGAATCTCTTTCCTCCCAGCCCTGGACACCCAGGTTTAGTTGGAGTTTTCCGATACTGCTTGGAAGAGGGTGGCTTTGAGGTATGATCTGAAGCTATGGCTTTAGGAACCTAAATATTCTTTGTATGTTGTTTTGTACCTGAAAATACTTTAGGAGTTTAAATTTTCCACCCTTAGAACAGAAAGCTTTGAGGGATGTCTTGTAAGCTTTTGGTCAAAACTAGTGGTTTTAAATACTTCCAGCTAACTGCTTTGCTTTGGGCATAAAGTAACCTGGTTCTTTTGAAGGTCTCAGCTGAACATTTGCACTGGTAATTAAATGCCACCACACACACACATTTCTCAAACCTCTTTTTACATCATCTGTCTCTACACAGCAATTCTGATTATAAATCTACTAGTGTCTAAATACAGGCAGGAAAGCCTTACCTGCTATAATTAGTGTTGCTAAGTATTAAATTGGATACCCCATTTAAGGAGTTGAAGCTTCCTAATTTAAGGTTAGCATGTTCCTGAACATCCTCAGAGCCATTCTGTTTCTATAGATAGCATGTATTGAATCTTCTGCAAGAAGGAATGACAATATGACTTTTGGATTCATCTAGTTTAGGAAAAAAAAAAAAAGGTCAAAAGCACTGGGGGTTTTGTTTGGGTATTTTTGTTGTTTTTTATTTTATTTGTTTTGGGGTTTTTTTGAGTCTCCCATCTCAAGCTAAAACATTGATTAAGCTGTTAGAATGAGAAAAGAAAATCCTAATGTGTCAACAAAAGCCACCGAACTCTCTGAAGCTTGCAGCGTTGCATGCATGCTGCCCATTGAAGCACCTGAGCTGACAAGGAGCAACTCTATAAACCACATTAATTGCTTGCAGTCGTGTGATTTACTTGCCAAGTCATGTATTTGCAATAGACTTCCCAGCAGTCTAGATATGCAAAGCTGAGCTGTTAGCACCACGGTTCCCACAGAAGGGGGGGTAGCATGCAAGGGTAATGCCATGCTTATCTACCTTTGACAGCTGTCGTGCCCCCAGCTGACTCTGAGCAGTAGCAGGATCCCACAATGGCTGTGGGGTGTCAAGTGAAACCCCTGTGGAAAACTGTGCTGCTGTTACCAAATTGGCCTAAGAGTGACTCCTGAGCACAATAAAATAGTCTTTCTCACATGAAGTAATCTGCTCAAAATTGGGCACTGACCCATAATGCCCTTATGTCTTCCTTCTGCTTGACAAAGAAGCAAGGTTGTTATGTAGCAGGTGTAGAAGTGATAGAGACTAATTACCTGTTGTGTCGACCTTCCTTCTACCAGGTTGACATGTGGAACAGCGATGTCTATAAACTAGAGCTGCAATTCAGCATTCGCGAAACTGTATGCACGAAAGCTTCAGGGAGAGACCCATTCACATGTGACTTTAAAATTGGGCCTTTTGTGGTAAGTGTGTGAATGTGAACCCCCTGCTCCTTGCAGGATGTGTTGAAACACTACTGGTACTGGAGAATGACTAGCTTTCTAAAAAAACAAAACCAAACCCAAACAAATATAAGCTGCAGCATGGAGTGGTTGTTGGGTGGGAAGGTTCAGTGCTGGGAAACTCTTCTCCCTGGTCACTGAGGGACACAGGAGCTGCTCTGAGCTGGAAAGGAGACACGTGTCTTGGAGCAGCATGTAGTGAAAACGTCTATGTGCTTTAGGACCAAATCTTGGGAGGAAAGTATACCTTCTTTTCTAAGATAAAAGGGTAGAAAAATGGACCTTTTACATGCTTTTGCTTATTATGAATCTAGACACTATATAGAGGCTATTTCTAAGATAAAAGGGTAGAAAAATGGACCTTTTACATGCTTTTGCTCATTGTGCATCTAGACACTATATAGAGGCTATATGTAGTGCAGATTCCCACTCTGTGCTGACAGTGCTGATCTTCAGGTTTCTCAGGTCTCTCTTCAGCCTGAGATAACACAGATTGGGCTCTTGATACAGCTCTTGCTGCACTCTGATGACCAGCCTTCATGAAAATACATCACCTTTGAATCTGGACTTTTCTGTTCACAGTTATTTTTGCCAAAACCTGGCTCCTATTGCAAGCTTCTGAGTGGTTGTGTCCTGTTTGCACGAATCTTACAAAGTGTACGGAAGAACTCTTTGAGTCCCTGTGTGCAATGACGCCATACTGTGTGTCATACTTCTGCAGAGATTATTGCTGCGTCTTTATGCTGCTCCAAGCTGAGCTCTTCTCACATCTTTTTTCCTATGTGAATGGCTGCCAAACTTGTCTGTCCTTCCCAGACACAGTCTTTAGGGAAAAGGAGTGATTCTGGGAAGGTGCTGAACAGGTCGGGCAAAGGCTTTCCTCATAGCTTGTGAGTGATGCGAATGCCTCAGGAGGTAGTTTATCCCATGAAGAGGGGGGTTAAATGTATCTTTGAGTATCACTACTCTTGAGCTAAGCAGCATGTGTGAGTGTGTAGATGGGGCAACATAGAATTGATGGTGGTTGCTCTTTTTTCTTTGAAGACACAAGTCTTGGCTACTGTGAAGTTATCACTGGGTCCTAACCAGACACCATTCCTCCTCTTTTCTTCTTGGGGCGATACAGTATGAAAGATAGTGTGGGGATCTCTGTTTTCCAAACTTGGGTGGCAGGTTTTGCTGGAGCTTCTGTTGAATTTTGGAGACAACTTCTTTAAAGGTAGTTTAACCTTTAGAGCTGGAGATGCCATCAGCACAGCCTCACACAGCTCTTCTGTTTGTGATTGTTGATGCCAGAGCCATGAGAAGGATTTGGAGATTTTCTTCTGCCTCAAGCAAAGCAAGCTTGAGACTTCATACAGCTCATATGAAATTGCGGAGCAATAACTTGTGTGTAGTTGTATGCTGCCAGAATATATTGGTCTGGCTGTATCCTGCTCCAATAATTTGTTGGATGATAGTCTTGATTGAGTTTCTTCCTTTTGGAATTGATTTTTAAAATCCCTGTACAGGTTTCCTTCCCCTGGTGAAACTCGCATGAGATGGTTTGTGCCGTAGCTTTGTCCTATAAGATTTGCTCTATTTTGATCTGTTACAGACAACTGCTTTCTGCAGAAGTATTGTGGATGTTTCCGGTGAACTGATCTCGAACGTTATCGTGCAGTGCCATCGTGGCACGTCTAGCTCCGAATCAATGAGCAGTGAGGAGGTAAGGAAGAGGAAAACTGATTGCTGCTGCCTGGAGGAGTGAAAATTCTGCTCATCCTCTTGTAAGGAGAAGTCAGGTGTATATGTGTAAACTACAACTCCTGTTGCAGTTGGAGGTTTTGATCAAAAAACTGTATGTGGTTTAAAATCCAGCTATCTCCTGTAATGCCTTAGCTTTCCATCAGCTGAGAGGTTTGACTTTGCTCGATGGATTCCTGGGGAGAGTGTGAATCTCTGCAGCAGTCTGGCACATCCACCAACTCCAACAGTCTTTCTTTGTTAATGTATAGACTATGTGCTTGGAGAACAGTGACTTGGCAGATCTATAGACAGAAACAAATACCGATGGCTTTTCTCTCTGTTGCCAAACCCAGCCCTCAGCTGAGCACATCATCACAGGATAGCTGAAGAACATTTGCTCTACTGAGATTTGTGTTCCCTTTTTTGAGCTCTTACTTGGTTATTAAGGTGTGATTAAATACTGACCCAACCTGTGAATTCCTGCTGTTTTCAAATCATGCCAGTGTCTGCTTTTTCCATGAACTGACACTTGAACCTGGGTGCCTGCACTTAGAGCACAGATCTGTGGTGGATGTTGTGCTTGAGGATTGTACGCAGGGAACAAAGGTAATTTCACAAGCAAGGTGCCGGAGGATATGGACAGCTTTTATTTTTGGAAGATGCAATGGAATAAATGAATAGCTTGAAACAAATAGGATTGTGTCACCTTCTCTTGATTTGAATTGCCAAATTAGCTTGTAATTAGTATTATTTTGCTGTTCAGAATCTCTATTCAGAGCTAGCTAGTGAATGCACCACAGGAATTCTTGATTTGCAGAGCAGAAAGTCTCCATGTGAAGTACTGAAATATGTAAGGTAGTCTTGGACATTCAGTCTGTCCTCTGTGGGTGAAGCATAACTCTTGTTTAATAGGGTACTCAGTATAAACACTTGCTTTTACAAGCAGCGATCTTCCTGCAAGTTGTCTTTAACCATCACTTAAAATTCAGTATTGGTGCCAATATTCCTGCTGGGGAATGTATTTCCTGCAATGGTAAGAAGGAATAAATGCCAAAGGGAATTTTATGTGCCATAATTGCACATGGAAAGGAAAGTATTTCTTTCTGCAGAGGGCTGCAGCAAGTGCACTGTAGCTCTTGCTCTAGAGCTGTAACTCAGTTTGAGGCACATCAGCCTGGCTGAGATGGTGTGGTGGACCTGTGATGGATGGTGTTGGTGTAGCTCCTGTCATGCTGGTGGCATTTAGATAGGAGAAGGAATTGTGATTGGATAAGGCTAGGATCATCTTACTGGGATAGACACCAACAAAAGAGTATAGAGAGCTTTTAAAATAGTAATTTGGGATAAATGAGTCTAAGAGGTACCCTGTATGACAGCAACAGGCTCTGTTTTCCTGACTGTATCTGCACTACAGGGAGGTCAGGTAAGGTAGGAAGTACGAAGGATGTTCACTTAAGAGCCTACCTGCAACTGCAGAATTTCCTTAGCAATGTCACTGCTTTGCAATGGTATCAGCAATCTTGTTTTCAGATAAATTAAAAATGAAGCTTGGAATTACTTCAATGATCACATAGTACCTGAGGAAATGAAGGAGCAGCCAGCTTCTTGACAGATGAGCTTCTTAAAGAAACACGTTTAATTTGCAGATGATGCGTATGCCGATAATGAACCCCAACAGGCGAGGCAGTGGTCACAGAGAAGGTAAGAAATTTCTGCCATGCTGGACTGTCCTGTCACATGTTGGTTTGCCTTTTGGATCATCTGTTTGGGCCATCTGAAGATCACCTGTCTGAGGGAGAACAAAATATGGCAGACCAGCAGTTTGCTCAGGTCACAGCCGGCTGCTTTTTCCTGTGCAGAGGGGATGTCCCATTGAGGAAGCACTGAGGGCATTGGGCTGCAAAGTTAGGGCAGTGCTGAGGTTTGAATACTCTGTGTATGCACCTTCTGGATTGAGAGATTTTTGCTTTCATAACCAGTACTTACGTGCATCCTTGAGTTTGTCCTGATGTTGTGCAGGATGCCGAATGAACACGTGCTTGAAAGCCTATAACATTCATGTGTATCTCAGTGTTCTTTTTTTTTTTTTTTTTTAGAAGATGTATTCCCTCCTGAAGCCTTCCCTTCAAGTAGAAGAGGCAGCAGCCGTGGAGGCTGGCATAAACCCAGCTATTTCAGGTCTGACAAGATAGAATAATACAGTTTGGGTGAGTACAATTCAAAGTGTGGCTTTTATGCATCCTAGGTCTGCAGGTTTTGTGGCAGAGTGAGAAAGTGACTAATCAGGATGAAGAGCCTCTTTGGGAATGTGCTTCTTGGCTGTGAGCATGTTAAAAGCCATTTTACTCCAGACATTTGTAGGACTTGCTTACGGTGAGTTTCAGTGACACAGAATACAAACAGCACTATCAGCGCCCTCAACAAATGTCGATGGGGTGGCAATCTCTGATGCCTACAGGAGGGCTCACAGAACAAGGGTCTGACCAGTTGTCAGGGCAGCAGAAGACATTTTTGATTTTCCTCTTGTTGCTTCACTCCTCGAAAGACACCCCAACTACAGAGCTCACAGCTTTCACTCGCTCTTGGGTAGTCTGTCCCATGTGCTCATGCAAACACCAGTGTCTTGGTGTGCAGGTAGTATGAATAGTGTGCAAGAAAATGAATTTGCTGTGCTGAGTTTGGCAAACAGCTCAAGCCTTTAGCTACAGTTCTGCCTTTTTGCCTCAATTGTTCTTGGCAAGGGGACCCATGTTTCTAAGGTTTCATGGGTACTTCAGGCCTTACCCAAACTGGTTGCCCTTAGCAGGGGTGTCTCACTTGGCTGTGGCATCTGGAACATGCCCTGGCTGTGTATTGGTGAAGACACAGATGAGTTGTTGGGTACCCAATTCTGCCCCAGTCCTACAGCAACTCACCTGCCATTTTTGCACCGGTGCTCTCCTTGCACCTACAGCTTGTTGTGTCTATTTATACTGCAAACTCTTGGAGGAATTGTCATGTCTTTGTGCTGAATCTAATGCAACTAAGGCTGCACGGTTCATCAAACAAAAAAAAAAAATGAATGTGGTAGAGATGTATCTGGGAAAACCAAGATGCAGTACTCAGGGCAAGTGTTTTTTGCAGAGAAGCTGTGAAAGAGAAGTTTGGAGCTCAGTTAATGGGAACGATCACGAAAGGTGCTCAAGATTCATTGGAGCTGATAAGGCCTGTCCTACAGACTCCAACTTTGCTCACTTGCTTCTGAGGCTCCATGTGGCAGCAGCTGTAACTGCTGCTGCTGTTTTACCTGCTATCTTATGGAGTTAATCTAAAGGGAAGTATTTTTGAAAGAGTTGTAGCAATGCAGAACAGTGATCAGTCTTTGGCATGCTTAACATTTTTAAAGTAGTTGGGAAAGGAAGAGGAAATGACTTAGCACTATGTGATTGAAAAGGCTTCGTGCAATCACTTGGGTGCGTATTGTTAGCAGGTCTCAGTCCCCGTAAGTGCCAGAACTGAATGCTCCATGTGTGGAGCTCAGAGGAGGCCTGCTGCATTGGAAACAGGACAGTTTTAGATGTCATTTAGCACCGATGACTCACCAGAAACTAACACATGTTACTCATAAGCGGATCTGTGGTAAATCTGCCTGTGCTGAAGGAGTCATGTCCCCTACTCGCCTAGAAACTAGATATGAAAGGAAAAGCCAGTTGTTCTGCTAGGTCAGGTCTGTCATTGGAAAAATTATTTCATTAAATTCATATGCTATTTTAGTTTATCCATGAGCCAGCCTTTCCTATTATAGGACTCTCTAAATTTTCTACATGTCTTTGAACTTCCTTGTGCATGTTGCAGTGGCATTCTCATGTACGCTCTGTGTCCTTCTGGGTAGCTTTCATCCAAGGAGATAGTGTGGAAAGGCTGAGGCTTACAGAAGAGTAGCATAAGGTTGACTTTCTGTTCTACAGAACAGAGGGACAAATTTTGTAACTTTGGTTGGCTTCTGAAAACCAGACTGTTTTTGGCTGGGTGGATATGAGCTGAACCTTCTTCAGCCTGTCTTCCAGAAAAGTTGTGGGGAAGGAGGTCTATGAGTTTGAAATGAGCAGACATCCTTTTCTTTGCATTTGGAGAATACCAAGTATATGAAATTAATAATTTGTTTCTCAAAAGGAGCTGTCCCCATTAAGCAGTAATCAAACGTTTTGCGTTCCTGGATCTAATGCCTAACACATCTCAATCTGCAAGCTGTAAAATCTTCTGAAAGCTAATATGAAACAAATGGGAATAAATTTATGGTTATGGAAATTCTGTGCAGTTTGAATTTTAATACTTTGTGCTTGCTACGGAAGTTAGATTGCAAGTGTCATTTGCAGAGGTGTGTTTCAAACCAGCGTCCTAGGTTTTAGATATCTCAGAGGCAGATACATCAGGAGATTAAGGTAGATTTTTCAAAACTCCTTGTTTTTCCTGATTTTATTGATTTGACTTATTATTAGCTGCAAAGTCTGGAGAGAAGTCTTCTTAATTTCACTTATATCTAGAATTAGAGGGTTTCATCTGTTGGTTTAATTTGGAGCCACATGTATCCAAATTATTTCATATGTTTGAGGCCAGGGAAGGTTATTCATGACTCTTTATCCTGGTGTTTTGGGACCTATGTGATCATGGCTGGCACTATTACAAGCCATACTGTGATGCATTAGAAATATCTGCTGTGTTTTGAGATGGCAGTAGCTCAGATGGCTTAGTTTAGCTGAGAATATGTTGGGGGAGTCTGGGGAAACAGCGATTTAATAACAGAAGATTTTCATCTCTTACTCAAAGATCCTGCTGTTGACAGACAAAGCTAGACAAGTTCAAGTGAGAAATGAAACGTGCTGTTGTGGTTAGGGGTTTTTTTTGTTTGGTTGGGTTTTTTTTTGGTGTTGTTTTTACGCAACAGTATGGGTAACTGGCTGCAAAAATTACTAACATGGCTGATGGGTTTTTCATGCTGGATTTTGTGTTTTCTGAACTAGACCTTATCTTTTGGGCTAGAGGAATTATTTTAGGAGAATTCTGTGCCTGACTCTGTGTAAGAAGCTAGGTCAAATTATCTCACCGGTGCTTTCTGGCTGTTCTTATTTGTTAAACAACCTAATATTCAAGAAGAAAAAAAGTGTAATTGTTATATAAGGAAGAACTTTTTCAACGCTGCAGTCTTCAGACTTACCCGTCTGCTTGATGCCTGCAGGAGCTGGCAAACTGCATATGAAAGAACCACATCAATGATTAATGAGCTTGCTTCAGTGACAAGTCCTAATCAGATCTACTGGATATATTTCCTAGTGCATCTCTGGGACTGGAGAGGCTGTAAAATTGCCGTGGCATGCTGTGGACCAGCTTTTCCAACAAATAGCTCATGCACAGGAGGGAGTGACAGCAGGACAGCCAGCTGCTGTACAACAGCTACTCACCCGTTAACAACCTTACTATGCAACAAGTGTTAAGGTCACCAGTTAGCTTGACCTCCCAGGGATGTGCAAATCTTGTTGGAGCTGCATCGGTTTGCCACAGTGTTGGCAAAGGGCATAACAGTGATGCAGTCAGTCCCCTGTTGAAAGTCTTGGGGAGGAGAGACTCCTGCTGTGAATGGATGCAGTTTGGCATACACACACAATAGGAAAGGCTTTTTGAGTGTGCACAGGTATGTAGAATTATGGGTTCCCTTAGGCTGGAATCTGCTTAATGGTGTTCGTGGCTCTGAATTGCAAAGAGAAGCCTAAAATTGGCCCTAACTCACCTAACGCCCTGAATCCCAGAAAGCAAAAGAAAAGGGCCCCAGCACTCTGTTCTTCCCAAATCAACTGCCTAGGGCAGCTGTCTTTTGTGCAGGGTGGAGTCTGACCTATGACTTATGTCTGGAGTCTCACCAGCAGTGCTTCATTTCCTTGAACAGGAAAATTAGGAAGAAAGTTCCTGTCTTTGCTTGCAATATACGTGTAGATTGTGAATACTGATTTTTCTCTTACTGTCGTTAATCACATGAGGAAAGTCTTTTTTTAACAGAAAATCTGATTCCTTCTGCCTCAAGCCAATAGGGCTATAATTTCCTCCCTTAGTTTTCTGCATTTTATTAAATTGACTCTCTGGCAGAGCTCTCGCCTGGCATAGCTCACTGCTGACAGGAATGTGGTGTTAACAGCTGATTAACAGCCTTGCAGAAGCAGAAATTAATAGAAATTAATAGACTAGCATCCTTGAATATTGAGGTTTGGTGTGGTTTTTATTTATTTTTTTTTTTAACGAGGGAATAACTGTCTACGTAGGGTCTCTTCTCATACCCCTCATGCCCAAGAAATCCAGGATCCAACCTTCAGAGAGAAATGGATGCTTGTTTGTCTGTCTTCTAGAAAAATAATAATGGAGCTGGGTGCATAACCCTCCTGGGGCATGGAGAGAAGAGCTTTTAATCCCCAGTGACCTCATTAAGAAGCTGCTTGATTTTAGTTCCAGTTTTGTATTCTTATGGCTTCATGTATTCTGTCTTTGTGGGGTTTTTTTATTCCTCTCCATTCACCCACTCTGCTTTCTCTGGTTCTCAGAAAGCAGCTTATTGCTTCCTGGGGGAAAAGAAAAAAAGTGAAGCATCAGAGGGAAGGAAAATCCCTGCAGAATGGAATCTGTTGCATAGTGCATGAGCTCTGTATTGGATCAGCTTTGAGAGCGAGAGCAATTTATCACTTAGGCAGTGTGGGGGAAATGACAGGCTACACTTGTATTCCTCTCGCCTTGGAGTCTGTCTGTGATGGCTAAGTCCTTGGTGTCACCTGGCACCTGTGATATGCTGTAGCAGGAAAGACAGCAGCATGCTTTCATCTGTTCAGAGGTGAAGGACTGAAACTGAGACAGACCCAGGCAGAACCATTCTTGATGCTCAGGTCAGATCGGGGTGCAGGGATGAAGCAAAGGTGTTACAGCAGAGAGGGGAATCACTGTGACAATCTCTTGTTGCTATTCTGGATGGCAGTGATTTTTGCCTTACCCTTTGTCTACCTATTCTAGTTCTGTTCTGAAGGATTAGACTGACTGCTGCACTGAGGAAATTGTTCCTGCTTCTGAAGGATGCGGAGCTTGGATGATTCCTTAGGCTTAACTATGTCTTCAAGGCCTGATTGCAAACCCCTTAATATAATTGCTGGAGAAAAATCACAGGACTTGGCTGGAGAAACAGAAAGGTCTCTCAACTGTCTCTTCCAGCTTACTACTCCATGTTGCATTTTGCAAACACTGGAAATCAGCTTGTCAGAGCACGCAGATTGGGAGAGACCTCTGGAAGCCCAACCCCTGTTCAGAATGGGACCTCGTTCATGAGGCTCTATAGCTGAGGTTTGAATATCCCGGGACATAAAACCCTCATCCTCTACAGGCTCCAGGTTCAGTGCTGGAGCGCCCTTGGAGGAAGGTTTTTCCTTAAACTGAACTGGAATTTCCCACGTTCCCACTTGCTCCTGTTTCTTTTGTCACTTGGTCCCCAGAGATGAGTGTAGCAGCTGCTCCTGGTTCTTTGGTCTGCATCCCCCATCTCCAGGGCTGGGCAAGGACCCAAGTGGTCCTGGGAAAGCCCCTCTCAGAGGGTCGCTGTGTCTATCACTACCACGTGTGTGGACACTTCTTTTTGGCACGAATCTATCCCTGAAATTTTACTAATAAAATTGTCTTACAGAAAAATTTCAGGTTGCCATGGTGACAAACTTGCTGAGGATACAGTGTAGGCTATAGACTGCTGTAGAAGCAGTCACATGTTCTTTTAGAAAAAACATATCTCAAATTTCTTCTGCATATTTTAGCTCTTAATTCAGATACATTTCTCTGAAGACCATACACCAGCTAATAGTGTCAACCATCTCTGCTTTTCAAACTTTATAGTATGCGTTGATTTGTGGCCAGTGTTACTTATTTCACCGTTAGTTTTTCTAGCAGTCTGATTCTTTTTTTTGTTGTTTTACACTAATTAGTAATTGACATGACATTTGTGCACATGTGAAGTGTTTTGCATAGGCAGGTTTCTTTTCACAGATTCATGGTGCAATTCTGACGCTAAATAAATTAATAAGCAGCTCAGTGAAGATGAATACATTTTTTCTGAGGCCATGGATGTTTGGTTAGTTCTGTGAAGCATGAGACAAATTTTGAGCTATGACATTTCTCCCCCCTCCCTTTTTTTTTGAAGTAGATTGGAGAATGAGAAGAATCAAGATTCAAAGATCCAGCAGGCGAAGAACGAACCTGATGCCATTTCCTTTTCTTTTCTTTTCCATGGAAAAACTATTCTGTATTGAAGTGACAGTCTTTCCCTAAACTTTCTCCTGTAACATCAAATGGTCATTGGATGAGCTCATGAGATGCCAACTGCATGCACTTGGCAGTCGATAGCTGCCTTCTGATGGGTTAGAGCTCACTGGGAGGGCTCAGACATCCAGCCTTAACTGTGTCCAGTATGTGTTGTACCATCGCATCATGATGCTATTAAAGGATCATTATTCCATCTGTTTGTTCTGCAGTTGCTCTCTGGTTGCTTGTAATTTTCTGTAATGCTTGTAGCTAATTATCGATTCATTCAAAGTAATAAAGGCACTTAATTCCTTTTTCTCTGGGGTGCAGCGGCTGTGGGCAAGGTGTCTTGCTACAAACCCAAGGGTGTGAGTTTTAGCCCACGGGCAATCTGGATTTAATGGGTGCTTGACCACTAATGTGGGGGGCTGAGGGAAGCTAATGACAGTGGTTGTCAGGTACTGACAGCTTATGGAATAAGTCCCACGTTAGAAAAGACCTTTGTGTTCTTCTCCTGGGAAAGAAGTCTTTCCATGACTCGTGACTGCAAGGGAAGAAAGCAAGTGAGGAGTTCACACTTCTGGGACAAAATGTATTTTCTCCCCATCTTTATGTATTTCCTTCCCTGTTTCAAGCTCCATTTCTCTGGGATGGGAGGGAAGAGGCCTGTAGGGGAGGTGCCTGTTGCCTGAGCAGTTGCGATCCAGATGGGTGCTTTCCATCGTGCTCAGGATGGATTTGTGTCAAACTGGATCAAAATAACAGGCTAGTTTTCTGAGATAGAAACAGTCACATTAGTTAGATATCTGGTGGAACACAATAATGCTATTTGGTGCTGAAGAAATCTTTAAAACTTGCAGACTTGTCTCCTTTAGGAAAAAGCATCAGCTGGGTTTTAAGATCTACTTCCATCCCTGTTCACCCTCATCGCACAGTGCACTGGCTTGGTTTGCAGTTCTGCCGCTGCCCTCCATAGTACTCAACTGTCTTTCTCAGTAAGTGGCAGTCATGGGAGCTGCAGAATTGTTGGTGCTCTGTCAGTTATGCTACTGTCCCTCCTTTCCAAATCAACTGATTTTTCTCTCTAAAGCAACTCCCCAGTCCCCTCGATGACTACCCTTAGGAGCAGCAGGGAGTAGAAAGGAGCAGAAGGTGCTGGTAAGGTATAGAGTAGAGGTCCAGCAGAGGAAGAGCTGCTTTCCTTTCTCATGATCATTTTCCTCTGCCTGTGCCAACAGGATTGGGAACATCGCACCTTCCTTAATTGCGTATGTACAGCTCTTGGAACCCAGTGTACTTGCAGAATGTTTCTCTGCTGCAGTAGAGCCATTTTTACTGAGCATCTTCTTTGTAAAAGGGGTGACCTCACACCTTTGTGCTTATTTTAGCCTGAGCCGTGACTCTGGTGGAAAGAAACAGTTTAGCTGCTTCCTGAAACTCCTGAGCTCGACTGATTGTGGATTTTGTCTTCTTGTGTAGATACTTATGTTTTCCTGTCCTAGATAAAGGCATGGGTGAGCAGAAGAGCTTCCTGGGCTGCTCCTCTAAGATTATACTTTGTCTCCTGGACTGGAAGGGATGAGGTGGATTGACACTTGAGCCAGCTCCAGTTGTGCTTGTAGTCTTACTATGACACTCTCGCTTTTCCCAGTTCCCAACAGACGGTTCTGTTGGCCCACAACTGTATTTTGCTGGTTGAGAACAGTGGCAGGCCTCTGCACTGGTGGAACAGGAAGGGAGCATGTTTGCTACAAAACCTTTGTATTGTGGCTCTGTATGTCCAGCAAAAGAGACAGAAGAATCCATTGAGTTTGACAGTGGATCTTTCAAGACCTGGAGTTAGAAAACTTGTCTTTGAGCTAAGGGCTTGCCAGCTGCTGCTGGAATGATGAACAAAGCCTGTCTCTTGCTCTGCCAGGTGCCATGTGTTTGGGGAAATAACCATCTGTAAGCAAACAAGAGCAGAACACTACTTCAGGAAGCTACTTTCAGCATGATTACTTTATCTGCCCTCTGTGGACACAAGTTCAGTGACAAGGATCTGTCCCTGCAGTGATTTCCATCACTTATGGGATACGCTGTCAATACTGGCAACATGTGGACATTTAGATTGTTATATATTCACTGTTATTGTCTGAGCTAAAAAAAAAAAGTCTTACTACTGTTAAAGAATGAAAGCTGGGGTTGCCTTTGATCTCTGGATATGACCCTTGTGTAGAAAATGTCATCTTTTATCTTAGCATTGCTAACACGGATGTCTGAAGAGCAAGAACTTCTCAGAAGGCTGGACTTTGCAGTGATGTCCCTTGGGAAAGAGGGCAGGAGCTTGTTGTCTGCAGGCAAGCACCATTGTAACGTGTATGGGCTGCAACATCTCCTTTTGATAGGCGTAATAAAAGGAATGAAAGGCCAGCCCTTTCCAGCATAGGTGGGACACCTATATGCTAATCATATCTACATTTCTCTACAAGAAAACCAAGCAAATGCTTCCCTTCCCACTTTCTTCCCAGCAAAATGGATTACAGGTCCTTTAAGCTCCTTGCTGCGTGTATGGAAATGCCTTCACACCTAGAAGCTGATGTGGCATCTGCTGTGCAGATGTTTATCTGGCACTGGGGAGTAGTATTTTCTTTGTCCATGTTACTCAAGTCTTTCATAGTCTCAAACTGCTGACTCAAGCACTTGTTGCTCCAGCATACCAATGATAGTTGTTATGGATGTTCCCTTCCAACTCCCATGTCTGAAAGTTTGGCTTGAAATTCCACAACCACATCCAACAGCAAAGCTCTCCTCGCTGGAACTGAAGCCTGAAATCCTACCAGAGTCCTAAGTCTGTTTGTATTCAGCCACGTCCTCACACTTGTGGACTCCCAGCCCCCAAGGACAGTGGTAGGCTCCAGAACTGCCTTGCTTGGAGGGAGCAAGCTCAAGTGGGGAATATCAACCCCTTTTTGTGCTCCTGCAACAAGAAATATTTTGACTCGTCTGTTTGCGTGTTCTGTTCTCCATGGCCACCCTCCCCAAGCCATGAGTTACAGTAGCTTTGCAAAGTGAGAACCACAGGTTAAGTAAGGTGAGATACCACCTTTCTTCTTTGTTGTAGAAGGGATGTTGGCATTCTGCGTTTAGCACAGAAAGGAGGAATGTTGCAAATAGCAAGATGCAAAGTACACCAAGGAGGCAGGCTCTGTGTAAGTGGACCACTAGTTTTTTTTGTTGGATTTTGCTTGGAGAGTGAGGTTTTATGCAGCAACTGGGTTGGGGGGAGCTTTCCGTGCACTGCCTAAAGACACTACTTGCAGTAGAAGTGATATGCAGAGCAGAAATTCTCTTCTTGTAGACTTTGAGGTTGTTCAGAATCTCTGAGATAGCAGAAAAGGGTCTGACGGGAGGCAGCAAAACCATGAGATATTAGACTGGGGTTCACTTCACAATGGGAATTTGTGGCAGTTTGTTTGAGCCTTGCCTCACCAGAAAGTAAAAACATAGTCACTCCTTCAGCACAGACCATCTGCAGTAGTTGTAGGATGGGGAAAGAAGTGAGGACTTACATTGACTTGGACTTTTTTTATCCTCCCAAATACATTCAAAGTAGTTTTGCTTAATTTGCTTGGAATGCTAAACTTGAAGTCATGAGAAGTCTTATCTTTTGGTCTGAGAATCACACAATAATTTGGGGAATGAGTAGGAGCATTTCATTTCCCAGACCCTCTCTGCTCAGAGATAATTGCTGTGTATGGTGCATGACACTGGTATGGTTTGTGCTTCTATTGGAAGTGTGTTGGTAGCCCCAGAGCTCATAAGGGCTAGCTAGGAATGGGTAGAATTACTAGATACTAAGAGAGGTTCAGTGATACATGAAACTTGTCTAAGAAATTTCTCGAAGGGCAGAGATCATCTCGAGTGAAAGCAGGATGGAGCCTCACCCATGTTAGAAAGAAGGTTATTGCTCATCCTGAAGGAATGTTGAGATTTCTTGGCGTACACTGTACTGTCAGCAACCTAATCTCAGGTGGGTGACTAACTGGACTGACCCCTGGATGATCTCTCTGAAATGAAGGATAGACCTTAATTGCCAAACCTATGTCCTGATTCAGAGCAGTGAGATGCTGGGATCAGGACCTGAGCATTTTCCAGTCTTGATTTTACTGTAGAAAGTGCAGTCGTCAGTTTATCTGCAAGTGCAAGTTTGGCATGGAGGCTTGGTATGGTTTAAGGAGATGCAGCTGTGCTACGGATGGAGCACATCCCTCATGGCAGAAATTGGCCTGTAGCTAATGCTGAGCATCAGCATTTCTGCTAAGTGTGTGAGCATGTCTGCCTGCTTCTGCTCCTGCTTCCCACTGGTGGTGATGCCCACTAGGTGTCAGAATTGAATAAATGCAAAGGCTGCCACTGGGGAGACAGGATCCCAGTTTTCAAATAATTCTGGGTTGGTGGTTTGTGTGTTTTGTTTTGTTTTTTCCTGGCTGATATCTGGCTTGCTGTGTGATAAAATGACTTTTGGGGAAGGAGGATCTGTTTAAATGGTGAAGAGAACAGGGGAGGTTGAGGAGAAATGACTGAGACAAAAAGTCCTGACACGGTTAGAGTGCTTGTTTTGCATGTGGGAGCCCAGAGCCTAAATTCTGCTCTGGGCACAAAAATTTTGCTTTTTAAGTCTGAGGACAGTAGATTTTTTTCTGTCCTGCATGACAAACTTATCCTTTTTGATAAAATGGCTTTTAATCAAATTTCCTAGCCATCCTTTGCCTTGGAATACAGGCTGCAACGTGCCTTTGGTAAAAGGAAAGCTGGAGAAATACTGGTTGCAGAGAGGGTTTGATTTTTGTAGTTGAAGTTTTCTACCTGTTCCTCTCACCCCTGCTTCTAGCTTCTGTCTTGCCTCTTATTCAAGAGCTCAGCTTATTCACTGCAGCTGATCAATGTTAGGAAGGGTATTATAATGGCTCTAAAGATTAAGTGCACTAATTAATGCCTGCGCAACCAGCAAGAAATTTGCTGCTCTGACACTTCGCAGCTGCCACTGCATTTTCTTTCGGATCTTCTGGTGGCTTTAAAATTCTCTTCTTTTCCTTTTCCCAGGGCAAATTGTTGCCTCAGTCTCAGGGTGCAGTGGGGACTATGCAGGAAACAGCACCAGCAGGTTGCTGGAGCCTCAGACCAGTTTTCTTGAGTGAGTGTCCGTGCGTACTCCTGGTGGGATTTGGTGGTTCCTGTGAAGACCCAAGAAGGTTTCCCAACTGGCTCTTGGCCAAGGAGACATGTTCTTGTAGTTTTCTTCCTGTGACATTGGTGAGGAAAGCTCATTCTCCTTTATGATGTTCTCGCATGCCTTGCTTAGTCAAGGGTGGCTCAAAACATCTGCCAGGGAAGGAAGCACTACGTTGAGTGACTTGTTGAATGTGCTTGTCCCTGCCTTAGCTGGTTCTTCTCTTCCCAGAATATATTTCTTTTCCACTTACTTTTAGATTTTCTTCATACTGTCGCTGTCTTCCTTTCTTGGTGAAACAACAACTTATGCTGTACTTAAGAATCTAGTCCTGACTTTGTTACTACTTCTGACTGAGCTATAAGTTGGAATCTTTAGCAGCTGCAGCCAAATGAAATGCTTTTCCTAGCATGAGGATGAAGCAAAACAGGAGTCAATCCTTTACTGAGAGGCTGTGATGCTAACAGTGTTAGGAGAACACTTTTATATAATTTTTTTTTCTCAGGTTGTTGATCTAGTCCTCTTTGATTCCTCAAGCACTAAAATGCTTGGGGGCCTATCAGATTCATTGATCATGGAGTACCTAGACATATGCCTCTCTCCATCTTCCAAATACTGCTTGTTTTTTAGAGTTTGGTACTGAAGTCAGATCCGTCTGTGCATATCTGCCTTGATTGTCAGCATATGTGGTACCTGTGGCAAAGACCAGCAGGAGATTTCTTCTGCAGCTTCAATCCAGGTAGCATTAGATGGCTGGTAGTGCACTTGGCAATCCTCCGCATGGCACGTGCTTCTGACAAGGTGGCGGTGACGTGTCTATGCGGACTGCTTGTTGTCTGTGCTAGAAAACCGGTGTTAGACCGGTGCTAGAAAGGGAAGATTCAAACACGGGTCTTAACTCTTTCAAGGAAGTCAGGCTACTAGAAGTGATCTAGATGTTCATTGCAGGTTAAGTTGGAGGAAGGTGAAGCTGGAACAAACAGGGAGTAAGAAGGAAACTGGGATTTCTCATTGGCCTCCAGAGACTAAATTGGTTTAGGGCTTTAGCTATCTGCGAGACTTGGATTTGAAGATGGAGACCACCAGGAAAACCACAGGGCCTGGCAGGATCCCAGGGATTACAGGCCATGATTAATGAGAACTTAAAAAGAATCTTATGTGCTTTTGGAGGCTGAATCTTTTTCTGAGCAGTGGGGATATGCTGGTGCTGGCTGAGCCTCCTGATCTGGAATGAATAATGAACTAAAAAATAACAGCTTCTGAAATTGAAGACTGTTGATTTAAATGGGGGAAAAAAACCACCCCATAATCTCATCAAAAATAGGTACTATGTAGAGGATTGGGGGCCAGAAACATTTAAACCTGGAAATTAAAGCAGTAAGCCTTGTGTCCATACCAAGCATGTAAATTGAAATGATCTTGAAAGCATCCCTGGAGTATAGCGGTGTGGTGGAGTCCTGCCAGTGCTGTTTCTGCAGAGCAAAGCTCAGAAGTGTTTGGGATGCATGAGGAAGGTAAGGCCTGATCTAGACTTACCAAATGTCTTTCGACAGGTCTTCTTAAAGAGAATACTGAAGTAATGAAATAGGTATGATAGAAGGCGAAGAAGTGTCACAACTCAAAAACAAAATTACGGTGTAAGTGGGTGACACTTGGCAAGTGCAGCTGGAGCAGGGCTGGTTGTAGCAGGCAACCCCTGAGACTGCGGTGAATAGTTTTGTCGATGCCCTTACAAGCATTGTGCTTCTAGAAAACGGCTACGTGACACCTGTGGGTTACTGGGATGGGACAGCAAAAGCCCAACTATTTCTTTCTGTGTGTGTTTTAAAGATATATAATTCTCTTTCATATAATATTTAAGTACTGAAGGCAGTCTTGTTCAACAGTGAGAAATCTCCATGAGGCAGGTTTGCCAGGTACTTTGTGCAATCTAGAGGGGAGGAAAACTAAAACAAACAAACCCACACCAAACAAAACCAAACCACAGAAAACCCTGGGACAGTCTCTGATGTTGGGGCTACTAAGGAATATTTTTTTTATACTTTTTCTGCTTAGTAGAATGGTCTTGCAGAGTATTTTGAGGGGACAAAGCACTGACTATAGGCAATGCTAAAAATGATTGCAAGAGCCTTTGACTTGTTTGGTTTTCTAAGCTAGTTAAAAACTGGGTGTTTTTCTTAAAATTTTATGCAAACATTTTATCATATTGGAAGAAACTGGAGTAAATACTTGTCCATGGAATCATTTCAGCTTCTTGAGCTCCTAAATGGTTTTGAAGGATTTGCGGGTCCTGGTGGTGAATTTTCTGGGACAATTTTCTGGGACAGGCAGTATCAAAAGATAACCCAGGCCCCACACCATCTTTCCTAGCAGAAATAAAATGTTCCATATAGATGAGGTTATTGCATCAAGAACAACTATCACAAAAACAGAAGCAGCAATCAAAACCTGCCTCTTTCAAAGTGTTGGAGCAGCAGATCTGTGCATCTGCAGTGTGTTCAGTGAACCAGAACACAGCTTTTTCTCTGGAAAACTTATGTGCTGAAGCCCGCACATATACCTATTGAAGTGAGGATGTCTGGAGAAAGACCAGAAGTGAATGGTTAGGTGCTGTTGCTGGTCTTCCTTGGTTTAAAGAATGTCACAGATTTAGTTCTTTCACTGAAAGTGGACGGAACAAAAGTCTGAAGGTGAAATATTAAGCCTTGGCTTTCTGCCCCAAGTACATGACTGCATCTTCTTTAAAATGAGTATTCATCACAACTATTTCATAATTAAATGACTATTTCATTGCTATCTGCTGTTGCACAACAGGCTACGTTCCAATGCTTCTGAATTTGTTGTCCATCTCTGGCTGAAACAACTCTGTGAAAAGTTGCCAATAATGTAGTTTTGCTGAAAATCCTATTTTTAGGAAAACTTACTCTTTATTGAAAATGTTGCATGGTCCCACTGTGAACAAAAGCACAGATACTCAGTGTGGTGCTCGTGCCTGTCATTGACATCTGTGGTGTTGGCTCTGCTGGAGAAGAGCAACTTGGAGCAGAGGGTTGTAGTTCCACAGGGACATGCTGGTAGGCTGGAGTCTGCCAGGGTTTGAATGCGAATGCTGCTGGTGATGCAGGACACTCCATCTGTTTTGTATTTGTACCCATGCTCTGATGATGCTTTGGCCTTGCAGGGGCTTCATAGGCCAATGTGCCCAAGAGCGTGGCTTGTAGGATTGGAGTGTGACCTGAGCAGCAAAAGACACTGCAGGACTCAAGTCTAGGGTAGACTAGAGTCTAGCCTAGAAATTGCAAGACTCAGGCCTAGACTCTTTGTCTAGGGTATTTGATACCAGTGGGTCAAGTTCTGCTATTAATTTAAGGATAAGGCATCTGTGAGACCTGGTGTTAGTGTTTTTCTTCCAACCTTGAGCATTCTCGGATCTGTGACCATTTATGCAGCTCTGGTATGTGCAGCGGTGGAGGGAAATGGGCTTGTTCCATCCAGGAGCTGTCAGAGCCAAGAGCCTATTTGGCACAGGAGCAGGTTCCTTCTACTTGTACCTCCTCTCTCCTTCCAGAGAGAACGAGAAACAGAAGAGATCCATGTTTGCATGGAAGAGCTGCTTTTCTGTTCACAACTAAAGGGAGGCATGAAGGCTTTCTTTGTCCAAATGTGCGGTTTGCCTAGAGTGGGAAATTTACTCTTTAGCAGCCCATGGCATATGACAGAGCTCAGTAAATGCAAAGCTGGAAGTCTTGTAAGCACTTTCTCTTCTCCTTCTCCTAATGTCTTCTCTCTTACCTGCTGTCCCTGTGAGTGCATGATGTGACTGCTGTGCTGCTGGTGTCCTGAAAATACACCTCTCCAGCTCCTAACATGTTAAAGTATTGCAGCTACTCATAGAGCTGGTAAATGATGTTGAGAATGGCTGAGCCCGGTGTGGGGCAATACTCGTTGCCAGTTTCCTTTGCACTCATCCCGTATAACGTAACCAAGAGGACATGCTGGTGCATGAAGATATAGTGAACAAATGCTTTGCGATTGTTAGAGACCTGTAGATACTTGCTAGCATGGAGTACTGCCCGGTTTGAGTTTACTTCTCTTTTGAGTCTGCTTTTAGAGTAGAATTAAACAAGTCAACCACCATCTGGTTCCAAGACACTGAGTTTAGCAAAACTAATAATAAAAGTTTGACTCCCCCCTTTCCTCCCCCCTCATCCTGCTCTTCACTGATCAGGGACAGTTCAACTGTGCAAGAAAAATGTGAGTCGAAAACATGAAAGGAGGGGAGACAAGGCAGCTCTGAAACTAGGTTAGAAATGAAACAAGCCTGAAATTTGACAGCTGTAGGCAAGGCTGGGTGGCCCCAGGGAAATGGTTCGAAATGATTGATGAAATAAATGATTAATGAAATGGTGTGATTAGCCTATCTCGGGATTGCATTACTGTTTGGATCCCAAAGACAGAAACTGAGAGGAGCCATGTGGATGTGAATGATGTAGAGGAAAGAGTGCAAGAGTAGCTTCTTCCAGAAGGCAAGCAGATCCCTCAAAGTAACCTCACGTTTGCTTTGTTCCACCCCATAGGATCTAAAATATGCACCCTGCTACTACCCTGTTCAGGTAGTACTCATCATTTGGTGTCAGGATTTACCATCACAGCTATTCTTTCTCTGTTCAGGTAGTTCGGAAAGAAGGTGTTTCCATTTTATGCATTGGTGTTTGCTTTTCCCTTTGCTGCCACCCACTGAACACCTGAGCAGAGCAGGTGTTTTGGTGTATATTTGGTCTCCTGAGCTTCCAAACCCTTTCTGGATAGGGGCAATAGTAACCTTGGGGGTTCAGATCTTGTTCTGTTCTTTCCTGGCAGATACTTATTACAGGAAAGCAGAATGCTGGTGTGAGTTGTTCAAATAACAGCTAATCTGTCATGCTGATAATAGTGTCAGTGTAGTCTAAACAAGAGATTGATCTGTGTTTACACCCCCTGCCGACTTCTTGGAGAGGGAAGATTTTAGAGCTTGGAGACTGGCTTATGGGAACCCGTTGCATCTGCCATTAGATTAAGAGATTCAGACTTTGGAATGACATAACTATGCCCTCAAGGGTGTTTTTGGTTTCGTTAGGGTTTTTTGTTTGTTTTGTTGGGGTTTTGTTGGTTTGGGTTGTTGTTGTTTCAGGGTGGTTGCGTTGTTGTTATTTGTTTATTTCCAGTTAAAAACAAGAATTACATCACTGTTGCTCAGGTCCAAATGTTTACAGTGCAAATACTGCCAGTCAAACTCTTGTTCACTGGGAGATAGCTTGAAGAACCAGTTTCTTTGGGCCCATCAGGTGACTTCTTTATTTCCAGAACTGCAGACACATGCATGGCTAGCGAGTCCTAACAAGCGGCTACCTCCTGCTGTACAAGCTTATAGGAAAAGCAGCACCAGGAAGATGCCATTTCTCCCAGAAATTGCAGCACCTTCTGGCTATTTAATGCTGACTGGCTGGGATGGCTGGAGACTAAACATGCATGTGCATGGACATACATACATATATGTGTACATAGATATAAATGTGGCTCTAATATCTAGAAGATTTTCTTTGCCCCCTTTGCTCTGTAGTTCTTCAGCTGCTGTTGATTAGGAGCTGGAAACCATACAGTAGAGAAATGCCAGATTTCTTCAACTTTTCTGATATGAGTGACTTTTCAGCACGACCTGGTACCTGAGGTGGTGTTCTGAGCAGCATGGGTCTGGGCTATATTCCTGCTTTTGCTGCTAAATAAAAAGGCAGCTGCCTTTGCAGCCCTCTATTGTCTCCGAGAGCTTCACAGTAAAAAACAGCTCTGTATGAAGGTCATTTATTTCCCCAAGGGCAATAAAATTACATGGGCTGGATTGTCAAAGGACTGAAACTTAGATTTTTAAGAAGTCCCAAATGTAGTCCTGCGTAGCTGTGCTGTAGAAGTGGGATATGCTCAGTCTTTGATAACTGTGTGGGTCAAGAGCTCATAGTTTTGGTTGCTTGCTAGGCTGGATGTAAGCTCTGGTCCAACTTGGAGAAAGGTTAAGGAAAAATCCCTGTATTTCTGTGTGTCTGTCCTTTGCTCATTCTTTTCTTCTTCTTAACAGCAAGAATGTGTTTTGGGGAGTGCACGCTTTTTTGAAAAAGGCTTGGACAGGACTTTTGGGCTGGGCGACATCACCGTTTAAGTGCTGAGGTGGATTTCGTGTACTTGTTCGTTTGGTGAGCATGAAGTCATGAGCCAGTGAATTTGGCTGACCTTCTGCAAGGCGTTGATGTCAGGAGGTAAGGACCTCTTCTGAAACCGTTGAGGGGTTACACAGGAGCCGTCGCCTTCTCTTCTCCTGCTGATAACAAGGCTGTTTGGGTGGCACCTTTACAAAACTTTGTGGGACTTTCGTGAACAATTACCCGTAATGGTTTGTCTCTGAGGAAACTTTCTCTCACTCCTGCCACAAGCTTGGTTTGTGTTATGGTTAAATGCCAGTGGGGCACTGTGGCTATGCCTCTTTTTGGCAAGAACATCAAGAGGCACGCATCCAAATTTCAAGTTTTTTTCCATGTACACAATCTAAATCTTTTTTAAATGAAGGGATTAAAACAAGGAAGCAGAAATGAGACCTCCATGTGATCACTCCATGTACTCTGTGCTGTCCTTGATGCTGGATGACACACAGGAGTTGCGTGGCTTCCCGTGGTCCTCAGGAAAGACAGACCTTGCAGCCTTTCCTCTGCTGCAATGGTGTCCCTTGCTGAATTAACCAGGTAATTGCCTTCAACTGAAACCTCCAGGGCATGGAAAGCAACCAAGTGACATGTCATCAAGACCAACCATCTAATTTTGGATTGCTGCTGAGTAGGCAGGAAAACGCTTGAGACCAAAGATCTCTAAGATGTGTTATTGTCATGAGAGAAAGAGAAAAAAGAGCTGTACAGATGCCAAGTGCACTGGTGTCTTCCTGCATGGTACTGGTAGAGATTTTGTGACACAAGGAAGCCATCTTGTCTTCCTACAGGACTGCTTTCCTGTAAGGTCTTGGGAGCTGAGAAGCCTTAGGAAAAATATCATAGCCCAGTTTCTTCTGCAACCATTCCCTGGCTTTTGCAAGGTCACATCTTGCAGACCCAGTGGGGATGTTGGGAATACAGAGGGCAACGCTCAGCTGCTCTTTGTGCCCTTCCCTGTCCTGTCCTCCTTTTCTTCTGCTGGATATGACATGCACATCTTGGAGCAATGGGAATCCTGACAGTTGCAGAATTCAGTTTCAGAAGCCAGACTGTATTTGCAATTTGAGGTTTCTTTGAGTAAAGTGAAGGATGTAAGAAAAAATATTTTTTTAAAAGCTAGGATATAAGAAGAAAATGGCGCAGAACAGAATAAAATGGCATGTTGAAAGAGACTAACAGGGTGGTTTCATCAGCTGCTTGTTCTCACAATAACCATATACTTTTTTTATCCAAAAAAAATAAAAGCTTTTCCAAGCGAAAGGCATCTTCAGAGCAGCATGCCGCACCTTGTCTTCTCTTGGTTTAAGTGAAAGGCAGTGACGACTGCTCCCCTGAAAGTGGCAGTGAACAAGCCAGTTCTGCTGCCTGCAGATTCCCAGGTAAAAGACATTGTGCAAATGTCAGGGGAGTATCTTAAGACTTGAAAAATCAGCTGTTGTTGCTTTCACCTTGAAGTGAAATAATATGCAGGTGGTAGGGAGAGGATAGGACAGACGAAAACTGAATTCCAAGCCAAAAGTAGGGCCACCTCTGAAAGCATTGTTCTGATAAAGAGGTCACTTTCTCTCCACATGTGATGGGTTGACCTTGGCCAACTGCCAGACACCCTCCCAGATGCTCTTGCACTACTTGTCCTCGTCAGAACAGAGGAAGAAAATAAGACAGAAAAGCTCATGGGTCAAGATAAAGACAGGCAGATCATTTGCCAGTTACTGTCATGAGCAAAATAGACTTGCCTTGGGGGAAATGAATTTAATTTATTGCCAATTAAAATAGATTTGGATAGTGAGAAACTAAGGCAAAAATTAAAACACCACCTTCTCCCCACCCGCCTTTCCTCAAGCTCAACTTTGCTCCTTCATTCCTGACTTCTTTACCTCCCCTGTTCCCTAAGGGATTGGGGATGGTTGTGGTCAACCCATAACAGCTGCTCTCTGCCACTCCTTCCTCCTCACACTCTTTTACTGCTCCAGTGTCAGTCCTTCCCGCAGGCTGCCATCCTTCACGATAAGCTTGTCTCTATGGGCTTTCTATGGGCTTCAATTCTTCCAGGAAATATCCAACTGCTCCAGCATGGGGTCCTCCATGGGCTGCAGTGGATATATTATCCACCATGGTCTGCAGAGAAATACCAGCTTCTCTGTGGTTTCTCCATGGGCTGCACCTCTTCCGCCTCCTTATTCTATGGCCCTGGTGTTCGCATACTTTTTTTTTTTTTCCCCTCACTCCTTTCTGATGCTTTTTGCCCATTCTTAAATATATTATCCCAGAAGCACCACCAGCTTTGCCAATGGGCTCAGCTGTGTCTCGCCGTGGGTGAAGTGCCTTGCAGCTTGCACCCAGTGCACCATATCTGCAACAATAGCTTTGATGCAAGATTCCCCCTTGCACCTGCATCAGTGGTGGCCTTACTGCAATGTTTTTGCACATCAGTCTCTGTTGCTTTGTTGATCCAGGCAATGTGCTTCTATAATTTCATTCTCTGCACCCAGCGCTTGCTGGGTAGTGGGCAGGGGCCGTAGAGCACCTACGGTGGTAGAGAATAAAGGTGTGAGACATGAGAAATCTAGACTGTGGGCAAATGAATTTGCCCTTGGGACTTTCATTTCTAAATCTAATGCAGGCAACAATGTTGACCTTCTCTTGTAAAATATTTGGGGTTCAGTTGATAGCTGTCCTAATTGAAAGTGTAGTCAGACTGCCAAGTTATTTAAAATTCCTGCTTCTCTGCTCGTTCAGGCCTTGTAATGTAGTGTTCAACAAATCCTTTACAACACTGAGAATTAAAGACAGTTTAATAGGTTGTCACTTCAGGTTTATGTTGTTTTAGCATTTGCATAACTGCATTCATGATTTTGGCACTTAACCCGAAGCCGCAGCAGAAGTCGTAGCTTCTTGGCTCACCCAGCAACAGAAAGCAGGGTTGGGGGTAGATTGCAAGGGTTGATTTGCCTGTGGGGTGGGCAGGAATGTTCTCCATGCTGGTAAAAATAGGCTGCTTTTAGTTCAGCCAGGCTAGTGCAGCTGAAGCAAACTCAAGTCTGCGGTCCTCCTACTTCTCTTCTTTCCTGGCAGCTACTATAGGAGTAACAGATGCTTACGGGCCCTAGCTGTATGAGCTGCTGCTTCAGTCTGGGGAGCTGAGGTCTTTTTCCAGAACAGAAAAATCTGGGCCAAATTAATCATCTGTGTTAAAAACCCCCATATCACATCATACCAAGTATGGATGGCTCATTGAACAAAAACTCTAAGCCTCTGGAACTTGCCAGTACTTCAGTTGGGTATCTGGTGTAAAGAACCTTTTTACTCGCCTCCTGGTTTTGTTTTCCTTGATGAGCCATCAGCCATATTTTCTCAGGAAAATGTGTTTTAAGAACACAGTCTGCAATATCTTGGATATGTACCTAGCTTTTTGTTTGGAAGGACTTTTTGGATATGCCAGTCAGAACTGACCGAGATTCCTTTTCCAAAAGATTTGTAAACATCTAGAGTAACCACAGTGCCCTGATTTAAAATCAGAAAATGCACAGAGTAGAAACCAAATGTGTGCAATACAAGATGCACACTCCAAGCATCTCATATTGCACAAAGGCTTCAAAGGCATATTAGGTAGCAGAAAAAAATTGTTTGTAGTTACTTTTTGATGGTGTCTGGATGAGACAGTAGAGTGCTCAGTGTGACAGTGGTACTGCTGAAATAACCCTGTCCCTGTTATGCTGCATTGCTATTGATATATCTGGCGTTATCTAGGTTGTTCTAAAATCCACAGCAAGCATTTTAATTTGGTCTCTCAGTGTGAATGTCTAGGTACTTTTCTTGTACAGCAGGTGTCCAGTCAGAAAAACACCACCACTAGAACCCATTTGCAATCTTGTTTTCTTGACAATTTTCCCACCTTTGAAAAATCTTTTGGAGAGCTCTTTTAAAACCAGTTCTATTTTTGGAGACACTTTAGCTTAATCTTGACCTCAAAATATCTGACTGAGCCAGTATCAGTTTCGATATTCTTCAAGTTTCTTTTTTTTTTTTTTTTTCCCCCATATAGAAACTTGACACTTCCACTTTGTACCAACTGTGATGAAGGAGATTTCTTAGGATTTCTGTAGGAAAATGCTCCCTTATTAATGTGTTAGGAGGGTGGTAACAGCTGCTGTGAACTGGCAGTGCCCTTGGCAGCTCCTGGGGTTCAGACAGCAAGGGCAGAGCGAGACAAGAGAAGGTGAAGGCAGCAGCTGGAGGAATGTGGAGAATTAAAACAAATGAAGGATACCCTTCAGTCTTGCCAGATGTAAATGAATGCTCTGTATCACTGGCATCCAACTGAAAAGAAGAAATGAATGAGCTAATGAGATGCTGAAATTAATGTGGCATGCAAGAATGGCACTGAGCAGGGGTGGGAAGCAGGTGAAAGGTGAAGTGAGGTGACAGTTTCAGAAACAGCTCCCACCTTATCTTTTGAGCATGCTTGCTAAGCCTTTGCCGAATTAGAGAGGCTTGAAGTCTGTATCCTGTCTTGCATGTGTGTGTTTGCTGCTGTTTGTGTTCTCTGATTTTAAATTATTCAGGCTGAATGGAGTAGCAGCTTGTTAAGCAAGGAGCCTGTTAGAGAGCAAGACCCGTGCTTGGAAGGAGGCAGAGGGACAGGACTGGTAGAGCTGTGGTGGCTCCTTAAAACCGCTTCGATCTGAATGTTGATACAAAGACATGGGGTGGAAATGTGAAGGTCCAAGGCTGTCCACATCCTTGCCTCCGTCTTTCCCCATTCTGTCCCCTGCAGCAATCAGTGTTCCACAGCAGGAACAACCGCTGCTGCAGTGCTGTCACTCCTGCCTATCCAAGGATGATTCCTGTTTCATTACCCTGAGAATGACTTGTGTAGATGTTAAAATTTAACCCATGGCTCAGAAACTTGAGAAGTAGACAAGCCTGAATGTGTATTTTTCACTTTCTCTGTATTCCTCAGTGTTAAAAGCTGAACATTCTCCGCATCAAAGCAGAAGTTTTGTTGATTACTTGAGTCAGAAGTGGAGAAAAAGACCCTCTCTTCCCCTCATGCTTCCTTAACTATCAATGACAGGCTGTAATTGTGACAGTGTGAACATCAGTGTCTGCTACTGCATTGCCAACCAGAGCTGCTAGGAGTCACTTTCTCTGATATTTAGTTCTTTCCAGGCTGTGGCACGAGAAAGGGTTTGCTGTGCTCACAGGAGCTGGGCCATGAGTAGGGTGTCTCTACCCCTCAGCAGGACTGGCTGACCTTGGTTGCATGTGGGTGTGGGATGTGGCTTTGGGGATGCTGTGGAAGCCGTGTGTGTGGAAAACTGCCACTCACCATCTTGGTGAGAGTCGGTGGCAGAGAGCGGTAAGCATCAGTTGCTGGTCTCCAACTGCACAGTGATAGCTTCTCTTATTTCTAGCCTTTTCACACCAAATGTGTGCAGCGATGGATGATCTTGCGTCTGACCTAGTACAGCCCCCCAGAAGTTTCTTGCGGTAGTTAATTTTCTCTAAAACCTTCATAGCATTAACAGTCTATTTAAACAGTCGTTACATCTCAGATTTTTGGGAGTAGATGATAGAGGCTGCTGTAAATGGTGTGACTTCAGTAAATAGCTGGGACAGAGTTGGACTCATTGCAGAAATACTGCTAGAGCTGTCAAGTATACAAGTTGTCTGTCTTCAGCAACCTTCAGGATTTTCCTGCCCCAAGATAAAAATTTATCTTGTAGTATGAATCAATTGTGTCTTTAAAAAAGCAAGCAAACCCACAAAATCTGAGTCATTGTTCTTTGACTTCAGTCATCTCTCGGTGAGGCCAATACGAGTGGCTGTCTAATGGGGCAAAACATCTCTTGCATCTACCAGCCGCCCTATTCAGATTAGTTACGTTGGGTGGTAGGGGAAATTACTCAGCCGGGGCTCCGTATGCTCCGGGCAGGAGCGTTTCTGTAAAGTGTTGAGATCATATGGAGAGTGACCATGCATACATAAGTTTCTGGTAATTCCTGTTTCACCCTTTAATTAGCTCAGTTTCCAGAAGCGTTTTCACCAGTTAGTTACGTACAAGTTAAAATTTACCTATGCAAAACGAAACTTGTTTCCCTGTATATCAACCAAGAAATGCTAGGACTTTTGCATGCAAGTCAGTAATGCCATTGTGACGGCAGAGATGCTGGTTCCCATGGACAAACAAACCCAACACCATCCCATGCTGACATTGTTGGTTCGTGTCTGACTGTGAAAAATGAGTCAAGCCAAGCTCCAGCAGGCTATAATACCTATCATTACTGTTATCTGGAAATGTTGTTGAGGAGTGACTGTTGAATATCCTGTTACGCTTGCAGTCCCAGTCCGCTTCAGTTTTCTGAAAGCAAACTACTTCGTGTCCCATGTAAACTCTCTATTTTGGGTTATGTCACTGCAGGCTGATTTTCCAGTAAGTCACAGAAAAGTAGATAAAAAGCTGCCCTAAAGTTTTACACTTCAAGCTTGACGGGTAGTTCCAAAATCAGGGTCAGCTTTACTGCCTGTCACTTTTCAGCCAAGGTGATGAAATGCACTTGGACAGGGATTTCGAAAGCTTTCTTTTCAGCAGTAATTATGGGAACTTGGATTGTGTGGCACCGAAATGCCAAGCAACCTACAAGGAATTTTGAAATCATCTTTGATATGCTAGGGCTCCTTCTACATGAAAGGTGGTAAAATCTGCCAGAGACATCAGCTCTTCTTTTTTTTTTTTTTTAAGATTAAGCCTGTTTGCGAAGCTGCTTTGCCTTTCTTCAAGGCAGCGGAGTTTTTGCAGGAAGAACTTGGCAAGCAGGCAGGATGCTGTATGCTCTTGTCACCTCATGTAGGCGGTAACAAATGTCAGTGGAAGTCTCGTGCTTAAGGCACAGATCCCTGAAGAGCATTATACAAAGTCAACTCATGGTCCACGATCCTTTCTTATCTAGGAAAAGCACTCACTGAGTAAAAACCTCTGGACTACATGCCTAACTTCAGTCTTCACCACAGTTTTCAGCAAGGTTTTTGGACAACCTTATTCTTTCCTTCATTTCATTCAATATTGAGACCTTTGTCTCCTGCAGTTGTCATCTAGTGTGGTATCTTGCAAATGGTTGGAAGATGTTTTGTGTGTCTTGATGTTTTGGCGGATGGCGAACAGGGTTTTTATACAGTTTGCAGCAGGTTCCTGAGGGACATCACTAAGGGAGGAGCACAACTCAGCATCCCTGGCACTCTTTGTGTCCTTTCAAATTAATTTAGCACCAAAATGATATTGTTTCCTGAGGACCTAGGTAGGATGAGACTAAGCTGGCCACCTACCTGTGTACCTCGAGAATGACCCCTCTGTAATGCAGGTAGCTGGAGATGTTTTTCCACTTGCCAAATGATTGTTTAATGTTCTGACTTGCTACTCAAGTTATAGCTTTATATTAAGTACACTACCTTTTAAGTATTAATTAACAGCAGTAGTCAATTGCATTGTGAGATGATTATTTTACCCAATAACAAAATACTTTCCAGGAACCCTTAACTTTTAAATCAGCTCTAGCTTGCCCCTGGCTTTCCTGCTGCTTTCTTTCAAACTTGACAGCTATCAGTGGCTTTGTAGAGGCTTTTTCTCATGAATGTTTGTTTCACGCTTCTGTGGTGATTGCTTCTCTGAGCTAATACAACTGAGAGTGTTCCCCGAAGGTCGTACCCAGACGGTTCATGCAGCTTAGACCCCATGGCTATTTCAAATATACATAAGCTATTGCTGTACTCCTGGACTATTTATCTCCCACTCAACTGTCTGTTTTGTGGTGGTGGTTTTTTTCATTTGTTCTCTTTTTTATTTATTTGGGGAGTTATGAAATTCTCACTGGACAAGTGCAAGTGGAGAGCATAGCTAAATCTTAATTCTGCCCTTCGCTGTCTTGATATATGGGCTTGAACAAGTCATCTAACCTGTCTGGATTTGAAGCTGCGTCAACAAATTGAGAAACCCTAATTGCAAGCACTGTAATTAAAAAAGTATATCCTGGGAGATTTTCAGGATGCTTCCTATATTTTAACAGCGATGCCAACGGGATGTATGGTACCTTGTAGAAATAACTGCAACAAATCCTAGATGGGAAGTTAGAGGCGTGACCTTTGTAATGTTACCAAAATAGCAATAGGGAGCATTGCTGAGAGCTGCCTGTGAGAGAGGATCCAATGCATGTCAGCTCTTTGCTGCAAGTTGACAGCTCAGCTCCATCAATGTCCCCCTTTCTGTGCTGCTTTCTTCAGTGTCCCACCTGGCGGTAACTCTGCTGAGGTTTCTTTCCTCCCGTGTAGAGAAGCTGCCAAAAGGACATATTTAGCTTATTTATTAAAACACTAGGAAGAGGATTTTTTTTTTTTTAAGGCACCTTTCCTGTATCTTCTAGTGATGCAGGTTACACCGTGGAAATCGAAATGCAAACGTGGAGCTTCGTTGCAAGCTTCTGAAGTGTGAGGGACATCTGTTGTTAGTGCCATGGGCAGGCTCAGGAATAGACAGTGCTGCTGACAGCAGACAGGAGAAGATCTGTCCGGACAGCATTAATCACAGGCTTTGGCAGGCTGGGTATTTGAAGCCAAGCACAGATGGCTGCCCATTTTGCAGCCGCTCCCTTCAAGAACAAACTTGCCATTATTTGTAGCTTGGTGGTATTTTGTGAATTTATCTCATTTTAGCACATTTTATGTCTTGTCCTCTTGCCAGGTAGGGATGCTGTAGTTCTCCTCTACAGTGACACTGAGCTGGCAGCTCAAATTTGATTCCCCACTGCACTTCTCTCCTATATTGGCGCAGGATGTATGTCCTTGTGTCTGGCATCTCATGCCATTTAAATGTCTTATTTGAAAGGGCGCCGCTTAAGAAGAGAAATAGATCTCTCTCAGGTTGAGTAATACTACTTTATCTCCTTTCATCCCAATCAAAATATCACTGTGAGGAAATATAATGCAGATTGTTGACGAAAATATTCTTTAACAGCTTTGCATCTGGAAATTATCCTATAAATACCATTGTTCATTGACAATTGATTAACAGAAACTCTTTACGTAGTCATTAACATACCTGACTGAGGCCTTGCTAATAATCAGCTGTGTTAGTGCTTTCATCAGGTTAACGAAGGAAGGAAGTCAAATCTCGCAGCACATTTTCAGCGTCTCTGTGGAACAGAAATGTAACCGTGAAGGTCATCATCTCAGTCGCCTAATCCAGATGGTGCTATCACATCAGCAAGAGCTCTGCCGATGTTAGAACTCTCAGTGGACAATGAAGATCTCAGCCAGCTCCTCCAGGACTCCCACATCATTGTAATCCTGGCCAGTTCTAATTCACCAGCAATAGTTGGCATAACAATACCCTTTATTACTTCCGAGTTGGAACTAGTTTGTTTTAGTCCAACAGCTGCTCTTTGAAAAGGGATAAATAATTTATTGATTCCTCTGTGATAAGTGATTTGTACTGGGTGCAGGTGCCCAGGAGCTGGTGGGGGCTGCAACAGGGGCTCTGTGAAGGTCCCAGCTGTCTCCAATGGACCCACCAGGGGCACAGCTGAGCCCATCAGCCACAGGTGAGGCACATCTGGGAAAATGCTATTTAAGCAAGGGCAAACACACCAGAAAGCAGTAAGGAGTGAGGAACAAAAAGTGAAGAGTTATTGGTCTGAAAGGCTGGTATTATTAACAGCACTGTCTGTATAAGGAACTAGCTGTTAGTGAGATAGTTTTAGTGGAGGATTTAAAAGTGCTGGTTAAACTAGATGGCAGCTTGTTCAAATACAATTACCTGAGGACTATGGGTGTTTGTAAGCTCAGTGCTTGCATGTTCACGAAGTACATGATGTAAAGATCCTATTTTGTTGAGGATGATCCTTTTCTTCACTATCAAAATGCTGATCTTCTGTAAAGGTAAATCTGCGTGTATGCATGTAAAATGTAATTAAGCAGAGGGGGTTTGCTGATTAAAATCAGTGACTATGAATAACTCTAATGTTAAATACTGCTTGTGCCTAGCAGAGTTACTGGTTGATGTTTTCTCTTAGGTCAGCACTTAAACAGGAGTCTTAAGAGTGAGAATAACATTGTGTTTGAATGGTGGCTAACTCACTATCCATAGCCCAGCACCAGGCATGGGGTGCTATTGCATATAATCCTTATATCAAAGCTGAGTTGCGGCAGAATAACAGAAACTATTCCTCCTGCTTCCAGTCTGGGAAGACATGCACTTTTTACCAAATTACGCCCTTCAGTACTTGTCGCTGCAATGATTACTCCAATAGGATGGTTGAGGAATCTCAAGGATTCCCCCCGTATTGTGGTTGTTCAAATAGGTGGCATCTACTGGAAAACTAAGGTTATTTTGTAGCATGATATTTTTTCATTCAAAAGCATCACTTTTGCAGGCAATTATACTGTGCTAGCAGAACAAATTTTCAGTGAGCAGCTGATAAAATTCATAATTAATGAACTTTGGCTACCACAATGCTGATTCTGTTCAAAATAAGCTTGTGTTCCACACTTTCTTTTCTAAATACTAATGAATCTGCCATTAGTAGAATCAAATGTCATTTAGATGTATATAGCCTAGGGGAAAAGCATATTCTTCAGCTGTTTAGTACCTATAGCAGTCTGTTTTCAGGGATATGTTGATTTTTGGCCTTCTGGGCATAAAGTAGTAAGAAGAAAAACTTTCTCTGCTGTTTAAAATGCTATCTGTAGAGCAAAACAAATTTATGTCAGATGAATACCTAAAGCATGAAATGGACAGAGATGCCTACCTGAGCTGGCTGTCTTTTTCAATATCAGCATCTCCTTCCCGTTGTTTTCCTCTCTCCTGGAGGAAATATCTACAGACCTTTGCTGTAGCTTGCCTGGAGGCATCTCCTCCCCAGTCTGACAGCAGTGCAAGTGGTGGGCTGGGAGGGTTAGAAAGGTTTTGAGCTCCCCACGGAAAAGGGTGAGTGTAGTTCTGAAAAACCTTCACCATAAGAGCCTTGGGGAGATACCCACAGAAATATCAGGCTCTTGACGTGAAGAGGGAAAGCCAAGCGGTGCAACAAACAGCACGGAGAAGGAAACACTTATTTAATGTGGAGTCAGTAGCAGAGGACATTGCTCGTCCTCCTTCAGCTGTGTCTTGCAATGGGTGCCTTGGTAATTGAAGCTGATAACCGAAGGACAGAATCTTCCCTGGTTTTATGGGCTTTCTTTGGCATTTCTAGCTCAGGAACTACTCCTGTTTGAGGTTGACCAAATAATCAGGCCATAATACAGAAAAACTGACAAGTTTCAGACAGTGGTAGCGATGAGCCCTGTCTTGTTTTGTCAGTGACAACAGTTGAAGAAGTGGCTGGAGGTGGTGGTTGTCTTGCTTTTAAGCAGTAGTAGCTGGTCCTGCAAAGTACCTGGGAGATTATATAAATATGTGTGTTCATGTACGTTCCCTGTTGCCATGATGCTGTGTTGCCGCTTCTTCTGCAAAGCAACCTTACTTTGTCCACACCAACAGCCATGAGAAAACTGTTGGACTGGGAAAGAGGGATTTTAAATTGAATCTGTGAATGCTCTGCTGTTCGAGTCTCTTTACAGGCAGACTGACATGCTGGAATGGCATTCTCTCAGCTAGCAGTCCTTTGCCAGAAACTTTGTTAAACTCCTTGTGCTGTGTTTTCTGAGCAGATACCCCTTCAGCATCTTGCAAAAGGCAAACTTGGACACTGCTGTGAAGCTCACGAGTCCATGGAGAGCTCTGTGTTACTGATTCACCGTGTAAATTTTGGCTTTCCCTTGTCTGGCTCATACTTTGTAGAGCAAATTAAAAAAATGCCTGGGCTTTGAAATGACAACGAGGAAGGCTTGGGGTATATGTTGGCAAAGCAAATAGGACCATATGAGGTTGCACAGAGATCAGGCAGTTCTGTGCAAACTTGGAGGGTGAGACTAATAGTAACTGGAGCCATTAAGGTAATTAATGTGAAATTAATATTTATAGGACTTTCTCCCTCCTGTCTTCACTCAAAGATTAAGGATGAGCTCTGTCTACAGCTGCTTGCTCTTCACGAACCAAGAGGTATCTGCAAGTTGAAGTCACCTGCCCGATTTCTCATGGTACAGAAGGAGTATTGTTCTGACCGGTGGGAGAATTGGAGGCTGTGTTCGCAGGACACTGGGAGGAAAAACCAAAAGATGCTTTTGAGTCTAGAGTCTGTTGTTTTGGGGTGTTTCGTTGGGTTTATTTTTTCTTCTGCTAGTACTAGTGCAAGTGGTGCAGCTTGCTGAAATGACAGGGCTAGCAAGGAAAACCTTGAGCTTTATCGAACTTAAGGCTGCTAGAAGAACTGATGTGACAAGTGAACCCCTCTTGCAGACAGTGCTTTGGTAGAGGTGGTTTCCTTGCAGGCGTGCTCAGTGATCTGAGTGCATTTGGAGGATGAGCAGCTGAGCTGATTATTTGCTGCTGGGAACTCTCTGAGTCTATAACAAAAAGGGCTGTCCAGGCTTTGGCTCTCTGGATTGTTCAGGCTGGCATCAATGGATTATTCGCAGAAATCTACAGAACGTTATAAATTAGCCCTGGCTGCTCAGGTAACCAGGAGAATTTCCATGAAACAACCAAAGCTGAGGAAATGTGAGCTGGGAATGTTTGATTGGTGAAAATGAAGGAAACCTCTGCAGCCAGCTCAAGTAGGGTTAAGAATCACAGTGCGTTCAGATGCTCACATCTGTCAAGCCAGAGCAGGATTTTTAATCTTCAAACCAGCCTTCAGATTAGCTTTGCTCTGGCAGAGGTGCTATCATTTATTATTTTTCATCTAATTGAGTGAGATGGTTGCCTTAAGTGTGGCAAGAACATATCACCCAGGGACCTATCAGGGAAGGCAAGAGCATTTTCCCTGTGTTCAGATCTTAGAGACTGCGTCTGGTAGGAAATTAATACATGTCTAAGGTGGCTCAATTTTTTCCACTAAAAACTATTTCACTTCTTCCCTACTGTACCTGCTGCAAGTGTTTATCTGTGGTCTGCTGCTGATCCTGTTGGTAAGAGAAGCTTCCTATGCAATGTTGTGGAACTGTGTTAGGAGACAAACTGAGGTGCTGGGACGTGTCCTGTGTGGGTGCACGTGCCAACCTACGTCATAAGACATATGTGGTCACTTAAATGCTATAACTTCAATTCATCGGTGGGCTGAGATGGGGTCAGGACAGAGACCCCCAGGAGCTGCCTTCTCATGGGTTATGGGGGGTCCTGGGGGCTTCTGAGGTGGCACAGGAAAGGGGTGACAGACCAGAAGCTGCCCATTGAAAATGAGAAATCCGGCTCTGGATGGGAACAGAAGTGGAAAACCAACACTGATTCAGGATTCAGTGAGATTATGTAGAGGTGTGGGGTGTGCATGTGGAGGCGGAGGGGTTGTTTTTTTGAGACTTTCCCATCCTGTTTAGGGCAACAAAACCCATGGGTCTGAAGCTCTCAAGAAGCGTTATTCCTATTCAACTGCTTTATTATTATATATATTTTTTTAAAATCCCTATTCACCTGCTTTTTTAGCTTTAAACAATCTTTTAGGTGGAGTGCGCAGTGTGGGTATGAGCACCTGGTGCCTCCCACAGATTTTCACATGTTGGCTAAGGGTTTAATATTTCTTTAGTATCCCAGTCCCTTTATAGTCTAATGCAGTTTGCAGGGCATGAAAGAAAACCTAGCTCCATAGCAGGACTCAAAGGGAAAATAATGAATCCTGGTCTGTTTCAAATAATTAAAATACGCAGATATTTAGTGATCTATCGAGGGGTATGAGAGAATAATATGACACTGTCCCATTTGTTTTAAAGCTCAAGTTTGAGCTCTCTAGTAGAAAATGGTAACCTATGAATTAATCACAAGAAAGTATCTAGGTCAAATCCACACGTGAACATCCACAAAACTTTTGCTTCATTCAGCTTTTTCATGATTATCTTTAATTTCTGGTGCCTCAAGGGAGGAAAAACCTTTTGATTTAAAAAAAAGAGAAAAAAAAGAGGGCTTTCTTCCCCCCCCCCCCCCCCCCCCCCAGTTTCCCTTTAACTTCTCCTCCCTGCCTCATTTTTAAAGTAGAAAGCTTTTTCCTTTAAAAAGGGGGGGAAAAAAGGGTTTGTTTTATGTGTGTGTTTTTCACTGAAGGTTGCTCAAATTCAACCAGTCCTATTGTGGCTGTAAAGAAGCCATAAAATTTCATTACTGCTTTTCCACAGAAACCAATTCAAGTGTCCAAGGCTTAGTCTTGTGCTTTAAAGATCTCTCTCTAGAACTGCTGTGTGCATCTTTTGTATCCCTGTGCGGCTGCCAGGTCCAGTTCACGTTTACTGAGTATTTCTTTTGGGACTGAAACCAATTAAAACTCTGACAAATTAGAGGTTCTGCTTTTGGGTTAGCTCTAAATCTTGGCTTCACGTTTGTGAGCATCCTACTTTGCAGGTTACCATGAGGTTGGATGTACTCTTATATTGATTTTTAGAGAGGCTGAAGAAGAGGGAGCTCTGTTGCCATCTCATATTCTGTTTCTAGCTGAAGATCTGAAATCTAAAGGGTGGTTGTGTTTTTGGTTTCTTTTGTGTGTTTTTTGTGTGTCGTGGGGTTTTTTTAGCTGTGTTTTTGCCTTTTTTTTGTCTTCCTATGGTAGACACTGCTAAGGCATCATCTTTTCCTGATGCTTCCCTGATGAGGACCAGCCTCAGGGCTCTGTTCCAGAGACTGAAATACTGGGCTACAATTAGTCTTACATTTTCTCCAGAGAGATTGTTTGTGTTTCTTTTTTAAACTGGATTCCTGTGTCAGCAAAAAAACCTGTTCTTTGCATGAAATTATGTAGTTTGTTTTGTTTTGAGTATTTGCACTTGTTTCCTCTCTGAACTCCTTTCCTCTTTCTCTGACATCTGCAGCCGGTTTCTAGACAGCCCTTGGTGACTGGGGTTCTGTAAACGCATTTTAGTTCCTACCTTCCCTTCACCAGCTACAGTGCAGGCACAGCAATTCTCCAAGCCCGTCTGCACCAGGGAGCAGAGCACAAAGGTACAAATGCAAAGGGCAGGATTGAAGGCACAGAACTGGTACAAAGAAATCATATTCCACTCATATACTAACGATTGCTCTTGTTAATAGCCCTTCAAAGAGCTTTAAAGTGGCCATAAAAATAAGAAACAAAACATCCAGTTTTAGCTCCTCTTCTTCCTTTTTATGTTAAAGCTCTTAACATCAGATTCCTTCGAAAATGTAACATCTCTTTAGGTTTGAGGCACTAGGAATACAATAGTTTCCATAAATCTTTTACCTTTTAGAGGACATGCAGACAGAAAACTGGAGTTTGAGGGAATGTGAGAATATTTTAAGGCGTTCTCTTGGCAAATGGTGTCTGGGATGCGCCAGGGCAGTGAATTCTCTGACTCATGAAGCTGGGGCAGGACTCAGCACACACCACTTCTTTGTATATCCATTACTGTGAGGAGAAGACCAGGGTGCCTTGGTTTTGGCAGCACTACAGCAGAGCGAGTTGCAACGCAGCTTGCATATTGCTAACCCCAAAATTGTGGAAGGGCACGCACTCCGAGGCTGAAGCCTGTTTGCGGCAGCTTTTTTTACTGAACCATACACAAAGCCTAGTGCTGCATCGTGAATTTCTGCCACGTGCCAAGCAAATGTATTTGTGGTTGTACAGCTGGGCTGGCTCTCAGAGTGGGCATCTTATTTCCAAGGCTATTCCAGATCAGACAGGCAATGTATGAGAGCTCATGGCAGGGTTGCCTTGGTTCTGCCGAACCCCAGCTACTTCTGCAGCTGTTTTTAGTTTGGTCCCAGCCTGCATCTTTCAAACTACTGCTTCCAGCTGGGCAGGAGGAGAGACCGAAGCGCAACCCCCACCATCCTCTGAGAAGCTTTCATCAATGTTGCAGGAGTCACCAGCAGCGGATTGACTGATCCTCCTCCTCCTCCCCTGTTGTCCTGAGATCTGCCTTTTGACTCGAATGTGCAGCTGAGCTTGAAAAGATGACATTGATTTTTTTTTATTTTTTTTTTTTAATTTCCTTCATATGGCTGCTACAGCCTTGCAGAAAATAAACACTTCTGCTCCATTGGCCTCCACTGGCCACATATTCATCTCCTGCACGTTGCTGCAGTGAGTTGAAAAGCACAGGATAGACTGTTCTGTGCCTTCAATCCTGCTCTTCGCATTTGCCAGGAACAATTAAGCTCCTGCTTTCCTTCTGTTTCTTATGGGTCACTCTTTTCTCTCCATTTTGGTAAAATAAAATTTTTTTTTTAAAAAGGGAAAAAAAAATCCAAAACCAAACCTTGGGCAGGCAAGTGGGATATACTCATATCCTAACTCTAATGATACGACTGTTACCATACAACTGGTCCAATAAAACACTTGTTTAAAATACCTCTTCACCATTTCCAGAGATTGCAATTTGAGTGAGTCAGCCTATAAATTCATCCTGCCTATTCTGCCTTGTCTTAAACTTCAACTCTGCGCCAGGGATTGCTTCAGCTGCTGCCCAGTGCGCTGAGACCTGATCCCCCCCACCCGCTTTGAAACATCCTCCTGTCATGTCCCTGAGTGATTAATTGTCTCCTCCGTGATGTTTCCCTCAAGAGCAGCAATGTGGCAGGGCGGTTGCGACCGCTTCATTTATCTACTGAAGTCTTGATTAAACTCGAGAGGACTCCGGTGAAGTTGCTGCTCGTTCCCTCATGTAATTACACAGCGAAGTGCTCATCGGGAGCCTGGACGCAGCCCTTGCCCTTTGCTGAGGCTGTGGGCAAGTGCTGCTCTTCTGACAGCCATAGTCTGAATAAACATCTCTTCCTCACCAGCTTTCCATTCTGATTTTCTTTCCCTGGTGACTTGCGCACTCCCACCACCACCAAGAAAACAGATTTATTTTTGAATGTGTAGCTAAGCTGGCAGCAATGTAACACCTTTTCAGCTCTTGCTTGGTGTAACTGCAGGAATAAATAACTGCTTTCTCTTTCTGATCCCAGGAATATTTCAGCTTCCCGTGACTTTTCAGTAGAATTTGAAGTAGTTGTAGCCACGTGTTGTTTACATCTGACCCGAGGATATTTTTTTTTTATTGCTCTGGAGTAGTAACTTACAAAGAGCAACTGGAACCCCCAGTGTCTAAGTGCCATTTGATCTCTTATCTTGGGCACAAGGGCAAGGCAGGGAGGTTTGCTTCTGCAGAGAAACCAAGGACGAAGGAAACCTCGATGGGCACAAGGAGGCCAGTGGCTTCAAAAAGCTGCAGCCAGACCTTTCAGTTTGCACAGCCCCAACCCTTGTCCTGAAGGTACTTAATCCTGAAGGTGCTTAATCCTGAAATAGCTGTTTACTAGTTTAGATGTGCTTGTTTTCTCTGCCCGTGGGAGCTGCGTGGCAACCTGCGCTTGGATTCCTCCTGCCCCTGCCTAAAACGTCCTTAAAAAGCCTTGCTCCCACTTGGCCCCTCGCAGCCCGTCGAACGAGGAATTAATGGTAAAAGGCTGGAAAGTCAGCGCTTCCCTCTGCCAGACCCATTCTGTGCCGACCACCTCTGCTTGTTGAAACAGGAGACAACCTGCCCTTTTGACTGCGTTTGCTAGAAAGTTTCTGAGATTTTTTTTTTTTTTTCTTTCTCTGGCCTCCCACATGGAAAACAATCCTTCCAATGTGCAGATGGCAGCTCTGTTTGCGGAGGGGCAGGTGTTTGCAGAAGTCTTGTATTTTTACTTTATTCGTAGAACATGTGTACGTGTCGCTTGCAGGGTGTTACTCTCAGTATTATATTAAAAATAGCTACTGTGTTAAGCTTCTAATTCTCACCTTTTTGCTTGTGCTACTGATTTCAGGATCATTTGTGATTTACAGCGTAAAACTTCTCTGTAGTTAGAGAGCTAGTGTAGCTTTCTATGAAATGTCTGCAGCTTTCTTCTAAAGCCAGGCTCTGTGTTTTCAGAAGCAGATTGTTAAAAACATGGAAAGACTTGGCTTATTCAAAAACTGCCAGAGTGGACACTGGACACCTAGGTACCAGCATTCAACCCTGGATATAAGAGCACAGAGTTAGTCTGGAGCAAATGGCAGTGCTGTTGCTGCATTATTGGACACTCAGGTCATGAGAGGTAGAAGTGGCAAAATCCTCCAGCAGACTGTCAAACTGCTGAAAGTTGGCATTAGAGGAAAAGAAGTGTAGTGGTGGGGTTTTTTTATCTTTTAGTCTTTCTCCCAGTATTTTTTGTGACACAAGTGGCTTTCTGCCCAGAATTCTACAGCATTTGGATGTGCTGCGTTTCTGGGCTGCTGCTCTGTGGGGAGAAGAGATGAGGTGGGAGGAAGAACTGAGAGAAAAATGAGCTGCTTTTTTATGGTTTTTTTGAAGCAACATAACTCCCCTTTCTCTTGCATTTTGTCCCACTTGATCTCATGGCTGTTAGAAGCCTCCTGCCCCAGCTTTCCTTTCAGCAGAAACTTGCCTTATTCCCTTGAAGAAAAAATTAACCCCCCAAAAGCAAATGCCTCAGACTGAACTCATCATGTGGGGGATGCTGCTCCTGCGCTGGACCAGCAGCACGGTGCTAGCCCTTAGTCCAGCAGACTGCAGACCAGTTTGCGCATCATTGAGGCTGAGTGTGAGTGGCAACCATGAGGGCAAGGAGCAAGCAAGCTGCCAGTACTTGGTCCATGGCTGTCCTCATCCCATAGCTTGGCATCTGCAGCAAGACCCCCTGGTAACAGCATCTTGTGTGTCCTGGCACACTGGTTAGCTTGGGTAGTGACTTCTGGATCCAAGAGCTAACCAGATTCTCTGGAGCTGTGGCTATCATATCAATGCATGTGTTAATTCTAGCATCAACTTTACCATGAAGTTATTAATGGAAATCATCACCCTCATTTAGTAGCTGCTGTCACTTAGAAGATTAACCTTTATCAAGCAACTTTGCTATGCCAGCTGCATGGTAAAGTAATTACTTTTAATAGAATCTGCCCTTGATTTAAAGCCACAGGGGAAGCAATTAAATTTAACAAAAGGCAAAAGCCGTGACTTATAAATGAAGATGGATGGCTTTTGTTATCTGTTTCATAAATTTTATTGTGTACAAGTATTAGAAAATATTCAGTCATCTCGTGTTTTAGGGGTTTTGAAATGTGACATTAGACTCTTACTCTGAGGATGAATTGAATGTCATCAGTACTAGCTCTGGGACTTGGCTCAGAAATAGAGCTTAGTATCATTTACGCTCAAGTCACAAATGACATGCAGGGGGCTTCGAACTTGGGCTGCCACTTGCTTCTCAAAGCTTGCTGCTTGTGTTCAGCATGAAGAGTGTACTTACATTTTCTCAGATCACCTGATCTCTTCCCTACATCTAGCTAATCAGGTAGCATTTTGCTTTACAAGGAGAGGCACCTTATACTGCTCTGTGTCTCTATTGGCTTTTTCAATTGAGATTGTACCGTGAAAAAGAGTCGGTCACTGTGTATCATATGTATTTGTATGATGGCCCTGAGTGTGTTACTTTGCAAACAGTTACTGAGCAGCAGCTGCTGGATGCACTTCTGTTCTGAAATTATGGTGGTGTATGAGCTCTTTGGGAGAAAAATCTGTCCTAGTTGCTCCTTTAAACAACTACTGTGTTTGCTGGAAAGTTTGGCATGTGTATGGATTGGCTTTGTGGATGTTGAGAGATGGGCAAGAGAAAACTGATGCTTAGCCAGCAGCACCTTTCTGCCTGAAAGAACGCTTACCCTCAGCCTAACAGAAATGGTGTCGCTTGGATGTCTTACTTGCTGACAGCTGTTTCCTGAGGGCTGGGGCTAAAAAAAAAGGCTTCCCAGCAGCTCCTTTGAGCAATTGTGTGCCAGGATCCTTCAGGAGACCTATGGAGACATAGGGTTGCTTTTGCAAAATGGGGAAACACCTGCTAAGCTGTAGTGCTGAGTGCCCTATCTGCTGTGGATGATGCAGCTGGACGAGGGTCCCTTTGCTGCTACTGTCCACTTCCAGGTGACAGACTGAGTCTTGCTTCTGGTTTGAGCACAAACCACACAGCCAGCCTTCCAGTATTAGCCCAGGACATATTCCTCATTTGTTTTGTTTCTTGCACCCATCTCGGGGAGCAGCCGAGTCCCTTGGTTGCTGTCTGTCCCGAGCAGTGCTCTCATTGCTCTGCTCTTTACTGCAGAGTCTCCAGCCTGCGGTGCCTCGGCGATGGATGCTCACTTACCAGGAATGCTGACTCTCCAGAGTGTTACTGGAAATGCTTTGGCTAGATGAACAGTGTGATGTGCTTAGTAAATGGAGACAGAAAAACAGTGGACTGCAGCCCAGCCTTCCTCATAGCTGTTATCTGAAGAGAAATCCTCTTTGTTCTGCTTTGTCTGTCAGAGCAGTTTCTCTTCACTCTGCAATACGTTGTAGAAGGGCTGCTTGGGCTCAGAGCCCTGACTTGACTTCCTCCCTTCAGTTCAGCTAATATCTGCTTTGCAATCAAATATTTTTGCCTGAGACTTTGAAGTTTCTATTTCTTTTGAAAAGTGAAAGAAGTCAGTGGTTTCTGACAGGTGTAGAGTAGCATGAAGTGTTCCTGCTCTGCTATAAATCTCTCTGCTGATATGAGTCTCATACTTCTCGGGCCTTGTCAAGGTTTAATTGCGAGGGGACAATAAACCATAGCAGATGCTCTCTGTTACCCCGTCACTCACCCTCCCCTTAGATAGGGAAAAAGCGATAAGGAGGAAGGAAGAGAGACTTCAAGTTGGAAAGGTTTTAAAGGCTTTAGTAATGCTACTAATAAATAGAGAAAATTATACCAAATATACAAAACTAATGTTGAATGTCCCGGGGTAGAGCAGCGTTTAAGCTCTCCCGTGTGGAGTTGGCGTGCCTCCAGCGGTGGCAAGTGACAGTGACAGAGCTGGGAGCTGGCGTGGCTCCAGCAGCTGCAGGGCAGGCACCCAGAAGTCCTGGGCGGGACTTCACAGCAAACCAGAAACTGGGTTCAGGGATGCAGAGTCTCAGGCCTTGGATCACAGGCACGGGTGGCAGGGTCCTCTTCAGGTGCTGGCCATGGTCAAAGACAGCGAGACCCTCGTGAGCTCCCTCTTTTACAGGGTGTGTGATGTGTATGGGATGGAATACTCAGTTGGTCAGTTTTAGTCACCTGTTCTGTCCGCCTATCCTTGCAAATACATCCTTCTCATGATGGAACGTGTGAAATCTTATCAGTCGTCTTGGTTGTTATAGCAATAAATCTAAACATGAGCTTCTTCTGCATTCCATTGGTCATTTTATCAGTCCCAGAGCAAACAGTGTCTGAAAAAAACATGTAGCTAAATTCAGACAAGTGCAGTTACTTAGAAGAACTTAGCTGGCAGTAAAATTCACTAAAAGAGAACTGGTCTTGTTTTTAACAAAACCAGGACAGGGCTGCTTGAGGTCACTCCTTCAGTGCTTTCATCCTTTTTGAAACTCTGGGGTGATTTTTACATCCCAAACGCTGCCCTTAAATGGCTGGTGCATGGAAGTGCCCATACAGCATCGCAGCCTCTGCATCAACAAATTGCCTTCTGCCCCACTGCGTGCTGGGGAAAGCATGGATACCCTTGCATGAATTACAGAGCAGAAAAAGCCTTTGGAAGTTGCTCGAGTCTCTTTGAATTTCCGCTCTTGTGGTGCTCCTGTAAATTGCTGCTGGGGTACAAGTAGCCCCTGCTGTCCTAGGAAGCCTGGAGTGTGAAGGCTGAACTTGCACAGGGCAGGGGATGGGTTGAAGATGATTCTCGCAGGGTACAATGCAGGCTGGTGGCCTGTCCAAGCTCCTCTGCAATGCCTGTGCTCTGTAAAGACCTTGGCTTCCTCTGGGAGTTGGTTTTTACTTAGTGAAGCTAATGCAGGGGAAAAAAAAAAATAAAGTGTGACAGCTCTTGGAAATGGAGCAGCTCATTAAAGAGGGAACAGGTTTCATCCTGTGCTAGGCAGCTTTGATTACTCTCCCGGCAGCTTTGTACTACCTCTCCTCTGCCGCTGCTGGCAGACCAAAACCAGGGTCTTCAATAACTGCATTTTTTTCACACTGACTCTCACCTGGGAGATGCAGCATCACTGTCCCTTGGATTGAGTACAGGACACATGGCTATAACATGTTTTTTCTAAGACTGGCAAAGGTATCCCGTTGGTTATAAGTCTCCTGGAGGGAGAGAACAAGGACCGAGCTTTGTATTATTCATACTTCGGTTTTGCCTCTGCCACAAAGCTGCCAGTGCTTTAGTCTGTCCTTATTTTTGATCCAGTGGCTTTATTCTTCTTTAGGGAGATAGATTGCAATGGAGAGGATGTTCTTTGGTGGAGTCGGTTGTTTCAAATGAAAAAAAAGAAAAAACAAAGGCATTTAAGGCTGTTTTTACTATCTTTTGTAGGAAAGGGGTATACACACGCTTCTGAGCAGCTCCCAAAAGCAGCTATAGTCTGGCAGCGAGCAGCTGCCTGTGCACGTGCGAGGCCCATTAAGATTCAGTGCTACTTCAAAGCTTTCATTTAGGCTCAAAACAGACTTCTGAAAAGCAGGAGAAAAACCAACTGTAATAAAAAGCAGCTTCCAAATTAGAATTGTTTGTCCCTTTGAGAAGGATCAGGAGCTGACTTGGCCTGTTTTCCTGCAGCCCTCCGGAGCATCGCTAATCCTGCCACAAGTCTGTCCTGCCCTGGAGCCAGCCTTATAGGTGGCTGCAAGGTGGCTTGTTCTGCTGCTAAGCTTCTGTTACATATTGGGTTAAATTGTTAAATTGATTTTTGTTGTTGTTGTTGTTGTTGTTGTGTGTTGTGTGGTTTTTTTTCTTGCATGTCTACTTGGGATAGAGCTCGAGGTGAACTTCACACAAGGTGGTCAGCTAGCCTGACAGCGGGCACTCCCGCTCATTTCAGAGTATGTATGTGTTTTTAAAGGCAAAACAAGCAGTCCCCTGCAAGAGACGGGTGGTTTCTGGAGCACTGGGTGAGCTTATATGATCTGAAAATAAACAGCAAGTGGTTATGCAGAGGAAGGAGCCAGTGTCTCTGTGACCTGGGCGGACGTTTGGTATGGAGGAGGTCGGAGTCCAGTTACAGCCTGTCTGCAAGTTCCTGACACCCGGGAAAGGCTTAAACAGTTATGCAGATGAGAGAAAAGAAAGAGCTTTACCACGAACATGTTAATGAAGATATTTTTGCTAGCTGGGGCAATATATTGACGTAAGGATACTGTATCTTATGTATGCAGTGGAAATTAATCTGGATTAATTTGAGAAACTAAACATGATTAATGTCACTCCTTTAGAATCAGAGTAGCTTTTTATTCAATTTAGTTTAATTGGCTTAGAGTTAAGTGGCTGTTTTCAAAAGGTTGTTCATACCCATGCTGTCTGTGGAAGCATGCGCTCTGAACAAACCCTTCTCTATCTGTCCCCTGGACTTGCCTGTGAACAGAGTAGTTATGTTGACAACATTATACCATGGAAGTAGAGACAACTGCCCTCCAGGTTTGGTTTCACCTGGGGTGCTGTAAGAGGCTAATGCTGCAGTGACGCCTTCCTCTGCAGCAGGTGATGGAAGTGCAGGAGTTGTTCTCAGCACCCCAACACTGAGGGGTCATCTCCTCTACACCTTCAGTTTAATGAGTGGGGGAAAAGGGCTACAGCACTGTCAAGAGCATAGAGAGAAGGAAAATAGAATCCCTTGTTGGTATTCCCTTCTACCAGGAGTACAAAGAGGCAAAACACACCATTGCACGCTGGCGTTTGCCCCATGATCAAAAGTGGTTCTGCATTTTAGAACCAGCCGCAGGAATTTATTGCTTAAGAGTCTCTGACAAGCTAGGGCTTCAGAATTCCCAAGGGGATTATACGCACAAACGACAATATCCCTTAGAGTAAATATTAAAGTGAACTGGGGTTTTGAAAAGGATATAAACCTTCACATCTGGGGCTCTGTCACCTTTAACTACTCGTGCTTAAGCCGACCGATGGGAAATCTCCACCCACAGACACCAGCTTCTTTGAATGAGAAAGGCTGGGACAGACTGTGGCTGCTGGTAGGACTGAGCACTGTGGTCAGAAGGGAATCAGGGGCATCCCAGCTTTGCAGTGTATCAGCCATGGGCTAGTCTCTCTTCTTTGTCTGAAATGTGAGGCTTGTTCTTCAGCATGTCAGAGCTGGCTTGATGCTTTTCAGCAGCGACACTGAGTTTTGCTGGATGGACTAGGCTGGTTCTGCCCCAGAAAATGGAGGGCAGGGCTCTGGAGATCCAAACTTGTTGGTCTTGCAGCTACCCAAGGAGAGAAAGGTGTTTGCGGTGAGTGGAAGGTGCTGCTCTGTGTTGCACATCTTCAGTCCTTCTGCGCATCTGCTGCACGTGCAGCAATGCCCTTGGCCATGCCACAGCTCTGAAAAAGCACAGTAGTTCAGAGCAGGGACTGAGGCTTTCTGGCAATGTTTGCTGATACCCTTCCTAACTTTCCTGCCAGCACTTTGCTGTCCTTTCCCTATAACAACCGTTTGCAAGGGCAGTTCACGAGATTTATGGTCCCGTGGACTTCAATTCCAACAGGTGGGCAGCCAGCCCTTGGGAACTCCTGTGTTGCGGAGACCTTGGTAGGGGGTGCCGAAAGCCAGGAAACTCTTTTGTTTGAGGTGTAAGTCACCAAAAGCAGCAGAGCTTTGGAGATATAGCTCTCTACTGAAAATCTTTTCCTCAAGGAGTGTGTCCCTGCAGGTCTTGTGCATGTGGGGCCCAAGGTTTGCTTTTAAAAATCACTTTGTTAGAGTCTCTCTCTGCTGCTGTGGGTCTGTTTTCATGCCGTTCCTCATTCTAAGTTACTTCTTTGGGTTGTTCTCCCCTTCTCCCCACCCCCTTTTTTTTTCTTTCCTAGAAAAGCTTTAAATGGTTCTATATTTAGAACAGGCTGCGTGCTGCCTGAAGACTTTCTGACAGCAAATGATGATCTTAATAGGGCCCCCTGATACATACCAGGATTCTTCGATTTCTCGTGCTCTGCAGTTTGAAGCTTGAAAAAGATTTGTTGTTTGTGTTTTCTTTTTTTTTTTCTTTCTTTCTTCGCTCAAGTGATGATCACCTCTTGGTGCAGGGTAATCGAATTTGAGTCAGACAGGACATTCCTGAAGATAGGCTTGCTGCAAAAATATAGGTGCCACTGAAAGCAGTGCAGCAATGGGGGAGTTTTAACTCTTTGTTCTCCCCAAGTCTTTATGAGGCAGAAACCATGTTATTTCTCAGTGGCGGAGATGGCTCGTTGCCATGAGCACGAGCACTGCTCAGATTGCTGACTTGGCTGAGATGGAAAGCTGGTATTTTGTGACGTGTTATGGAAGAACAGATTTCCTCCTCATGGGATGAAGCTCCTCTCCTTAACCAGCAGCCCGTGAGGCCATGCATCCTGGAGCTGTGGGCTGCTGGCCCTTGGAGCTTGCTCTATGTGAGGGATAGGATCTTGGAGGGCAGAGCAGTGGTCCTGTGCCTGAGAGCCTGCAGCCCCACAGCACAGTGTTGAAAGGGCTCTTCCTTCTTTAGTTTCTCTTCTGCTGCCCCACGGAGTTCAGAGGAACAGCTGAAGGGCCACTTCTGGCTGATTCCTATTGTATATCAAATGTGAGGGTTGGCCCTTGGTGCTCTGGGCTGACCGTTTTTCTTTGCAGACGCTGTCAGGGATGAGGGCTGCTGCCACAAATGGCTGTCTTGGTGTCCTCTGTGAGCAGTCGCGGGAGCCCAGGGGGGTCTGGTCTCCCAGGACGTGCAAAATGTGATTATGGTCCTGTGTCTGTTCTGCTCGGTCTATGTGGAAAGCCGTCTCCTTCCCCGGTTTTGACCTGCAGCCACAGCCAGTGGAAGCTGAGCCAATGGTTTCTGGTTCTTAACAGCTCCCAAACGACCTGGTTCTTCACTGAAACTTCTCCTGTGGCAATGCAACTACTTTTTTTCCTGTCTTTTGCGGTCAGAACACCATGGCCAGACAGTTGCCAGTGCTCTTTGAGGACAGCTGGCTTGACGTATCATGCCAGCTCCTTATTTCCAGGGAAACCATACAGCTTCGTTTAAGCTGTGGAGAGTCACAAGCTGAATCTACTAAGAGCTCTTTTCAGTGGCCTATTAGCTGTTCATTCTGCAAAGCATTGACTTAAATAGTTGTTGTTAGGCTGACAGCAGGCACTTGCAAATGAAGGGAAGACAAAACTGATGCTTTAAAGAAATGTTGTACTTGAGAAGGTTTCCTGTGCTGTACTGTTTATCTGCTTGAGCGCATTATTACAGCTGTTGTTGCTTTTTCAGCACTTGCGGAAGGTTGCAAAATATATCTATTCTCTGTTGTATGCTTTACTTTGCATCTGGAATAGGGAGATGCCATGGTGGGTAGAATTAACAGCATCAGTTATTGAATATTGCATTTTTAACATTGCACAGATCATTGCCTGTAAGTAGGTAGGATAAATATTAATTAAAATACTTAGTCTGATAGACTTGTAGAAGGACTGGAAAATCAATTCCATTGCTCTAAGGAGCTTTCTTGTTGAGAGTTTTTTTTCTTAATTCTTTCTAAACTTTGGTGTCTTGCTGTGCTTACTGAACTTATTTCTTCTGTGCTGCTGTATCTCAAAGCAATTGCTCCATAAAACACTACGGTGGTGAGGATAGAGAGCAGTGAATTTCAGTGGGAAACTTGAACATGCATTACATATCAAATGAAATAGTGAGGTTTTAAGATGCCTCGATGGAGAAATGAATATGCAGCCAAAAACCATCCTGGGGGGAGGCAAAGGTGCTGACACACGGATGAATTTGACTTACTGTATAAAGACTGTAATAAAAGAACTCCCCTTGTCCTTGTGTCCTTTCTGCATTAATGGCAAAAGCATCAGAGTAACTGTGTATTTACTTGTCAGGATCCAAGAAGCCATGATGCTTTTGATAAACTGCAAGGCTTAGCAGTCTGTAAGGATTGTATTCTCAGGACAAGCAGGGTAACAGGGACAGTAATTCAGGTTTCATTCTCTTTGCTGTCTTTTTGATAAGATCTCCACACGAAGCTGCTGCTGCCTCTGAACTGCTGTTCTTCTCTGTCTTGGGGAACTGCCACCACCATGGATGGAGCTGAGTGTCTGTGCGCAGGAACTGTAAGAGTTGTGCAGTGAATGGAGAGCCCGCCAGCTCCCCAACAAAATGCTGAGGAGGCGTGTGTGCCTGGGAAGGCTCCCTCTTGCATCCTTTTCTCTGTGTTGCAGCACCCACTGGGCTTGGCCAAGGCTCTACCCTTCCCAGGGACCTTTCCAACCTCTGCCCATTCCCCAAGGACCTGCCTCGCCACCCCCTGGCTGGTCAAAGATGGGTGGGCTTGTACTGCCTGAGGGTCTTTAATGGAAACACTCTCTCTGACGTGGCTTCCATGTTGTTACTGAGTCATTTGGGATATTTTACAATTAGCTAGAAGCCGATTGCATCACATGGTGAATGTCATTATGATGAGATAATTAGACCAAGTATCTCAAACTCATCAACAGAATCCTTCCTGACAGGTGCCTCATCCGAGGTGTGTCGGATGTGCCCCTCGGTTTCAGGACATCTGTAACCTGCCTCCAGGTATGAGATGAGACTGCTGGCTCTGCATAATGGTCAAAGAAAAGCCTGTTCTCTGCTTTTATTTTTGCATCTGAACTCACAGGTCCAAAATAAAAATTGAGCTTGAGAGCACATGTTTATGTTCCTCCTGTTCCAGGTGCTTGCTTCTTCCCTGACTTTTTTCTTTGCAAAATGCTATTGAAAATATTTTTTTTAGGGAAGGCGACAGGCCTTTCTATGGAGGGAACGGAAGTGGGTACAGCTGTGCACTTCCATGGTCTTCATTTTGCGTCTGGCAGACTGGCAATACTCAGTTTCCTTAACAGCCAGCCTGGCAGAGCAGCACCCAGGTAGGGTTAGCTCTCTGTCATCTACCTGAAGCCACCCTGTGTCTTGCGTATTTCTGGTTTTCCTATTCCTTTCCACCCTTTTCCTGGCCTGCCTTTTTTTTTTTTTTTTTCTTTAAAAGCAAACAAAAAAAAAATCTGCATGCATACTTGTTAGTAAGCAGATATCCTGAATTTAGAGATCATGACAAGTACATGTTTATCTTTTGCTCCTGGCTGCCCTGCTGTTTGTGCTTATGATACAGTGCTTAGTGTTGCATTGCTGACATCTTTAATTATAGTTATTATGTACTTGAAAAGCTCTGTGCACCAAATAAGCTGCCTTGGGCTTTTGGGTTTGTATGCCACAAGTCAGCTACTAGTGACTGTGTTTCCACTTGAAATAGCATGTTGTCATCTCACTGTCCTGCAGCCTTCTGCCCAGGGATGATGGGTACTGTGTTGCTGAAAGGATGCACAACACGTGGCTCTGCTGTTTAATTCTTCTAGCACAGTCTCTAGCCTCAGTGCGATGCAAGGCTGCCTTTCGCATCTGGGAGAAGTCCAGCCTGCAAGGAAAGACATTTTTGCAGTAGCAGAGGGTGTGAGTGCAGTCTGAGAGTAACAGGTGATGGCAAGTGAGTCTCCTGAAGCCAAAAGAGAAGTTACTCCCCTCACCCCGGAGTCAGTGCTCCTCTCTGACAGGCAGTGTCCAAAGTGTGACTGTCCTTGTTTGCATGCAAAGAAAAAGCTGCATTTTGCTGAGGTGTTTAAGTGAATTCCATTTCTTTTGCTTTGTAACAAATTTATGGTAATCAGACATATAATTACTTGGGACAAATATTTTAAGATGTGCTGTCCTCTGTTAATAGAGAAGCTCTGTCTTTGTACGTAACAAGATTACAGATAATGTCCAGGAGTAACCACATCCCTGTTTCTTCTTCAAATGAATGAACATAATTAAGAGGCTGAAGACTCTGTGGCTTTGTAGAAATAACACTTGCTAAGCTTTCTATGGGTAGACGTCTTTGGCAATGATACCGAAATAGAATTTAACAAAAAACCCAAAAAGACAAAAGCTTGAGTGGAAGAGATAAGAACATTTTGAACAAACTTATAGATGAAAGAAATGATCAAGCTCATGGACAGCTTGCATAACACAAATTGGGTAGTCAAGGGCATGTGCAGTAACCTTTTTCTGCGAGTTGTTAAAGTAATAGACCTCCTTCATTTTGTCGGCTCTTTATGTGAAGAGACACTAGGTAGTCTTTCTGGAGATGAACGATGAAGCACCAAACATATAGCCACCTTAACAGGGTAATGAGAAAAAACTGGAATAAAAAGTGTATTTGCCGCATTCTCTTCACTCTCTTTCTTGACTCTACAGTGAAGATTTTCAGGCCAGGAGGATGTTTAAGTTGCAGTTCTGAAGGTCTTAAGGAATCTATGTGGACATATAAGGTGCAGAGCTCCTTTCACCAAATAACTTTTTCAGCAAGACAGGGCATGATTGAAGCGAGGGTTTCTCATGAGTACAGAGGCTGTGAGTGATTTAAAGTAGGCTCTAGCATCTGCTCTTCTTGGGAGCTGGGCAAATTAATTTTCTTCTGCTTGTGACAAGCTCTGTCGTAGGATGATGTGGACAATATGGTCATGCCTGCTGGAAATGCTTAAATGTGAGACAGGATATTTTGGGATGAATGTTTAATGTCACCGTCTGATATGTGGAAGGCTTTGAGTTCGTGTTTTTGCAATAAGCCTATGACTGGGCAGCATTTCAGTTCTCTTCCAAAATAAAGAGACCGGAGTGACCAGCTCAGTGCGTCCCTAAAATTCAGGTAGGTTTAAGGTATGCTCTCCGTGAACATGCTGCATAGCTCACAAGTATGTGGGCAAGCTTTGGAAACCAATGCCTTCCAGAGACACAGTAGATATGCCTAAATTACTTGCAGATGTTACCCTGGTTATCAGTTGGACATTTCATTCTAGTTGCTGCGTGCGTCATGTCAGTTGTGCTAAGTCCAGCATGTGGGGCTGAATATGTTTTCAAGTGTTCCCTTGTCATCCCTGGCGCTTCTCCAGAGCATGTTTTCAATTACTCCTTTACAGCTGGAGGACCCTGGTGGTCCAGCTACCAAGACCTGGGCTCAGTTTTCATGGGGATGCTCTTTTACAGCTGATTTTTTTGAGAACCTGTGGCAACTTGGTCTTCAAAAGTGATCTGCAAGACAGGAACTATGCATCCTGGAAGATCCAGACTTGGACACCACTCTAAAACCTTAACCCACACGTCTCTGATGCAGTATGTGAGCTTGATTCATTTATGGCGCTTAGATAATTTTTTTTTTCTCTGACATCCAGGGCTTTTGCTTTCTTCTTAAAATGTTGGTGCTTTGAGCTGATGTAGTAGTCTTTCATTCCTGCAGCTATTTCTGCTTGTGTTCTCTTCTATATCTTTAAATCAACTGGTGAGAGTCTTTTTATAAAGTTGTAGTCTCTCTTCAGATCAGCGTTATTTAGAGATAAGATCTATCCGTTGACTATGAGTATATCGTGTGGGCTCTTTTTTTAGCTAAAGCCAGCATTTTTCTGAGAATATTCTTGGTTTAATGTAAGCATCAAAGGATTTCTGATCGCTGTGGGATTATTTGACTACAACACAGTGTTATCTTGCTTGGCTTGGTCTTAAACTTCAGAGGAAGCAAACCAGAGTCACAGTGAGATCGGTTTGATAGTTAAGAAGATGTTATTGCACATGACTTCAGCTCACAAGCTGAAGTCTCATGAACGTGATGGGTTTCCCTGGTCTGTCACCCTGGCTCTGAATGAAAGGCTGGAAAGCAGGAGAGGAGGCAGGTGCAGCCACCTGAGTGCAGCTTATTTGGGCTTTGTAGGAAGTGCTTTACTGTGCAGAGCTTGTCCCTGTGTAGACACATTTTAAGCCAGATAGATTACACTCCGGGTAGTTTGTGATCAATATACAAGTCCTTTCTTCAATGAATTGTTTTTCTTGGTGGCTTTTTTCCTCCCTAAAGGGTAGCTGAAATGTAAAATTGTTTTCGCTCTGGCGAAGGCTAGCTGCACACAGCAGGGAATCAGCTGTTGGAGCATGGAGTCTAGCTCAGGGTTTCTGTCCAAGTTCTTTTTTATAATTCACACCCTGTATTCTGGGAGTATCTGTAATTACCATTTTCCAGCACAGGTGCCTCTTTTACGTAGCCTGGACAGCTCAGCCTGACTGGCTGTTGTCAAACTTGTGTCTTGAAGTTATGCTAAGAGTATATTGTAGACACCAAGCAATAGAAAATTAAGCATCGCTTTGAGATTACTTGCTCTGATTTGGATTTTCTTATCTCTATTGAGATGTCATCAATACATATTTTTCCTAGTTTTGCATTTTCCTCTGTCAGGCTTCCCCCTGATGGCTTTTGCTTCTGCTTTGTAATGAAAGAATCCTTTGTCTACTCTTCTTGTCTGCCCAGCAATGCATGCTCTGATTGCCAATGATGCACTTCAACATCGTTACTCTCCAGCCCATTTTCCAGGTATCTCAATAACTTGTAGAGTTCTTCAAATCTCACTGGTCTTATGCATGGCTTCTTTGGAACAGTTATGCCTGAGCAATAAAAAAAAAGAAGACTGTCTCTTCATTGTCCTGAGGTTATGCGTGAAATGACTGAAGACTTTTTAAGCTAGGGAGTTTCATGCAGGACTTGATTTTGGCTGGCAATTTTACACCTACTTGTTCTTTTGTTATGGTGGCTCAGACAGTCTCATTTTGTGAGAAAGGTCTGCTTTTCTAGTCCCTAGATATGACCTTGTTTGGCTTTATTTGAACATGCCTCTGTCTAGCAGTCTGATCTCTTTGAAACTCTTTTCACTATTTAGCCTTCTCCAATGGTTGCCGTTATCTGCAGACTTAATCATAACTTGGCTTCAGTTATAACACAGGTTGATCATGTGAGATTCCTGGACATATCACCTCCAAATAATGATTCCCTATTGATAATTAAACTTTGAGACCTGTTGATTAACCAATTTAAGTTTGTTCTATGGCTTGCGTTAGCATTAGTATTGTCACATCATAGTAACCAAAATGGTGATGCATGATTCTGTGTTATGCTTCCCAGACCTTTGGTGCTCAGAACATGACATCTCTCAATCAAATTTATTAATGAACTTATAAAAATCCTGTTATTCTAATAAAACCAACTTAATTAATGTCAATAAAAATTACAATACTTTAAATATTTTTACTTGGTTTCATCCTGACTACCGCAGTGTGTCCAGGATTGATTTGGAGCATCTATAAAACATTGAACTGAAGGCTGGATGAAAAGTGTAAAGTGTCTCTCAGTTATCTTGGGACTACCTTTGTTCAAAGGCTTTTCATGATCTAATTTGAACAGTCCAGAGGATTCTTTTTGAAAATATTCTGAAGTTATCTGATATTAGTAGTCTCTATTCAGCATTACTGCTTGGTATAGAAAGGTTTTCAACGTGACCTGAATGCTTTCTTTAGCTTGTTTTTCTAAGGAAATCAGATATATGGTTAAGCTGACTCTTTTCCTATACGCCAATAGCTTTCAAAACCATTATCAAGTAGAGTAAAAATGAGCTAGAAATCTCTTTTTCTCTAAGACATGAATGGCCTTCCAGTCTTGTGAATATAGGCTTCTGTGTTAGGAGAAAAACCTTATCAAATAATCCACAGAGGGAACTGTGGTGTGGGGCTCACCATTGACGTGCACTTCCCTGTGCAGAAAGGAGCTGGCTTTGGGTATGTTCCAAGCATGAGAGACATTAGGCAGAGACCTTCTTTAATCCTCTGGAGAGTTCAACCATGAGGATGAAATCCATCACTACTAGTTTCTTAATAAGCCAAGGAGAGAGAGCAGAAGGAGATTTCTATCAGCAGATAAGAGATCACCAAAGAGCTGCAAGAGTTCCAGGGGAACGTGGAGCTGGAGCAGATTTGCCTGTTGACCTGAGACAGTGCAGGGGAAGAAGAGATGGCTTGCCGATTAGTAAGACACAACGAAGGCTAAGGTAGGAGATTGGGAGAAGCTACCAGCTTTTTTTTTTCACCATGAAATAGACTAAAGAAATCCAAAGAAATTCAGAGGTTCTTAACTGGGAGCTGCTGTGGCCAGAGAAGACACCTTTGTGGATAAGACCTTTAGGAGTTTCTGATGGAGATAGCAGGGAACTGCTGGGAGATGTGGTTCGGACGCAAAGGATTAGTGAAGGCTTGAGACATGCCCCAGACCTGCCAGTGTTGGGAGGAGGAGGAAAAGTGGAAAACCCGTGGCTGTTCTTTGGAGGGAGCAAAAGAAATAGAGCACAGTGGCTGTTCCCAGGGATGTCAGTCACGAGAGGATAAGGTAGAAGGCAATGCCTGTGCCTGTTCCCAAATGCAGAACGAATAATTAATCTCTGCATTATTCTTGGCATACCAGAAATAGTGTTGCTATTGCCAGGATTCTTTAAGTTCTTGTGAAGTTGTCTGGACGTTGAATTATTTGACTGCCCCTCCTTTCCCAATGAATATAAACTAGGAATTAAATAACTGATTTGCATCAAATCCCTCCTTAGTCTTCCTTCCCTTCATGAAGATTACATGTCTCACATCACTTATACTGGTCTTCCATCCTCAGGCTTTTTAAAACAGCAGTTTCCCTTGAATCATGATATTTGTGGCTGTCTAGCACTTTTTTTTTTTGAGGAAAAATATCCTCACTCTGACTTTTGTTAACTTCTCGCAACTATGTTCCCTTAACAACTATGTTCGGTCTGAAATTTTCTCCTTTGAACACATAAGCCGGTATTTCATTAGTTTGGCATTTGCTTTGTCTGTGCATTAAGAGATTAGTGTGATTGCTTGCGCCGAAGCAAAGGCTGACTTTCAGTTCAGCTGTCTTTCCGCATTTCTCTGCCCAGACAAAGGTCCGTGTCGGCACGGCTCTGCAGGGGGGCCAGCTTCAGAGGCACTTTTAGTAAATTCTGAAAAAATTTTAGATAAGTCCTGGGGAGGCTTTGGAAATGTCAGGATGAATCACTCCGACTGCTGTCCTTGTAAGAGTTTACTTTGCGATTTGCAGAGAAGGAGCTTAATGATCCTTCCATCAGTGCAGGAGCAGCCAGTGCTCCGTGTGTGCTGGTGGAGAATGGGCTGGAGATAACGTCCCTCCAACCACCCGAGACTTGCACAGATAATGCCATCACACAGCACTCCTCCTCTTCCCAAACAGGTTATGAGTAGTGGCTTCTTCTATATATTCCAATCATGCAAATGCCTCCCAGAAGGTTTCAGTGATACCAACTAGGTAAAATTTATGCTCTGTAAATGAGCAATTCCCATTTCTCTTGTTTATTACCCAGGCTTCTTGCATTGGTGTAGAGGCAATTACAGAATTTTGTCTCATCCTTTGGTGATTTGATTAATGTTGTTCTTGACATCTTAGTTTCTTTGTGCTAAATGGTCATTTGTTGTCTCTTCTTTCTTACCCTCCCCATTTTTTCCTTTTATTTCTTGCTTCTTGCTATTTAAAAATCTTCCTTCCTCACGCAGCTTGACAGTCTCCTAGAGGAGCCCATATCCTCCACAACCCCACACCCTCATGCCTTTGTGCAGAAGCTACCAGCAGATTGCCTTGAACCTTCCTTCTTTTTTCTCCTGTTAAAATTATTTTGCAGGGTGCTGTCACATGGGACGCAGTACCCCATGCCGATTTTGGCATTTTAAGCTGTTTTGAGAATTCCAACTAGGTTTTGGTATGCACTTATCAGAGAATTGTAGGATGGCTTGTGTTGGAAGAGACCTTTAAAGGTCGTTTAGTCCAACCCCCTGCAATGAACAGGGACATCTTCAACTAGGTTCTGGGACAACTTCAACTTGGCCAATACTAGAAGTGTTTCTGTCACTCTTCACAACTTTCTCCTTTTTTAATTTTGCTGTTTGTAACTTAGTGGTTGAGATTTTTTTTTTTTTTTTTTTTTTTTTTTTTTTTGGTCTTTTTAATACCTGGGCTGTTTTCTAACCCAAGTGAACTGCTGCTTTTAAAAGCTTCCTCTGGAGAAATCCTCTCTTTCTAAATTCATACAGGTAGTCAGAGCAGCCTTGATCTTAATGCACCACTGAATTATGACCAGAAACTAGGGCAAGCATAGAAATAGGAGCTCTTGCTTCAGCCAGGGGATGCAGAACCCAGGCGGAGGCTGCCTTGCTTTGAATGCTGGGCAGGTCTGAGCGCAGGGATGAGTAACCCGCTGACTGATACTTGAAGGACGTCTTCAGCCTCCCGCTGTGGTTACAGCTCAGTGATGGGCAGGGAGATGCAGATAGCTGGTTTCCATTTCGGGATGACATCCTGAAGCACGGACAGAGCAGTTCAGGGAAGGACAGACTTGTGAGAGAAGGAGGTGGAAGCATTTGTGAATCCAAGGTGAAAGAGCCCAAAAATAGCTGTTTTTAATGAGTAGATTTGTCTGAACACTGCCTGGGAAAGAAGGGAAACACTGACAGCAACACCTCATTATGGAGGTCATGGATCCAGAGCCCTCAGAAGTGGGAGAAATATCTCAAAATCCATATGGGACAGCTCGGTTTTGCTGTTTTTCTTGTGGTGGTAATGTTTGCCAGGAGAGAAAGACCATTTTTGCTGCTACCTGACCTTTTCTTCCACTTGCTTTTCTCTCTGGGCCCACGTTGCCTAGAGCTATCTGTGCTGGAAGATGTCTAGGATTTAGTTATCTCTGGTAGAAAACTGATTGGGGAGGGACATGGGGCTGGTTATGTATGTCCTATGGTCTGAAAGCCTTCCAGACATCCCTCTTTCTCCCTAAGGATGCAAGGTCTCTTAGACTGTGTCTTGAGTTCAGTCCTGTGTCTAATTTCAGTCCTTCACTTCACTAGAGAGAGGGCTGTTCATCTACACCATGGAAAAGCCTGGTACATCTGCTCCTGTTCCTTCCAAGAACTTGAAGTCAGGTGTCTGTAAGCGCTGCTCTGTGTCTGGGTGTCTGCTCAGCCAAATCACTCATCTGTTCCTTCCTTTCAAAGCAGCCGTATGTAAGAGATATGAGGCCTTTGAAGACCTCTCAAAGAATGGATTGGCTTTTTCATTGTGGGTGTCAAAAGTACTTATTGATTCAAGACCATGGCTTTCCTCAAGAAAGCATAATTTTTACTTCTGCAAACCAATTCAGCCAGACCAGTGGCGAGGCAATCCAACCCCAAAGCAGAAAATTTGCTCTTTTCCTCTCTGACTTTGACAGATGGTGCATATTAGTCCTGAGCTAATACAAGGCTTGTCAGCTGCCCTGGGATCTCAACATCTGGGTGTAAATTTCAGACACATATTTCCAGTGAATAAATATAGATACCTCCTGAACTGATTTCTTTTGAACCAGAACCACAAATTTTAAGACTTCCTTCTCCAAATGTTCCACAATCACCTGTCTCACCAGTGGGAAAGAGTAAAAGTCTGCAGTTCCCATCCCAGAGCCCTTCTTTTATGGTTCAATGTCCATCGCATGGCTGGAGTCAACATCCTGCTGCATTGCTGCTTCCATAGAGATCTCCCTGATCCTTTCCAAATCTTAGTGCCAGTGCTGTCACAGCCTGAACAGGATGGAATTGGAGAAGAAGCAACCAGTCAAGTGCAACCCCTTCTGTATCCTTAAAAACTATTTTTCCCAGCTTGCGCTCTGGCAATCGCTCAGATCCTTTCTGGTGCAGAGATCTGGGGACGTAAATTCCAAGCGGGTGCAATTACTTCCCTCAGACCATGATAATAGAGAAATGATTCACATTTATAGCTTTGGGAAGAGACGTGCTCAGCATTGATTCTACAGCACTCCTGCCTTTCTCCCGTGCAGTCCCTGGGAAAACAAGGCTCCTTCCCTGTGATGACAGCAGCAGCTTGTGCTGTTTGGAAGTCCTGGGAGAATGATCAGCCTGCAGAGGCTAACAAAATCAACTGCAGTACCTCTCTTCTCCCTGCTTTAATTCTGGTTCGCTGCTTGGAGAAAGTCACCTTTTTTCAAGCCTGGCAAATATTTGCCGAGCTGTGTTTTAGATTTGCGGTAGCTACTTTTGCTCGTTCTACTCTCATTATCGCTGTTGTGCGTTTGTGTTTGGTGTATGAGCAGTCCCTTGTGCAGTGCGGGGAGCAGAGCAGGTCATCTCCAGCTGGCTCCAGATCTGTTCCAGGAGTGTGGGGAGATGGGAAGAGCAGCATCCCTCTGGGCCAGGTAGCTGTTGAATACCACCTTGTTCGTGCCCACCCTGGTGCTTGGCTACAGGGGAGGATGGAGAAGATCCTATCCAGGAACAGCACCAGGCTGCAGGACTGACAAGGCTGTGGGTCTCATCCCACCTGTGTCTATCCTGACCGCCGAAAACCAGTACCATCCACAGAGCGCTTCATAGCTAAAGGAGTCTGAATGAACATGCGCAGCATAAACATGCTGCTTGTCTTAGCCATGCTTGAAAAAAATCCTTCCCTGACTTCCTACTGACTTCACACCTTTTCCACGCCTGAAAATCCATACAGGGAAGAGACCAGAAGCACCCCATCCACAAGAAGCTGTCAGCTGTAAGCAGCCATGAAAAACCATCTACCAGAGCCCAAGTTTCATTAGGTCTTAGCTCACAAAACTTTTACATGCCCCTACCTTGCCTGTGGTGCAGGTCTGTTCCCAACAGAGACAGAGAACTCAGGGCACTGAAAATGGCTGTTGTGACACCATCCTGAAGGAGAGACTAAAAATAACTCCGTGGATTTGCAGAAAGTCATGTGTTGTTCAAGCATCCTTTTGGGTTTTTTTTTTCCTCTTTTTCTCTTGTTTAGAATTTTTTTCTGTGGCGACGTTTAGAGGTATTATAGCAGTAACCCTCAGGGGCAGGAATTAAGCAGGAACAGCCATTTCCAGGGCTGGTGCTTCAGTGTGTGTAGGTCATACATCCCTCCTAGGTAGGGGGAGGCGTGGGAGGTGGGATACCCCCCATGTCTTGGACTCCGGCTTGGCATGGCTGTGGAACCTGGACCTTGGATCTGAACTCTCCAGCCCTTTTCCCACATTACATGGATATTGTACAGTGTTTTGACAGCATGAAGCAACGCTCTCTCTTGTGTCCTCTTTCCATTTGGTGAACAAGATGTATCATTTAGCAACTGAGGTCAGGTCTGTTTGCTCAGGGCTGCTGTTCAATGGGAGAGGTGTGAGTGGAGCTCTTCTCATGGGGTCTCTTCCCTAGTTCTTCATATTGGTGACAGCTGAATATTATTTTCCCGTATGGCTTCAGATCAGCAGAGAGGACAAACACCCAGAAAATGTGACTCAGATTTGACTGGTGTAATTGTTTGGATTGTGATACTTTTTTTTTTGGTTTTTTTTTTAAACGTTTCCAGAGTTATTTTTGATGTTTCTAGAGCTTTCTGGAAGGTGATAAAATGTGCACGTTTTCCTGCTCCACAATTGCGATTCTGCCATCTTTATTTGTATTGTATCTAGTAGTTGTTCAGCAGTATTTTCCATTTGAATGGCCGCAATTTTAAACACATTCTCTTCTGTGATTTCCTAGGTATCTTGTGGAAATCACTGCAAGAGAGAGCAGTGAGTTTCAGTTGCTCAGATTATATTCATTCACACGGGGGTTTGCCTCAAGTCAATAACAAGAGTTGACAAGAACTGGAATACAAAACTTTGTTGGCCGTGCATGTATAGTAAACGCCTGGGACATAAGAATAATAGTAGGGAAAAATACAGGAAGAAAGTGGCAATGCTTATGGCTGGGGAAGTCAAAGCTGCATTAAGCTGCCTTGGTCTTAGCCATGTTTGGCACTATGTGCAGACCACAAGGGAACAGGTACAGCAGACAGTACCCCGTAAAGGTGTATTTCCAGAAAAAAGTGCACGAAGACAGATGTGAGGACATGTGAGGCAGACACAGAATGGAAAGGCGGAGAGAAGCACCTGATGTGTAACCTCACGGTACAAGGACCACACTGCTCGGAAGGCAAGGACAATCCTTATCAATGATCTCTCAGGTATTTGTGTCCTCATATTGCTCTTCTTGGGTGAACAGTCCTCGGGAAAAACAGTGATGCTTAGCTTGTTCATAAGCGGTCCCCTAGGGATACACCTTACCTGGCTGTATAAAAGGCAGAGGTTGGAGTTAAGTGCAGTGAGTGTGGGGAATGCCGGACACAAAGGGCAGCAATCAACCAGGCACATTCAGAAAGTCATTTGTCAAAAGAAAAAAAAGTGCAAATTGCAGTCCTGAAATATCCTAATTAGGAGTTCTGAATTATCTCAGTAGGATCATAATTAAAATATTCAAGATAACCAGGAAAGGAAGCGTATCTCCCCTTCCTCCTTCAGCATGTCTGACTCTCTTTCTTTCACTGTAACATTTCAAAGATGTTTTGTTCCTGAAACACAGGGTACTTGTTCTCAAAGGGAATATGCTTGTATTTTGGTGTTCTCCCTGGTTGTTTGGGCTAATTACAGAGAAGAGATTCCCCGGCATTTCTGTGTGGTTCAGAGGCCCATATGTAATCACGCGGAGGGCTCTTCATCTGCACTGTGCGCTTAATTCTGAGTGTCGCTCTCAAAGAAAATAAAAATAAATGCAGCTATATTTGGTGGCAAGCAGCAGTCGCTTTGGCTGTAACAGCGAAGTGCCAGGTTGTGGTTTAACTCTGGGTGTTGTACATATCAACGTGTGTATCAATGACAATTCTGCTCTGCTGCCAGGCTGCGCACAGGTTTTTTGCATCCCAGGGATCTCCTTTGCTCCTGCAGCCACCCAGCAGGCAAGGCAGGGAGCAGAGCTTCCATGCAGGAGCTCGATAAGAGCCTGTCCCAGAGGAGCTCCAGGGAGCACGGAGGGAATGGACTCACGCCTTCCAAAGCAGCAGCTATATCCTGCTACTCTTCCTTTTTCAAATGAATGATGGGCTGATTTTTCAAATTAATGAAACCAGTGTCGTACAGAGCCTGGGGAACAAGTTGAGCCAAAGTCACAGAGAGTTGAGATGTCTACATGGGAATTTTTTTTTTTTTTTTAATCTGTTAGGGTTCCCTTGTGGCTCTGCTCCCATCTGCTTTTGTCACCGCTGTTGGATGCTCTGCACCCTGAGGCTGTCCCAACCCATGGGCTTCTGCAGAGACCTTAGCCTGGGGCTCTGGGACTGTTATGTCTGGATGTCTGGGCTGGTTCTGTATGGATCCGCGGTGCGTTAGCCTCAGCTCTGCTGGAAAGCAGATTGGCTGCGTTTGGAGTAGGACTTGCCTGTGAAATCCTGGCGCTGTGCTTGTGCTGTGCCAGGGTTACTGCTCATGGCACGAGTTGTCCGCAGCCCAAATCTCCTGACCCTTGGTGACGGCCACTTGGCCCTGTGAAAAGCCAGCGCATGGAGAAGATGCCAGCAGATGGTGCTCAAGAACATGTGCTAGCCAGGAGGTGGAGGCTGTGGAGAAGCAGAAAAACGGCTTGTCCTGTCCCTCCTGCAGCGCCTGTTTTCCTGGAAATCTTTCCCTTCCCATGACTGTGTTTCCAGGGGATGGTGCAGAGAGCGGTAGACTCTGTTGCAATTCTGTCCTTGCTAAACTGCCTGCAGGCCAGACCATGCTGGCCTTGAATGATGGGATTGGAGTTGTGCTCAGTCTTTGGGGGCTGGTCCTCTGCACATCCTTCCTGTTACAGGAGCTCTCTTGCAAAGCCACATGCATCATGCTGCCCAGCTCCTGGCAACTCCTTCTGTGTCTAAGAACTCTTGCCTGGTGTGAAAATCACCTGGAACTTGTTTGTTTGGGGTTGCTTTGGTTTTATTTTTTTTTTTCTTTGTGGTATGTTTGGTTGTTGTTTTGGGTTTTTTTGGTTGGTTTTAGAGGAGTGAAAAATAAGCTGTGCTTACAGAAGTGTGAGTCAGCCTGGCATTGTGAACAAAACAGAGTTTGCAGGATTGCTTGCCTATCAGCAGCTAGGATCTGCCCCAGTGCTGGGCTGTTTCCTGTTCTGACAAGTCTTTGAAGTCAGATCTTCGTCTTTGTCCTGCTGCAGACTTGTGCTCCCATAGTCACACAAAAGATCGAAACTTTCAAGAAGAGAAGCAACTATGAAAACAGCAGAGCTGTTCTTCAAAAAGAGAAGTATGTAGAATAGCTCTGGTGTAACTGCGTCTATGTATATAGTGCTTGAGAACACCAGGATATTTGGGTAACTGAGAATTTCCATGCAGTGATTTTTTTTTTTTTTTTTTTTTTTTTTTTTTTTTTTTTGGTCTTATGATCAGTTATTTCATAATATCATCCTTGCAGGGAATGATTTCACAGCAGATATTCTTCTGAATTTTCTTGTGGGGAATATTAAGACTTTTTTTTCTCCCCAATGGCTCTTTGCCCATGACAGACACTGAAAGAGTGGGATCTGCTGGTGGGATGCCCTGTACTGAGTCAGGTCCCGATTAGACCTGCCATCACATATTTGCTATTTATCTGGATTTAAGGAAAAGTTACTGAAGTGTTTCGAAATGCTCAGCTTCCTGCAAACAAGCTCTCCATCCCCAAAGTGAGTAGGGGAGACCTTCTACCCTTACACCAAGGCTTTCCTTCTGCCCCGATGGGCAGTGTGATGTTTGTCTAAGGGTGTGCAGCACCCCTTCTCTGCAGCCTTGCCCCTCGTCTGGTGGGACAACTTTTCCAGCTGCACAAATTATAAGTTGTGTCTCTTTCCAAAGTGATCCACAGCCTTTGGAGGGACTGGAAAGTTGTCATTAGGGAAGTTATTGTACTTTCCCCCTTTTGGGGTGCTGCGGTTGTCTGTGGGGCAGGAAGAGATGTGTAAATAGAGGGGGCACAGCCTGTGCATCACCGATTTTTTTGAAAGGTGAAAATGCAATTAATCCTTTGGAGGACACTGCTGGATGGTAGCTTAGTTTGCATTAACTGCCTACAGCTGAGGGAACTTGTATTACACTGTGTTCTCCTTTATCAGTGCTACTTGACAGCTTTTGTTGTGCCAGCTATATTGTCTGCATTTCACAGCTGGCTTTGCAGGGTCAGGATAATGCCTTAGCTCAGATCTCCTTTCCTATCTAGGGTGGATTTCTCCAGGTCATCTTACCTGTCCCAACATAGAGGGCATGGTTAACTTGACCACCATAATGACTGATGGAACATGTCCAGTTCTTCCACCGTCTGGAGTGGATTTGCCTTAGAGAGGGCCCTCTTCATTGGCCATGAAGGGTAATACCAAGCCCTTTGGGAGCCCCTTGAAGAGGGAATTATTCTTTCCTTGGCACCAGTGGGAATGGGAGGGAGCTGCATGACTCACTAGGTGAATTCCAGAGGTTGAAGTTAATTCCTGATGTGAGATTTTCCCTCTTGTTTGGAAACTTGTGGTTGTCATGGAATGTTTTGCTTGCAAAGGGCTGAATGCATCACATCAACTTGAATGTACTTGATTCCACGAATCAGCACCGGTTCAACGAAATCCCAGAATGAGCTTCTACATGTTTTATTTTTGGGTGCAGAATAAGGGAGCTATTCCATTCAAGCTGATTTGCAAGGATAAACCAAAGTGGGAGAATAACACTGACTCAGCTCAGCACTTCTCAGATGAATTTACCACTAACCTCTATTAATGATTTAGCACAAGCATTGAAAACATGGTAAATCAGATGTTGAAGAAAAAAATTCAGATGTCATGGCTGACTTCACCTCCAGGCATGAGGTGTCACTTATGTCACAATTTGTCTTTTTATCAGTGGCAGGATATAATAACTGCAATGGCTGGTGGATTGGCAAGTTAAATGCATGAAGATTGAAGAGCTAGTGCATGTTTTCTCTTCTTAGGAAGAACCTTATTCAAGATACAGCAGATCTGATTCCACTTTTTCAGTCTCAGTGGTATGCCACTGCTGGGAGTTGTGTGCTCACAGAATAGTTGAGACTAGAAAGGAACTTCTGAGGTCGTCTGGTCCAGCCCCCTTGCTCATGCCAGGTCACCTGCAGCCAATTGCCCTGGGGACCATGTCCAAATGGCTTTTAAATATCTCCAAGGAGGGAGACTCCACAACCTCTCCGGGGAACTTCTTCTAGTGCTCAGTCACCCTCACAGTCAAAAAGTGTTTCCCGATATTCAGAGGTAACCTCTTGTGTTTCAGTTTGTACCCATTGTCTTGCTGGCGATGTGTTGTCTAATGCAGCCCAGGATACAGTTAGCCATCTTTGCCACAACGACAGACCTCTGCCTCATGTTCAACTTGATGTCCACCAGGACCCTCAGGTCTTTTTCTGCAAAGCTGCTTTCTGGATGGTCAGGCTGCAGCATGTCTTATGAGAGGCAGCGTCGAAAGTCTTAAGTCCAGGTAGACAATATCCACTGGTCTCCCGTCATCTACCAGGCCAGTCATTTCATCATAGAAGTTTAACATCCTGGTCAAGCATGACTTCCCCTTGGTGAAGCTGTGCTACCTTCATCATTTTCTTGCCCTTATGTACTTGGAAACCAGGATTAGCTGTCCCATCACTTGCCCAGGGATCGAGGTGAGGCTGCCTGGCTTGTGTTTCCCTGGATCTTCCTTCTAGCCCTTCTTTAAGAGAGGAGTGACATCTGCTTTTCTGCAGTTCTCAGGTCTTCTTCCAGTTACTGTGATCAAAGATAATTGGGAACAGCTTTGCGATGACATCTGCCAGCTCCCACAGCACTCATGTGTGCATCCCATTGGGGCCCACGGACAAATGTACGTCTAATTTGCTTAAGTATTCCCTGACCTGGTCCTCCTCCTCCAAGAGTGCATCTTTGCTCCAACCTTTTCTCCTGGTCTCTTGGACCTTATCAGACAAGATGGAAGGACAAATCCTAGTGTGGGTCTGGCATGGCTGTTTTTGTTCCTGGCAGGCATGGATGCCTTCAGAAATCTGGGTACTTGTCTCGCACCACTGGGAACTGGGGGAATTGCCCTATTTTATAGACTGGTTGTGTCCAATTTGCTTCTTCTCAAGTGCATCGTTGAGAAGAGTGTACGTGGCTGTGTGCTGGCCTTGGCCCGGAAAGTGGCACTGATTCCTGCGGAGAGGGGGTAAGAGGGACACTGCTTCTGTCCTGGTGTGAGAGGGAATCCATGGGGCTCTTCAGGAATGTGTGCAGGTGCAGGGACAAGGACAGCTGGCACGGTGGCTGTGCGGTCTAGAGAAGGGCAGGCGGCTTGGATCCATAGCCAAGTCCTCAAGAGCTGGAAGGTTCCTTCCCCAGGAGAAGCTAGTCTGTGTTCCCCATAGGGTAACAGATTTACGTATTTCAGATCTTCAGTGGGTTGCAGCGCTTGGATGGTTGCACCAGTGTGCATTGTGCTGGCCAGTCACGAGCAGGGTGGTGTGTTATTTTCTAAATTTCAAAGGAGGCTTATGCACTTGAGTATTCAATATAAATAGTTTTGACTGCTTTAAAGCAATTATCTTTTTTCAGTGAGCAGTCTTCAAAGAAAATGTTATTGTAGAGACAAGCCATTAGGGAATGAGAGGAAATGCTCTGGGGCTCAGATAGTTATGAAGAGACCAGTCTTTCAATTGCTAATTCTTGCTCCCCTTCTGTGTAGCTCCTTCCACAGGGAAATCCAGCTTTCCTATGAAATTAGCCGTGAGGCGTCAGAAAGTGGTATCTGTGCCTTTCTGAGGTTTCCAAGTTGGCTGGGGTACATCAGAGGCTCTCTTTGGAGCAAGGATCCAAAGCTTGTTGATACAAATGCACCCAGGTACCGTTACCTCTGGGCTGAACTGGGCAATTGGAGCTGCTGAGTAGTTTCCCTCTTACAGATTTCTGATAGTAGCTAATACAAGGAGTGCCCAGCCTGGTCAAAGCAATGGAGGCCCAAAGGCTAATGCCAAGTAGCATTAGTGTTTCTGAAAGCAGCTCTGTGAATTTATATGCCTGCTGTTAGGTGTGAGATGTGCTCTGCAGGCATACGGATACCATATCTGGAATATCTACTCTTTTAGGGAAGCAATGCCGAGTGAAGAGTTGCCTTTCTGTTTTCCATGAGCAGTCATGATGCTCCACTTTCCTGACCCCACCCCAAATTTTGGCCTGACCAAAAACCAAAAAAAAACCCCAAACCTCAAACTTTTTAAAGCTTTGATATGCCTTGTCTATCCCTGCACCAAGCTTCGTACGTATGTTTCACTGTAGGACCCAGATCTGATCCACTGTGGACATTCAGGATTTAGTTTCTTTAGGTGCTGGCTCTAGCTCTGACGAAAAATCTGCCGTACTCGTCTCATCCGGGCTGACACGATCTGTTAGAGTCAGGGTCACGGCTCCTGCGGTGCCTCCAGCCTGTGTGCTGGGGCAGTGGCCGCGGTGCCCGCCCGCTGCTCTGGTGGCTCAGGTGGCAGACACAGCTCTCCAGATACGGGGTCGGAGCCGGGAGCGTTTGACACTGTGTATTAGCATGAATTATTCCATGTGTAAATGTGATTCGTGTGGGCAACGTCTCGTCTGGGCAAAAGGAGTTTGCTTTTGAGACCGTGTGAGACATGTAAAAAAAGCTGGTTGCCCACATCATGCGGAGCAGTGATGCCACTTCTGCCAAAGCAGTGCTCAAGGAGCTGGAAAACCTCAAGATCTCGCTCAGACTTGCAACAGCTGTTGGTGGCACAGGGTATGGTGGATTTGGAGATGGTTCACATGCTGTTAGCAGCCGCAAAGAAGGGCCCTGAGTGACACTGTCTAGTCCTTCTACTCCTGGAGGGAGCTGTCTGCTCTAGCTGGTTTTACAGTCCTCCTCCTGTGGCTATGGCTCCCTGTATGGGCACAGTAGGGATGAAATGACGTGAAGGTCGCCCATCTGGTCTGAGCCGCAGAAAGTTGTTGCCAAGCCTAGGAGCTGAGCTCTGGTCACTGGAGTTTTATTTCAGGGTTCTTAAGCACAAGGCGATTTTCTTTCCCTGAGAAACTCTCAAGTCAGGTCACAAAGCAAGGATAAGCTCTCCAAAATGGACTGGAAAGCAGAAGCCTATTAGATCAATATATCTTCTTTTGCCTTTTTTTTTTTTTTGAATTCTTTTGAATTACTGGCTGGAGTGAAATCTAAGTAGAAAAGGTGACTGGAGAGCCCCATGGGTGTGTTTCCACACATAGAACAGCTTGTTTAGCACTTCCCCAGGTGTTGGGAGAGCCCACAGACTGGTTGCTTTGATGTTTTTGGATGTTAGAGTGACATGTTCCACGAGACCTCATGGTCCTTGCATTGCCTGTTGAAATACAAATTTGTAGCCCTGTTCTGGAGCAGACAGGGGAAATGAGGAGCTGCTGGTCACCCCGGCTCTCCTCTCCTGGGGTGCTGGCGGACTCCTGCTGTTACCTGCTTCTTGGTGGCTTTTTCTACACACCTGCACTTACCTGAAAGGATGCGTGCCAGAACGGTGGCCTTCTATGAACAAGTGCAGCAGAGGTAACACCGGTACACCCTGCAACTGGTCCTAAGCCCACTCTCGTCCTTGCCCAGTGCTTTGCTCAGCAGTGCTGCATGCAAGACTGGAGAGCAAATGTAACATACGCTTCAGCTACTCCAGAGTGGCTTGACTCCAGCAGTGGACCTCTGAGAAGTGTCTTCTCCAGTGACTGTGCCTATTGACTCCCACTCTGATGTCTTGCATGACCAGATGCAGTTTCTGTGCTTTCTGGATATAACCGGTGTCAAAGTAATCCCTTCCCACATTTGTCTGCTCCTGGGAAATGGAGAGACGTGAACATGTTTGCAAAGCCTGGATGTGCCTGTGTGTGCACCTGGGTTGGTGGTACGGGATCTGCAGAGACCTCGTGCTGGCCCAAACGGGGAGAGAGGGATTTACCTGGAGTGAGGATCGTGTCTGTTGTGACTTTGGAAGGACCATGGTAAATATTTCTGTGCTAGTTATCGTTTGCTATGAAAACATAGATTCAAAATAAGTCATGCCTGGTACTAAGAGAAGAAATACAGCTCAAAACTTGTCATTAACTCTCAGCCTGACAGAGGTGAGGTGCTTGGTCATGCAGTAAAACAGAAGATTGGTTGGTAGCAGCGCCTGTACCAGGAGAGAGCAGCAGGGTTGAGATGCTGCACTTGTGGTGGCTTCATGGCAGCTTGTCAGGGTGAGAGAGGATGCTTCAGTTTTGCAGGGTAATGTGCTGTGGAAAGAGGGCATGCGGACATCGAAGCCCTGCCTTTTAAGAGGTGCCGCAGCAGCAGCGTCTGTGTGCTTCAGGCTGTGTTGCGGTTGAGTGAGTTGGAGAGAATTTAACCGTGGCTATATTCACTGCGATGGGTCACTTGGACTTTATGAGACGTGACGGGAATCTGCTCACCATTAGCTGAACATCATGATCTACCAACTCTGAACCGTCTGTCCTTCCCCCAGAAAGCCTCCAAATATGCTGTTTATGTCCCCAGTCTTATACTCTTCAATGGGTTAGGACAGTTTCCTAGATATAATTTTTTCTGTGTGCATGCTGAGATGGGACGGGGTAGAATCTCAGTTGCAGCAGGTGCTTGAAAACATTGCTGCCTGCAGCAGATGATAAAAGCAAAACTAGGCAGAAGGCAGACTGAAGATGAGAGAGATCAGCAGAAAGTAGACCTGTAGCCCTCTTTGGAGATATGTCTACATAACAGGTTTGCATTGGCAATTACGACTCTCAGGATTTTTTAGCTACGTTTCCTGATAACCCTTTCCTTTGGGCTTTGTCAGTATCTCAAACAAGGCTTCAGGGAGCAGAGATTTCCAGCAAAGAGCTGTTTAGCACTCATGCAGCAGTTCTCTTCAAGCGTCCCTGTGCCAGACCCCTCACAAAAAAGGCGATTCCCATGCCAAGGGCAGTGCATCCCTGTGTTCTTGTGTGCTTGCATTTGTTTGAGAGAAAAACACCTCTACTCTGAGAAAATGAGTCTCAGCCTTCTTTGAGCATTTCATCCTCTGTAACAGAAGACGGGCCTTTCTAAGCTCAGCCTGTGTGTTAGCAGCTGGGGTGGGAGGAGCCCAGCTTGTTTCTTTGCAAAACACTTGCTTGTATATGCACAAGCTGAGACCTATCAAGTCTTGATGACTGCTCTCCCCTAATTCTGGATAACAAACTTCTCTCCCTACAACCTCTTTGTGTGTAAGCATAAGCCAGGACTATCTATCTGGAAAAAAAATGCTCTAGGTCACCAGAGCTTCTCTTCTTCACATGAGGACGTATTGTATGCATTATACTTCTGAGGTTATCAGCTGAGGTAGGTGAAAATAGCCTAGCTGAATATGGCCGTAACTACATTTCTGGGGACATCTCAAAAGTGCTCCAGTGCTTCTGACATTCGACCTCTTCTATGCACTCACTCTCTGTCGTGGCAACATGGCACCCAGAAGGTCACATATACGTTGTGTTGTCCTTCATAAAATCTGTTTTCATTTGAAGTCAGAAGCAGAAGAGAGAGTTGAATTTTTTAGGATACAGGCTCTGGGATGCAATAGGTGGCTTTGCCACAGACTCCACATTGACAGACAGAAGGTGCTGAGGCAGTAACCTGCCCATCAGGACCTTCAGGAGGGTAAATCAAGATGCCCTACAGCAGGCATGAAGATGGTTTTGCCAAGGGCCACCCAACTGTGTGCTTCCCTTACCTGGCTCATGAGGTACAACCTGGCTTGCAAAACCCTCCTGACAACAGATAGGAGCATCCATATGTGAGGTTTAACCTCTGTGCACCTCAGATCCTCTCTGGGAGCAGGAGATGTCAGTTATGGTTTGACAACTAATAGCCTAGCTTCGTTAATGTGACACAGCATAGGGGAAACACTGCGTTCAGATGCTGGCTCAAGTGTGTAATGCACATTTGGAAAATGAATTGTGATTTATGATGAAGCCAGTACAACCCAGCGTGACTACACTGTTTGGCTGCCTGTGTACGTACCCACCTCCTAGGGTTTCTTTATAACTTCTCAATGTTTTAGTTCACATCCCACGTTCCCCTGCTGAGCCTGTCAACCTGGAAATTAGACTCTGAGAGTGCTTAGCCAACCAGAGTCAATTGATGCTATTCCCAGCCCATTTCAAACAGTCTGCTGGTCACCACACACTTTTACTACAGCCATAATAAACTAGGTCTGAGCTTACACCAGCCTCTGAGGAAGGGGTGTTTCATCTGTTGTATAGAGGATCCCTTCCTTGGGCTTGGAGTTAAGTGGATGAGCCCATTTCTATGCGTCTGACCTCGCTGTGACCAATACAAAGGCCAAGCTCCTGGGCTGCTTCAACTCATATGCTTCTGCCTCGCTCTGTGCCATATCCTTGTTCTGGAAGGCTTGCTGTCCCATTTTGTAGCATGAGAACACCCATGGGCCAACCTCTCCTAAAGGAAACCAAAAATCTGGGTCATTACTTATGGGCCGAAGTGTGGAATTAAGTGGCACTTGTTTGATAAGCTTGCTCCCTGTAATGAGAAAACATCCTGGTGTGATATGAAAGGTGCCTTTGAAACCTCAAGAGATTCTGGAGAGAGGAAAAATAAGGGGGAAAAAAATCTAATCCTAAATTTAATTTGCATTAAGAGCTTGCCTTTTGTGTATTAAAATTCTGCGCCAGCGTGGTAGCCGTGCTGGGATTGTCAGTATTCCTGTGTGTTCAACTTGCCATCGGCCGCAGGCGCGTGTGTCAATTCCCTCTAATTGTACAGATCAGTAGTTTTCCTTAGGGACTGATCCTATTTCAACACGAAGGCGCTCAAAGTGCAGTTATGACAATTTGCCCCTAAACTGACGTGGCCTTTTTCACAGCAGAAGGATCCTCAGTTAAACTAAATTTCCGCGTGTCCTTGGGTCCAAGTGCACCCTCTGAGGACGCAGCCACAGCTCCAAGAGAGCACGGGGGACAGCTTTCTTCCAAAGAAAACCTGCCTGCGACCTTTCCTGGGAAGTCAAGCCTACAGCCGTAGCTCTTTGAACTTCTCCAATACTGTCCTTGCCAAAGCTCCATATTTGGCCAGTAAGTAAGTGTGTTTAGAGTTCCAGGTAAGTTAAACATACCTTTTCAGAAGTTTCAGGCATTACTTTCTAGAAAGGCATGAATAGGGAATGTACAGTGTGAGTTCGCCAGAGTTCATAAAACGTTTGCAATTCCCCAGTCGTCGCTGGATTTAACGCTAACTCCTAAACTAGGGGCCAGGTTTTAAAAGCTTGTGTGTGCAAAAAAATAGTGCTCATCTTTGATCATCATATCCACCATCTGACAGCTGAATTATTTATCTAGCGAAAAAAAAGCTGTCATTTTTATAGCCAGCTATAGCAAACGTGAACTCTGACTATAGAGAGGGCAGCCTTAAGGTATCAGAAGTTTTATTTCTGTGTTGTAAGTCAAGAGGAATTATGGAGATGAGTGGGTTTTAAGACTGCACAGTGTAGAAGCAGAAGGTATGGAGACAGAAGAATATTGACAATTTGCAGTGATCTAGAATCTAAAAATAAAGCTATTGCTTCCTTTACTCACATGCAGGGATTTTATTGCAAGTTGCTGTGATTTTCATGCAGGACCGCTACCACAATTTTCTTGATTATCCATGTGACATGTCCAGCTCCCGAAAAGCTTCAGAAATTAATCCGCTGTGATTTGACATTCTTACCTTCGGAAGGGTGCAGTGAGTCATGATGAACTGTTTAATATGACCATATGAAGAGTTTGTTAACAGTGGAAGTTTTTTCAGGAATAATTTGTTTTCCAGGTAGAAAAGTACTCTTCAGATTTTATCATCCAGCAAAAACTTGGCTCTTCCGGACAATCCTATTGGTGTGGAGATTAGGTGGGAAATATGAGACCCTCAGTCCTTGTTATTGCAGAGTAGGGATGTCTACAGATACTAATAGATGAAGCTCTGCAGCTTGGGGCTTTACAGGCTTTTCGTGTACCAGATAGAGATGATATGCTTTGGAGTTGTGCAAATGTGTTTACTGGCTATCTTTGTGTTCTTTATGCTATAGAGTCTACAGGTTTGAACCTCACCCCCAACTTACTTCCTGTGCGTAAGGAATACAGCTTTGATGAGTGGGATTACTCCAATTCCTGTTCATTTAGGTGCAATTCTTGTGAGTGATACTCCTCCTTGTATTGGTTTTACTGTGTATTTTATCACGAAACGCTGCAGGCTACACCCATTAAGCAGCATTCTCTAAAATACAGTATTTGAAGGTAGAGAAAGATATGTACATCTTAACTGAACATCTGTCCTAGAAGGAACCGAAACAGCACTTGTCTGCTGGTAGTTCTCATGCTGTCAGCAAGCAGAGGGCTGGTCTTGGTGTACTGGACCTTGGCTAATCACACAACTAATACCACAGGATGCTGTGAAGGGCCCCTGTGTTCCCCTCTGCACACACCCCCAGTATAATACCCTGTATCGCTTTGTACCAGCCTTGGGTCTGCTGGACCCAAATCTGGAGAGCAGCGCACCATCGTGAGGTCCCTGAGATACCGCTGCCCTGCTCTACAGCATCTCCTCTTGTCCATCACCGTAGGTACCCTGCTCACTCATCCAGCGCTGCTGGCTGACTCCCCGTGGGACTAAAACAGGCTGGCTTTGCCTCCTGGGTACCCCTTGGCCAGGCATAAATCCCTCTTCCCTCCTTCTGTGAAAGCAGCCACCGAGAGCAAGGACCTCTGCAGGGTCTTGTTGCTGCCCAGCGTGAAACACCCAGGGACCGCTACTGCGTTTCTGCTCCAGCGGCTTCAAACAAAAAGAGCTTTGTGTCTGTGTCTCGTGTCTTAATTTTAATGAAGGCATGTTTTTGCCCATGCTGCAGTCGGGACACTAGCAAAGAGCAAGCGCAATAAGAGTAAATGGGCCAGGTCCTCCCTCCTGGATCGCATTTAAGTGCAATAAATAAACAGACGCTGTTAAACACTTAACGCGCCAGAGAGCATCTTGCCAGCTTGGCTCCGGAGGAGGGCTTCCCTCCTGCAGGTCTGCGGAGTCAGCTGAGAGGACAGGAAAGTTTCCCAGCAGTGCTCACAAGCCTTAAATGCTAACAGCGGGGCCACTGCTGTGCTTAAACGTGGCTCTTGCTAATGAGACGGAGCCCGTGCTTCCTCCAGACAGGTCTTTGTGGCACAAACCCATGATGCTGGTTGAGATTAATGACAAGGTCTGATCGGGGGGGACTCGTGTCCTCACTGGCGTGATGCATGTTCTAATCAAACCTGTTATTACCGAGATTGACCCTGGTAAGCACACTCGTAACAGAGCACCGGCAAGTGTTTCTAGGAGGTTGAAGCAAAACCTGAACTGACTCTGGTATTTTGTGACTTCCGAGTCACTCGAAGCATGCTGAGACAATGAATAACAGGGTCATATTTTTCACTGAAACACATGTTTACTTTTGTGAGACTCTTCGGTTGGCTTAAAACCGATTCAATTAAGCTGACTTTTAAAACCAGGCAGAGTCACAATGCAGGCTGCCTTTTGGGAGGCTTTAAGGTGGACCAGCCTTTCTGCATGGACCTGCTTTCAAAACATCTGAAACCAGTGTGGATCAGAGCATGTTTTAGCCTTTTCCTTGTCTTCACGTAACTTAGCACTGTGGAGGGGTGTGTGTGTCAAGGTTTTGGTCTCTTATTGGTGCTTCAGTATGATTAACTAGTTTACTGCTAGGTGGTCACTGGTGTAGACTTGTCAAGTAAGATGAAATGCAAAATCAAGTATTGAGCCATGAAAAGGTGCTGCCCACTGTTATATCCCATCTTTGTGAACTCTGGCGTGAGCGAGAAGGATGGTAGAACTGGGCCAACAGAAGGAAAAAGGTCAGGAACTGAGGAGGGGGAGAATGCACATCAAGTAAAGTAGGAAAATTGTTTTCATCCTTCTCTCGTGCCCATAGAAGGATGTCTGTGGGCTTCAGCAGGATCAGCAATGGGAAAGTAATGTTATAAAAAGCTTTTCAGGTGAAACTCCTTATGGCTGGAGGTATCGCCTGGCCAGGGGCTTTCTGTCAGCACTTGAGAGAATTGGGTGTGCTGACAAAACTAAGCAACTTGTGAGGACAGCTGAGGAGAGTACTCCAAACCATACACTTCTCACTCAAAGGAGGAGAAAATTCATCCATCATGGTAAAAGCACCATGGAGGGGCTGGTGGACACCAAGTGCAACCTTCAGGTCCATTTACAGCTGAAACAGATAGCTCTGAAAAAGCATCATTGTAAGGGAAAGATAAAACTGCTTAAATGTGTCTTGTACCTATTAAAAGGTAGCAAAGCGCTTAGCTGGCCCTGCCATCCCACTGAAAGGTGAAGGGTGCTTTGTATAAAAGTTAAAGCCCTGCAGTCCTGTACTTTGACTTGGCATCTGTCAGCACTTTCTTTGTGCTGCCAATGGCTTAATTACTCCCTTTTATTTCTCCTGTGCCATACAATGCAGCCTGTTCAGTAATTGTGTAGCTGCTCTGCTTCTTTCAGATGGATGGGTACATGCCAGCAACGGTGTATAATCCTTCCCCAACACCAAGCACATTGTCCCAGGCCATCCCCATCCGCACTAGGGAGTCGCTGTGTGAAAAAGGGACATGTGAGTCCTCCTGAGAAAAGCAGAAGATTCATTTGCACACTGGAGATATTACTGGAACCTGAAAGGGCTTCTTGGAGATGTGGCAGGGATCTCTGAGCTGCCGCAGGTTTGTTTGCCTTGGGGATGCAGCCAGAAATCCAGGCTGGTTTTGAGGAACCACATGTGGGCTCCTCTGCCTCCACATCTTCCTGCTCGGGAACCAGGGACATAAGATGGGGAGAACGAGAGCCCTTTGTGGCTGGGGAAACCCCTGATCTGATGTTTTCTGGTTCTTCCTGAGGAACTAGTCTCATTTATGGGTAGGATGTATTGCTGGGAACTGGAGGAGTAGTGCAAAGCTTGAGAAATTTGACTTGGCCCTTCACATCCTCTGTAAAATAGGGATACCCAGAAAGCTACTTCTGCATCGAGCTTCATATCGGTGGTTCATGTTCAGCAGCATCTGGGAACCTATAGATAACTGGGCTCTGGAGGTGTAAAGCTTTCTGGGAAGCTCTGTTCTGCTAAGGCAGGTACAGGTGCAGCATGGATGCTCTTGCACATATATGGTAAGTTACAGTAGGTCTGAATTTTAGGTGGTCCAAGGAGAGCTCAGACTTAGACATTTTCTTTTTTTCTTGAGATACCAAGTGGTCTGCTATCCTCACAGTCTGGAACAGTAGCTTGGAGGCAATTTCTCGGGGACACATCAAAGCTTATATTGGAGAAAATAGGAGGCCATGTTCAGCGTGGGATTCTAAAGTAAAACCAGTTCAAATGTATCCACGTCTTTTGGTGCTAAAAAAGACGGATTCTCATCTCCTTGCCAGTTTGAAATTATGGACTTTGCAATGGGGACCAGACTGCCAGACCACCCTGTTCTATTTATTGCCCATAGCAATTTGCATAGCCTTTAGGAAGCAAGATGGGTAAGATGAACATTGTAATTACTCTGGAGGTTACCAAGGCACTTTCTCCACTCCACTGAAAACTGTTATGAAGCCTGTGCTGTAACTAAAGCTTCTTGAAAAAGCAAGGCCAAATAATAGTTTTAGACGTGTCTACCATACTTATACATGGTCAGCCATGTATTTTGTGCTTCAAAGAGAGCCAGGCTGCAGTTAAAGTCATATGCAGCTCCATATCTTTTTCTTTTTTTCTACCTTCCTCCCAGCCCTTTATTGCCAGGATTGTTAGGCAGCTACTGTTCCCATGTGATGGGAGTAATTATGCCAAAACATTTCTGTGTGATTAGAGCTGTAAGCTCTTCCTCACGCAAGCATGCCATCCTGCAGGGGCCACTCGTGCCAGACCACACCTGGGAGCACCCCATCCTCTCCATGTCATGGAAGAAACCACCACCTTTCTAATGCAGCTCTACAACAGCAGCGCACATCTGGGTGCTGAGGTGGGGATGTCCTGGTTGGAGGATCCCACATCTGGGTCTGGTGTTGGAGGTCTCAGGTAGGCTGGCTTGGAGAACTTGCAGTCTAACTGGTACAGGGGAAGGTGGACTACAACCCACTGGAGGGGAAACTAGAGTGGACCACTTCTCAGAAATACTTTTGCAGAGCCAACTCCTGTTTCTTTTGAATCAATCCCCTGGGCAAGGGCTCTCATGGTGAGCCGGGCAGCCAGGAGATAGGGAACAGGCTACTCTCAGGTCATATGATGGGCAAAAGGAGCCCCGCACAGTTCTTTGTGAGGCTTTTTTCTTAACTTCTTCTGGTGCACCTCCAGCTGAGTCTGTCTACTTCTGCTCTTCTATGTCTACAGTTCAGTGTGTATGAAATCAAGGGAGATTAACAGCAGGGAAATTGTGTGCACTTGAGACCTTATGCTGGTGTTAACTGCATCTTCTCCCTATGGAAAATGCATCTTTTTAAGCAAAACAGCAAGTTTGAGGAACTGATTTTTTTTTAATTGATTTTTGTCCCCCACACAGATACTAAAATAGTGAATTAATAATGGGGAGAAAGGAATATCCCTTCTTGCAAAACTTCATACAGTTCTCTCCCCTCTGGTAGTTGACGAGGAGGTGCAGAATTTGCCTTAGTTCAGAACTGTGCAGTGAAATAATTTCTTTAATGTTCCCACGGGGCTGTAGAGAAGCTGTGATTGTAATGCCATGTCCACGACCAGAACGTGTGTTCTGCTTTCTGTAGGTCATGCCACAGCCACCTCTAGCAGGCTTGTGAACGCGCCGAAGGTTCTGAGAAGAGACTGAGTGTCCCAGGTGGAGATTTGGGAGTGCAGCTCTGGATGGAGGCATTACTCCCAAACCCCGAATTTACATCCCCTGACCACTGGGGTGTCTATGTGGGAGCCTCATTTCGGTGACCAGGGAAGAGGAGCTGCTGTCACTGCTGAAATAGAGGCCAGGCTCTGCCTGAGCCTAGAGAGGAGATGACAGAAAGACCAGGGTGGTTGCAGGGCACACGAGCTGGGTCCAGCTGTTGTTGTGCAAAGCAAAAAGGTGCCTTCATCCTCAGCCAAATGCAGTTCGCTTCCCTGCCTGCGGGCCTCATGGTGTTGATAACTTCCCGATGCTGCGGCTGCAGAACGTGCGGGGCACATCTGCTCCGCTTCCTTGGGCGGGCACATAAAAGCGTGTGCGGCGCTGTGATAAATTAGCGGTGAGCGTGTGCATGCAATTAGATGCCCAGCAGCTCCTAGAGGGAAGGGTTCAGCTTTCTCGCTGCTGCGGGAGGATGGTTTTCTCTGCTGTGGTGGTGCTCTGTGTGCAGCTGCCGTGGAGGTGGAGGGGTGGAGTGTGCTTGTCTGGGATGCCTTTGCTGCTACAGAGCAGCAGCTTCTGAGATGCGTTTTGTGTGAGGATTCATTCTGTCAGGCAGAGAACAGAGTTAACCTAAAGGGGAGCTTGGTGGCGAGGGGTGGCATCACTTAAAGTTAGCTGGAAAAAACTGTCCAGGATTAGACACACATTTTGCAGATCAGCTTAGTGTGTCACTGAACCTGCTTGAAGCTAAAATGCAAGCAAATGCCTCTTTCGGCCACAGAGGAGAAGAATGATGCTATAAAATACCCAGAGCTGGGGTCTGCACCTCTGCTAACATGTTCAGCGACAGGCAGGGCTACCTGGAAGGCTGCATCAGCTCTGCCATCTCTGGCGCTTGGTCCTCACTAGAAAAACATTTTGGATGGTAGAGAGGACAGGAGCCGGCATGAAGTCTGATTTAACAGACTTCCTTAAAAAAGCTTCCAGAAAAGGGGTGAGGGAGGGCGGGCAGAGTCCATTTCTGTCCCACTGTGTCACGTTCCTGCGGAGCCGTGGTGGGAGCCAGCAGGACAAAGCTTCAGACAGCAGCTTGAATGCAGAGGCAGCAGATCAAGCAGTGCGGGCTTCAAACAGAGAAGGGAATTTTAATTTTTTTCATTGTTTCAAAACCCTCTCTCCCACCTCCCCGCTGGGGATGTACTCAGGCATCAGCATGAGAGGTCTAAGAGAGATCCTTAGCGACACTTGTGGGCAGGAAATCTCGTGGACCAGTTCCCTCTGCCTTCTTTTATAGAGTATAGGAGGCCAGAAAGGAGGGGGGAAAAAAACCCCAAACCCTAGGACTTCACAGCTCTGTAGCGAGGGTAACTTGCTTGCAGTCTCACTGGAGGCTGGTGTGGGATGTGGATCCCTGGTGCTTATCACACTTCTAGTGTCTGTGCTGGCTGGTGACCTTCAAGTGTGGTGTCCCCATGCCCAGGAAAGCAGCAATGCTTCACTCAAGCCCTTAAGCTTGGTTGGAAAGAGCCTCCTAGGTTTCTAGGAGGTTACAGGTGGGAAGAAAGCATGTTTGACATCTAGATGGGACATCTTTTAGCTAGACCTTGGCTTAGGAGGCCAACATCAGCAAGATGAAGTTGATGAGAATTGCTGGGGTGTTAAGCTATTGCATCTGACAAATTGCAGGAGCGTTTTTTTTCCTGTGATTCTTCCAATGAGCCCACCTCCTAAAAGGCCTTAGGAGGATGTTGCTCCAGTGTCAGCAGGGCAATTTTAAGAATTACCAGTCCTGGGGAGAGGAATGCAGATTGTTTCTGAGTCTTGGAACCCAGATCCATCACTGGTTTCCCAACTGACTTTGGTCTTGTTATGCTGCTGCTGTGGCTAATTTCTAGGGTGTAGGCTCAGCTTTGAGATCTCTGGGTAAAAAAAAGTGTATTTCTGTTATTAATGTCAAGTCATGGGCAAGGACTTAGCTTGTGCTTATATACAGACAGCACTTTCATGGAGAGCTGCAGTCATCTGCCCTGCAGACTGGATTCGAAGGGTCCTCCTGCATTCCTCCTGTTCTTGGCTGAGGCAGCCCAAGCAGCAGAGAAGACCCCGCTCGGTGCCCCTCCGCTGCCAGTCCCTGAGCAGGAGAAAAATGCCATAATAAGCACCTGACTGGGGAACCCTTTCCCTGCATTAATAACCTTTCTTTTAACAGTACCTGCCATTTTATCTTCCGGCTATGCAGGGAAAAGGAAACTACATTAAAAGGTAAAGTTACTAAAGAATGATATTTATACTGAGAGAGGAAAAGAAAATGGCCCATTCACTAAAGCCTAAGGGCAAATTCAGTAGCTTCTGCATCTCAGCCGGCTCCATTGGTTGACTTTAAAAGAATCCCCTTAAACTCCCATTACCTTTTTCAATACAGTGCTTCTCCTATGCTGATCGACCTGGAAATCTGTGAGCAAATGCAGCCTTCCTGGTGGTGTGTATCCAGGACAATTGTTTGCTGAAAGTGTGTTTTACCTGCACTTGGTGGGGTGGAATGAGGCTGGAATGTGTGAAAATGCTGACATTTAAACCTGTCTGTGTCCCTCCAAGGAGGGAGAGGCATTATTTCTGGTTCTCACCTCAGGTTTTTGTTTGCGATTTATTTTGTTTAATTCTTTATTAAAGCTCTCCTACAAACTTTGAGGCTTGCTTAAGAGAGTAGGCAAGAGATGGGATTCCTCCATGCCCACTGCCTTGTTCTTGAGCTATGGGGTGAGTTGTGTTGATGCACAGACTGGCTTTGAAGGAAGAGCTGGAATGACTCGCACAGTTTGGAGACGCTGCCGCCGATATCTCAGTGGCCACTGGCTTGGGACCTTCCAAGTAGTGTTGTTTGCAATGGGGCTGGATAGTGTAATTTTGTCCTAGATGCAAGGAACCATATTTGGTTCAGTGTAAGGAAAAGGGCTAGGGGTAAGCTTGTCTTCTCTCCAGATGACTTGAGTCTCTATGCCCCTGGAGCCCCTGCTTCATTTTTCTATTGCAACTCATTTACCTGATGTCCAGGCCTGCAGGGCATGTGGCAGTAGCTGGTCCCTATAAGTGGATTGAAAATTTAAGGTTATTACGTTGGAAGTTGTCAGCCGCATCTGATATTGGTGGTAGATTCACAGCTTTGGGGAAAAGAAAAGCTTGGGATCCCTTCTGTTGTGCAGAGGAGGTGGAGGCTGATTGATCCCATGGGGAGAGGAGGCTTGTGGGAGCTCAAGAAGGCACAGTCTGAAAAAACAAACGTTCTTTAATGTTAAAAATGGGCTCCTTGGAGGAGTAATTCTGTTTAATGGTGTATGTGGGATTATGTAGAGAAACGGAGGCAGGGTTGAACTGGGATTTTGGGCTGATGTATCACATCTGCATGGTAGCCTGTTGATGGTTACTCCTTGCAGAACACAGCTGTTCCCCTTCTTGTACCATCCTGGTTATAGATTGGCAGGAGACAAGAGAGAGCTATATCACAGGGTTGAAAAGCAATTGGTTTCTGATGCAGGGAATAATACAGAATGTTTGGATTTGGGATACAGATGATCCCTTGTGGCGTAAGATTGCATTTTTAACTGTCATAGTAGCCACGTGGTGATGAAATATTTCCAGTTCAGAGATGGCTGCTCTCAGCTGGTGCAAATCACTGTGGATTTCTCCAAGGCTGCAATGACCGATAGCAGCGTAGGTCCTGGCTTACGGTTGGCGTGCTGCTTGCATGTGTACAGGGAAAAAATTGGTAGCTTTTTTTTTTTTTTTTTTAAAACACATTCTGTAGCCATGCAGAAAACCCTCTACCAGGGGTTCTTGTGCTGCTGACCAAGGGCAGGTGAGCTGTCTGGGTGAGGTGTGTTGCCCACCTAACCCATCGGATGCTGGTGGCTGTGCCCCCCGCATAGTCCAGCTCGGTGTCTGCATCTTGGTCCGTCCCGCTCCTCTGAGCCAAGTGGGTTGCCCTAGGGGAGGTGCTAAGCAAATGTGAATTGAAGACCAGTAGGAAGTGGTGCCTCTCTACATTGAAAAGCCTTCATTTTATTGCCTGCTTGTAGCAAAACCAAACCTCCCAGCCTGTGCTCACCTCCAAGCCTCCTCCTGCCTCTCCCCATCCCTGCCCTCATCTCCCTTCCTCTGCTGAGGTGAAGTGACTACACAGTAAATCTATTAAAATATTAATTCACAAGACCGAAGCCCTCCGCTAAAAAGTGTGGCCCAGATAAGAGGTCATTTGTCTGCAGATAGTTAAATCAATATGTTGCTGAATCACTCTGCAAATGGAATCGGTTGCTGGGAGAGGGAGCCCTGCACAGCGTTAGCCGTCGTGCTCTCTCAGGCCTTGCTGATGCCAACGGCTTGGAGCAGGCAGCACCGATCTGCAGCTGGCCAGCTGCTCAAAGGGGCACCACACAAGGATGAAATACCAGGGGAGCCCCCAGGTCACGGTCTGTCCTGGAGCTGCATGATAGCCAATGCCCTGCTCCTCTCCAGCTCCTTGCTCTCCTGCAGAAAAGGCAATCCTCTCTCCCTGATGGCTTCATGCAACTGTGCAGCCCCTCTGGGACCATATAGGGGGTCCTCTCCATTTTGGCCATATTGCTTTGCCCCTTGGGTCATGCTCTGTCCTGTGAGTGCTGCTGCACACGTGTTCGGTTCTCAGTGGGGCTGAGCCTGCTGCAGGCTGCCCTGACACACCGCATATTTCATTATCTCCAGGCTTTCTGGTTAACCTCTGGGCAACCCCACAATGATGGGTCATCAGATTTCTAGCCCATAGGTATTTCCAGGCTGTTATCTCCTTTAATGAGAAGTTGGCTGAGCAAGCCTTATTGAACTCTGTGAATCCCTCCACATAAATCAATCCCTCCAGACCCTGGTTGTGTGTTGTTAATCAGCTTTGAGCTTGCTCTGGTTTGTCAGCCTTTCTGGGAATGGCCTGCCACAAGCTCAATGCAATCCAGATGCAATTACCAGGGTCCTATAGAGAGGAAAAATAACTTCACCGCTCCACGGGCTGGGGTCTGTCCCTGCACAACTGCACTGGCCTTTTGTTTTTCTGTTGTATTGCCTTGCTGTGTGACAGATCTGGGCTAATCCATCAATGAGTCATACTTCATGTGGAGCAGAAGTAATGTTCAGAGGTGGTTCAAAGGGAAGGAGTGCTCTGTCTTGTGCGGCTGAGCAGCAGAGGGCAGGCAGCAAGGGTGGCCCTGGCTGACGACGCTGCTTGCCCATCCCCATGTGCAAGGTTCGGGGCTGCATTTTTGCAGGTGGCTTGTGTGGCCACTTGGTATGGATCATACAGAGGCTGAATTTCCTTTTGGATAAGTGCATTGCAGGTGTATGCTTTGGGGCAAAGTGTCAGGAACTCAGTTTAATGACTTGTGTGATATGCATGTTCTAGTAATCTAAGGGGTTGATAGTGTCAAAGACTAGACAGAGACCTAAGCCTGTCTGTAGGGAGCTGCCTTGAATGCAAGGCAGACACAACCCTCCTAGCGAGGCAGGGGTGCAGGAATATGCCTGTACACTGTACTCATTATGTTTTTTTAACACTATTTGCAGTCCAGAGAAGCTGCAGAGCCAACAGGAGCCCAAACAAGGCTCATTGCTGGTTTTTGTGAGGGGTCGATGCTGGCATGCCATCCTCCTGTGAACCCCCAGCACTGCTTGTGGGTGTGCAGGAGATACTCTCAGCTCTGCCCCTTCCCTTCTGATCTCCCCGTGCACCTGAGCAGAAGCATCTCTGCCAGTGAGAGTCAAGGTTTGACCCATGGAGCTGGTGGAAGAAGAGAAGGAGCAATTCCCCCCAGCAAGTTAGGACAAGGAGGGAGCACCTGGGAAAAGGAATACCTTCCAGGGAGACCACAAAGGACAAATCGAAGCAACTGGTGCTGGAGAAATGAGGGATCTTGATGAGAAAAGGATGAGGCATGGCCAGATACCAGATGAGAAGGCCAGAGAGAAGAAAGAGGAGAGTTTGATAGGAGTTAAGAGTTTTTTAGGTAGCTTCTGAGGTATAAAAGGGGAAGCAGCCAAGTTGCTTCGAGCATCTCGAACTGGTGCTGTCTGTACCTGGGCAGTGTGATCTGCTCTTGAAAGCTGTTTGGCACCCTGATACACCTGGGCTCATGGTAATCTGTTGTCTTGCTAAAACAATAGCCCATTTGGGTGAGGGTGAAGAAAGGTAAGTCTGCTGGTGACACAGCAGTCTCTCTAAAACCTCTCCATCAGCAGCGGTGTCTGAGACAAAATACCCAAAAAAAGCGGGCAATGCAGTTGTTGAGATGATGAAAGAACATGGATATTGAAGAAATACAACAGTCCAAGTCAAAAGTCTTCAGAAATGACTGCTTGGAGTGCTTATTAGGAAAGCAGGTGGAGTGTAACAGCTTTTGTGACTCTGCTGTCACTTAGCCGTGGAGACTGTGCTGGTTGAGCTTTAGCACAGCACTGTGCACACGAACTAGGGTCAAAAGTGTTGGCACTTGGAAAATAGCTCTGTCCTGATGGATTTAATGTAAGTGCTGGGCAGGAGGGAGCACACCTGCAGAGCGAAGCAGAGCTCCAGGTAATGGCAGCATGGCTGACCAGGCATCACTTGTGCCTTGAACTCTGCTAAACTGGACTGGTGGCAATGAAGGACATGGGAGTCTCAAACTAGGCAGATGCTTTTCCTCTCTCTTGGAGAAAAGCAACATAACGGAAGCTTTCTAGCATCTAATTAATTTTTATTGACTTCCCACGAACAATTATCAGTGGTGCAGTGGGCTGTTAACTTAATCTCTGATCCAAGGCTTGTCAAAGTGCATGCAAACCTCTCCATTCCCTTCAGCAAGCTGTGGGTCTGGCCATCGAGATCAGAGCATGAATTTAGCATCTGGAGCCATGGATCTCCTCACCATGCAACTAGATTTTGTAAAAATAACCATTCATCTCTCTCTGTCATGTTTCACCCAACTGTTTACACTCCAGCTGTCTAAGCTCCATTCCTGTTTTCTGAGATTCTTTCAAAAGGGATGGATTATCTCCCCTGTTCTGTCGCATCAGGAGTTTTATTTCTCTAACTACTGAGTTTGCTTTTATCTGCCCCCTGCAACAAGACTCGTTGCCGATTTGAAATTGCTCTCTGAAGTGCCCACACTAAAACCTTCCCTGCAGCCAGGCTGCATTTGCTGCACAGCTTAATTCAGGCAGCAAGCTAAAAACCTCAATGTATTGTTTCTCCACAAAAGTTCAGCAGTTTTGTTGTCCAGCTTCTGAAGATGCAAGTAAACCCTGTACCTGAGGAAGGTGGGCTTGCACAGGGTAGCAGAGAGTCATCTTGCATGTTCCTGCACATGTGTGCACACCAGAGGGGGGCAAATGATGGGGACATGGGGCAGTTTGCAGCGCAGAGCTGATCCAGAGCAGGCAGCCTGCTAGGTGCCTCCCAAGCCACGGCTTCTTCGCTTTTGACTCTGCATCAGGATTTCTTCCTCTCTTTCTACAACACCAGGCTGGATATCTCTGAGAAATGGCTTTTTGGGGCTATTATTTCTTCATCCAAAGGGTTGTCAAGCATTGGAGTGTGCTGCCCAGGGAAGTGATTGAGTCACCATCCCTGGAGATATTGAAAAGATGTGTAGATGTGGTGCTTAGGGATGTGGTTTAGTGGTGGACTTGGCAATGCTAGGTAACAGTTGGACTTAATGACTTTAAAGATCTTTTCCAACCTACGCGATTCCGTGATTAATGTTTTCTAACAGGTGAAAGATTTTGAACTGCCTTCTGCAGCCTGGCTCAATGTCTGTCCAGAGTCTGGAAAACCAACGCCAGGTGAGTTCGTTTAAAGGTTATGGGTGGATTAAAGACCTGGAGCTCTGTGAATCCCTGAACTGAGCCCCACAGCCAGGGTGGGGAGGCACAGGGGATCTGAGGGCCTGCTGACAACCATGATTTGTGCACTTAATAGAGTATCCCTTTAACTGAACCTAAAATGTGTATGCGTGCAGAGTGGGGCAGGATTTGAGGGTTATTGATTTTAAAGAAGAAACTAACTTGCATCACTGTGTTTCTAAACGCAAGATAATCCTTTTCCAGCTATACCGGCCTTAAGAAGTACCTAGGCTCTTTTCTGTGCCTTTGAATGAACCTGAGGTCCTTCCTGGGCTCAGATAATCTCAGTAAGGAAACCGCTTGCCTGCTGCAGGAGGTCACCCCGGGAAGATGATGTGACACAGGCATAAGCCGCCTGCTTGCCCGGAGCTCAGAAGTGCTCAGCCGATGCATTGCCCACTGTGAAGGTGCTTCCTTTGCAGGTACGGCCACGCTCCCAGGAGGACACTTGTCAGCATGAGTCTCTTTGCTGTCTCCTCTGGTTGCACAGCTAAGGACAGGAGCTGCACAAAGACAGCAGGCTCTCACAGGAGGAGAGGCAAGCTGAGCTTGCTCACACCTGCATTCAGGGCTGCAGCTCTCTGGGACAGTCCTGAACTCTGCATATTTTGCAACCCTGTCCCATGTGGGTCTCATCAATCTATATAACCTGCGAATGTGCAAACCCATCCCCACTGTGGGGTGCCAAGGCAGCACAGGGGGCTATAGGTCACTGTGATGGGTTTGCTGCCTGGCAGGCTGGACACGTGCGGGTTAGGGAAAGAGGTGGCTGATATCAACAGGGAAAAGCCTCTTTGCCAGGATCTCACACCTTCCTTGTTGCCCTAACAAAGCCCTGTGCTCAGGGGAGCACAAACTCACCCTTTTCCTGGTGTTGCTTGTAGTTGCTTTCCTCAATTTTTTCTTTGTTTTTTGTTCCTGAGCTGTAACACGGGCAAGAAAGGAGTCCGCACTAGGATCCCTGGAGGCGAGCAAGCTATTGTCCTTAAAACAAAGGAACTTCTCCTCCAATGTACCAGCAACAATGTGAAATGCCCAAGAGCCTTTACTTCTTCCTAGACCAGGCTTCCTGATGTTTTCCAGGATGCCTGTCTGGTCTGACATCTCTGAAATTTAAGCTTCTAACTCTTGTTGATTCCCCCCTAGCAAGGTTCTGAGTGGCTGTCTGAGAAAGCCCTCAGGATTAGAAAATGTTTAGGCAGTGTCCCCTGTCCCTACTCCTCGAAAGTGTTGCTGCTGCATTTGTCAGGGCTCACGATGAGGATGGAGCAGGAAACCAGAGCTGGTGTAGTACATCTCGATTTAATGGGCGAGAAAGTTGTACTCAGAGGGCAGAGTCAACAGCACATATCGAGCTGAAATGGGGATCTCTGCTCACGTACTGCATGATTTAGGAACAGAAACACCAGATGGATTATGGAGAAATATTGCAGGACTTCCCCCTGCCTTTGTCAGCATCTTTCAAAGTCTCTGTATTTCATTTTTCTGGGAGGAGGGCAGAAGGAAAGGAATGCCTCAAGTCAGCAGACAGGTTAAAACCCCAGCAGAATGTTTTTTCCGTACACTGTCTCCTACTTAGCTTGTATCTTTGCTGTAGCTACCAGCCCCCCTGTCCTCAGACTGGCCCATGGGGAAGATGGAGATGCTCAAATGCAGGGGCAGCAGAAAGAGCTCAGCCTCAGAGCAGCTCAAAGCTTCCTGGGATGGTCCAGAATCAGAACTGGAAATGAATGCAGATGCTGCTGCTGCCTGCTCATGTTATCCCAACAACCCCAAACTGAAGAGAACTATATTTATTTTTTTTTTCCCCCCTAGGAGGTACTGGCATTCCTCCAAGCACAGGGGGACCAGATGGAGTAGTAACACAGCTAAAATGGGGGGAGAGGAAGAGAGGGGAGTATCAGTTAAGGAGCTGGCTTGAAAATAAGATCATGTAAAACAGCTGTTGCTTCAAGATACAGTTTTGTTGCTGATTCCAGAAAAGGGCAGTAAAGGGCCTGATGTAAAAAAATCAGCCCTGAAGACCAGATGTGTTTAGACTGTATTTTGTAAGGTTAGCAGGTCAAATTTAGAGATACTGAGGGGTGTATTGGGGGTGAAGTCTGTCTGCTGAACCAGCGCAGGAGCTCTCTGCCTGGCTTTCTCACAGGCGCTCCTTTGGGCCAGTTTGTGGGGGCTCAGAGAGGCAGCGCCTTCACCTCTGAAGCCTTCAGCTTTCAGGACTGCAAATTTCTCCTGACAAGCCTTCTACAACGTGTTACCAGAGCTAACTCTTCTGCATATCAGTTCCCTGTGATGCAGATAGGGGAAGACACATCATTAGGTAACTATTTATATAAGTGACCTGCTATGGGTTTGCCTTGCGTTGAGATTTCAGAGCTGTGAAAGCCCCGATGGCATCTTTGACCCATGGCTGTTGGCCCATTTATCTACTGCATCGTCCCAGCTGAGTTCAACAGCCAGCAGTGGACACTGCTTTGCCTGGTCCATATTGTTGTCCCACTGAGATGGGCAGGAGCACTGCCTCAGATTTTCCAGTCAGGTATTTGCTTCTGTGGATTTGCTGTGGAGATGGCAGCCAGCGTGACAGGCGTCGCACAAACAGCACGAGACAGTCTGTGTCCCGGGGGACTCTGTGTAAACTCAGCGAGTGCACGCGTCCCAGGCACAGAATTCCCATTAACACTATCAAATGGTGCTGCTGTTTAGTGCTTTGAAAACTGATCTCGCTCTTAAGACTGGTGTTGAGAGGGGGAAGGGGAAAAAAAAAAAAAATCAGAGGGAGAGCAGGATTAGTGTGTACAGAGAACGGGAACCCCAGTGGTCTGGTTACACCAGTACTTGCTGAATTTGTGCCTCAGCTGCATTGCAGAAGTGCACCAGAATTTATTTTCCTTTCTGTAACATGCTCGTGGGTTTTATGCAGGACTTTCTACATAGGTATTGAAGAACATGCAGCAAGAAACTTCATGTTCAAGGCGACTCCCAGCCGCAATGCTAGGAGACTGGGGCTTAGAGCAGACCTAAAGGACGTTGTTTTCCCCTTTGGTCATAACAACCCAGCAGATCATGCATCGAGGGAGCAAAGCTATAGTTCACAAGCACAGCATGTAGCTTATGTAATTATGCCTTGATGGCCATTGGCACAGAAGCACTGATTTATGTTCTGGCAAATGTCTAAAACAGTGAGTGTAGGAATTTGGTCTCCTTGGTGACAAAACCAACCAATGTAAAACATTAAAAAAAAGAAATTGGAACTATCCACAGACCCTGCTTCTATTTTCTGAGTAGAAGACAGTGAATTACCCTGTTTCTTATCTGTTTTTGTATCAGTGGCTGGATAGCAGAGGATGCCTAGCTTAATTGTTTGGTTGTTCATGATAGACAAGTATCCTTAACAAAAGAGGGCTCTAGTTTGCCATAGACAAAGATGAGCAAGAAATCTAGGCTAGGGGGCAAGTATCAAGATAATCCTTCAGCCCCTGGTCACCTGGTTTGTATCTGACAAACACAGTCAATATCAATGGGAAGCCGCTCAATGCCCTAAGTGGAGTGAGTTGCCTTTTCCCTTGCAAACAGATAATTGGTTTCATCAGAGGTTGTGCTATGAGTTGACATTAATGGGTAAGCCCTCAGGGTTTTTCAGATTGGATGGCAGACTGAGTGAAAGGATTGATTCCCCTAGCTTGGGCTTGGAAAGGTGGCACCAGTCTCACCACCATCACAAGGGACATCCTCTGGTTATGGGCAGGAGGTAACATGCCTGGTACAGCTCTTGCCTTCTCTTTGTCTTTGTTCTGTGTAGGAGCAACCCAAGTCATCCCAAAACAGGATGACTTGATTCAGGAGCATCCCTGGAGAGGAGAATTAAAACCGGATTAAACCACCAGCTAGGTGTTGTGATAGACCTTCCTTCCCATGAGGGGAAAAGATGCTGGCACAGCCCCTGTGTGAGCAAGGAGAACAAACTGTGAAATGTTCTGCATGCTCAGCTCCTATCGGTAGCTCTCTGAGTGACCTTGGGCACCATCCTTACCATAGTCTCCATCTCTATCCTTACAGTAGCCATGCTGAGCTTTGGTATAAAGTATAATTTGCCCTTCCTGCAGAGCCCTAGATTAAAACCAGAATTAACAAAAATGTAGGTGGCCCATGTTGACACACCAGGCAGGGGAAAATGGCTGCAACTTATGCAGGAGCATCCCCCTGCGACACATGCGTGATTATACTCCATGCTGATCAGCAACAAAAGCTGCTCTCTTACAAAGATTTCTGAGCCTCTCAGAGAAGAGACAGAATTTATGATAGCACAAGTCCTCACCTTCCCAGCATGGTGTGGCCATCTGGGGCCAAGCCAGACCTGGCTTTGGGCAGTTGCAGCAGAGGGTGGTTGGCAAAACAGTGATTTTTCCTGGATGGTGGTGATCTCCCTTACCAGCACAGACTTTCATGAATGGTAGTGAGGGATCTTTGACATTTGCAGGTTGGTTGGGAGCATATTACGGTGAGTGTTTGGCTCGTGGCATTGCTGCTTGTACAGGGTTTGAGAGCAAGGAGCAGCTTTTACTACCTGCTAGAAGCAAAGCACACCAAAACTGGTGTGTTTCTGACATCTCAGTCGGGGGTTTTTCTTGGATCTGGTAGTCTAGGTTTTTAGAGGCTGTGAGCCAGGACTGCTCTGCTCAGGGCTTTCTGGAGGTGGCCACATCTTCAGATGATTGCTGGGCTGAAAGCCACCTGTGTGCCCAGGGTGCAGCACCATGTCCTCAGCAAACTCCCCTGTGAAACAAATGCCTTGACAACACCAAATCAAAACATTTTCTGCTTCAGCTCAACAGACTGGAAAGAAAGCTTAGGTTTCCCAGGTGGAAAAATTCCCACAGAAAATATTGGAGCCCTGTTTTCTTTCCGATTAATGAATGTTGTGACCCTCTCTCTCCAAGTTATTCTAGTAATGCCCCAGGATCCTAATTAAGACTGAGCCCAGCAGCTCTTGGCATTGTGCAAACACGTGGGAAGACTCCAGCCCTTCTCCAGAAAGCTTCTCATCTAGTTTGGTTTAGGCAAATGAATCCATTGAAAGCTTTTTTTTTTTCCCTTACTTTTTCAACAGTGCTACAATGGAGGCTTTCATCTCTACCTCTTGTGTGTATTCCAATGTCATGCCCTCTGCTTTCAAAGGCTTAGGTTTGCCTTTAATTGTGTTGAGAGCCTTTGTCTCTAAGCCTTTAATAATGGATTTTTTTCTCCTCTGCCAAAAGAAGAATTTTGTTTCTTTGCTGGCTTTTCTTCTAAAGCTAAATTGACAGTTCCCTCTTCTCCGTGAGATTTATGAAGCTTATCTTTTAATTTTCAAGAACCAAACAGCAAGGGGGGGAAGGAATGAAACGTCATAACGCCTTTTAAACACTGTCGCTAGGAGAAGGCTTAATGGTCTAGAAATACATAAACTGCACGCTCTCAGGGTTGCTTCAATTTAGTTACGCAAAACTGCTGCTCTTGATGGAGACCTGCTGAGGGATGGAGTTGAGGGGGCCCAAATCAGCACTTTCTCATCAGCCTGGCCCTGCCGAAGCTCTGGTTTTGCCATTCAGGGGGTAGGGGGATGCTCGAGCAGCGCACCCACCACCGTCATGCTGTACTCCTGAACACCACGGCAGGTCCCTGGCTGCTGCACGCTGCCGAGACCATCTCTCCTGCCTGAGACGGAGCATAAAGTCATGCACTGACATTTTTGGGGAAGGATTTAAAAGTGCTCGATGCTGGCTGTAGGTCACAGTTCCCCTAGATATGAGACCATTCCCAGCTCCGAGCTCGAGTGTCTGCACTGGGTTGATTGCGTGTGCTCGTTAGCAGAGTAGAACCCTTCCAGGGATCAGGGCTCTGCTTGCACTCAAGGAACTGTTCCTTAGCAGGGTGTAGTGGCAAGAGACCGAGGCAAGAGGCTGTCAGGCACTTTGCTTCCATGGTAGAAAATAATCTGTGGTCAGCTTGACTGTGGTGTGTGACTCGAGCCTATCTTCAAGGATTAGAAACCAGAAAGCAAAGATGGATCCCACGTTCCTTCTGCTCTAAACTCACTGTTATCGCGTTGTGTCTTGTGGCTTGGAGGATTTGCCTCGGTATTGGGGACGACAGCCCTGGGAGGGCAATCCATGCTCTGTGGGTGCAATGAGGTGCTCTTCCAAACTATAAGCTCTCCTGCCCCTGCCAGTGCACATCTATTGTACAGGAAACACAGATCTGGAGAAAGGGTGTCTTTCTGCCGCACAATGCAATAAATGGATTCAAAGGATACAACTCTGCTGGCTTACCCCGGCTGAGGAGCTGGTGCTAGAGCAGGTCTTTCTTCTGTGCTGGTCAATAGCAGAATTTGCTTGATGAGCTTTGCTTGGAGTATGACAACTCAGAGCAGGAGGGAGTCACTTTGGTGGCTAGTTCTTGGTCATTGCAATGAGAGAGCTACACTTGAAATAAGTTACAGCAGAGAAAAATGGTGTTTTACAGATGGTAGGAAGAAGTACAGTCTTGAAACTCAGGCTTGGGGCTGCCTTTGGCAGAAGCAGCCTGTGCAGTGTTCCTAGAGAGCTTGCGGGATGTCCTTCCCTGCCTTAGCAAAAGTCCATCAAACCTCAGCCGCCATGCATGAAATGTTTCAGCCTTAACCATGCAGCATCCTCTAATGAAACCGTTCAATCTGAAACTGTGTCTCTGGAGCACACCACGGGCTAAGGGCAGTGCACATCTTTATGCAGGGCACAGCAAGTACTGTTTTTAGCAGAGCTCACCCAGTACGGCCAGCACTACATGCCCAGAAATCATATGGGAGGCTGAATCTTCAAAGCCACACTGTTCCCTGTCCCTCTCCCTGCTTCTAACTTGAAAGAGGTACACGAGTACTTTTCCCTTAAGCTTCCTTCTGTAATGAAAATGAAAGCATTAAGGCATTTCACAGCAGGAGTTGTGCTGCCAGGGGTTGTGTGCTTTATTCCTCTAGGCTGCTGGTCCTCAGCCTCAGCGATGAAGGATGGATGGAGAAGAAAGCCCCAGCTCCCTTTAGAGAGCATTAGCCCAGGAAAGGTGTCCTGGGCTGAAGACAGGATCACGAAGGCTTCATGCTGTGTGCTGCTGGGAGCAGCAGAAGGGAAACTGCTGCCTTCCTACTTGCAGCTTGTTTTAACATCATGCATAGGTAGTGAATGTATGTCTCATTTCCTTGAGCAAGACCTTCCATCCACTCCCAACTCCATCTAGGCTCTGATACTGCAGTGAGCAGCATGGTATAAATCTTTAGGCAAACAGCTGAACGTCATTTGGTAAATGAGAAAAATAGGCCTCCCAGAAGGTGCCTTTCGCTTTAATTATTAAATAAATAGGAAAACAGCCTTCTGTTTAGTGGAGCTGGCAGCTTATGAAGAGATCCAAGCGAAGCCAATGCAATCAGCTAGTTGTCAAGGTTTCCAGTCTGTTTGCTCTTCCTCGGGAGTATCCTGGTGTGAGTCTGGGAGCTCTGCTCTGTGCTGGGGGCGGCAGAAACCAGGAGGACAGATACTACTGCTGTGGGCCTTGCCTGTCCGTGGATGGGCAAAAAAAATGTTCTAGACCCCCAGAGTGGGGTCTGCTGCCCATCGTCAGGACCTGAGGCTTCCTGCCGTCCAGGAGACCACTGCAGGCAGAAGTCACTTTGACTCAGAGTTAATGGAAAAGTTAACAAAAGGCTCACCTCCACATCCTTCAGTGAGAAGCTCCTTATGTCAGGAGCAAACAGGAGGGCTGTCTGCAGGCAGAGGAGGCCAGAGCTGGGGCGTTCAAGGCACGAGCTGTTGCCTTGGCAGGAGCCAGCGTGTCCCTGGGAGTTGGCTTTGGGTTGGAAGGGGAGCAAGTGATGACAGACCAGATGGGGGTGCTAGCAAGCCACAGGACGCCTGGTACTCCTGCCAAATCCTTAATAGCTTTGCTTGGGTGAGTTCAGCTCTTCATTCCACTTCTTCCCTCTCCAAGTCAGAAGCACGGAGGAGCTATATGTCAAACCCTGTGCTGGCTCCGTGGTGCTGTAGCCACAGGGATGTTCTTGCTGAGCATGGTGTGTTCACACTAACTGGGGTAGCAAACTATACCCATGCCCCCAGGGGAACAGAGGTGAGAGCCAGGGTCTCTCACTCTCCCAGCCAGTGCTTTGTGTGGTACGATGTCCTCTCTGTCCTGAAAAGGTTTCAGGTTTTAATCCCAAAATAGACATTTCAACAAAATTCATTTTTTAAAAAAATGTCTGAAAGATGCTGCTTTCATTTCAGGCAGAGGGAACTCAATTTGAAACCTCAAAAGCCGCCGTGGAATGGGATTGTCATCAGCCAGGGAGCTCCGGTGCCTACGTGCCTTACAGCAATTGTGATGAATCCTTATCCCAGCCTGGCACGTGAGTTATGTGGTGCCACTCATGAGCAAGCTCACAGTGGGAAGTTCACTGAAATCCTCATTTAGCAGCGCGGGCTGGGTTTGCAACTACACGATGACTCTGTGGTGGTTTTAGTGCTCAGGCTTGTGACTCTAAAATCAGACAGCAATGTCTAGCAAATAACACACACTCCCACCAGGGCTTGGTTTATTTTTTGCTCATCTTGCTGTGCACAAGTACATTTTATTTCTTCTTTTTTTTTTTTTTTAAATTTCTTTCTCCTCATACTTTGTCTTATTTAGCATTTTGCTTCCCTTCCCATGCACACAAAGGCCAGTACAAGACTAGCCAAATCTCCAGTCTTCTCCAGCAGCTGTTCCAGATCCAGACATTAAGGCTATCTGAGCAAATGAGTAACGATAATTCTTCTCCACAGTCTCTTTGAATACTTTTGGTGGGCTCTGGTGAGCTTGAAGCTCACTTGCCTGACCTCCAGAACCCCTTCTAGGTCAAGTAAGGAGGAAAAGCAAGCTCTCGTCAGCGGCTGGAGCAGGGTTTGCTGCAGGGCTGGGGCAGGCAGGCAGCACAGCGTATCCCAAAACCAGCACCCTACCTCCTCCTGCCAAGCAGCTGACCAGACAAAATGTTGTATCTGAGCCAAGCAGCTTGTACTCATGCCGGCTTCCAGCTTTTGAAACTATAAAAACCTCACAGAGAACGAGAGGATCAGAAACTTATAGCTGCTGTAATTCATATGCTCTTTGATGCAGTCGGCTTCCCAGTGTATTTGCTCTCTGGGCTCCCAGCAGAGACCAAAGCAGCCTGACAGCCCAGGTCCCAGGTAGGGAACCGGGTGATTTCAGGGTAGCTGAAGGCTGCCGATCTTTTCCCCCTTGCCGTGCCCTGGCTGCTGGCAGTAGCCAGCAATGAAGAGCCTAGAAGAAGACCGGTCAGTCTTCAGGCATGAAGCGTGTGGTTTTTTTGCAGGAGGGCACAGGCTCAAATCAATGCATAAGGAGTTAGGTGACACTTTTCGGAGCAGGCATCCTGAAATGCTGGTCTTTTCAGGAGGTGCATTTACCTACTGCTGAGCTGTCTCAGCATCCCCTGTCTCTGGGAGCCGCACAGCCTGTTCAAAGAGGGAGGTGTGTGACCGCTAGAAAATGCTTGTCATGCTGGGAATTGACATAATGCCGCAGATTTAATGAAGCAGCATCAGTTGGTGAAAGGACAAAAGAAATAGAAGCAAATTGGAAGGGGGTTACTTTCTCTTTATTTTTTTCTTTTTTTTTTTTTAAAGGGGAAAGAATTATTTCAGCATTTTTATAGTTATTGACACTCAGCTTGGTAGAAATGCAATATCTTAGCAATAGGCTGTAAGCTGTTCTACCAAATAGGACTCTATTTCCTGTGGCCTCCCTTTCTTCCACCTTTGCAGAGCAGCGAGCTGTTCTGACTCCTAGTCCCGCTCTTTAGTCACCACGTGTGAGGCTGATGTGGGCAAGGACACTGCAATTTCATCCTCAGGTTGGACCCTGCACAGACCAGCATCTGACCATCATTCAGGGATGGACTGTGATGCTCTCTGTCCTGGACATCAAGGCAGACCCTCATTTGCTAGTTTTATTATAGGCTTTTCACCCCCAAATGCAAGGTATGTAGTCGTCTTTTAGACAGGGCTCAGAGATCTGAATCTGGGATCCATAGTCTTGATTGAACGTCAGCCTGTATCACATCAAGACAGATCAGAAAGCATCAGGCTGGCTTATGAGGGCAGCACCCCCGCTTTGGCATAATCCATCCCCCTAGCTGTGCGTATGAATGCGAAGAGGAAATGTTATTTGTATGGCGACACATCCTTGAGAGCACCTAATCTGGATTTACTGAGGTCGTAAAACTGACTTAGCATGGCGGTACCTAGACTGTAGGATAAATAGAAATCTTCTATTTATAATGCTGCCAATCTGGCACCACTCGACAAGCACTAAAAATAAAACTTTTCTCAAAGCGAGTTGAATTAATGGGTGGTCCTTTTGCATTGTCTGTGAACCAGCCCCTGATCCTGTGGCATGCTGCATGCTGTCAGTGTTTGGCAGAAATTCTGCACAGTGTTGCTCAAACATCGCCTCTTTGGAGGGCTGGGCAGTAGCATCCCTGCAACAGTGGCTTCTCCTTTCCCTTCGCATCATCCGACTGTGTGCCTGCTTGTGGCCCCTCTGCAAGTCTGGGGCAGGAATTATTAGCCCTGATGATCAAACTATACAAGTAAAACCCAGGAAAAGCAGCATTTGCTGTGCTGGAGCTGCCTAACGTGTGCTTCTGGTCCCCCTGCGTGGGGCTGGACCAGTTCAAGCTGGCACAAGTCACAGCCTCCTCTCCAGCTAAGCTCGCCTGAGCGTGCAGCTGGAGTATTTTGTAGGGTGAACACGGCTGGAGGCAATTTGTTAACAGCTGAGCTAGTGTTAAAGCTGCTATTCTCCTCTGCTAGATCCAGCCTGGTCTGTGTTATCACCATGGGCACCGGGGCCACTTGCTCTGCTGCCAGCACTGAAGCAGAGAGGATGTGTGGGACACCAAGGCAGAGCCTGGACCGACACGGTGGAACATCAGAGCCAAACCACCCTGGTCTCATCAGGCTCATGCAGTCCACCGTGTAGTAATTCAGGGCTGGATACTCTAGGAGAGTGAACCTGGATTAGCTTGTAAAGCGATCTGTTTAAGCTGCAGATAAACCCACCATGGATCTTTTCTTCCAGGACTGACATGAGCCCCACCTTCCAACTATATTGAATTTTATACGAAACGTTTTTTCTTTCCTATGAAATCTTAGTACTGTTTAACTTACTTATGTAAAAATCTGTATTTCCAGTGGATACATTTAGCTTTTTCCTGCTAGCCCACCCAGCACAGCAGAAGGGTCCCAGACCCTGTTCCATGCTTGGGTTGTAATGTTGAATAGTTTCTTAGCTTTCTCCTCTTTGATAGGAAAACAGGGTCCTGTATTTTATCATTAACACTGGTGTGGACAAGATCATAAGGCAGATACTTGCTGTTGTGATTTAACACCTGCCTGGCTTCCCTCACAATGTTTTCTGGTTTTGCATTTATTTTCAAAGCAGATGGGGCTCTCTTCTCCTGCAGTTTCCAGCTACTGAAGTCTGTGACCATCACCTCATTGGATCTGGCTGCTCATGGCTCTGCTGGAGAGGCAGGATGAGGTACAGGTGCCCAAGCTGGTCATCCACCAGCTCTCCTCTCAACACGCCTGGCTTCAAGAAGTGACCTAAATGAGAAGAGCAGCTTCTCACTGACCAGCTGCTGACCAGGGCTGCCAGGAACCCTGTGGTCACTTTGTTGTCCTCCTGGTGCAGATGAGATCATGGTGTTCAGCCCGCACCAAACTGCTGTATTGCTAATGGGGCTGGCAGAGCTGTGCGGGAATGTCACCGTCACGCTGGGATGGGGATGAGGAGCACTCAGTGGGGGGCTCTGCTGGGGTCCTGGGACACAAGACAAGCCCTGAGCACCAAAGCCTCACATCTAGCATTGACTTGTGTTCAAAGGAGTGTTTTCTTGCTCCAAGAAGGGAAGTTTTCTCAAGTTTTTATTTCTTCCCACAGGAAGCCTTTGTATGGCAAGAGGTGGCACGGTTTGAGTTGGGGTGTGGGCATCAGGTGTGATGCAATGTGGTGTGGAAGCAACAGACATTGATGTTCCCTTAAGCTCATGATTGGGTTTGTTGGCTTTTTTTTTGGCTTTTTCTACTTGTGACTTCACTCAGTTTGGAGAGATTTTTGGGAAAAATCATTCCCAATCTTCCTGTCCTAAATGGTGCACAATAAGAGTATCATTAAACCTGATGGAGTCTGAGAAGGATGGGAAGCAGCTGGACCAAAATGCTGCTTTATGGAACAGTTTATGGAGGGGCTGGGGGCTTGGAGGGTACCAGCAGCAACTTGCCTGCCTACCTAATGGTCCTGTGAAGGTCACACAAGGCTAGGCCACCCTAAATCTGAAGCATAGAAGGCTGAAAAGGAGTTGCAGTCCTATAAAATATTCCTGAGCTTTCCAGTGATTGTCACTGCCCGCCTGTGACACCGTGTGGCTTCTGCCATAGGAGCTGCCTGAGCTCCGAGCCAGCAGCCTGACCCGTTAGCAATGAGATACCGAGCCCTGGTTTGCTCTGAGCTGCTCTTCAGTGCACACCTGAGATGTTTCACTGGCAGAGCAGCCCAAATTGCCTCTGTTTTCACATCTTAAAGCAACCAGAGAGCAAGCATCGCAAAACTCGCAAGCTGCACAGGAGCAAGCGCAGACAAAGCGGGGGTTTAAGTGTTTTTGTAGGGTCCTGTGGCCAGACTTCTTTGGCTCTGGGTTTAGGATCCTCAGGGACACCAAATGAGTCTAAATGTTGATGGGCTCAATGCAGATGGGGGTGAGCTCAATAAAAACTGAGGCGAGATGAAGGCAGGGCCTTCAGGGTGCAGCCACCCAGCAATGGAGCTGCCTGCAGAAGGCTGGAGCCCACGGAGCGGGACAGCATTTGCCAGGCAGGCAGGTGGCAGCTTGGTGGCAATTGCACAGTTGGGCAGTCTTGGAGAAGAAAGCCAGAAGGCCGAGTAATTCCAGCACAGTAAGTGCAGTTAAGAGCTGCCATATGGCTTCTTTTTGCAGGGGAAGAAGCGCACAGGGAGTGAGCCATCCCACTGCTTTTCCTTTAAAACAAACTTTCCAATTCTTCTCTTGCAAGTACTGGAAAAATCTGATGGCCTGTGGGGGTCACAGGAGTTGACAAGCTTATCTCAGAGCACGCTTCGAAAGGAGCCACAGGGAGTGCAAGAATTCCCCATAGATATTTTCTGGTCTTTTGCTCTGCCCCAGTTTACATCTGGGAGGAGGCTGGTGGCAAGAGGGCAAAGCATTTCCGATGGTGGGGAGCCTGAGGTGGATCAGAAAAAAACTTTATCAATGATGGGTGGTAAAACAGTGCCATGCCAGATATGGAGGGGGAAAGAAGAAGTGACTGCTGCTGTCCAGTATTTTAACCCGTTAGAAAATATTGCAACCAGTAAAAATAGTTTTGAACAGCTTTATTTCCTGCAAGGTTTTTTGATACAAGTCAGGAGGAGAGTAGGCAAATATTTTCCAGCAAGGGCAGGAAAGAAAATAGTAGGATTTTCTGCTTCGTTTAATAAATCCATTGCTTTTGTTCTCAGTGTTCCCATTAGTTAGCCTATCTTAACCCTTGCACCCCCACTAACCTCACTGGCATGGGGTTACCGATGCCAGCCAAAGTTTGCTCAAGTACATCTCTCTTTGCAGATGGAGAATGAAAGGCAGCCCATCAGGGACTGAGCAAAAATAAGAACCTGGAGAGCAAGAGGTTGGAGAAACAGCAACTTTTGTAAGTGATCGATCCTCAGAAACCATTTCTTAGCAGAGAGGAGGAAAGTGTTTGGGGGAAGCTCTTTTGGAGGAAGAGCATCCTTTGCTGAAGCAGGCTCAGAAGAAAGGAAGGGAGATGTACCAGAGAGACAGCCGGTGGGTGGGAGGAGGGAAGATGTGGAACTTCACAGCAGGGCAGCAAGTAACGCGCATGTTTGCAGGCTGGGAATTTTGGGGGCTGAATGATGGAATTTGTTTATTTGTTGCAACTGAGGTTTCACTGGCAGAAGAAGATTTCTTCTCCTCCATATCAGGCCCTTTCCAGAACCAAACCGCGGCGTTGCTAATGGTCCGCTGCACTATAAAAGCCCTGCCGGTATCTTTTTCTCCTTCTGGGCTTTGCTTTTCTCTTGGCATTTTATCGCACCCGTGGCAGGGTTTTGTGGCAGCGCATCACTTCTCTGTGGCTTGGGCACAGAAGCCACACAAATGTCCATCTCTCCAGCTTCCCAACCCCAAAATTCAGCAAATGCACCTTGTTTCTTGTGGTCTCTTCAGGCAGGCTGTGGTTCCAGGGCTATAGTTTTCTTGCTGTAGGTTCAGCTGTCACCTTTCCTAGCCTGGCCAGGGTCTCAGCACTGGCATTGCCACCTCCCAGCATCTCTGCTGTCCGCACTGTCCCCTACCAGGTGCTTCTGCCTTGCTGCTGCTCTCAAGGAAGGGGTGGCCCACGCGCAGTTTTTCCTATGCAACCATCTCCACATCAAGCTCTCCCGCAGCATCACTTTGCACCACGCTTGTGTGCGGTTTCTAAAACGTGTAGCTCTTCTCTGACTGATTCTGTCTTTTCTCTCTGATACAAACATTTCCGAACGCCTCAGAGGTGGAGCATCCCCTCTCACAGCGTGGGCCGGTGAGCAGGAGTTTTGTGAAGGAGCTGCAGGAGGGGAACGGGGGAAGCACGGCCTCTAACCGCTGGCTGCCGGCAGAGACTGCAGCCGGGCAGATAACAGGGGCCTCGGCTGAGAGTGACAAGAAAGATGATTAATATGTGGGCAAACGCTGTGCGAGATGCCAGCTTCGCGCCCAGGGGAAAGACTTTTGAGAAATTACTTACTAGATACTGTGATGGATGGGGGAAAAAAAAAAGGCAAACCTAGCAGGTTTCAAACCAATATTTGCGCTGCTAATTGTTTTTAAATTCCACCAGCATAATGAACACATACCTTTCCCTCACCCAGCGCTCAGCTGAGAATCGCTTACTCAAACACGCACGGGTTGAATACAAACAGGTCCGCTTGCCCGTGTGCTGGTCCGTGCAAACTCCGGCGTGGTGCTGGCTGCGGGATGCTGCTGGCACGGCCGCCGCTGCCTGCCCCACCACGTCTGACCCCCGCCGGTCCCTCTCTGATGCTCAGCGATGCTCCTCACCCTGGCAGCTGTTTCGTTGTGTTACCCCAGCCTGGGAGCGTGCCAGGGAATGGTTCCCCTTCTGCGTTCCTGCTCGTGCTGCAGACAGGGCGCTGCTCAGGCCGGTCTGAATGTGCTTTTTATTGTAAGTTATTTCCAGTGGGTATGTATATGCTCTTCTCTTTAACCTGGCGCCTGGCCTCTGCAGCTGTTGTTGCAGATCGGTAGTGCCTCGGGTTTGCTGCAGAGGTTTCTTAAACACCAGTGACCACTTGAGCTGATTCCTCCTTGTCCTCAGCAGCCTCAGTCTCTTCATGGCCAGGATTTTCTTTGGCATCTTTTCCTGGGTTTGCTGGCTTTCAAATCAAGCTGCATTGGTGCAGAGGCACTCTATGAAACCATACCCTGAGCATGTGGACTGTTATGGTCCTGGCAAGGACTCAGTTGCTTTCTGTGCTCCTGGCAGAGTCATCAACAGCTATAATAATTAAAGGGGAGCATTTGTACTTCAGGGGAGGCTTAAATGGATCTGAATTTGTGGGACTGGGCAGATTTCTTCTTGTTTTAAGTTGTCCTTGGTGGCATTCGGTTAAAGCAGTTGGGAGAGTTGCAATGTTTGGTAGCTAGAGCAGGAGGTATCATGATGTCTGTGGGTTTATTTTCTTCTCTGCTGTGGACCGATCACCTCTGGTAGGACTCTTGGCTGACCCCAGTGAGTGTAAATGATGCTCTTGCTAAATTGTCTGTCTGCTAGTATGTGGTGGAAAAAAGAGCAGATGGTGGAAGATACCTGTGATTTTCCTGGAATTGTGTGTAACCTGTGTTGGCTTGGTCACTTCAGGCTGGGGTGAAAGGCAGAGCTCTTGAGCCAAGCCAGAGAGGAGCTGGGTGGCTATGTGTCCCAGGCTGCTCTAGTGACAGCAGAAGGACTACCTTTGGTTTTAGTATGGTGATTTGACAGGTGTCAGGGGTTGTTTCTTTTTCCTCACACCCTGGCTCCAGGCAGTTTTAATGCAGACAGCCACTACATCACCCACTAAGCAAACAGAAGGGAGGAGCAAAGAATGCCAGACCAGTCTGGCATGCAGGGACGCAGTGGCTCAGCCATGCCGGTGGCATGCGGTGAAAGTTCTGGGGCGATAGTCCCAAAGGGATCACAGTGACTGTCCAAGCAACAACTAAGGGAGTACCTGGCAAGGGAAGAGGCACTCAAGTTTTTCTCTGAGCTACATATAGGACATGGAGTCCCAGCTCTTGCTTACACAAGGTTGGGGGATTCAGTACCTCTCTGAGCTCCCCATGCCACCGGAGCATGCATTTCATAGAGCTGAGTCCTCCAATAGCACCTTTTTCCCCTGTGTTTTCCACTCTTTGCTTAGGGAGAGTTTCGCTGCCATCTCTGTCTTGCAAAGATGACGGAGTGAGTTTTGCTTTTTAGGAGGGAAGATCGGGTTGCAATCATCCCAAACACATCCTTTTCTGCCCAAAACAGCTTGGTGAGGTGGAGGGCCCCACTCTGGGAGTGCTCCCTCCTGCCCCTGGCCCCACTCTGCCATCTGTCATTAAGAACCAGTACTGCAATTCCTACATAGCTGCTTTGGATGGGGACAGAAGATGCGAAGCCAAAGGCTGGGCAGATAATTTCCCTCAGTGTTGTAATAAGGGCACGTCAGTGCCTGTGCTTTGCAGGCATGTTATTAATATTCATAGCGTTCAAAAAAAATCACTGCTCTGCCCCAGTTGCTCTTTGCTAATAGGAACCATGTGAAATCCATGTTTCCTGTCTTCACAGCCTCTAGCCAGGCATCTTCCGTGAACTGGATCCTCCCCTACTTGAGGCACAGAGCCAGCAAAACCTTCTTGAAAACTCAAACACTGGAAGCCCATGGCATTTTCTGTCCTGCTGGGTAGAGGGTAGCAGGGTCTAGTCCTGAAGCCCCCTTCCCAGACCATTTTAGGTGTCCCCAGTTGACTTCGATCCCCTTTCACCAGGAGGTTTCCATGGGCCATTGCATGTGTGCTGCTCTCAACCTGAAGGTAGGATGGAGAAACTGAGGCAGAGGTGGGGACAGGAGCTGGTAACTCCTCCAGGTCACCATCCAAGCAGCTGCTGAGTCCTTTCCCCGCAGATGACATGCTGGATTTAGGAGCTCTCCCTTCCCTGGTGGTGGCCGGGCATCCAAACACACGCTTGTGAGTAACTCTGTAATGAGCAGTGCAATCAACAGAATAGATATCTCGCAAATAATCTTCTTCCATGGCGGAAATATTCCACTTATTTTTATCCTCATTTCCTGTCTCTTAGCCAGTTAATTATTCCTCAGAGGACTTTCTCTAAGTCTCTTTTGGGGAAGGAAACTTGGCGAATGCTGCCTGAATGTCCTTGTCCATTTAAATGAGAACAGAGAATTCAATTTTAGTACCTTCTGGAGAAAAAGTTGGTGTGTGGTTTTTTTTTTTTTTTGGTGGGACTCTGTGGTTGTTTTTTCCCCCGCCTGTGAGAAAATGCCAGTAACAGAGTTTTCCTCTGTGGATCCTCTCTGCTGTGGTGCATGTGCAAGCAGCTGTCTCTGTGGAGAGAGCAGGAAGATGCGGCTCTTGTACTCCAGCATGTCCATGCATTAAATGATGGACACCTGGGCTTGCTCCAAAGCTACTGCTTCCATGTTTGGGCCATCATGCTGTGCCGCATGCCTCTGTTCTCTATCATCAGCCTCCTTAATGGATGTCCTTGAGGAAGCTTTTAGAAATGCAAGCCATTTTCATTGCCATAGCAACTGCTCTTCTGGCAATGGGAATAAACCACACATCCCCGGGAGGTCAGAGCCACTTTGTGAGATGCTGTGGGTTTGCAGTGGGTGCTGGTTGCAGGAGCACAGGTCACAGCCCCAGGCTCCTCACTGCTGCTGTAGGGCTGTGTTGGGAGTCCCCCTGCCAGATCTCTGTGCCTCCTGAAGGGAACAGCTCGGGTTTAACTTGCAGATACCTCTGGCATCCACCATCCCTCAGGCTCCTGCAAGCCCAGGGTTTGGTTTTATGTAAGCCCGTGCTGCAACTAAAGGAGCTCTCCAGACAAGCAAACATGATTTTGGAGTTTCCCAACAGGGACAGGGTGAGTGCAGGGCTGCCATATGAAAACATGAGGCACAGTGACTGCATCCTTCCCGCTGTCACCTGTCCCTTTGCCATAGACATGCAGCAACTGCAGCAACTGCTTCCAAAACCACAGCTGGCAAATGGTAGAGATCAGCCAGATTAATATCAAGCACTTCGTGGATGCTCTTTTCATACGAATATATAGGAAAATTTGGGTTATCCTTTTAGGTTGCTGGCACCGCAATGGAAGAGGGTGCTTCCAGAACATGGCCACTCATGGTGTTGCCCAGCAGGCACCATTTGGAGCTGCCAGACTCACTGCCATGTCTTCTCTGAGTTCACATGTGTGCTGCAAGAGCACACACATGATGGGGCCTTTGGAGGCCAAAGATACCAAGCCTGTAGATTTTCTTCCATGCTGGAGTTGCGTGCTAGAAGGGATTGGGGAGGGAGTGCATGTTTCAACACTCTAAAAAGTCCATGCCAGATGAGATGGCTGCTTTGTATATAGATAATCTCTGCAGTCTCTGTGTCCTGAACTCAAATGGCCTCTTTGGATCAAGACCCAGTGAAAAGCTGGCATGCACTACTGGAATCGCCCTCCTGTACCTTACTACTACCTGTACACAATGCACTGAGGGGGAGAGGAAAACCTCCTATTCTGGACATTGCTTTGGTGCTTGAATGATATCTATTCATCTTTGAAACCCATGTGCAGAGCAGAGGAAGCTGTTCTGTCTCTGAGGTCCTTCAAATATTGACTTTTGGAGTTCTGTTCTCCATCCTGACTCTTCTGTATTGCTTCTTGAGAAGACATGGTCTCTTTCTAGTGCAAGTTGGTGGACCTTCCCATAAAGCTAAGAACGACATCAAACCTTGACTTCTAATTGATTTGGCTTTTGACTCTCATGTGGCTTCACCAGACATTTAATGCACCAAAGTTTGCCTAGGGCAACTGCTTCCCTGTCTCCAGAAATTATTTCCAGTGTTGTCTGACACCAGGGCATAGTTAGGCAGAGCTTGGAAACCAACCAAGCTATTGCGTTTTCGCAGGTGACTGAATGTAAGTAAATCACAGCAGTAGGATGTGCACATGCTGTTAGTCTGTGGGATGTGCGAGGCAGAAAGCGCTCTTAGTCCTTCATCTGCATTGCCTTACGTGGAGCACAGCGGTCATGTGTGCCTCAGAAAGCTCATGCAAAGTGGTGCATGCATTTTTAAAGGGTCATCATCTCTCTCTTGCCTCTAATATGCTGAGTTAGCCTCTCTCCATCTAGCAGGAGTCCCTGCTGATGGCTGTGGGTGAGCAGCGAAGAGCAGTAAGTGACACCTGAGGCAGGACCCAGCAGTGACCCTTTTGAGATACATAGATGCCGTTGGGGTGGCGGTGCTGTGACAGCATCCATTTCCTGTGACGCATTCCTGGGAAATTATCTCTTAGCAAGAATGCAGAGGTCTTGCATTTGCTTGCTCTTGTGTGAAACCTCCAGTTCTGCCATGTCCAGTCGTGCTTCTCTCCCTCCCTACTTTCCAAGGGATGTCTGCAGTGGCCCCATGTGCTGATGCAGTTTGGGGGGAGGACTTGCACCCAGCAAGTCCAGCAGCTGTATGCTGTCAATGGGAGGATGATGTGAACTCTCAAGCCTCTATTAGATGTCACTGTTTTAATCTTGGAGGGTTTGGGGTGAGGAATTCTGGTTCTGTGGAAATCAGTGGTGCCGTAGACTTCCAAGCAGTCAAGATCTTGCTGTTTTGCTCCCTGACACACATGGCTCTCCTGTCCTTAAAGACAGGGCTAGTTTTGCTGGAAACAGTAGTCCATGTTATTGCTTATCAATGATATCACGAGCCTGAGACGAATTTGTCTTGATTTTTAGCTGAGCTTTGGGCCTGTTTTAATTTGGACTAGGTGACATTGGCTCTGCCAGAGACATTCTCCACGCAAGAGCGCGTCACTGGGCATTTGTGCCAAAGGAATGGGACCCGTTACTTTCCATGTATAGACCCAGCTGCATGCTCATCTTTTAAAAGCAAAATTGCTCATTAATGTAGAATTTTCTTTCTCAAATGTAGAAGCGTCACTGACTCCTACACATCCATATACACAGAGGTACTTCCACCCACCTCCACAGTCTGAGCCGTGGACAGACGTCCTGTTTGAAACCCAGCCCCTTTCATTTATTTTCTCTGACCTACTGGCAAGAATGCTTAGATGGAAAGGCTGATTTTAGTCAAGACAAGCTATGACACTGTTTTCAGCTCATGTGAATAGCTCAGCTAAATATCTAAGTGATATCGCAAGCTTAAAGAGATGAAGCCACAGTAACTTATCACCTTTTATTGATATGTGATTTTTTTCTTTCTAATGAAGTGGTCAAGCCTGAGCATTGCTACAGAAATTTCAAGTAGGTGGGAGACAGGATGAAAGAAAGTCAACAGGGTGTGTTCAGAAGTGAACAGCACTGCTCAGGGATTCGTTTTGGAGCCTGTCTTCATTAGTATGGTTTTGTAATGAGCTGGGCACACATGGAAGAGTGTATGGATCACTTCTGCAGATGAGAGAGTTGAGAGCATTGCCAATGTGGAAGAGGATCTGAATGTCACACAGGAAGGATGGAGCGACCTTGGGGACTGTTGCAAGAAGCAGTGTGAGATATCGTAAGTCAGGTAGTTTGTTTGGATCTATTAATAAAACTTCTCCCATTTGCTAGACTCTCATCCATGTGAATTACCAGAGGAAGAGGAAGTGGGGTAGCAACTAATTGCAGGATGACTATAGGCACAGGCGGATGTCGCTAGTGCAACCCTAGGAGATGCATTTAGCAGAGAGGGAAGTTTTGCTGCCTCCGTACAAGGCTTTGATTAGACCTTGTCCAGCACGTTGCTTATAGCTCAGGAAGAGCTCAGTAGAAGTGGTGTGGAGGAATAGGCCTGTCCTAGGGAAGGATGTTAAACAGTAGGCTTGTGGAAGTAGCAAACTGAATGCGGGTACTGTTCTGCCTCTCATTTGCCGCTCTCGTGGATATTGGGAAGAGGAAAAGGTCAGCACATGAGGACACTGTGCCATGGGACAGGTTAACATGGGCTGCATGTGGAGCAGGCATGGGCTGGGAACTTAGCAGTCTCTTTCCTGTCCTCCTAGTGAGGACATTAATGATGCCATGAAAGCACCGTACCAACGTACAGCTACTCCCACCCAGAAAAACTAGTGTCTTGGTGTGAAGGCATGCCTAAGGCAAACTGAAGGCTGGCAAGAAAGAGAAGATTGCACCCTGATGGTTTCACTTTACCAGTGTGACATCTATGCGTGTATGCACTTGTCTGCGTGCACATATATCTCCTCTAACAATCTTAGCTGGCTCCATTTCCAGCCTCTCTCAACCTGTAAACTCTCTGGTAGCTGCCTTCCCAGCTTGCCACACAGGAGCATTGTTAAGGCTATCTAGGCAAGCAAATGATCCTACATGGCTTTTGTGGAGTAGTGTGATGCTGGAGTAATTAACTCGCTTAACTCTTACTGTGAGTGTTCCCAGTGCCAGAAGTAAGCACCTCTATGGTCTGATGCCCCACCATCACTGCCTTGGTTGCATTGCTCTCTGTAGGAGGTTTAGGCTTGGGGTGGCTCAGCAGCAGTGCTCTTTGGGGTGGAGTGGATAGGAACAGGGTAAGAAGTGCACTCTCAGCAGGCTGCCTGCTTGGGAACCGTGTCCTTGCAGCTTTGCAAGTCCCTCTGCCCCATGTGGTTTCCTGAACCCAGCCTGGGACATGCCCTGGCATAGGGCTTGCTATTGATGCCAAGCTCTGAGTACAGATGACTTTCCATAGCAAAGCAATGAGCTCTTCGGACCTAACAGAACATACAGAGCACATTTTGGCTTTCCAAGGAGACTGCTCTGCCCTGTAACAAGACATCCTAACTGGTATTACCCTTTGGCACATCTTCAGAGCTTTTTGTGTTTAGCCCCCATGCCTCACCTGCAGCAGCTGACGTTAACACTGGCAAGCAAAGGCATCCTTGATGTGTTTGGGAAACCCCTATGGGAAGGCACTAGCTAATGAATCTTTAAAGTCTTTTCTTGGTAAAACTAAACCAACCCTTGCTGAGGGCCCACAAAGCAGAATCGTGGTTCCTGTTGCTTCTGAGCGTTTGGAGAGAGGATCTGTTTTTTTTGCAACATGCAGGCACCAGATATTGTATTCAGTTCAAAGGCAGTAACATAAATCTCTTTTTTCCACCAGGGTTGTTAACATAATCAAATATTCATTTACAGCACACAGTACACGTTGGCAAATATAGGCTTGATATAAAGTAATTCACCCCCGTTGTGTACCATTTAATGCGATTATTCTTCGAAGTAATCGAGCCTCCTTTGCTCAAACTGAACAGAGGCTTCAGGAATGCACCAAGCAGGCAGTTGGTTTGGGTGGCCGATGGATGATGGGAGCATCACAGCCTCCAATGGACATTTGGGGTGCCTGGGAGCAGTGGCCCTGGCTGGCTGCACGGTGATACCCACACAGGCAATAGCAACAGGCAGAGCTGGGAGATTTTCACTCCTATGGCTCTGGGAGGGTTAGGGAGAGGAGAAACTTCACACATCAGAACCTGGCTCTATTCTGTTGCAGATTTTAGGAAGAGGTTTTTAGCAGCTTCTTCTGGAAGCAAGTTGAGTGATCGCTGTCCTTTGAAATACGTGGCTAAATGGTGCACTGCTCCAAGCTACATGTTGATTGCTTCGTTCCTCTGTCAAGGGAAGGCATGGAGGACAGTGGTGTAATGTGTCCAGGATGGATAGAATGTTTGTACTGTCAACAAGTCACACATTTCGTGAGATCTCATGTTTACTCCTTCAGGTCCCAGCATCCAGAAACATAGGACTAGAAAGAAACCTCCTGGCAATGAAAGTGTTTGGATTCTGTGCTTGGGATGACACAGCTGTACAGATGTGGTCAGACTGCACCCCAAGGCACAGGCATTAGGGGAAAGCCGAGTTTTCTGTGGTCTTCCTCGAGCATGCTTGCTCTTAAGCCCATCTCCCAGCTATGGGTATCTTTCTCCTTGCCACGGGATCATGGGGAGATAACATCAGTGCTGCTTCTGTGTACATCTGCATCCTTGAGTTCAGGCTCTCACACCCTACAAACTGCCATCAATGGCTCTTTTAGGCAGCTTTAGGGTGAGTATGTGGGTCCTTGCTCTCTTCCAGCTGTATGTCCTGGAATGAGTGGTGCGTTCCTTCAGCAGCTCCACTCCAGGTGACTTGATTATTCAGAAATAAAATGGGTTTTATTGTAAAGTGACATTTCCCTGCAGAGAAGCTGACCAGCATCCCCGTGCATCCCTGGCTGAGCTAGGTGAGTGTTCTGTGGCTTCCTTGTCCTCTGGAATTGCACCGGTCTCCCCCAGTTTCTGTGCCGAAAATGGTCTCCGTTCACTTTCCTGCCCACTGCCTGCCTTGTCTTTTCACAGGAGGACTCCTGTCCTTAGCACCATGAGCAACAGTAGGCATGTCCCGTGCCCTGCGGTGCCCTGAGCCTTCAATAAGCTGCTGCCCTCAGCGAGACACTGGCTGGTCCAGCACGTGGTAGAGCCGTGGGCAGCACCGGGGTCGGGAAGAGACCACAAGGTCACAGAGGAATAAAGCTGCTGTTTCTGCGTCTCCCCGTTTCCCCACCGTAGGGGAAGTGCCACAGCGGTGATGGATGCAAAGAAACAGGCTTGTGACTATGACACGTCTCGTTAGTCAGCACCGGTCCTCTCGGGTTTCAAACTGGCCGAGGCGATGAGCCCATGCCTCTAAATATTTGCTGGGGAGGCAGGAAAGGAACTGAGATCCAACTGGATGGGCAGGCTGGAGCTGACCCTCCTCCCAGGTGTGTAGGCTTTCAGGGAGATTTTAGACATGGGCAGGGGTGCTGACAGGAGCTGGGAGCCAGATGGGGTCTGTGGGAGAGCGGGAATTAGGAGGGGGAGGCCTGATCCCATGCTGGGCGCTGGCTGCTGGCTGTACATCCTCTGCGCGGTGGTAACGTGTTGCAAAGGACCCAGCAAGAGTCCTATCCACAGCGTGCGCTCCTCTGTGGCCTTCCAGCCTTGTAGGCGCAACAAAACATGGAGGGGCAAGCGATGCCCTCAGTGTCCCAAGGACCTGGTGATTACATTTGCCGCCTTGTTTTCTTGGTCTTCGTTGTGAACACGCTGGACCGTATCCCTCCTTGAGGTTCCTCAGCGGCTGCACGATCAATGCCATGGGCATTTCTGAGACCTATAGCTCATTTCTGGTTTCCCATGGTGAAAAACTCCTCTGGCTGGTAGCGCTTTCTGGTGACAACGTCCCAAATCAAGTGGCCGTGGCAGGTGCTGGAGCAGGTGAGCAAAGCTTCAAGTAAGGTATGGACAGAGCAAAAGAATCTCTGCAGGTCTGTGCTCTGATGCACCCAAGGAGCTATGTGGTGGTTTCAGAGACCCATCGCTTGCACCCTATGTGTCATTCACACCAGATGAAGGCGCCTTTGTTGCACTAGCCCTTGGCCTTGCTGTCTCCTGGCTTTTGGCTCCCAGATCAGCATGAGTTTTCTCCTGAGCAGACCTTATGTCTCTGCCTTGAGTTTATCCAGCTGTTATCAACATATGTGCTTCCTTGGTGACTCATGCCCTGTTCCCTAACCACATCCCCTTCTCTCTTGTTGCCCCTGCCCACCACAACTGAGTCACTTGGCCTCCTGTCACAAGCCAGGAGCCTCTTCCTTCAGTCACGCATGTAGACACTTCTAGCTGAGTCTGACGTAAGCTCCTCCTGACCTCTTTCTCCACAGAAGGCCACCGAGTAAGAGCTTGCTGGCTATGAATGGGCTGGTTCTGACCTGCCTGCATTCGGAGCACGCTGCCTAGACCAGATATACCTAGACTCTTTTGCTCCCTGTGCATGCAAAGGGAATGCTTTAGTGCAGTGTTGTCCTCTCTACCGCTCTTCAGTTCCCCAGAGGGACCAGTCCAGCCCTAAGTGGGAAAGGGAGGTTGCTTAACAGCTGTGGGAACATTCCCCAGTCTCGGTTGGCTCGGCAGAAGTAAGGCATGGCTCGTGCAGGTGGGAGCTGAGAAAACCTGGTGCTCAAAAGCTTTTCACATCTTCTGACCCTCCAGTAGCCCATGGGAAGTGACTTTATGGTTTTATCCCAGGCCCTGCTTGCTGATGAGCAGCTCAGCCTAATCGCCGCTGAGCCCAATCTTTTACAGGCTTCACTTCCAAAGTGTCGTGTTTATGCACAGTATGAAATGCAGCCACCACCGTCTTGCTTTGAAGGTCTGCCACACGGCCTGTGGGGTTCAGGGCTGTGGTAAACACATCAAACCAAACTGGTATTTGAGCTGGGTATATATTGGTAGCTATTTCCTTTAATGCTTCCTCTCTACGGTCAGTGGCTCCATCAGTCATGCTAAGCTTTTTCTAGATGTTTTCTTTGTCAATGAACAAACAGGAAGGGTTTTATTTACCGCTGTCCCTTTATGCCAAAGCTTGTTTGTTTCTAACTTAGACTAGCTTGCCCAAGACTGTCATTTTTATGAAGTGCCTATTCAGTGGGGGAGGAGCTGAATTCTCCAAATTCTCTCTGCGGATCTGATCCATCACCTGGCCTCTTTCCTGCTGTCTGCCTCATCAATTAAAGAGCATTTTTAGCTGCTTAAGGAGGGCATTTTAGCACAAGGGGAATGCTGAAAATCAAGGTGTCTATTTCCCTGTGACTGCTGATGAGAGAACTGCTGCTGGGCACCTTAATTAAGGGCTATCTCCGTCCCTCTCTGCCACATTAGATGAGATGTTGATGTGGTGTTTCATCTTCCCAGTATCTTTGTGAAGCAATGCAGTGTGAATTCCTAGGGTGGGATGGCCACACTCAAGATAAAAATATAAATTCGTCTGTATAGGAATGTTGCATTGGTATAAAACAGGGTGAATTTTTAAATGGGTGTCATGGTGGTGACTGGTCTTGATTTGGAGTAAGATGTACTGGGAAAAACCAACCCCCAGACCCTTTCCTTGGAGAAGGAGCATGGTGTGGGTGCAACCCTGGGCTGGGAAAAGCTGGATCAAACCCTGGGCCGTCTGCTTTAGTCATCCTGAATGAGCAGACGTGGCTACTGCCTATCCGGAGGTCAGACACGGTGGAGGAGGGAGATGGATATCTGGCTGGCCATGCCACTGACAGCTCAGATGTAATAATATCCCCAAGCACACCCCACCAAAAATCTTTCAGACAGGCTTGGAAGCCTTTGGACGTTTCTTGTAAAAACAGGATTGTTGTTTTTCTGCCTGGCACCCGGTGAGGAGGGCTGGCAGACTGCCCCTGCTCCCTCCCTTGAGGGGTATAAAGCTTCCTGCAGGAAAGCTGTGGCAGGTCAGAGAGCTGGACCCCGTCACCCACCCACCTTCCCCTGTGGCCCAGCTTGTCCCTGTGTGCTGGAAGCACTGGCTGGGAGCACTAACTGTAGATGCAGGACCTGGATGAACGCTTTGTCCTGTTGCTGAAGAAAATCCTCCTAGTGTAAATACCTTTCCATTGGGAAAGCCAGGGTTAATTACCATGTTGCTGCCTGATTTACTTGGTTCTGACACATACCCTTCACTGCTTCCATTTTTCTCCCGTGGCATTCATGTTTTGCTAGTCTGTCCGTAGCTGCAACTTTTCCTCTCTCCCACTGTGCCCTCCTTTGATCTCTCGTTTTATCTTTTTGATTCCCCTGCTGCACCTCATAGGCTTGTGAGTTCCCTTCCCAGCGGGCATACCTGCCAGCCTGTGTGTCTGCCTTCTCTCTTGGACTGGAAGGGCTTTGCAGATGTGTGCATGAGTTGGTGTAAATACCTCCTCATCGCTGCCAGAAACCACCAGACTCTCCCTCCTGTAGAAAAGGAAAGAATAAATCCAGCATTTGGGTTTTCTGCTGGAGTGCTAGTGTTATACCCCTTCCGAAAGCAGTTATTTAGCTCCAGAAGCTATATAAGATGATACGGGAGTGGGATTGTTCCAAAAATTTTTGGAGACTTGATGGAAATGCAGTTGTGGTAAACCAGTCATTGCTCAGAAATGTCTTTTGTATGTTTTGTGTTTTACTGGTGTTCTTTTTCCCCCTGGCCCCCCCCACTCTTCTTAGCATCCCTTATAATTAGGTGCTGCAGGCTCGAAAGGCATGGCATGCTCACAGCCTCCCCAGGTGCAGATGCTGCAATGCCCGTGGGCTCAGGTCCATCTCACGCCTGCTGCAGGCTACTGGAGCGATCGCTGCCCTTTGGGAGTGAGCCTCACTGACCACCCTGGCAGTGCTACGTCCCATTTACCATCAGTGGACAATTCCCAGAAGCAAACATTAAGGCCTACTAAGTGCTAAAGTCATCTCGGCCTTTTATGCTCCGTAGAGACTCAGCTCCCCTTGATTTCAAAGCAACTGAGTCACTTGTGATTCATGCAAAGCCTGAAGCAGAGCAAGATAATAAATCTCAGCTTCTCATGTCCCCAGCTGGTGCCATAACCTCTTCTGAACTCTCACCTCACAGCATATTACTTCTCTGGAGAGCAGAAGGCACGTGGAGGGAGATGCTGGGTCGAGATGTCTCTAGAAGAGGGACAAGTCCAGCACCAGTAGTTGGTAGCCCAGTGCTTCTCAGCCTGGTTGGCACACTGTGCCTGAAGAAGCAACCCAAATGCAGGGCACCTGGATGGGCAATAGCTGGAAACCCTGTTCCCCTCACTTCTGCTGCTTGCTTCACAGCAGGAAGAAGGATGCAGAGAGTAATTACAGCCTGGTGCTGCACGGCTCAGCGAGAAAGTGGATGAACTCAAGCCTCACTAGGGTATGCATAGAGCTTTCTTTTCAGTTCAGAGGAAGGAGCAATGAAGCCTGTGCCACATCAGAGCTGGGAATAGCAGAGGCTACAGCTGAAGGCAGCCGGTCATGTGGCAACACCTGCAAGATGCAGCGGTGGTGGAGGGGTTTGCAGATGGATTTGAGTGGAGTGGGTCTTCTAGGAAAGCCAGGAATGCTGCAGCACATGTGGTGCTGGAGGAAGAAGACAGAAGATGTTCCTGGGTACCAAACTTGCTTGCGAGGCGAATGTGGAGATTTTGGAGCAGGGAATCTCCTGCTTCTGCTGGGTGTAATTGCACATGCAAGTTCTCTGTTAAAAAGGGAACTGGTGTGAAGAACCCTGCCTGGTGCTTTGCAGACCAGCTCAGTGAGGTCTGGGTTTGGATCGAGCAAGCAGCCATCGTTAGAGTCCCTTCTTGCCCAGGAGTCCCTTGGGTGCCAGCAGTGGGAGCCTAAACATATTGAGATGGTTTCCTACAGATGTAGGAGGCAGGTCAGGCTTACTTAGCTTCAGAGATCAGGGCACTGAATTCATTGTGGTTGAGAGCCTCAGCTAAATCAGGGCAATTTTCTTCTCCCTGCATTATGAAGCACCACGCTTCAGCCTTTGCCTAAATATTTTGGAAGAGGAGGAGGGCAGTCCTTTTGAGAGGAAGACAGTAGCAAGTGTGCTATTAAAGATAATGGTCCTTCAGGAGGACCCAGCAAGTTAGGGAGATGATATGAGAGTAACTCTTGTCCAGGCTTATGTCCTGGCGCAGCAAAGGCTGGCTGTGCCTGGTGCTGATTTTTTCCTGCCTGGGGTGGTGGGGACAGGCTGGGGCAGGACTGGGTTGCAGGAGGCAGGATGGTTCACGTACAGCCAAAGAGCATCACCACACCTGAGCGAGGTGAGTGCGGCGCCTTGCAGCCAGGAAAGCGGTACTGGACCCAGATTTACGAACCTTTATTCTTGTTTCTGTTTGCACACTAGGAGCAGTTCTTAAAGCTGAGCTTTTCCAACCCCCTCCGGCCATCAGCTTCTGTTCCTGCCTGTTTGTCTGCCTCCTGTGAAGACATACAACACTGGAGCTGCTCCGATCTCTCCCCTGGCTGCAGGTTTGTTTGTGAGCAAAACGGTGGGCTCTGTAGCAGGGAAATCCCTTTTTAACCACAGACAGGCAGTGCTGTGTGTGGGCTTCCCTGAGGAGGCAAAAAGAAATGCTCCTTCCAGGCTGGGCCCCCACTGCTGTCATCATGCAACAGGCTCAGAAAAAGGGTTGGGGGGCCAGCAACAAAATACATGGTCTTTGGTCTTGGTGCAGCTTTCCAGCAGCCTTCAGCTTACGAGAAGAGGTAGGAAATTCCCCGACACTGGGGATTTCCTTCAACTGAAGCTGCTGTAGAAAGCTGCCTGCAGAGGACCTTCCTCAGAGCTTGGGTGATGACCAGCGGGGACAGGAAGGGGATCTCCAGCAGCAGGACCACAGAGCCACAGCTCTCGGCAGTACTGTATCAAGGTGTATGTTCTGGGATGCTCTTTACTTGCCAGGATAGCAGGACAGTTTCTTGCATTTATTGCAGCTGGCTGTCCCTTCCCCCAGGTTGGTGGTATCACTGGGCTAGTGACATTTCCTGGGGCAATTTCTATAGGGTGTGTCCCATATAAGCACCCAGCAGTGCATGGCCAGGGACACTGGCCAGGACACTTAGTGAGGTGCCAGAACTGCTTTCTTCGTCTTTTCCCTTGGCTTTGGGAGTTCTTGCTGAGGCTCTGAGGAGCAGAATGGGATCCTGTCAGGACTTTAGGCAGGAACAACTGCTTGCCAGCTTGTTGCATCCCCGGCTCACCCGGGGCTCTGTACAAAACTGCCTTTCACCTTGGAGCATCCGGAAAACATAATGGGGCTGCAATTATGGGGCGGGTGCAAGCTTGGACCTGGGAGATATGTGGCAAGGAGCCAATTATTGTTAATTAGGCATGTTGCTGTTGGCTAGGCTGGGCTTTTGCTGCTGTGGAGGAATTTGTTTGCACCAGGGGAGCTTTGTGGCTGGCTGAGCCCTTGGAGGCTGCTGGGAGCCACAGCATGCTTGGGTCAGGGTCAGGCCAGAAAAGCTCAGACCAAAACCTCCTGCTGAGCCAGTCCCACTCAGATTTCAGGCCAGGCTTAGCCTGCGTGCTTTCCCTGAGACAGAGCTGAGGCATCGGCCCAGCCTGCTCTCCTCTTTGGAGGGATGAGGTTATGCATCCCTGCTCTACAGGCTGGTCCCTCAGGCTGCTGGTCCCTCATCCTCAGCTCCTTTTGCTCCATCGTGGACATGAATGGGCCACAAAGGTAAGCTGAGCACCAAGGGCATTTGAGAAAGGGACTGATTGTGCCCCAAAGTGATGCCCATCCCACACCATCCTAGCTTGTGTATATAGGAGTACATATGGAGGTTACTGCATTTCATGATCAGGGGGCTGTTCAGTGCTCCCCATGCAGCTGAAAAGATCCTGAAAACCTGGAGCGAGACCCCTGCTTGTGGGATGGTGTGAGAGCAGGATGCCAGGACCCCCTGTCGGTGCAGGATGGGACCTGGCCACCTGCAGCACACTCCTCCAGTGGATCCTCATCTCATCCTTGTGAATGTTTTTGTTCTGTTGCAAAATGGAAGGAGACCTGGAACTTCATCACATGAAAGGAGACCTGGAGATTAGGTTTTCACTGCCACCTCCCACCTCTGCAGGTTAAAACCAGAGATCCTGCCCTTCATCCCCCCACCAGATAGAACCACGTAGCCCTTTGCCCAAAAATATGGGGGTGTACAGCCAAGGGGAGTCCCAGCCCCTGTTGCTTTGGCTAAAACCCATGAGAGGGGAAAATAAGAGAGAGCAGGGATGGAAAAGCACTGCACTGCCTTTCTGTGGCAGAGCAGGGGCAAGAGGATCGAGGCTGCTGGCCTGGAGAGAGCAGCCAGATGCCCGGTGCTGCAACCTGCTCAGGAAATGGTCTTTTCGTTAGGCAGCTCTACACAGCTCTAATTAAATTATGGGATTAGAGCCATCTCATTCCTCACTTATCTGGTGCCAAATGCTTGTTCCAAGGGAGTGCCCTCCATTAAAGGGAAAACTGCCCTCGCAGCGCTCTGCACCAGCTCATCAAGAGAGTTCAGGCCACCACAAAGTCACTTTTTGATTGCACTGCATTGCAGATGGGATGTCTGGAGCTCTGTCATTGTCGTCTGGCCTCCATTTCTTTTGGTCCTCGTCTGTCGGCCTTTCAGAAAGCTTTTGGGATGGACAATCTTCTGCTTGCTGCTCTTAGCTTTGTGCAAGTCTGGTCAGGGCCTGAGCACCGTGCAAAGGGTCAGTTGGTGCGGAGCAGAAAATTCACAGTATGTTCTCACCCAAAGGTCTGAAGAGGACTAAGACCTTGCTGTGCAAGATGCTCTATAAATATCATAAGGTCTGCAACTGATAGGAAGGAAGGAAAAGTGCACAGGGATCTGACCTGCTAGTAAAGCAAGGAACAAGACATTACCCTCTAAGAAGCACAGGCAACCTTAAAAAATAGTTCGAAGCAGCCAGTGAAAGAGGCAGCTGCGAGATGCAAAAGGGAGTTCCCTTGAATTTGCTTCTGTTGCTTGTAGTTCTTGTTGACTGATGATATAAATTTCCTGTGTCAGGGCAGACCTAGGCTGTGCCTGGTGGTTAGAGATTTGGGCAGTTTTTCAGCTTAATCCTTGGCACTGTTTTTTCTTCTGTTGCTTCACAGAGGAGTTGCTAGGGAGAGCTGGTGCTGAAGGAAAGGCTCCTCTCCTTCCACCATGCTCCTCGCACCTTGTGTTGTCACCACGCTTTGGGGAGCTGGGTAACCTGCAGCTGAGTGAAGCAAGATCCCTTTGGCATGGCCCATGTGCAGAAAAGCACAGACTTTCCAACACAGTGGTGCCTGTGTTCTCCTATTTATTAAACATATGTATTGCAGCTTGCTCCTTTTACCAGGAGAAGTATAGGTGATTAGATCATGAAAGCACCTCCTGTGCTGCAAAGCATGGTCCTGGTGAGGACTAATCAGAAGAATACAGGTCTTTGAAACCTTCCTGCTATGTTATTTACAAATTCCTGTTTCCCAGTGGGCTGCTGCTTGCAGGCTGGAGTGGGAAGGTCTATTGGTGCTGCATTGCACACACAACCCAGTTGGAGGGAAGGACTGAAGGCATCTCCCAGTGTGAGCAACTGGCTCTTTCTTTGCAAGGCATGTGCCAAATTTCTTGTGCCCTTTGCAATGTGGTATTTTCCTCCACTACAGACTGAATGTGGCCATTTTGGCTGGGTCATTAGAGTAGATAAAACTATAGTTTTCCCCGCTGATTGTTCAGTGTGAAAGCCCATTGAAGTTCTTCTTGGTAGGGCTGCTGCTATGAATGGCATGAATTTAACCTCAGCTGTCTCCCCCATTCAGTCACTGAGCTGCATAATTGGAGAAGTAGTTTTTTCCTGTCTTCTGCCTTCTTGGCTGGAGGCATAGCATGTCTTAGTTTTAATGTACTGCCTTTTCTCCTGGACAAGCTCTCAATCTCTTCTGCTTTTGTAGACTTAAATAAAACTGAGAATATTCTGTCTGAAAAGGAGCATCTTCCCACAAATTGAATTCATCCTTGGAGATGGTCGAACTGCATTTGGACACAGCCATGAGCAAGTGGATCTGTCTGGACCTACCTTGAGCAGGGGCTTGGACCAGTGGTCTCCAGAGGTCCTTTCAAACTAAATTACTCTGGTTCTGCAATTCCTGTCTCCTGCAGAGCCACGTTGCTCCCGTTTCCCCGCCTCTTCCCTGCTCTGTTGGTTCTCAGCAGTGACCCAATTCGGGAGTGAACTGACTAACCCCAACATGGGGAAAGGGCATCCCCTAATGCTGTTGTGATCCTGATCCACATGCAGAGATCAGGAGGGAAGCCTTCAAGCTTTAGAGCCGGGAGCAAATATTTACCCTGCACATACTATGCCACAGGCAATTAAGGGAGCTGAACCAAAAGCAGAGTGGTGAGAGAAGCTGTTTGCTTTTCAAACCGGACCAGCAAGTGCATATTAAATTACCTGTAAGCTAGGTAATATTTAGCCATAAATCTTACTAACAGTGCTCTGCAGTAATGCAGATATAAATGAAGGGAAATAAAAGGAAACAAAATGAGGAGGGGACGGGTTTGGAATGATAAAGAGGAAAGGATGCGAACTCTGGCTGATCGCTCAGTTTTCACCCGAAGGTTTTTATAGGAAGGGCTTCAGCTCTGTGAGGAAATCAGCTGGAACAGGTCTGGCAGGATAGCTCTCCAAGTGAGAGCTCTTCTTGCAGAATACAAATGATTTGTATCCAAAATAGAGTGGCTAGAAGCAGCTATTTCAGGAGCTCTCCCTGCACTAGGGCAGGAGCAGGGAGGTGGAGAGAGCAGAATATAAAACAACACCTGTCTTGGAGAAGAGGCGTGATCTGAAAGGTTGGAGGGCCGATCTTCATGGTAGCTTGTGTCTGAATAGCTGGGGTTTGTTTTTCATTTGTTGCTTTTCTTGCCTTTTTTTTTTTTTTCTTTTCCTGCCTCTGTTATGAGGGCAGACTGCTGTCCCCATATCCGAAACCCGGTCGGCTTTGTGACCCCCTCGGGAGGTGTGCTGAGGAGGGCTCTGGGAAGGGCTGGGAGTGATGAGAAGGAGAAACACCCCTGTTTGCAGAGGGATGCTAGTTTTGCAAGCGGTCTGTGCCCTCACTGCGGCTGTCCCAGCCACACGACCCTGTGCTGATGCTTTATGCTCTTACTGCTGGTCACCAGGAGCAATTAACTAGCAAACAGAGTGAGGACAAAAGGCCAGCATGAATTGCAGCCTCACGGGAGGATGCTCCCAGCCCTTCCCTTCCCCAGGCTGAAGGACCAAGTTTATCTGGTGCCCAAGGCACTCACCAACCCCCTGATGCACTGTGGCACCCGGAGATGCCATGCTGCGAGCTGCACAGCATTGGTACCCGTTCCTGCATCCAGCCAGCTGGTACCAGCATTACAGGCATGTCCTGGCTTGCCGTAGCCCAGTTTGCCAGCAGGCTTCAGCCCCCAGTGTTAATTTTGGCCAGAGATTCACCTGGCTCATTTGAGGAGGAGCCACGCTGGACAGTTTCTCTGCTCCGAGACGGGCACTGTGCCACGCGCCAAGCCGTCTCGCTGCCAGGAGCAGCAGGTCCTGGCAGGGACTGTGACAGGACCGCTTGCCCATCAAGGAGCTTCCCACCAGCCAGGCACCGTGGCAGCCTCCAACCACCCCTCCTCAACTGTCGGCTGCCGTATGCGCCTTTTCCCTCCCCGGGTGCAAGCTGGCAATGTGAGAAATCGCGCCTCAGGCATGCTGTTTCCCCAGGAGTGTGGGAGAAGGTTTTGCAGACAGCGAGGCAGAGCCCTGAGGCACGTTTCCAGCTCCCCGCAATCAGCTTCCCCGCGATGCTGAGTCCCCAGGCTCCAGCTCTGCCATTGCACCAGCAGCTCCAGTTTGGTCAGGGACCACGTGTGCTTACGGCATGAGGGGTCAGCACATGCAAATCACAGCTCACTCTTTCTTCTCCCCTCATCTGAACAGTAAAGAAGGGCTGCAGAAAGCTGCTGCAAAGTTCCTGCTTTGCAGGGGAACTGCCAGGACATGTCTGCTCGTGCCAGGAGAGGACTTGGACAAAGCAGCCAGGAGTGCTTTAAACAAATCAAGGTGATGCCCAGATCCACAGCTGCCATGTGTTTCCTGCAGGACAGGGTATCAGTCCAGGGCACTGGAAAACAGCACTGTATCAAGCCCTTTGTTTCTGGTTATCAGCTGGTGACAAAGGCTGGTGGCAGGAGGAAAGCCAGGATTTAAAAGCTGTGATTTGAACCCTGCTCAGCTGTTTGCTTCTGGGTCGTGTATGAGGCCACACAGAGCTTATTTTCAGAGTCGAACTTAGAAGTGATTGAAGCCCAATGAATCTATACCTGGGATAGCAAGCAATCATGGCAGTCACCGTTCCTAACATGGGGGAATTTAGGGAGGAAGAAGAGAAGACAGTCTGTTTTGCTCTTGTTTTTTCTTTTCAGATATTGTGATGTTTCACTGAAACACCAGGCTTTTTTTTTTATTAGTGAGTGCTAGAAAATATTTCAGAAAGCCTTCCTTGTCAGCATGCTGTTCCTTTCCAAACCTTGCTCTTGCATCAGCCAGGTGTGCCTGCTGCCCGTGATGAAGCAAAGCCAAAGTGAAGCCTTCCAGACCTCCCAAAACAAACTGGCGTGGCTACAGTCAGCTCTTGCTTTGGCAGCCCAAACTGCCCATGTGGCTGCCACGGATGAAAACATGCTGGACCATCACCCAGGCTGCACTGCCGATCCTGGCTAACAAACAGCCCTTGGGACTGGCAGGATCCAATATTTCTGGTTTCTGCCGTGTGACTCAGTGCACAGGCAGGAGCAAGGCACTGCCTTGGGAAATCAGTGTGGCACCATGCAACTTCTGCTTGTTCCTTGTGTAGGGGGTGAATGTGATGCCCTTTTTTTGCCTGATGCAGAAGTGGCCCATTGACCAGACTGATGCTGAGCAATGTTCCATGAAGCTCTTGCCAGTTATACCTTTCCCTGAGATGTGCTCTCTGCACAGATTGCACATCTGTGGGGGAAGCAGCTGACTTGGATGGCTGGAGGGAGATGCTCCTTTGCAGTGCTCTGGGGGAGGCTGCTGTTAAATTCCACTGTAACAGTGCGCTGGTCACAGCACATTAAATAGCAAGGTCACCTGGGCATCTCCTGTCAGGGACCTTGCCAGAGCACAACTATCACGCAGGTATATGTCTTGTAGCTCTTTACTAGCTCAGCTTCAATACACAGATAAACCTCTGTCTCATCTCTCCTCCTGGGGAGAGCAGTGGCTATAGACATTGCTCCACCTTGTTTGTTCACCAGCTGCATTGCTCTGTGGTGAGGAGCTGTGGGGACCCCCTGGCTGGGGATGTGCACATGCAGGGACACCTTCCTCTACCCATCACGGTCCTGAGGAACAGGCCAGGCTCCTCCTGTACTAGCTGCTTCTTCCTTGGGTAGGATTTCTCCCAACCTTGCAGGCTTGCAAGTTGACTGTGCCGACAGCCTGGGTAAAGAGCAAGTTAGGAAAGCATCTTTTAAAGTGTTTTGTTGACGCGTTTACCCTATTTTTGTCAAGCCTGAGGAAGCTGATATGCAACTGAAAACAGTTTCAGTTGCTTTTAAGTTCCTCCAGGGCTGCTCTAGGCAGGCAGCTTCAGGAAAGCCAATCTGAATTGACTTCCAAATTAGAGTAATTAAACCAAATGAAGTCTTTGCAGGGAAGAGCCCCTGGATGAATGATGCACTCGGCTCAGGGTAGTTGTCCCAGGGCAGCTCTCATGCCACAGTGGGGATGAGATGATTTACCACTGTCACCCAAAACTTCTCCCTCCTTTCCATTTGCCGTGAGGCAGCAGTCTATGCCTGGGATGTCCCATGTCATCGTGACATGCTTTTGATGTCCACTTGTAGCTTCTACCTGTGCCTGCTTGGTCTCACTCAGAATTACTGGTGCCAATTTGATCCAGCTTACCTCGCTATGAATCACAGCTATGTTAATCCTCCTTAAGCACAGCCACACAGAGATTTAATGCAATTTAGCTGGGAAGCTGCATATTTAAAAGAGGCTAACATTTCTGGGGCTCCCGGTGCAGAATGTCTTGCTGTCCGGCGGCCACAGCCAACAGCTGCGCTTCTATAGTACTTGTCTGCATGGGTTGAAATCCTGGTCCATAGTCAAGGCTTGTTTTCTGAGCAAGCCTGCTATTTTATGTGCCTGGACTTGGGGATAGTTCGTAGGCTCATATCCCAAGGGCTGGGGAAAGACAACAAAGACATTCCAATCTGTGCAAGTTATGCTGCGATCATATAGCCAAGTCCTGTCGAAAGAGGTCTGTGTCTCTTGTGGAAAAGCTTCTAAGGGGTCTGTGGACAGGTAAAAAGCAGGATTGTGGAGAGGCCAAGGCATTCTGAGGCAGTACCTAGCTATCCCGCAGCCCCAGCTGGCTGTTCATCCCATCCCAGTGTCTGCAGTGCATAAACAATTTCCTCTGCCCTCAATATGAGAGCTTGCAGGGTTTTCAGAAGATCACTTCACTGTCAGAAATTGTGGGGGTTTGCTGAATGTTGCAGTGGTTTTAAATGGGAAGTAGCTGAAATATTGCTGTCTGACTTCTAGATCCGCATGCTGAATGCATGGGGACAAGCGTTGTGTTGTGTTTGGCTTGCAAGGTGTTAGGCAAGGGGTAGGTGGTTGGGAGCAAGATGGGATTTGGAGTCCTTCTTATACTCAAAACTTGGAACTGTTGATTTCTTTACTTATCAAAAACAGAAGCCAGCTTTGCAATGTCAGAAATTCATGCAGGACAGATTTGCAAGCTGACCTAGAGCAAAGCAAGGAGAAGAAAGTACTAAATGGGGCAAGAATTGCCCATTTCACAGCAATTACCAAGAAATACTGAACTGAAATATTCCCTAAGGACAGGGGAAAAAGAAACCAAAGCAGTTGTCACTGCTTTTTGACCTGGAAGTCAGATGTTGCATCTCTCCTTGGGGATTTTTCTGTTCCTCTGACTGGTTTCTGACCTTTCTCAAAGAGGTCTTCAACCCCGGATGAGAGAGAAAGGGGCTTTTCCATTAATCCCTTCTTCTTGCCATTGCCTCTGTTGCTTTCCCTCACAAATTGTCACTGTCAATGTATGTAGCAGAGATGTTTGCTTGTGTTTCGGTGCCATACACTGGCACCCCAGCCCACCAGGAGTTCAGATGCACTGTGTTCTATCAGTCCTCTGCACATTTGATGTTCTTGGCTAAGCTGGCCAAAGCAGTGCCTTGGAGAGGGACAGTGTATAGAAGCTGAAAGCTCACTGCTGGCCAAGCACTGGCCATCAAAGTTGGCTCATGCTCCCAGTTTAACTGGTGTCTTCTTGTAAAGCCTGGAATTGTCGTCTTTTTACAAAAGCAATGGCTGCAGACAGCAGCTTTTGGCAGCAGTGGGTCAGATCCCCAGCAGGGAGGAGCTGATCCTGTTGAGCTGTTTTCCAGATGTGTCAGCCCAGATCCTCTGGTCTTGTGAGGGTGTAGAGGCAAATGGCCAAAAAACCTGCAATTCTGCTGCACATAATCCACCTCTGGGAGTCAGGAGCAAGGCTGGTGGGTAATGTCCTGCTTGCAGCCTGGCCATAGCAATGGACTTGAGGGAGTGTGTGTTTCTCTTTAGTGGATAAAGACGAAGCCAAGCACAAAACCCCAGGGAGCTCTTGATGAGCCTCCAAGTATCTGATAGCCGAGCAGCTATGAGTGGAGTCTGAGGGGAGATGAAAGCAATGCCTTGTACCTGCACGGCAGTCGCAGACCCCCTGGCATCATCTCAGGGTGCTTTCAGAGCCACCATCATTCCCATGGATCTGAAAGGAAAGCTTTCAACATGGTCCACTTGCAGGGAAGGTCAAAGAGGGGCAGGAGAAATAGTTTGGTTCATGGTTGCATTGGCTTTGAAGCCTCGAGCTTTGCTGGGGGAGTCTCGGTAGACCTTGTGGAGTGGTTTTGCAGGATGGAAAATAGATGCAGGCTGTAGGCAAAGTGGTCTTCTTTCTTCTTCAGCTCTCTATTTTTTTTTAACCAGGCTCTAAAGCCTTTTCCTGAGTACTTGGATTGCTGTTTCCTTGGGTTTGTTTTGTGGTACTTTCACTGCTGCTATTTTGGAGGGGAAATGTGATGAAAGAGAAGTGGAAGGAGAGGTTTCTTTTTCTGTTCTTTTTTCTTAAAGCCAGAAATGAGAAAATGGAAAATACAAAAGAACATGAAAATGCCCCAATTCTTTCAAAATATCTCCTCGCCGATTTCCACTCTCAATTACAGATTTCGTGCCTCAGCAAAAATAAAAAGGTAAACTGTATATCTCCTGTACAAATACAGGGGCATTTTCCTTTGTCCACGCTGGCTTGGGTACTGACCTAGGGACATGGGAAGACTTTCCCTTGACTTCATCGGCTTTAAAAGGCCTATTGTTTCTTAACAGCAATCCTTTATGCTGACGTGCACTTTTCATGTGCATCTGTCAACAGGGGAGGGGGAAATTATTGAAATGGGTAATAACGGAGATGAAAACAATCCGTGCTGGTCTCTGGATAATAACCAGCTGACATTAAGCCTAAGCCCAGCTGATAACAGTTAATAATAAATGGGCATTAATTAAAGCTAAATTACAGGGGAAGGTGCAGGCTTGGCTCTCAATCCAGTTAAAGCCCTGTAATTCATAATGGAGAGAAGGTATCTAGCCTGTGAATAAATGATCAAAGGCTAGTGAAATCAACAGCAGGGCTGTGTAATAGTGTAGATGATGCCTCGACAGGGAAGAGACAGAGGAGGATTAACAGATCACTGAGGCCAGATGGTTCATTGGGTTTGCCATGCAGCGTGCCAGCGAGATACATGGTGGTGCATGTGAGACCCCAGCGCTGAACTATGGTGTGGCTTCAGAAGGCCTTGGGACAAGCCTGAAGGGAGGGTATGGACCTGATGGGAGGAAGATACTAATCATGAGCCCCTCATGTTAACAAAATGAGGGAAAGGGCCCTAGGAAAGTTGGTAGGGTCTCTGGATGGTGGACTCCAAGGGAGTTTAGACAGCCATTGACGACATGTCATTAAAAGACAACCAAGAACAAGCAAGGTGCTGGAGATGGCTGTGGTCAAAAGCCTCCACTGCATCTCAGAAACAGCGTCACTCCCACACTGACATTTACTTTGGTATTTAAACAGGGCTGTCCCTGGAGGTGATTTCCACTTAGACCTGTCATTCAGCTCCCAAGCCAGAAACAGTTCCAGTCCAAGCAGCCCCACAAAGGGAGACCAGTACAGAGTCACAGGGTCAAGAGGAGCAACCAGGCCAGCAAGTTCTGAGGGGCTGGGAAATACGACTGTAAAAACATGGCTTTACCAGGGCTGAAGGGAAGCACCTACAGGCACACCCTCTCCCTGGCCATGCCTGGGGCCAAGCTGGCTCCCAGCTCTTCTTGCAGCATGACCACCCCAGGGAGTTTTGCACCACAGCGCTGTGAAGGATGCTGCACTGTCTGTGAAGCAGAGGGAGATGACAGCTGCTTGCTCCACTCCCAGAAGCAAAACTGAGGCTGGTGGAAGTTCAGACCTGACTGGGATGTGCCCTGTGAGGAGGGAGAGTCAGAGGAGGTGCTGATACCCTTGAAGTTGACAAGACCACTGACAAGGGAGCAGTCACTCACTGGGATCTACTGAGGATGCGATCCACGTGATGCAGGTGGAGAAGAACACGCCACCATCTCTGGCAGCATCAGCAGCACTGGCAAACTGAGAACAGGCCGCGTGATGGCTGAGGGTCATTGACCAGTGAATGCTGGAAGTATTCATCTGAACCAACAGCCCCAGAGTGTTCACACACTTGGGGACAAAAGACTCAGTTTTAAATCTCATGGTGTTTAGAGAAGCTTTAGAGTATGCCACCTTCCAAAGGCCCCAGAACCACCAGCTATGGGGAAAAAGACAACGTTTTGAAAGCTTGGGGTGTTTAAAGCACACTCAGACCTTCAGATGTGTCCCACAAATGATCTTCAAAAGCTACATAGCATCAATGATACTCTGAAGACACTGCTCTGGTCCGAAGAAACCCCGCATGTTCTTTGCCTGTTTCTCCTACGTCTTGTCTGCAGAGCAGCTGATCCAGATGTGCTATTCAAGATTAAAGGTAATGTTCTCATTCATGAATAAATGTGGGGGGGTGTTTTCGGTTTAATATAATGAAGAGAATGTGTTTTTGCATTTTGGCTCAATACAGCTTCACGTTACAAGTATCCACAGAGGTAATTCAGAAGGATGCTCTAGTTGAGACTTGCACCCTGTGTAATTACCCACCAGGTGTAGGCTGGTCCTTGTGGCACCCATGCGAAGTGCAAGCTGGAGGATGGCTGACACAGCTGAGGCCTTGGGGCTTGCTGCGACCAGATGAGTGCCAGCTTGCACCAACCCCGGTGGTAAGAGCCAGGGTAAAGAAGCTGGCAAAGTTTACTCTCCTTTGCACAGCTTTGTCAGAAGCAGCCAGTTACTGACTTGGAGCAGTATTTCTTAAATGGCACGGCCCAGGCTTTCCAGGCCAGCATCTGCGTGTGCCTGCACGCAGAGCAGCTCTGTACAAAGGATGCTCCACACATACCGTGCTGGTGGGCAAGGCTGGGTTGGCTACAGCATGGCTATGCTGTCTTCAAGAAGCAGCAAGAGGGAACCTGACTCCCCGGATACAAATGTAGTCATGAAGAATGAGCCAAGCCTGGAAATATTTTGCTTGTCCTCTTCCAAACAAATCCGTATTTGCAGAGGCTTGATCTTTCCATGTTTCTAGGTGCCAGACCTGGGCGTTGCTGTCAGCGTGAGTAATTTTGGGGGGATGTTCAGCTGAGGCTTATTAGTCCTAGATAGAAACAAAAGCTTTTAGTCCTCAGTAGTGCAATGGACTGAGCTTCCCCACAATTTCCTCAATGGACTGGCACCTTTGGCACCCAGACCTGATGTGAACATCTGATGTGATTCTGAAAGCACTGCTTAAAGAGCCTGCCTCTGATTTTGTTTTCCTTCTAACTGAAGTGTCAATATTAAAGATTCCAGTGTGATTATGAGGTTGTGTTGTGTAGGAAATTGCCTTCAATGCATTTGGCTGTACCAGACGATTTCTTTCCCTTCCTGACGTCCAGAGATTATTCTGGAAAAACAGTTCTCAAGGTGCTACGGCAGGAGGAATAAAAATAGCCAAACAGATGAGCTGGTCTCTCTATTGGTACAAATACTTGCAAGTGCTTATAGTGCAGAGAAAATGAAGCCTGTAGCAGGAAACAGAGGGAACCCCATACAAAAGAAGGAAACTTGGGAAGAATGACTAATCCAGGAGAGGAAACTAGGTGCTGTGGCCTGCTGTTAGCAAGGCAAGCATCTCTCAGAGCATCAAGCTGATGTGCAAGTTGTGCAGGGCACTAGGGCACAACACCCCAGTACAGCCGATCGTTCCTGGTGGAGCAGGGCTGCTGGCATCTCCCAGGGGTTTCGGAGACAGCGGCTCAGAGGACCTGAGTGCTCCATCTGAAGAATGGTGCAGGATGGCATTCGAAAATGCCTCCAAAATAGCAACCTGGAAACTGTTTACACCTGAATGTCATCAAGGCGATTTAGGAGGTAAGCCCAATTTAAGCTTCCAGTGCTGGAAACTGTTGCTTTCAAGAGGAATGGTGACCGAGAGCGAGCTTGCCAGCTCCTGTAGCCGTGTGTGCGTGCCTGCTCTGTGATGTGTCCCTCTTGTTGCAAGAAACGCCTCTCAGGGACAACAAAGAGCCTACAGTAAGCAAATACACTTCTGATCCATTTTGGCTTTTCCATCAACCTCCTCTGTCCTGTTAGCAGAGCTGCTGTCCTTCCCCAGGATTCTCCAGCCTCCCTCAGGAATTCCTGAGGAGAGGAGGTGTGGGGCTTCAGCTTCGGCTTTAACCATTAGCTACCAAGATTATGCTGGGGAATATCTTGACCTGTTGGTGAACGAGGGCTCATACTTTAGAGGTGACTTGGCTACAGCACTCACAGGACTCTGGGGAAGTGAGAGAGCAGATAAGAAAATAAGGAGGAGCTGAGAAACAGGCGAGACTCGAAAAAGCTCTCAGTGTCGCTTCTAACCCGAGCAAAAAAACGGGCATCGTTGCTTGAGGTGGAGATGGGGAAAGAGTGAAAAATAAGCCACCAAGCTCCCTGTCATCTGCAGGTTTGTCCTGCCAAGATGTGAGCTCCTCAGGTGGAAAAAATTCACTGAGACCCCTCCCTCCACAGCCCATGAATGGCCTCAGCCCTTTGAGAAAGCAGCAATCCACAGGCCTAGTGGGTGCCGCTCTCTTGAGCACGTACGTCGGAGGATTCGCAGAGTGATAGGCGCTTGCCTGTGGTTTTGCACCGTGCTGGTGGCCAACCGTGCTGCTGTCAAATTGGTCACTGCCAACCCTTCCTCTTGGCACCCCTGCCTGTGCGCAGTGCTGGTCTGAATCTGTTTCGCCCCTACCCACCAAAAGCTTGCTGTCAAGTGCCTTCAGGGTGGGCTTGGTTGCTCCAGCAGAGCCCTCCAGCACAAGTCAGAGTCAACAGTCTCAGGCCCTGTCACCCTCTCTGACATCGCCCTGTGGCAGATGCAAAGACCTTGACCGTGCACTGAGCAGCCCTGGGGTCTGTAATGCAGAGTTGCTGCTACAGTATCTGAAGGCTTGAGTCGGGTCATAGCCAGCTCTGTGGCTCCAGTTCGGTGATGGATGGATATGCCATTCCCCAGACTAGGGGTTATCTGGGCTATTTAGGTTATTCTAGGCATCTGTGTTATCTCGGTATTCAGTATCCATCGCTCTCCATGATCCTGGATAATGGAGCACTGGTTTCATCCCCACAGCCTTCAAACTTAAAATTCTTGCTGCTCCTTTTCTCCTCTCCATCACATGACACTTCTGTCCCAACGTGTCTCACTTAATTCTACTGTATTCACTGAAGCGGTGTAAGAGTTTCCTTTAGCCTACTAAATTATCACAAAAACAGAGCACAGCAATCAGAGTGTTTTGTTTAACTGCTTACAAAAGCTGGGAGGTAGCCTGGTCTCTGGGAATGGACTTCAAACATAGAGTAGCAGTTGTCCTTGCAGCCACTGGCCCTGATGGGACTTGTTCTTGCAGCTGTTCTCCTTAACCACAGGTCCTAGTCCCTGGTTTGCTTGACCCCAGCCAAGGGGAAGAATCCAAGACACAGTGAGAGCCCATGGAAGAAGGGAGATGAGCTTGTGATTCCGATTCCTCTCTTTTTTATTTTATGCATCCTAAAAACCATTTTCTCATAGTTGCTACCTGTCTAGTCTTTTAGAGGTAGAAGCCTTTTGTAGGCAGTATCTTCAAAGGAAGATGTTATCTCTTTTCAGGACATCTTTCCCAGAGGGACAGGGTGCCCGCTCCATGGTCACAGGCCAGGCAATGAGCATGAGTACGTGGTCTGGAGCAGAGGCACCGAGAATGTCTGGGTCCATTTGGATTTTGTTGCTGTGGTTGGATTCTTTGATGTCTCATAAAGAGTGATTCATGTTGGGGCCTTTCTTTGTGGCAGGGGTTTTTATAACAGCTTTCTCTGGTGTATAATAAGAGCTGAGTGAGTGATGAATTCTTCCCTCACTCAGGATATTTATAGCGTTTTTCTTTCTTCTTGAGCGAGTCACCTATTTTCACAAGGCTCGTAGGCGCTTCATGTCAGTGAGACTTCAGCTCCTTTGCCAAATCTGGGGGAGACTGGCCAAAGGGTTCAAAAGTTTCTCAGGACTGAGATGGTGGACTGGCTGGGGGCATGGGAGGTCCCATTGCACGAGACTTCCAGCTTAAGAAGTCAAGCCAAGAGCCACAAGACTACAGTTCACCCTTTATTTTTGAAGGCACCAAAGGTCACACTTCCCATCTCCACAGATAAGCAGACTGATGTTTTATTTCTCAGTTTACACTGGAGCTGGGTTCTCAGTATTTTGCTGTGGAAGCTGGGGTTATATTGGTATCGTCTCTTCCAGGGTGCATCAGCTCCAGATGGGATGAGATCCAGAGCATTTCGTGTGGGTTTATAATAGCTCTCCTGATTGCACAGAATGGATGTGGACCAGCATGGATTTCTCTTCACCAAGGGCTTATTCTGCATTCTGGGTACGCAAGTATAGCAACCTGACTACTTCTGAGTCCCCAAAACATGTGTCTAGATACCTGTTTTCACCTGGAGGGGTCCATAAAGGTGAGCAAGTCACCAGCTAAGGCGCCAAGATGTCCATCCATCTCCCCTCAGCCGCTGTTTTGTAGTCTCACGTACAGAGCTGGAGCTGCAGGAATTAATGCTTGTGCAATGGAGGTTTGAGCCTAAGGGAGGTCTCCTGCCCAAGCAGAAAAAATGTCAGGTTTTAAAATACTTCACAACCATTTGTAACTTTCGCCAAGGAGAGTCTCGTGGCTTCCGTTTCACCAGTTAATACAGACTGCCATTTCCCATTGTGGGAATAATATAAAATACAATACAGTAAAACTGAGAGCAAAATTGTATTCTGTATTAGGTACAGATGGAAAAAGCCCTCACTGCTTCTAGGTTTTTTTCCCCTGCATTTTCTTTTTTGTTTGTTTGGGGGTTTTTTTTTGTTTGTTTGGTTGGTTTGTGGTTCTGTTTGTTTGGTTTTTAATATTGCCAGAGGGAAAACAGAAGACTTCCCACCTCCTGTAGATGCTTTTTCTCCCTTTACCCTGGCCAGGCTCCCAGGTCTCCACAGCACCTCTCCCTCTGCGGATGCTGCCCCGGTGACAGTGCTGCCTGTGTTCTGCATCCCCCATCTCCGGGCTGGTCTGAGGCCCAGGTTAGCCCCCACATCCCCCTCCCTCTGCCTGGCGGGGGGAGCCTTGTACCATCCTCCTGCAGCTCTGTGCACTTGTGCCCTCCTCCTTTTCCCACAGCCTGATTTATTGGGTTTATCTTTCCCTTTTACAGCCACCCTTCGCTATGCCTGATTGCGGTGACTTCTGGTCGCTGCATAGCTCGCATTCCTCTCGGGGGGGGGCTGCGGGCCACTGGGAAGAGCTTTCTCCTTCCCTGGGTGACTCCAGTTGAGATCAACAAGGACCTTCTGCCCATCCATCCATGCTGGTATCCAGCCCTGTGCTTGCTCTGCCCCAAGAGCTTGCCCTGGGCAAGGCCAGGTGGCTGGGGGATGATGTGGGTCTCCAGGGAGGGTGCTCTGAGCTAGTGACCCATAGGGCAGAGAAAGCAACAGCAAAGTCTGCCCCTGCCCTGGGGACACGCTGCTCCTCCTGTCCAGTGTACCTCAAAAACTTGTCTCCTTCACTCCCTGAAGCTGGGGAGATGTGGTACTGAACCTCCCTGGGGCTGGCATGTGTGGTGGGGTTAGGGAGAGGACATCTTCCTGCGACCAAGACAGTAATCTTCATTTTATCAGTGTTGTCAGGTCTTCTCTTTCCCTTTCCAGCCCCTGTGCAGGATCTAAGCAGGTACAGGAATGCTGAACGTGAGGATCACACCATATCAAGTGTTACACCTGGCAGAGCCAGAGCTGCTCAGACAACAAGGGGCTGCAGAATATCCGAAACTGCTGAGAGCAGTCTAGTCATGCTCATCAGTGTGTGTTGGCAGCTCTTGCCTGGGCAGGGTGAATGAGCCACACTCCAACATGCTCCCTTCAGCCGCAGCTCACCCCTCATGGTACTAAAAGGAACCATTTCTGAGGGGAGCTGGACTCGGCACCCTTGGGTTGAGGCCACATCCAGCTGGCTGCCTCCTCTCCTCCCCTGGGGATGCGCCGGCCACCGCAGCGTCCAGCCACCGTGCAATCCCTGCACCACCGACTCCTGCATCCCATGCGGCAGTGGGGATTATCCCTCCCTGGCATCTTGCTGCCTGTCTCCATGTGAAGAGACTCCTTTAAATCCTTAGATTAAAAAAAAAAAAAAAAAAGGAAAAAAAATCATGAGTCAGGCTGTTGCAAAATCCTGAAACTGGCATCAAACTCATGAGTTATTTTTCAGGGTTGTTTTTGTTTAATTCTGAGTACTGGCTTCTTTTCGTCTGCCGTCTCACCCAGAAGGTTGCAAGTCCCCTTTCCTTCTGACATTGGAGAGGGAAGGTGGGGGTCCTCAGCATGAAAAGTTACCCCCAGGATGCAGATCTTTTGCTAAACTGCTAAATACCATAGATCTCCTGATAAGATTACCAGGAGTGGAAATCATGTGGATGAGCCCGTATCACTCGTGAGGGAAGTGACAGTCCTGCAAAAGCACTGAGTGCTGCACAGCACACGTGGAGCCAGGATGGATTGTGCAATGCCATGTAAAATCCTCACGGTCCGGGGTATGTGTGCCAGAAAATGCCTGCACAGCCTGGAGAGAAAGCACCCCCCTGCCTCGGCCCATAAAGACACTGCATTTTACCAAGCACGATTCTGGGAATCTTTGATCTGTGAGTCAGTCTCCTGTGCAGCTGGTCAGGACTGGATCTTGCTGGAGGTGTTTAGGACAGGAATGTGACATGAAACGCGTGAAATGCTGGAAATTACACATGAGGGTTTAGATTTTACCTGAAATGTTAGCATTTGAAATAACCAGCAGCCAGGTTATGAGGTGACCCAAACTATGTGACTGATAGCAGTGATGATTGATAGCAAACTGTATTGCCAGACCTTTCACTGCACGTAATTACAAATCAGCAAATACCCTGAAGTGATTAATTACTGCCTGACATGCTTTTGGAGACAATGTAGGCTCAGGGAAGCCCCCCCACCCCAATCATTTTTCTTTCCTAGGAAGGAGACTTTTGCTAGCTTTGTTTATAATCGGGGAGGATCGAGTCAATGTTATGAGAACCCCATCAACCAAGAGTTGTGAAACGGTTGTGAAACACACACACGTGCACACCCACAGCCCCTGCCAGATCCACCCCCCTGCCTGCACCGGTGGTGAGGATACGAGAGATGAGCTCCTGAGAAGAGCTGGCTCTAAAGCTGTCAGCTTTCCCGGGCTGCGAGGCATTTCTGCCTTTGTTTTCTTTTAATAGAGCTAATTTTCCGGGGACATGAGAATGATCAGACTGATTCAAACATGTCTCTATTTTGGATGCTGATGCAATAACCCTCGTGGTGGAGATGAAACAGCTCCAGGCTCCTCCTGGCTGCCCTGGTGTTGGTCAGGGAGGTGGGAAAGGGAGTGATGGTGGATGATGGAGGGACTCAAGGATTCTGAGTGGTGTGTTTTCCAGTGCTCTGGCAGAGACACCACCTGAGGGGGTGTAAATACACCGACAGCATGGTGGCACAGGCATTTCGGCAAAGCCAGAAAAGCTCTACTGGGATAAAGCCCCATGGTGACTGGACCAAGAAGCTTGACCAAGCCCTGATGCTCTCTGTAAATCTTCTGCCTTTCTCATCTTGGGAACGGTTGCCACATGGCTTTCCTGTGTTTTGGCTGACGTGGTTCTTGATGCTGTAGCCATGGATATTCTTGGTTTCACCCATACAAATTTAAGTTCATATTTTTAACTCTTCCTCCCACCCTGCACTAAGATTGTGTCTGACGACCAAGCATGGCCTGGAAAATGTGATTGTGATTGATTTTGTTGCCTGGAGCCCATGTCGATTTGAAATTATGTCAGTGTTTTGTTTTGCAAGTCGATTTTTTTTTTTTTTTTTAAATTCTTCCACAGTTGGGACTTGCTGCTTTCCCTTAAAGATGTTAAGCCTGACCTGAACATGGTAGGATTAAAACTGAATTTTTCACTCTGTCTCTCATTGCTCTTGTCTTCCAGAACCTCCAGCCCAGCTCAGGGACTTCTCTGCAGCCTGGTCAGGGCTCTGCAAGGATCCTGGGGTCTTATTCCCTCTTCTTGCTTCCCGTTTCTCCTGATGACTGTGAAGGCCGTGTCTCAGCTGAGGTGAAAGAGAAGCACCGGGGCAGGGAAGGGACTCCCCTCTTCCTCATGCTTTCAGAAGCCAGAGCTTGAGATGTCACCTCCAAGCTGCTGTAAATTATCTTCCATGCCTTGATAATCCCCAAGGAGGTGAGAATACCCCGAAGCAAGACCTTGGGCCATCAGGTCGACCTGAAAATCATCCAGAAAACAAACACAAGCCCTCGAGCAACTCACCAGAAACTGTGTCTTCTGTGGTAGGTTGAAAGGTGGACAACAAGGGGCCAGACCTGCAGGGGACAGGATTTAAATGACTCGCTGTGTCCGTTACAGCTTGTACATGTCCAGAGCCTGTTTGTGAGTAATTAATGTGGTTGTCTTAAGCAGAGCCGTGGAGAGCGTGATTAAGTAATTAATAGTAATTAAAGGCACATTTTCCACAGGCGGATTGAAGGAGGGAGGAGGCACCTGCCTGTGCGTGCCTGAGGCTCACCCCATTTTCACAAAGCAGTGTCTTTAAAAATTTAATTTAAAAACTAAAATCAGAATGCAACTTTCCACTAGTTTTAACTCATAACTCTACCACGCTACCTTGATGAGCTTATCTAGGAGCTGTCTTTGCAAAGCTCCCGCTCCATCCTATTTCACTCAGTAAAGATATAACCCTTAGACCCTTTTGCCGTTAATGTGGGGTCTGGCTTAAGGAGAGGTTTGGAACAGGGACAGTAAACCAACCTCACTCCCATCTATCCCCACCTCTGCTAGTCACAGGTGTTAAGGATGAGGAGGGGAGAAAAATCTCTGTGTGAGTTGGTTTCTTTTTCTGAGTCACCCAATCAACAGCAAAGCCAAGACAGGGGCAACAAAAAAAGAAACTTGGGGTTAAAGTGAGGAATTCAGGTTTAGGCTTAACCTCTCTTTGCTTTGAAAAGAAACAGATCAGTCTTTTTTAAGATGGAGAGAGGGAAAAAAAAAAAAGTCTGAGCTTTGTAGAAATTCCCCTACATTATTTGCTGAATCAGACTTGAAGCTGCAACTATTCCTTTCACCAAAAAGGGCACTTTTTAAAGTGGATTTAGCTTTCCAGCTCTAACCCCTGCTGGTCTCCCTTGCCTTCAGCTATGTTTTGCCAGCAGGAGTAGACTTTTCATGAACTGCCCTTAGCAATGTCCTGGGAGCTCACATCAAGAGGAAAGATGCACTGAAGTTTTAAATTTCCTACTTCCAAACCCTTTCCCCTTCCTTTTCAACATTTCCCCCTGCTGCAAAGAGTAGCTGAGCTGTAGATCTTCAATTATTTTCGTGCCTTTGCCCCATTTAGGCATTGCAGGACATTATACAGAACCGAGAACTGAATCTGCCTCTCAAAGTCATACCACACAGTGTAAAGCTCCCAGGCATTTTCCTGCAGTCAAAAATCTCCTGACATTCCATATATTAAATCTGTTTACTGAAGCTGTTCTTCTGCCATAATACTTTTTCACAAGCTATATATTTGCCCTTGCTAGGGCTTCTCTAAAAGAAAAAAAAGTGTCAAGGCTTCTGGCTTATGCCAGCACAATGAGTTTTCTTGAAAGTGAGTCACTGCATTTGCAAGGCTGGAGCTGGAAGCTGGATTTCTGTACCATTCCTGGGGACCTAACTACAGAGAAAAGCTAGTCTAGGGTATGCAAGGATGCAAAAGAATACAGGTTTAAGGTGAATTTGGGAAGAAAAGTTGGGTTTTTTTTCCACCCTGTTTAGCAATTGCATCCATGGTGGATTGCATTAAAGCAAAAAGGAGGGTTCTGCTTACAGAGTCAGAGGAAGGTCCCCATGTAAATGAGTCCACCTGGGATAATCAGGAGTAGCTCTTCTGGGTAAGGCAAAGCCTTGGGAGCAGCACTGGGGGGAAAGAAAGACAAACTCCTTTTTCCTTGTGCTCTCCCTCTCATTATTATCTACACATAAATTATTCACATTCTTTGCAAGCTGAGTCTTGTCTTGACTGAGGGAGTTCAGATCATTAGAAACTCAACAATTTTCTGCATATTTCATGATAAAAGGAGCTCCAACAGGGCAGGAGGTTAGGAGAAGGAAGGGGTAGGAATTCTGCTGCTGCCATTTCTGCTCCCATGAGTTTCCTGAGATTTCTGGACTGCTGATACCAGAGGCTCCTGGACACCCAGTGAGAAAAAAAGCCATGGAGAAGATGGCAGGACCTCCCAGGGAGGCCAGAGGACCCATGTGCGTCAGGGTGGGATGCTCTCAGGGAGCATCGCCCCGCTGGGAGAAGGCCGGAGGAGACGCTGTGCTGGGAAAGAAGTGGTGCTGTGGAGCATAGGCTCTCCTTGTGCCCTGCTCAGATTTCAAGGTGAGTTTCATTATATATATTTAATAACAGAACATGCCTTAAAAAGTTTCCAGTAAAGAGCCATCTCAAAGTGAGCATGATCCATTCCAGAAATGTTGTTTCAGCATTATCCAAATGTCCAAGGTCACTGCAGCTTGCTTTTTTTTCACCCTCATAGTGGCATTTTGCCATCAGCATTTCCATGAAATGGCTTATTTTTGATGAATTCTTGGTTTCAGATGGCAAGGGAAGAGGAACACTGGATGGTTTCCAAGCAGCTCCATTACAGATGCCAACATTTCGCGTGAGGCCTCTCTCACCCTGGTTTATTGATCACTAAGACATGACCTCCCAGGGCTGAGTGTGCCCAGGGGCAGGCAGCGATGGGACCTCGGTGGCCATCCCCCTCCTGCCTCTGTGTGCAGCTCCACTGCAGCACTTCCAGTTCAGGACTTAGTAGAAATTTGGGTATGTTCCCATCTGCCCAAGCAAACGGGCTCCAAAATGTACCTAACCTTTCCCAGCCCATCAAAAAACATCCCTGCCACCTCCAGCAATCTGATGTAGCCCCAGCCCAAGTCTGGAGGATACTCTGGGTTTCTTATCTTGTTGAATTTCCCTCTTCCACCCTCTCTGGTTTCAGAGCAGAAATAGGACCCAGTTTAGTGAGGACATGTAAAGGATCTTCCCCATCCTGCAGGATGGTGGCTCAGAGAACTGTGATTGCCAGCGGGGAGGAGAGATGCTTGAGCTAAGGGCTAACGCTGGCACAGCGGCCAGTGAGCACAAAGTGGTTGGGAAAAGTTGTAGGCTGGAAATTAAAAGGCTCCCGGTCACCAGAAGAAATATTCACTTTAAGAGGGGCAGGCAGAGCCATGGTAGGTAAGAAAGCTTCTTGAAGGGATCGGAGTTGGTGAGCCCCACACCAGACCTTGGTCCCACAAGCTGGTAGAGAACAGGTCAGCTCGGTGCTGGGATGGGGCTCTCATCTCATCCCAGTGCCATCAGGCACGTGCCGGACCACAGTGGAGGAAAGCAGCTTTCATAAGCTACGATGAGGGTCCTTCAGCCATTGGTGAAGACAAGGCTCTTCTAACTCCAACCTGTATTTGAAGTGAGTCCAGCATTTCTCTCTCCTAACATAAGCCTGGTCTGCCATGGGACTCTGGTACATGGTTGCCTGCTGGTGCTGAAACCTTGGGGGAAAGGGGGTCCTGGTGACATGAGAGCTAATGGAATATTTGCAGTATATTCTCCCTATGCGCAATTATAGATATTTAAAAAACAGAACATAGACTGGATAGAAACTTTTTTTTATATATATATATGTATATATACATATGAAAACATACCCAGGACTTACTTGCAAGTAATTACAAATAAGGAACTTGAACATTGCTGCAGTCTCAGCAGACACAGCCCCTCCTTCTCCTTCCCATCTTTCTGCGTCACTCTCTCTGTTATCTAGCTAAAAATAAAGGAGCGTTGGGCACCCAAGTCTCCCATGGGCAACAGCATGATAAACATCAACTCTTGGTGTTAGCAACCCATTCATTTGCTGCCTCAAGAGGCTCCTGTGCTCCAGCCCTGCAGCAAGGCTGGTGTGGGGAGGAGGTGGGGGATGAGGACATTACTCATGGACCACAAGCCCTCTTCTCCCAGGCTATCCCTCATCCAGAACTAAGCCAATTTTTAGCTTAAAATGAGCCAGTACAGGCTCCGCTCAGCTCAGAGCATCCTCAGAGGTTATAAATCCTCAGGCCACATTGCTAAAACTCCAGCAGGGCTGTTTTTTCCCAAACCAGCCCCTTCAGTGACCTCCAGATGGGTTTATGGCCTTCTCATGCTCCACCGCTCTCTTCAAACACATTGTCACACCAGGACTTCCTCGCCTGCAGTCACACTTCAGTTTTCACCCATTACACCCCAGCAGTTACCAGGGACACAGAGCAGCCAGGCTGAAAAGAAATGCTGATGCTGAGGTTTAATAAACAGTTTTACCCTCCCACCCCCTGCCCCCAACCAGCTTTGCTCTAACTCAGTTTTACAATGAGGCAGGAGGTAGAGGGAGAAGGGTGTCCTACATGAGGTATTTGTCCTGCATGAGGTTTTGCACCTGGTGAGGGACAAATCGTCATAGAACTCTTTGCATCACACCCTTGTGATGAAAACATGAAGGTGGGCAGCACCTTAGGAGAAGCTGGGCTGGGTGGGAAGATGGTTGGCTTTGGTGCCAGAAGCCGCAGGCAAAACTGGGAGGAGATTATTTTAAACCATCCTTGCCCCATTCCCAGCCTGAGATGTTCTAGGGCTGCTGGAAGTCCCAGAAGAAATGCAGCAAGTCCCAGGGCTAGACTGAGGTTTGTGGGGAGACATCAGCAGGGTCTCCCCACCTCTCTGGGACCACCAGATGCTACCATGGCTCTGTATGGGAGACAAAGACCTATGCAGTTGCACGGGAAAGACTAAAGGCCATTTCTTCTGGAGATGTGGCGGTCACTAGCTAGGCTGGATGGGGAACAACCAAGTTCAGACTCTAAGAATGGCGTATGAGTGGTGGGTTGTTATTTTTGGTTGTTCGTTGGGCTTGGGGTGATGTATTTTTGTTTGTTGTTTTGGTATTTCCCACAACCCATTATCATCTTGGCACCAACTAGCTCTAACAGATCCCTCCTTCTAAGTGATCAGGTGTTTTTTTTTTAGGCTGGCTGGGAAAGAGTGTGGTCCATCCTGGGAAGATGTGGTGGGCAAGAAAACATTGCAAAGCTGCAGCATTGCCATCCCCCCTTCTGCCTTTAGACACGTTAAACCGGCAGCAGAAGTCAAAGGACAGGGAAGTTGCCAAAGACTTGAAAGGGCCCCCTTGTCAGAGAGTGCAAGCGGCAAGGGAGGGGGCTTTCCGAGAGCTATTTAAACATTAACCAGCACAACAATTGCCTTGTGTTCCCGTTTCCCATTGCCACGCTGGCCTTTCGCCTCTGCGTGGGTGGATCTGCAGGGTCCTGAGCTGCCTCCAGCCCTGGAGAGATGGCCTGGCCACAGCTGTGACAGGAGGCTCCGTGCCACCCCCTCTGCCCGCAGGACTTCATTACTGTCCCTGCAGCTGCTGGGGAGCTCAGGGGTTGAGGGTTTAAAACAGGTTATTAACTTCCCTCTTGCAGCCATAACTTGGAGGATACGGCTGGAGGGTTTCAGAGAGCCAGAGCTCATAAAATGAAGTTCAGCTGGATGCTGAACCAAGGCACTCAGCCCTGACACTGTTCTTCTGCCCACAGGGCAAGCGGGAGCACCCGGACCTGCAGCGATCTTCCCCCACCCAAGCACCATTCGACCCTTTTCCTCACCATGTAAGGGACAATCCTGCAGGTTTAACATCTTCAGTATGGGGATATGAGTATCACACCACCACGACCAATTTCTTTCTTTAACCTTGGGAGTAAGCAAAATGCTGGTGTCCTCCTTTTACGCCTGTGGAAAAGAAACATGGGGGCATCTAAAGTGATGTGACCAGGGTTATGCAGGAGTCGGTGGCAGAGACTGAAAAACTGCATTGAGACCTAACTTTGCGTCCTGCTCTCTTTTCCAGTACTGAAATACAGACTTGAAAGTAACGCCAGGTGGGATCAGGAGCTTCAGGTGTGCTTGTCTCCCTGGACACCAACTTTTGGGAATACTCCAGCCCCAGCACTGCGGGATCGCAAGAAACTTTGTAAGTTGACAGTGGCCCTTCTCATAAACTCTCCTCGTGCTGCTGCATTTTTGGAAGCCATAAGATGTCATTAGTCAAGGCTGTCGGGGAGGGAGGACAAGAGGGTTATTAGGCACGTGGAATTATTTCTGGTCTGGGTATAGCTCCAGCACGAACACCTCGGGGATTTATAAGCTTCATAACTCACCTTCCACCAGTATTTTAATGCAGTTGCTGGACAGTTGCTCTTTTTTGTAAGCTTTCATCCCTTCAAACTCACTCCACTATCTAAGGGAAGCAAACACAAGCTAAGCTGAAATAAACAGAATGGTTTATTAGAGCAAATATTCCCAGGCTGCACTCTCCATATTCCCTGGCCACCATGAACTATCCTCAGTAAGAATATGCTTGTGCTGAAATGTCTTAATTTTGCTCTACTAGGCGAGCACTACCTTTGTTTTTTTTGCATGATATGTGTGTGAAGTGCCTGGTGTCCTGTAGACGTGACTCAAAGCAGTGGCCTTTTTCTGCTCAGACAAAAAGTACATGTGATTTTGGGGTAGTTCATGTTGAAGGATGGAGCTGACTGAATGAAAACAAAGCAAACGGGGTCCAAGTTTGAATCAGTGTGAGACTTTTTTTTCTTCTTGTAATGGTTTAAAGGCCAATTTAAAGAGATGGCCATCCTCACCCCACCCAAACTTTGACCCCAAGTACCTTGTGCTGTGCAAAGAAATAGCTCTCTTTGCATTACACCACGCTTCAAGGATTCAGCGCCATGTGAATTACGTTAACCAAGATGATCCTTTTCAAGATACTTACTTGGGAGGCAAAGCCCATTTGAAACAAAGCAGAGGGATTCAGCTTAATAAGGCAAACTGGGGAAGGAGAGGCAAAAGGACCTGTGTAGCTGACACATCGAGAGGCAAGGCAGGAGGAGAACCTGCACAAGAGGGGCTGCAGCGCTCTTGGGGTGAACATGTCATGAAGTTATGTGCATGAAAGCATGGGACATGCCAAGCCATTGGAGGGGTGTTTAAAGCACCCTTGTCCATGAGAGCAAGTGGAGATCGCTCAACAGCCCTCCCTTGGTGGCCTTCAGAGAGGATATGTCAGGGACCTGCAGGGAAGTGGTGAGGGACATGCTGGTAGCTCATCTCTGTTTATTTCTGTCCTGACCCCATCTCCTGCTGCTCCCAGCTAGACCCCAGCCCTGTTCCATTCTCTTCTTGCCTTTTCTGCCATTCGAAAGGCTGCAGATCCTTCTCACCAGCTCCTATTACATGCTTTCAGAGAGCTGGTACAGTTGACAGCCCAACCGCTTTTCCTCCTGGCTGGTCCCATGCAGGGGCAGCATCCTTAGTGGCCTGGGCTCCACATGCCACAAGGGTCCCTGAAAATCAGTCTAGGATCCACGACTCCAGCATCACTCACTGTTTCATTCAACTCCCTGCTCAGGGAGATGGTGCGGCAGCATAAATCACGGCCAGCGCGCTGCTTCAGGGCGCCGCAAGGTCAGTGAGCTCCTTGTGCAATGTTTTCATGACAACTGGCCTAAACACACAAAAACCCCTGCTGACAAAAGCACTCTCTGGCCAGGAGGAAAAGCCGTGTGGCTTGAAGGAGGATGTCTGTCCTTGCAGCTTGAGGCACAAGGAGCTTTGCTTGCAAGAAGACACAGTCCGTCCCACCCCTTCCCGCAAGCCAGTGGCTTTGGCAGTAAAATAAACTGAGACATCCCAGCTCAGCCTGAGGGGTAGATCCAGTTGCAGAGTCACATACAAAGTCACAGCCTCTCAAAACCTGCAGCCAAACCCTTATGGCTGTTTCTCTTCCTCCATCGTAGGCACAGGGATGGTTCCCCCCGCCCATAAAACCAGGAGGAGGAGGAAAACCCCCCCAGCTCCACGTGTGCACAGCAAGTCACCCTGTGTGCCCAGGAACCCAATTCCAGGCTCCCTTGTGCACAGATAAGCCTATACAGGGACACAAAGCCAGTGTGCACAACTCCATGCCAGCAGGAAAACTCCCATAAATTGGCTCCCACCAGGTGGGATTGGTGAGGACAAATCCCTTCACGCTAAGGAAGGTGCAGGCACTGCAGCATCTGCTCCTGGGCTTTCAGATCCATGAAACGCAAGCCAGGAGAAATTTATTATGTCCTGCACGCTGCCTGGAAAACAGGGCTGGAGGCACAAAGGGAAGCGATGGTCAGAAGCATCTTCAGGAGCGCTGGACCAGATCATGCTGTCCACCATGCCACCTGTGTGGCAGAGACGGGAACCCATCGGTGATGCTCTGTGCAAGGAAGGAGCCTGCGGGGAACTGCACCTTTCAGATGATCTCCATACGGTCACGAGGCAGCTGAGGACTCAGCAGCTCAATCCTCGAATGCTTCAGGTCACTGTCCGACTCAGCTCCAAGTGATTTCTGGGCATGCACCAACAGACTTGATAAGGAGCTCAGTAGCTGCATTACTGGAAAAGCCTTTAGGTTTATTCCAAGGTCCTGTAACCCTCTAGAGCCCCATGGGCCTACAAAGCAGACAGACAGCGTGTCCTCTCACGTGGGTGCTGTGCACCCTCGAAACCAGCAGTTCCACCTGGGAAGCAGAGAGGAGCCCAGTGCAAACCCGGAGCAGGAGAAGCGCTCGCAAGCCCTGCCAAATCGCGCTTTCACGGATTGGGCTCATCATTTCCTCTCCGGCTGCCGTGTCATCATTTTAAAAAGAAAGAAAAAGTCATTTACCACCTGGCTCTGGCTCTCCTCTCCGAAATGTCACCCTGTGTTTCCTGTGTCAGCAGCCACCCAGGAGCAGATGCAGCCTCCAGCTCTGCAGCATCCTGCTCCCAACCGCCCGCCTGGTGCTTTAACCCCTGCAGACCTGGCTCCCTGCCACCCCAACCGCTTGCCTGAGGCCACGCAGTGAAAAAAGCCACACCAAGAGCAAAACCAAAACTTTCCCACTCCCTCCTCTAAGTGCTGTGCACGGCGTGATCACCTCCTTCATAAAGATTTAAAATAAAAAGAGGTGAAGGAAGAAAATACCCACACCAAACAGTATTCTCTCATTTCATGGGCAGCAGCAGAAATGCAGAGAAATTAAATGATCTGCAGAAGAGCTCAGGTTTCATTAACTGCAAAACTATCAATGTTCCCCATGTCCTAGAGGGACACGCTGCAGAAGGATGCCATGCGACAGACCCGTGCCAGCGTGCTGCGGGGTGCAGAGTGATCCTGAGCAGGTCACTTCTCTGTCCCCATGCCCAAGTCTCCTCTCTCTGGGGAGGCAGGAGCAACCTCCTTCATAACACGCAACCAGAACCAACTGTGAAATGCAGCATTGATATTGAGAAATAAGCAGAACACCACTTTTTTTTTTTTTTTTTTATCAGGCCCTTTCATTGTATAAATAATTTATTTCAGTTCACAGCATCATTATGTCTGCATCTTTTTAAAAAAAAAAAGAAAAAAGAAAAGACAGGAGGAACAGAGACTGATGGACAATGGCAAGGGTAGGACAGGGGCAGCAAGATATCCAACACTGATGGGAACGCTGCAAAGGTACCTGGGGAAATGAGACCAGTGCCTCATGACAGCTGCTTATAAAAAAAAAAATGGTCATTCAAACATATTTAGAGAAGACGCACAACCTTGCAAAAAGCCCAGCTTGTTTTCTGAGCAACAACCCCGGTATTTTCCCTTAACTGCTGTTTTGCTGAGGCACCTCTTCTTCTAGCCCACTGCAGGCGACGCGCATCTTCATACAGGAAAAATCAGCATACGGTTGCGAAATGTTACAGAAGTACCATGGAAGCCATTAGCTACTAATTGGAAAAGTCTTTTTAATTATTGCAGAAAGCAGAGTTGGTGGGAACAGCGCTGCCACAGCATCCCACCTGGCTCAGCTGAACCTTTAAGCACACGCTGCCAGTTCAGCACAGGCTTAAGGGCTCTGCTGAAAACCAGCCATTTCAACCAAAACCAAGGGGATGCTCAGCCGAGCTGGTGGTAACGAACCCCCATTTGCCAAACCAAGATCTACATCTTGACAGCAAGGAGGCAAACCCCACAGCTAAATAGCCTGCACGTGTCATTTTTAAAACCCGATCACTTTCGAGTTGATGGGGAAAACATAGCTTTATATTTTGCCTCTAAAATGGGTCTCTCCACCAAAAAAAGGGTTAATGCATGTGGCTTCTGTGGCATCAAAAATAAATATGTTTTTCTTTTTCTCTCTCTCTCAACAGCAAGTACCAGTGTTGGAGGTGCAGACAAAGCAAAGAAAACCCAAGGAAGCGGGAACAGAGCCACCTGAACTGATGGGACCAGCCCACTCACTCAGCACACAAGTCAGGACTTGTGTGTTGGGAACTCAAACCCCACAAGAAGAGAAATACTACTTGGCTGCAGCATTTGTTTCCTAACAAAAAGAAAACCAAAACAAACCAAAACGCTATTTGGAAGGTGTCATGCTCATTGCTGCAAGGTGAGAATCAACTCCCTGAAACCCAGAGGGCATTTTTCTTTTGTCTGCTTGGTGGTTTCTCCTTGGCTGCTCTGGGAAGGGATTTTCAAACAGGAAGGCTGGTGTAAAATCACCAGAAAATCCTGCCAGATTGCATGGCTCAAAATTCAGGGTATTTGGCCCCCGAGGGCAGCATGGAAAGCCAGGACCTTGGTTTTCTCCTCCATAGAGCTGGGTCCCAGGCCAAAACACAGACAGCAAATGGCTTTTGGTCCCTAGGAGCTCAGACCCATCCAGGTACCAAAATGACCACCTGCAGAAGGACACGGCAGGACCTGACCCTGCCCCGGGTGCTCAGCAGGCAGCCCACAGCTACTGCTGGCAGCAAAGGGCTCTCTGCTTTGAATTGGGTTTAAATCTCTATAAAAAAAACCTAACACCCCCCATGCTGTCCCCTCCCTCCCCCCCCCATGTCTCTTTACACCCTGCCATTTGCCCGGCGCTGCCGAGTCCCTTTCCAGCAAAAATTTTGCAAGCTCTGGCCACGTCAGTGGGCAGTGCCAGCAGCCATCCGTCTGTCCTGCCCTGCCATGACCCCTCGCAAAATCCTACATTTAGCAAGCGCTGCCCTGACCTCTTGCACCAACTGCAGAGCAGCACAGTGGTACCACAAAGCTTGCTTTTTGTGTGTTTTTATTGAGCAACCCCTAGTTTGGATCACCCTAGCTAGAGCAAATAGCACCTTGGAGCATGCCTCTCTGCCTGGGCACAATAAAAACCTCCTCGGGGCTTCACTTCGGAAGATGGCACAACTGAGCTTTTGAGAAGGGGGACTCCTGGACAACCCCCCAACGCTTCCACCAGCGTTACCCAAACCCCCTGCCCCCCCCCCTTTTTTTTTTTTTTAAATTCCTTTTTTTTTTTTTTTTTGAGCAAATAGCTTAAAGCTCAGCACCAGTCAGCAGCCGCTAAGCACCCCCGGCGCCGCAGCCTTACAACCCCCCCAGCCTGTAGGCTGCCTGTTCATTCGCACCCTAAAACACCAGCCGGGGCGGGGGGAAGGGGGGCGTGTCCCCTTACCCATCACCCACACAGACATTTTGTGCCGGTCCAACCCCCCTTCCCACCGACAAACGCTGGGGAGGAATGCAGGGATGGCAGCCCCCTCACCGCTAACCTTGCTGAGCCCGGGCGCTGCCTTCAATCCCACCCCCGCCTTAGCATCCATCCCTCCCCACCGCATCCCTGCTACACCCCCCTCTCCCGCACCCCAAAATGTACACGTTAAAGATCCAGAAGCACGCCGGGCTTCTCTCAAAATGCACTTCAACAGGGTCCTGCCCTGTTCGCCCACGGCGCACAAAAGCTCGGTGGTCCCGAAGGACGGAGCGGGGGGTCTGGCCCCCTCAGCCATGTTTCCAGCCCGGCCCGGGGGCCCAGAGGTCCGGATCGGGCCCCGGGGAGCACGGTGGTCCACGGAAAGGGGCGGGGGACAGGGGAGGAGATCCCGGCTCTCTCGCCCGCAGCCGGGATCTGGGCTCGGCTGGCAGAGGCGGCTTTGTCATCACCACTATTGTCTTTTCATTTGGAAAGGAGGAAGAAAAGAAAAAAAAAAAAAAGGAGGAAAAAAAAATAACAGCAATTAAACCCCAAAAGGATCGCTTTGGTTCTCTCTCCCCCTCGGTTCCTTTGTCTGCTTCCCCATCCCTCCCCGCGTCTGCGGGGCTTCTACCGCTTCTTCTTCTGCTTGAGGGACTTCCTCCGCTTCAGGATCATCTCGTAGAGCTTGTCCATGCCCTCCGTGAGCCCCTCGCCGATGATGGCGCAGGCGGGCTGGATGTGGTAGGTGGTGGAAGGGGTCAGCTCATGGAGCGCCAGCTGCTTCTCGATCTCGGCCACTGGCAGGGACTTGGGCAGGTCCTGCTTGTTGGCGATGACCAGCAGCGGGGTGCCCTGGTTCTCGGCGAACTTGGTCACCTTGTGCAGCTCTGTTTTGGCTTCCTCCAGCCGGTCCACGTCCACTGAGTCCACCACGTAGATGATGCCATCGGTGCAGCGGCTGTAGGACTTCCAGAGCGGGCGCAGCTTCTCCTGACCGCCCACGTCCCAAAAGTGGCAACTGATGCCCTTGGCCGTCCCGTTGCTCAGCCGGATCTTCTCCGTGTTGAAACCGATGGTGGGCACGGTATTGACGAACTCGTTGAACTTCAACCGGTAAAGCACCGTGGTCTTCCCCGCCGAGTCCAGGCCCAGCATGACGATGTGCAGGGACTGGAAGGCGGAGATGTTGGAGGAGATGTTCCCCATGGCCACGGCTCACGCCGCCCTCACAACCCCGCGCCCATCCCCGCGACCGCCGGGCCCGCCGGGGCACGGCTCGGGGTGAGCTGCGGAGCGGGCGGGCAGCGAGCCGGGAGCGGGCAGCGAGCGGGCAGCGCGGCTCCACGCGGCGGCAGCGCTCCGGGACTACCGGCCACCGCCCCGCCCGGGAGGAGGGACCGCGCCGCCGCCTTCCGCCGGCTCCGCCCCCCCGCGCTGCCCGCACCGGCACCTGCCCGTGCCCTCTGCTGCCTGCACCGCTGCCCGCACCGCTGCCCGCACCGCCCCCGCCCGCCCCTTCTCCTCCAAGCGGGGGCTTTGACCCGCTGCGCCCCGTTGCCCGGGGACAGCCCGGCGCGGGATGCGGCGGGGACGCTGGGAGAGAGTTCCCCCTGTGGTTAAAGCCTGGTTGTCCCTACGTCACCAACCACTGAAATCATTTCAAAAAACCCCCCTAAATATAGTACCAAGCCAAGGCATTGTTCACTGCACAGAGACACGAGGAGGGACCTTCTGCTGTACAATGTATAATCCTTGGCTGGGGGAACTGGGGGGGTTGCAAAGTGGTTCAGGCGCAGCTCTGCGGGGACAGCTGGCACCGGCGATGAGGTGAGCCTGGAAAGCAGGAAAGCGATGCTCAGCTCCTGGAAAGGCAGACCCTGCGCGTGTGCTGCAAGGTTGGGAGCCCCCACCACCCAGCACGGTGCTGGGACATGTCACAGTCTCCCAAAGCTGGGAGGTGAAAACCCCACCTGTCCTGAATCCAAGGTAGGGGTGGCACTAACGTTCATAACCACTAGTAATGCTTTTTGCATCTCATTATGTTAATGCTCTCAAAATGTGTTAAAGCCAATGAGTTCCCTTGCAGGGCCCAGCACAGCTCAGTGCCCCAAGACGTGAATCTGCTGGCCCAGCTGCTCCTGGAAGCCCCTTCCAGGCCAGCATGGGGACAGGGAAGCCACCCCCCCTGCATGCTCTGGGGAAGGCCTGCCCCGCTCTTTGCCTTTGCATTTATTTCTGATACTGCTCCTGAGCCAAAGAGCAGCAGCAGGGTTGTTCCTACAACATTACCCATCCTGTCTTTTACAGCATTTGTAAAATAAATATCAACTGTATCTGACAGCTTAACTAGAAAGCCCTGGAGAAAGAAGTGTACTGCAGAAGACAGATACTGCTTTTAATTTAAGATGCTTTCACCACGCAGCATGCAGTGAGGATTGCCAGGCTGGAGTGGGATAATTTCTCATATTCATATTTCATTGTGAGGATGTGTATTGCGGCTTTGCATGGAGATAAGACTACCTGCTAACACATGCCGTCATTAAAAATACAGGCAGCTCGCTGTGACGGTCTCCGGAGGTGACACTGGGCACGGTTTCGATGGAAATCACCGTGTGGTGACAGCATGAAAAGTGCAGGGAGCTCCGTCTCCCTCAGTGTGCAGCTGGGAGAAATGCTCCTTGGTACGTGTGAGGTGGCATCGTCTCTGCTCAACCATTCAAAAAGCAAGGCACAGGCACCGTACGGGTTGAAAAATGAAAATGTTTTGTTCACTGGGGTTGTCTTGATCAGATGTCCTTTGAGCTGGCCTGAGTTCAGGCTTTTCTCTGTGACCATGTAAAGGTAATGAATTACTGAGAAAGCTGTGAATGATCACTTGACTCCAGGAGCTGGAACACTATAGAAGAAAACCACCAGAAATAGAAGAATAGGGTCGAATTTGTGAGCAGTGTCACCGGCAGATCCAGCACCGCTCTCATCTCTTCTGCCTCAATTGCTCCAGCAAAAGCTTTCTTAAATGTTGCTGGGAAGGATAATCCCAAGGCAAGTAGAACCCGGGCTGCCCCCAGAACTAGTGGCTGATCTGTGTGCAATAGATCTGTGTTTTAGGAATTTACCTTCCAGCTGTGAGCTCAGGCTCAGATGCAGGAATGCCACGTCCAGTGCAGCTGATGCTGTTTCAGCCCTCGGTGGTGTGGCTAGGCAGGATGCCCCGGGGAATTCCCCCTCTCACCTCCATCACTTCTAACCCTCTCCCTCCGTCCTCCTTCGTCCCCACTGCTGAATGCAGTTCTGAGCCTCAAGTTGAAAGGCTCCCTTTTCGAAACAGGACACCAAATTTCTTTGCCCCCTTGCCGAAGTGCAAGGGAGAGACTTCCCTCCTCTACATCCCTCCTTTTTTCACCCCAGCATTGATTGTGAGTTATAAATAAAGGCGAGATTAGATAGTCAGGCTGGTCAAACCTAGGGGATGTTCTAAAAAAATGGCCTTATATCAGATGATCCCAAGGGGACGGAGATGAACAGGAGTGATGCAGTGGTGAATTATGCTGCAGCTAATGCCAGCTATCCATAAATAAGCTGTTAAGACCTCTGCTGAATATTAAGTGCAGAAATAACAGTGTTAATCGCAGCTGAGAAGAGTCTGCCAAGTCCATTCAGTGGCAAATTTAGGCAGAGGAAACCCATCTTTTCCATAAGCCCCCCTCCTCTGCTTTTTCTCTCCCCTCTTTCCATCACATCAAGGTTAAGCAGCCAAGGTTAAAGCCAACATTAGCATGTAAATGTGTGTCTGTGAGTATCTGACAAAGGAACCGCTCACTGGTCCCCAACATTTTGCTCCAGCAGCAAGAAGACTGTTGCTGCCATAGTAACTGTTTTCAGACGTGGCAATTATTTCTTCCCAGCCCCCCCTCCCCATCTCATCTCACTTCTCCCAGCTCATCTTGCGCTTCAAAATATCTTTTTTCTTTTTTTTTTCTTTTTTCTTTTTTTTTCTTTTTTTTTTTTTTTGTGAAATACAAAGGGGCAAAACCTGCTCACATCCATCCGTCCCCTGCCCAGAGAAGACAAGCAGAGGAAGGCTTACTGGGCTTCCACAGCCATCTCATGGATTATCTGTAATAGTGACTTTTAATCTGCATCCAATTAGCCTTTCGTCACCCAGGCAAAGCAAAACCTTGGAGCAGCAGCTTTTGCCAGCTGTTTCTGGCAAAGTTGGCAATTTGGGGAGGGGGATATTGGTTTGCAGAGAGCATCGCAGCTCCTGGAGCATGCAGGATCCTCTCTCCCTCACCTGCCCCTTCCTTCTTAATAGCATCACTTGCCTTAGTCTGCTCCCTTTTGTTTCTGCATTAAAAGCAGAGACACCAGCCCAAACAAAGTTAACAGGCGAGGGCTGTAATTAGGACTGCCCCCGTTCTTGGGGGTTGCTGAAGCTAATTAGCAGCATGCCCATGACTAATGCCTGGGGTGCGGGAACAGCACGAAGGCTGCACTGAGAGCCAGAACTGCGGCAGCCACCTCTTGAACAGCTGATGGTGGGACAAAGCAAGGGACCAGCGTCTCCAGGCAGCTTAGCGGGGCTGCTCCACTCTTCTGCCAGGGTTTCATGGGTGAGCTCTGCCCAAGCAGTGGCTTTCCTGGGCCTGCAAGAGCTGGAGAGGCAGCACTGGCTAATGTGGTGTAGGAAAGTCTTATCCCTGTTTGCGAGCCCTGACGGTGGGGGAAAGAAACTGGGGAGGCATTTTGGGGACAGTGCACCTGTACCTGCCGTGGTCAGCGTCCTTTTCTTGTACCAATATCCTTCCCACCTTCATGCACACTCTTCCTTTCCAAGGACCTTCCAGCCCACTCACTGGATAATGAGGCCACGCAGTTCAGGATCATTAAAGGCTGAATAGCCTACGAGTCCCATAGGAGCCTTTTGGATATTAACTCTGAGGGAAAAGAGCATCATGGATGTAATGGGACTCCTTCCTCCCGGGAAAGGCAGCGTGTTATCCTGCAGGGCTGCAGAAGCAGCGCGATACAGCCAGGCATCCCCACTGAAAGGGTTAATGGGGGACAGCAAAGCGGCACTGGGGGATAATTAGAGACTAAGAGCCAGGTACTGAATATTTCACAGGAGATTGTTCCCCTAAGCTTCAACTCACACCTCTGCTACCAATTTCTGAGTGGTTTTGCGGCACTTGCTGGCAAGTTTTTCGGTGCTTTGTCTCGCTCCTCAGTGCTCAACCCTGCACCAGGAGGGTCCACATCCTGCGAGCGGGGCCTTCCATCCCTGCCCATTTGAGTGTGCAGGCTCTTGGGGACAAGGAGGTTTTGTGGATCAGAGGAACACACTCCTGAGATATTTCCAGGAGCTCCTGGCTGGACGGGTGGAGGGAGGGATGGAGGGATGAATAGAAGGAGGAATGGAGCCTGGCATGGAGGGGTGGATAAAAGCAGCATCGTAGTGGAGAAATGACTGAATCCACAGAGCTCCTAATGCAGGGGTGAGAAATAATCCGTTCATCTGCAGCGCAGCAGCTCAGCTCCATTTCATGACCTCAGATGCCTCCTCAGGCCAAGCAAATTCCTTCAAGGACCAGCTTAAAGCCGACTTTACAGCTTCATCTCCTGGAAATGCTAAAACAGCCACAAACCAAGGAAGAACAAAATCTGTCTCTAAAGGGGTTGATGTGAAAACAGCCTTATCAAGACAGCATAAAATCCATCCAGCCCAGCATCGTGTCTCTGTAAGCAGCCAGGAGCAGAGGCAGATGGAAGAGCACAACATCAGGGCAGATGCGTATTATAATTTTCAGTGTGGTGGGGTTTTTTCCTTCATAAATTTGTACAAACTCACTACGAAGCTTTACAAGCTTTTAGCCTTCTCAGCATCCTAGCCCAGAATGCCACAGCTTACCCATTTTTGCTGGATAAAGAGGAATTTCCTCAGTGTGAAACTGGCTAGAAATCTCTTGTGCAAACACACATACCAAGTAAAGATTTGCAGGTTAAAGCAAGGTGAGTGCAAGGGTTTTCTAGTAGGTTAGGCTGGGATTTTCACAAAAACCAAACCAAACCAAAATCACCCTTTTTGTGCTATGCTTGCATCACAGCCACTTTTTTCCCCCCGATCCGTGAAATTTGGCAGGAGGAACTTGAGCAGGCAGAGACAAAAGAAGCAAGCTCTCTGCCTTTGTTCCCGCCATTTGCTGGGATGACAGATGTCATTTTTGCACCGCAAGCGCTGTGTCCCACCGCTGCAGCTGAGTGCACCGGGAGGGGACACCATCTCACATTGGATTAAGAAAAACAGCACTTGCATTTCTCCCTTAACATGTACGATTTGGTTTGGCTGTTTCTAAAGTGGCTGCTTGGATGCTTGGATCATTTTAGGGGTTGAAGTTCCAGCACCCTTTGGATTTATCTGCTGTGTCTAGGACTCCATGCACTTGAATTGCCCTCTGCCCTCGGAAGAGTGACAGGGACATTGCTAGGAGGGGTACTTTGCTAGTCCTTCACCCCTGAACACCTCTTGGCCCCCAGGACTGTGGCTGCTGGAGAAAGCAGAGCTACCCCTTCTTGCAGAATGGGAAGAAAGCCCTGGGGAAGCCCAAGCTGGAGCTGGGGCAGTCACCCACGGGGACCCCAGAGGAAAAGAGGTGTTATTTGGGAACAGACACTCCATTCCCTCAGGTCTTCTTTGCCAAGGTCACATTTAGGGGTGGGCGAGACATCTCCTGGGCTGAGGGCAAGGGAGGAGCAACCTTTCCTCCCACCTGGATGAGCGGTGATACCAGAACCCCCCCCACCCTTTGCACAAGCAGTGCCTGGAGGGAAATAACCCCTCACCCCTCCCTGGCTTCCAGCTGGGTAAATAACTGCTTTTGTGCTCACAGGCATCCTGGGGCCAGAGGAAAGGAGACCGAAACTCTGCTGGTTTCGTTACCCCAGGACAGTGCGTCAGCTTTGGACATAAAGCACAGATCTCTACGGTGCAGCCAAGGGGAAATAACGGGGGGAAGTACCTGCACCCACCTGGACCCATCCCTGAACACACTGAACACCCCCGTGACCGATCAGTGTGGGTGTTGAGGAAATTTGGCCTTGAAGGTCTCATTTGGAGCTGCCTGGAAACTCAAAGGAAGGGTAAAACACTTCCCCATAGGAGGAAGGATGCTGAATCTGGGAGGGTTAAGCACACACGGGTATGATGTATGACCTGGTTCAAGTTTGTCTGCAGGCACATGGTCACACATCCCTCCCTCATTCCTGTCCCGAATAATGCTTGGTCTCAGCTGCTCCCTGCTCTGGTGTAATTCCTATCCAAGGCTGCACGTTGTTTTGCCTGGGAAAGGAGTTAGAGCTGCAGATTTCACCCCATAATTTTTCTGTGACACTGTTTCAAGAAAAAAAAAAAAAGAAAAAAAAAGAAAGAAAACTGGATTAGCCTTGCTGCTAGAGATAAGCAGGAGGCTTAGAAAAACCCTCAGTTTCCCAGCACCCATTCCCAAGGCAGTAAATCTTTGAGTGTACGGAGCTGCAAGCACAGCGAAGAGAGTGACAGCACAGGGCTGGTGGAGATTTAGGGCTCGTGAATCACTCAGTGCTCTCCAGCAACACACACCAGCATCTCAAATTGCCTCCTTGGGCGACTTGCACCACAAATTTCTGCTTAGCCCCCCAAAATGTCAAAGCGCTTTATTTGCTGCCTGTCTTTTTTTGTTTTCCCTTAAAACAACTGCTCTGTGGCCAGAGGTGAAAATCCTGCTCTGAACTGATTTACCTGTGTTTAGCTAGTGTACAGCTATTTACATCTACTTTAGTCAGCTGGAGCCTGATTTAGGAAAAAATGCACCAGGATCATGTAGGAGGTCAGATCTCAGCAACTAATAATCCACACCTGTAAATGCACTCCAGCCTTCCCTTCCAATCAGCCCCAAACTCCCTGCACCTGTGGCAAAAGCTTAAATAAACCAAAGCCTAGAGTATGGAAGGATGAGACTAGTTCATGGCTAGCTGGCAGGGGATGGGGAGCGTCCCTGCTGTTCCTGGGCAGCGTAGAGGAGAGGACACCTCAGTTTCAAGGCTGCATCCTGGGCAAAGATGCTTGTTCCCTGCTGGCTTCATACGTCTAAGAGGCATAGGCATAACTGCACCATCGATTAGTGTCCCTGTTGCAGCAAGATGTGCCCTAGCCTAGGGAATTACTGCTCTGCTTCGCATCTTCCAGGCGCAGTTGTGAAGGGACACTGATACCCCACCAATGCAATTTCACATCGTGCCGAATGTTACCAGCCTGCTAATCTAAAAGGTAAGGAAGCTGTAATTTAATCAAGTGGAGTCTAGGCCATGCAATGAAGTGTAGAAATGGGGCTGGAGCTGCCTGTTCACATCACCAGGCTGGAATTACAGCCCAAGCGATGCTTATCAGCTGCCGTGTGGTTAATTGCAGGGGGATGTTTCCCCCAGGGAAGGAAGGTGAGTTGAGAGATGAGCACAGAGAACAGATCAACCTTAGGAAGGTCACCCCAAGGGGACATGACCTGAGAAGGATTCTGATTTGGGGTTTTGTGATCAAACTGTGGGAGGTTCTTGCTGATGGTTGTGAGATTCAGTAGGCAGAGGCTGGGAGAGAAGAGAAACCCCATGGCTCAGAGCCATAGTGTGCCAAGGGCTGGAACTGCTGCTGTCCTGGTCCTGGCTGCACATCTTTGCTTGTGTTTGCTGAGCTGGGGACAGAATCTGATCTAAAAGCTGCCCTCTTTTTGCCTTTTATATTTGCTAACTGAAGTTCCTCTAGCTGGCTGGAGAAGTGGATTAGGAGCTGGGGCAGGAATTTCTTATGGCATCCCAGATAGCCAGCACTTTATTGCTCTGGTGCCAGGTGAGGGACGGGCATGGGACCTTCTGTCAGTGGAACAAGAAAGCATCTTCCCCTGCCTGAGCTTCACAGGTGGAGCCTGTTGAGGTGGAAAGATGAAGCCCAGGCTGCCACAGGTAGTCTTTGTGGTAGAAATTAATCCTTATCATGCCCATCCCAGAGCAGTGCCCAGCCATCAAACCATCCTGCCCTGGGTTCAGGCTCCAGCTGTTCCAGGGTCAGTGCACAGCCCAGCTGCAAAACAGCTGCTGTCAGCATGTGGCATTTGTTATCTGCTTTTCCCTTCCTGACATCATCTAAAATACATGGTCTTGTATGGATAACCTACCCCCAGGCGAACTCCTTTAACTGCACGGTTTCAGATTGGTTTTCAAATAGTGTTGTGTTATTTCCGAAGGAGGGTGACAGCCCCTGGGGTGCTTGTGCTTAATGGCAAGTGAAGGGCTTGCAAATCAATGCTTCCCTTGAAATCAGTGCATCCCTGGCATGAATTCTCCTTTGGGATACACTCTGGTCACCATGCAGATAGCAGCAGTGAGCACCTATGTGACAGTCACAGCGATGGCATCTTGCTGTCCCTGCTACTGGTGTAGAAGCTGATCCAAGGAGTGCCTCCTCCATCTGCAAAGCAGATGAAAAGGAGCCCTGTTTCTTTCCAAACAAATATCCTGTGGCACAGTAACATCCCCTGTACTACTTGGTAGCAGAGCCGAAACCAGCCCGAGGGGGTCAGGGCTAAAAGGACCTCCCAGAGATGCTGGCGAAGAGGCACAACTGTGGATGGCATTGGCCTCTGTCCTGCTTTTCTGAAAATCAAAGCAAATAAAATAAAATCAATCCTCTATAGCCAGCCAGGGAAGGTTCAGCAAGACTGACAAAAGCTGTTTTCTAGGGCCACCTGGTGACAGCTGGAGACAAGCCTTGCTTCTGGAATTTTAGAGCCCAAAGGAAGCCCTCACACCCTGCGGCTCTAGGGTCTGCGGCCTGGCAAAGTGCTGCCCCTTCCCACCATTTCCCCTCCCATCAGATTTTGAGTCTAATCCAAGTGCACCATGTTGCCTCGGGAAGCATACATTTCCACACTCTACCCATTTAACATGCAGTTTGGCTCCCAGGTGCTTTTATTCCAGCATTTGGTCAGTAAAACCAAAAAGATGGTGTGCAGAATAGAAAGCAAAGTGATGTGAGTTGACCTGTGGAGAGTTCTGTTTGCTGCTGAGAAAGGCAGCAGCTTTTTCACCGTAAGACAAATTGGCCTGTGCGGCTTCTTGGTATGGGAGAGCTACAACTAGGGTGTAAATCAGCAAGGATTCGAGCAGTGTAGAGCAGAGGAGAACCCAACAAAACAAACCAACCCCATGCCCTGTGCAGCCATAGAAGATCTGACTATGCTGCAATTCCACCCAGGTGGGGCTCTTGCTCTTGTCTTTTCGTGTCGCTAGGGGGAAGCGTGTGACCATGGAATGTTGTCTGGTTGCTTTGTGAACACTGTCAGGTTTGGGGCTGTGACACCTCCCTGGAGAGCCTGTTCCAGTGCTCCAGCACCCTCTGGGTGAAGAAACTTTTCCTGATGTCCAACCTAAACATCTTCATTAGTGATCTGGATGATGGGGTAGAGTTTACACCCAAGCAAATTTGCAGATGACACCAAACTGGGAGGAGTGGCAAATACATCAGAGCGTTGTGCCTGCTGTCCAGAGTGACTTTGACAAGCTGGAGAAACGGGCCAATGGCAACCTCATGAAGTTCAACAGAGAGAAGCGCTAAGTCCTACACCTGGGGAGGAACAGCACCAGGACATGCTGGGGGTCACCCAGAAAGCAATTCAGCAGAAAAAGACCTGGGGATCCTGGTGGACACCAAGTTGAACGTGAGCCAGCAGTGTGCCCTTGTTGCAAAGACAGCTAAGGGTATCCTGAGCTGCTTTAGATGAAGTATTGCCAGCAGGTCAAGGGAGGTGATCCTTCCCCTCTACTCAGCACTGGTGAGGCCATCCCTGGAGTGCTGGGTCTAGTTCTGGGCTCCTTAGTACAAGAGAGGCATGGACTTACTGGAGAGAGTTCATTGAAGGGCAACGAAGAGGAGGAAAGGACTGGAGCATCTCTCCTACGAGGAAAGGCTGAGACATCTGAGGCTGTTTAGGGAAGGTAAAGGGGGATTGTACCAATACCTGCAGGGAGGATGGAGCCAGATTCTTTTCAGTGATGCCCAGTAACAGGACCAGAGGCAACAGGCACAAACCGAAACACAGGAGAGTCCCTCCAAACATCAGGAAATGCATTCTCACTGTGAGGGTGGCTGAGCACTGGCACAGGTTGCTCAGGGAGGCTGTGGAGTCTCTCCATCCTCAGAGAGATTCAAAAGCCATCTAGACACCATCCTGAGCAACCAACTCTAGGTGGCCCTGTTTGAACACAGGGGCTTGGACCAGATGACCTCTGGAAGTCCTTCCTGGCTTCAGCCAGTCTGTGATTCTGTGCTTCATGTGTGGCTTCCGTCACCCCAACACGGTTCGGCAGAGGGAACATCACCCATGCACCCCAGGCTGCGTCTCTGCTGTTCTTGCTACCATCTTACTGCCTTAGACCCATTCCCAGTGCACATGCCCAACCCCAAATGGGTTAACAATAGTTAACCTGGAGGTTGTTGCATCCCTGGAGACCAAGCCCAGTCTGGGAGACAGAAAAAAATGAAGACAGAAAATTGCTGCTACTAAGTGATACCTTAAATAAATTCAGCTTTCCCTCTTATGCATTCAGGTCTTGTTTAAGTTTTCCTGTAGACTGGAGATGCAGAAGAAGCAATTTAGATTGAGGAGATTAATTAATTAGTGTTAGACACAGGGAGCCCATTCACCAAATGGATAATGCTCCAGAGAATTTCAAGTCATTCCAGGCTTTTTTTTGACTTCTCAAAGATTAATATTTCTAAGAGGTTTTTATCTACTGTCAATCTGTGACAATAGAGCAAGAAGCCATGTATTCTGAAATACAGATACTGTCATCACTATTTCTTATTCTATTTCTTACAGTAATTTATATTCTTCTCTTTAAATCCTGGGAGAAGTGATTAATAGTTAATCTTTGCTTTCCTTGTAAAAAAACAAAACCACAAAGTAACAAAAAAACCCCACCTTTTTTTAAATCTTACAGTTATTGAGCTAGTTGCAGAATGGAGAGGTAAAAACCATGAATAGTAAATGAACCTTCATAATTTCTAAGAAACTGAGCCAGGGTCTTGGGGTGTTTGTTGTCAGTGTTGCTAGCTCTGCAGAAGGGTGTATGATGGCATTTTCAAGATGGTTTAGCCAGGAGTTTTCACTGAATGTGAACATAAATCAGTCCACAGGACTTTTTTTTCTTAGCCTCGAACAAAACTGTTGCTGAAACCTGCAAAAGGCTTTTCTTCTGTTAAATAAGTCAAAAACCCCAAGTGTGAGTTGTGACCATAAGCGGCTGAGGGGCTGGGAAGCAGAAATGGACCGCAGGACCTTGCCCAAAGCCATTTCCACCAGCAAGAGGTTTATTAATTGTGGAGGAAAGGGTCTGGTGACATGGAGGAGAGCTGCAGTGCCTGATGGGGGCCAGCTCTTATTTTCCAGGCTCTCACCTCCCCTGACAAGTGTAATAGAGCTCAGCACAGATAAATAGAAGTGACTGCTATTTCTAATGAAGCTTTACATGGGTGATGAGAGCCATTTTACAAGGCCTGCCCTTCATTGCTTCACCTGGCAGCGGAAGTCCCTGCCCATATGGTCAGAGCAAGTGCCCCCAAAGGCAGCACACGTCCATCACCTTGATATGCCTCTCCTGAAAATGCTTCTTGATGTGTTTTCTGAACTGTGCTGCCATGGCACACTGTGTATTTTTAGTCTCTCCTCTGCAGACACCTAGCTGGGGACATCTGGTGCAGCAGGTGTCCCTTTCTGCCTCTCATTGAGTGCCTGTGACTTGGGCCACCACTGGGCTCACAAGCTGGTTTTCTAGTACAGTGATCTGAAAAGACTTTAACCCTTTTGATGGATATGAAATGTATTCAATACATGATGATGGCAGGGATGGGTGACACATATCTTAAGCACTCTTGCTCCTTCAGCTGTTTTCAGTTCCCCTTGAGCCTAGAGGACATTTCAGCATCCACCATCTACTTTTGTGAAGAGCTGCACCCTGGAGGAGCCACCTCCTCTTGCTTGAGCTGAGCTTTGCCCCTGCCAGCTTCATTTGAGTCTTCTCTGGGAACATCCAGTCTCCTCCTTGAGAAAAGGCAGAGGACAAGACCAGAAAGACCAGTCCTTCAAAAGGACACATCTAAATTACTCCTAGAGGAGGAGCTGGGAGCCCAGGTTTGCTACCACAAAGATGAGAGCTCCTGAGCTGTTTCCAGCTGCCACACCAGGAAGGAGGAAGCACTGTCCCAGGAAAGCTGGGTCCCTGGGTACTGTGCCCCAAACTTCAGTGATTTGGCTGCAGAGGAGAACATATGTTGAGTTTTTCCCAAAATATCCAACATAATCTGGCACGTGGCGTGGCCTGGCATCTGCTCTTCTAGAAACGGGAGTTCTTCCTGTGTGGATCACTGGGATGTGAGATGATTGGGGTATGAGATCAGGACTGGAAAGATGATGTCACTCAGAATCATCCTCTCTGACATGCTGTTTGCCAAGGCATTAGTCCATTTGTCCATAGACAGCCAGGTCCATCACTTGGTGGAGCCAGGATGCTGTGGTATGGGATGTCGCCCAGCACATGATGAAATGACCTTGAAGGCAGTATCTTGCACATGGGATCCAACAGCACTGGTGTTTGAGATGATCATTGCAGGCAGCAAGGGCAGTGGGGAAGAAGTACTGCATGTGCCCCCCTAGGTATCATCCCCTCACAGTCTCTGGAGGCATTTTCTTCTGTAGAAAGGGACATGCTAGCTGTGAAAACTGAAAGATGAAAAGTCTGCTGGAGGACTTTTCTTGTCAAAAGGGATAAATGTCCCAGCTTGTGTAGCAGGGAGAAATGGAAACAACTTGACCTCCCTCATTAGCATCACTTAGACTAAAGAAGCTCTAGAAAGCAGGCTGGTGATTTTTTTTTTTTTTCCTCTTTTTAAAATGTCCCTGTCATCACACTTCATTATTTAGACCAGCAGCACTGTTGGCACTGAGCCTAGTCTGGGAAGAAAAATAATACGCAGATGTCCCCTGTTCTTTGTGCCACTTTCCCCGCCTTCTCTCTGAAGGAAAGTTTGGCTGTGTAAAAGTAACCTTTCTCCCAAACCAAGAAAGGCTTCTCCCTTACTGCCTGCCCACCCAAGAGGAGGGAGTGAGCTCCTTTCCATGGTTCACCTCAGCGTTACGGTTCTCCTTGGTTCAGGGAGTTTGTCTTTCACTCTGTTTGCAGTGTTTTTCCATAGTGTCTTTGTATCAAAGAGATAGCACCTTAATTCAGACTTGTCCCAACACTTGTACTGCTTCATCTCCTGCCAGGAGGTGGTCAGTCCCCACCATGGGGCTTGCTCCTTATGCTTGGTGTCCCATCAGGTTACTTCCACCGCAGCACCCTTATTGTGGGGCTTTTCAGAGCAGGGCGTGAAGAAATACCTGCAGCTCTCTAGTGTTGTACAAAGTTGTATCGGAAGCTGGTGGGAAGGCTGTTCGTGGGTTATGGAGGGTCATTGCTGGAGCTCTCTGCAAAAACCAGAGCTTGAGGATGGGCTTATAGTTAACCCTGCCTGTTAGGATCGATATTGCTCTTGCTTGCTTTTCACCTGAAATTAGAGCTGCTTTATTTACTTTGTGATGACTAGCTTTGAGGCAGCCAGGCTTTAATGCATACTAATGAACAAGTGTTTCCCCTAGAAGTATTGCATGTTTTCCCAGACTTTTGTGCAGCTCAGCCAGAGAGATAAGATGAAAGTGCTACAGTTTAATGAACCTGCTCCATTACAGTGTACAGCATGACTACTGGCTGCTACGCAGAGAAAAAACACCGCTATTGAGACTTTTCTGTAGAGTCCTCTGATTTTATTAAAACTTATTGCAAGCCATTTGGGGAAAGAATGTGAGAGACTGAATGATAAAGCTGTGATTTGTTCCATGCTAGGAGGCTTATATGAAAGAAAAAAAGCTGAAAACTCAGGATTTTGTCAGATACATCTGGAAAAAGGAAGAAAAAATGCCCCCATACTGTTTTAAGATTCCTTATGTGCCAGCAAGTAAGGCTGCATGGGCTCAAACACATGACTGTACATCATCCCTTCTGGCTGCAGGTTGCATCCCAGCCCCTCTTCACCTGACGCCCCTGATGATAAGCAGCTCTCTTCATGGCTTTACGAGGTTCAGTTTTGAGGGCTAGGAGGGAGAGCCACCCATCTCTTGCCCACGGTTATTTCCCAGACAACACAAGTGGTTAACTCACACTGCAGGTAATCAAAGCCTCTGAGAGGTGACCCTGTCAAACAGCAAGAAGGTGGCTTGTGGATCATCTAGCTGGAGCAGAAGAATGTAGCGTGCCACTGATTTCCCAGATTCTTTGCAGAGGTGAACCCCAGTTGTCCTTGATGTTGCCTCTGTGTGGTGCCAGGCTGGGAAGCAGCTGCTGTAGAGGGGCTGGAGAGAAGGGATTCACCCATCTTTCCCATCTGGGAGCTGTGCTTTCTGCACCAGCATGAAGTTGGGACAGCTTTTGCAGGTGACCCTAGATGCCTTTATGGCAGGACAGTAAATCACCATCATTATCATCATTGCCTGACCATGAATGGAGTTCAGACTGTATGTGTCATTATCTTCTGGCTTGCCTCATCACTGATTTATGGCTTTCTGTCCACCGAGAAAGAAAGTGAACCTACAGACTCACTTCACATTTCAACAATGACTTTGAACTGCTGCCCTACATTGGGCCTGACTTAGTCACAGATCTGGATACTGTTATTAATCCACTGCCACATCTGTATCCCTAGTTTCACATCAAAACAGGCATTTAGATGAGGTTCCTAGGGACAGGGTTTAGTGCTGGAGTTAGCTTATAGTTGAACTTGGTGATCCTGAGGATCTCTTTCAACTGAAATGATTCTATGACTCTACGAAAAACTTCCTAAAGAGTATAACAGATGGATACCTGGCATAAGAGGTCAAAAAAGACAACATATTAAAGACACATACCTTTTATATGTTATATATATATTTGTATTTTTAAGCACGGGGTTGGGGAGGTAATAAAAATGGAAACACAAGCTTGGAAATAGGTTAAATGGAGTTCAGCATTCTTATTGATAACGTGTCTCATTGGGAAAAACATGTCATGCTGGAATACGCAGTTGGGGAATGCGCAGGGTGACAGGAAAGCAGTACAGGGTGGCCCACGCTGGTGGCAACTCCTCACTAAGGCATTATCTACTGCAGGACTGCATCAGAGAAGGGATCCTATACAGGTTCGTTTGTTTGCTTCAAAATGACCTAAGAGTCATTGAGCCATTGCATACCACAGTAAGATAATTTTCAACACCTTCACCAATCAAAGTGGAGCCTATCTAATTTTATGGATTTACTTACTGAGATATCCGGCAGCAGACTTACAACATAAGCTTCGAAGAGCCCAAAGGACAGAATGGTCCGTGAGTTACAGAGCACAAGTTGAAGTTGTGGTGGTAGCAAAACTTCAGAATTAATAAATTAGTTATACACAGACATGCAAGTTCACTTCAAGAACTCACTTGTAAAAGCAATGTATAGTCTCAGAGACATGTATGTTTGGGTTCTAAGTAGCGATTTCAAGATTGAAAACATACCAGACAGAAATAAAATTCTGATTTGAAACAGCAAACATATTCTTAGCACCTGGCACAAAATGCAATAGTTGTGGTTGCTCGAAGTCCCTTAAATATTTAGCTTTGAAACACGTCATCTTTCAATACATTCAGTTAAATGAGATGTGAAAATGCATGTTATCTAATTCAGTATATAAACAATGCTGAGCAACTGTGTACCAGGAACCTTGAACCTCTCATTTCTCTCCCGCTCTCTGCTTAGAAACCCATCAGTAAATCTTTGTGAAAGCAGAGATCAGCTCTCAATCTTTGCGAAAACACACACATCTTCAGGCCGACTGACCACACAGAGGTTCTCCCAGATCTGCACAGCACTGCCAGTAACGTGGGTTCTCGGTACTACATCTACTAATTCAAATTACTGTGACTTATTTAGAGTTATTTACAAGTTTCACACTATGAAGAGCTTTTACCACAAGTTAAAGCCTGGCAGTCATCAGATTCTATTTATATGCTAGTCAGATGTTGGTCTTTGACAAAGCCTTAGGAAAAGTCAGTTTTCACCCACCCCTATTTGACAAGATTCTGCATGCCAAAGTATACGTGAAGTTCTTGCCCTAGTGTGGAAATTTAGGAAGGACCAGAGTACCCCTGAGGTATTAAGATTTTCTTTTATGTCCTCTTCCATTTCATAATGTTTGCTATTACTTAAAAGATCTCCTGGCATTCCAGTGATGATAAAAGTAGGTTAGAGGAATGTGAATGTTTTTTCTTGTCTATTATACACCTTTTATTTTTTTTGCCTGGTCCCTTCCAAACTGTTATGCTATGATTCTTGTCTCTGGTCTTCACTCAGACACGTCTGCTTAGAAGGTGCAGCAGAATAAGATGTACAGTTTTGCCCAATAAACAAACTCAGGGCAATTTCATTTCCTCTTCTGGGAGGCAACTAACAATGATCATGTTAAAAAATGTGGGGCTGTGGCGTATCAGCAAAGCCACCTGTTGAGGCCATGGAATCCTGTGGAAAACCCTGTAAAAAACCAAAACCAAACCAACCAAACAAAAAAACCCAAACCCCAACTCTTTCTGCTGGCCTTCCCTCTTCCCGAGACACTTTATGGTGATATGGGTACCAAATAAACCACAGCAAAGAAGATGCCTTTTTCCATCTGCTTTTACCTTGCTTTCACTGTCTGGAGCGGTTACAAAAAGTGCCAGTTCTGCGGGGAAATGTCAGGCTGTGGCTTCCCCCAGCCCTGCAGAGCTGGGGAAGATGCAACTGAGCTTCATCACCAGCCCCAGCCCTGGGGCCAGGTGACCCCACTGCCCTGAACAAGCCTATAAAAGATGCCTGTCCCTCCTTGGAGGAGGGAAGAGGAAGTTATTGGAGGTGGGTAAGCGGCTATGTCTTTGTCATTTTTTTAAGTAAAAGGAAAGTTTTCAGATCTGTAGGGTGTTTTTGTTTGTTTGGGGTTTTTTTAATACTGGAATTTCAGCCACTTGTTTGAGAGTGATTTGTAAATGTGGCCCTGTTAAAAAAAAATATTCCCCCATTCTTCTCTCCTTTTGTCTGAAAGGTGTATGTACTTTTTGCCTGTGTTGGGTTTCCTGAGCCAGCTAACCTCATGTATAACAAATGTAACGTGAGCTATGATGTTTGCTTACTTTGGAAAACAAGCAAACAAAAGAATTCTGGAAGGCTTTCTCTGCTCTCTGAGTAAACAATGAATAAGTACTTCATATCGTAAATTGCCTTGATAATGCAATGGCAAAACCGGCTGATGTAGAGGAAATAAGTAATTGTTGGTTTTTGAGTTTTCTAATGCAGTGTTGATGCATGTGCTGGTTCTCATTACCTGTTTTGCCTGCCCCTGCTGGGCTTGTGTTTTAATTCTGGGTTCAGATGGTAGGTTAGCCTCTTCTTATGTTGTAGCAAGGATAGGCTGGTAGGCTGCTTAAGGCTACAGGTATTCAGAAGCTTCATTTGTTTTGATCTGAATCAGTACTAAGCATATCTGTATAATCTGTGTTTGCATTGCTTGCTTGTTTAATTACAATGCTAGCTATGTATTTAGTGCTTGAAATAAAACAGAAATATTTGAAGCAAATTTTCTTTAAAATATTAGATTTGTTTTAGCTTTTGCTGTATCAGGAAGAGGTGTGAACACTTTTTCTGATGGTCTTTCAGCCTGTGAGCATTACTGGGAAACAATCTCTTGCTCCAGACAACTGAAATCTTCAACATGTTGAAGTCAATGGATTTTTCTTGACTACATCAGTCTTGTACTTCTATAAATGGTTTTAATGTAAGCAATCTAAAAAAGGCCGCGTCCTAGATTCGGCAGATGCTAATGCATCTGACCACTACAGCAAATCGTGTTTGGTATGTGTGGGCTAGTTTTATGCGCAGCTTTTCCAGAAGACATTAGTTTTCATCAAGCTTAATCCTACTGATTTTAATGATAGGAGGGTCCAGCCATCAGCAAACACTCTTGAAAAACCTGCCCTAGGTATTCTGGATGTCAGGTAAGTGATGGCAGCTACAGAATTTGACCGGAGAGGTTACACGCTATTTGTGTCATGCTGCAAGTGAAACCTCTCGGTTATTAGTAATATATAGTATAAGACCTGCTAGAAGTAAGCAGGCATGTTTATGAGGAGAAATGTGTGTTTTTAGCAACAGGTAGCTGAAATAACTGTAAATTTCTGCTCCGATGGCTTACCTTAGATAAATGTTGACAGGATTACTATTAATCGTATAATGCATACGGTGCACACTGTTAATTGTTGTGTCTTCATTCTGCAGAGACCTTAAAGTGAAAAGACAGTGTGTCTGCCTTTGCAGTACCTATATTTTCCTGCACAAAGTCGCAAAACCCAGCTGTTTAAGGCACAACATGTACTTTTAATGCATGGCTCAGGGGATGAGCCAGCAGCTGGCTGCCACCCAGGGCATCATCTCGCAAAGAGATGTACGAGAGAACAGCTGAGCATTGTAACAGAGGCTGCTGGGGACTCACTGTTTGTTTGATTTTGATGCTCACCAGTGAATCGCATGGGTCGAGGTGGCTGTGGAGGAGAGAAGCACTGGTATGTGGTCTCTGATTAAAAAAAAAATAAATAAAAGCTACTTGACATTTCCTCAAATGTCCCAAATGGCACCTCCTGGATCGACTGGTTTTTTGAAGCATCCAGCTACCACCAGCTCCAGGATGGTGATTTCAGTGTAATCAGAGTTGAACCTATTTCTGCTAAAAGTGAAAAAATAAATCAGGCTCAGTTTAGAAACAAAATGGTCCATCTAAAATTTGATTTTTTGATACAGTATCTCCCTGAGCATGTTTGCTTTTCAACATGTCTAATTTGAGACAGCTCCACATTTTGCAATGTTAACTCTTTGGATTTAACCTCTCCCTTAAGTTGTACTTTGTTGCCACTGCTGTTCATGACGATTTGGTAGAAATGTACCCTTACTTCTTCAAGTTGTCTTATTTTTACGTAGTTAGATTTTAAATCACATCCATAAATCTACAGACTTATTATGAGATGCAGCATAGGTAATGTAAGCAACCAAAAAACTCCCCAATAGACCAGAGTTTAAAAATAGGATGCAAGGAGGAAAAGAAGTTAACCATACATACAATAAAAAGAGGAGAAATGCAACACAAAAACATTGTGGTGTGCAGTGCCTTGAAATGATTGTCACTAAATTACAGTCATGTGCTTTCTATTGTCTGTAATTGACCATTAGGGTTTGTTTATTCCAGATGTATTTGCTTCAAGTAAACTCAGATTTTTTGTTTGGGGGTTTTTGTTGTTGTTGTTGGTTGGTTGGTTTTGTTTTGGTTGGGGTTTGGTTTTTTGGTTGGTTTTTTTGTTGTTGGTTGTTTGTTTTGTTATTGTAAATCCTTTACAGGTCTCTGTGACCTGCAGACAGCTGAGAAGCAAATGATTTCCATAGATGAAGGCACTTGAAGATGACTTGTGGATAGTACCGGCTTTGCAAGTGGTGAATCTAATATTCTTGCTCCCTTTTTACAGAGGGGTATATTCAGTGACATGGAACCTTTGTGCGAGCGTGCACACCTGGGTGCGAAATAAGTGCAGAGTGAAATCTGGAGTACACAACTCCTTGGATTCCAAGCAGCCAAACAAAACGGATTCTCAACTTGCTGGGTGGGATTTCTGGGATGGGATGTAAGTGGGGAGGCTCGGATATCTCGTGGGGTACACCCTGTGCAACTGCTGACAAGTCAGCTACATCTGATAAATTTAATTTATTGTCTTTGATGTACTATATTTTGCTGGGGCTCCAATTGTGCCGTTTCTCCTTATAATTGCAGCTAGGCAAAGGTGTCAATTGTTCAGAAGAATGGAATGAACTGTAAACATCATCAAATCTATGACCCAATGGTAATTTTCATATATGTGCTTATAGCTCAAATTTAGAAAATGGCCAGATTGCTGCTTTTGTTTATTTATATTTTCTGAAGGAAAAAAAACAACCTCTGGCAAGGTGGTAAATTTTCAGGTGTTTAATTTATGTCCCACTCCAAATGCACAGCATGCATTTTTTGCTCTGTTGATCATCTTAGATGGATACATGCAGGTTCGTTATGTAAACCTTTTCAGTTTTCTTAAAGGTGTTTTTCAGCGTTGTCCTTGCCGCTGGTTGAATACCATTGGCGCCCACAGTGCCATCCCGGGCTCCCCAACCTGTGGCGGGTTTTTACCTTTCTCTTCGTGATGCGCTCGTGGTTGCTGCCGGGTATCTCCCACCTCTTCAGCAGCATCCTGGCACAGCCGGACTGAGATGTCGTCCCTTTCCCCATCCAGTATCACCTCCCAGGGACCAGCGGTGCCAGTTTTGTCCCGTCCCCTCCACTCTTCCCCCTCTCTTTACCCCAAAGCCAGCGGGACGGGAGGTTTGCCTTTGAGCTCGGGTTTAAGACTCGGTTTAGAGAGAGTTCGGGGGGAAAGTGAGAGGTAAAGATGGGCCATTAGAGGGCGCTTTAGCAATCCTGGAGCGGGAAAACTCTGCTTGTTATTTCACTTAACGACTGTTTATTTTGGCACGCTCTTAAATCCAGTGATAAACAGCAGGCAAATCCCTCCAATCGGCAGGAATATATCAATAAAATATTGACTCTGAGTTTAAAAGAAAAGAAAACAAGAGGAACTTGTAGAAAAGGGAGTAAAAGGCATTCAGGAGGTGGCACGGTCTGGAGAACAAAAAAAAAAAATCACATGGTGTATTTCACATAATTTGTACGGTTTTATAGTGCAGCGATCAGACCTCAGCTTGTACCTGGCTTCTAGAATGAAACCAGCTTGGACCACAGCACACCGAGACAACAAATGGTTTGTTGAAAGTTTCCTAAGGCTGGGTGGGAGAGCGTGAATTCATATGCTCACAGCCAGCAGGGGCATTTCTGGGGAACTCTGTCCAAGTTTTTGCCCACAAAAAAAAAAGTATGGGGCAAATAAATTATTTTTTTGCTTCCCTCTTGATGTTTTGTATGAGTAGACTCTAGAGGATTTAGATTAAATTATAATCAGTGCACTGCAAAAAAAAAAAAAAAAAATCTGTTTATTAACTGGTGTGAAAGGGTGGTGTTATACTGATAGGATGGTTTTCAAAACCCATGAGTTGGGTTTAGATGTCTATTTGCTGTCGAGGTGTCTCGCTTTTGGAAGTGTCACGCGTGAAAATTGGGCCCATTTTAAACTTCTGAGGTTGCGTATGTGAAAATGAAAACACTCCTACTTGTTTGTAAAGGAACAAAGATTATAAAACTTTTCTTCTGCGTTAACATTTGACAACTTTGCAAGCTATTTCATGTATGGAGTGGGCTGGTGGTGCTGCTTTACCTAGGCTGGGCAGGGATCTCAGAACTAGCCTTGATGCATCTTTTGTGGTTATTCGTAAGCCTAAATGCTTTTACAATAAGATTCAGTAATCAGAGACAAATTTGTACCTTGTTGCTACACCCCGGTTGTTAATGGGGACAGAAATGCTGTCTATCACAGTTTTTAAAGTGGATTAGCTGGTGAAATTATTTGAGAAGTGAAGTTTAGCCTGGGTAGTCCCATAATCAAAAATAATTTAATAAAGGTTACATCACACTGGACCTCATTATGTGAATACACAAGACTGCAGTTTCAAGGGGTTCATGTGGATGATGCTGTCTGCAAAGTGCCTGTGCTTCTTACCTAAACCAAATAATCTCCTGTAACTGCTGCGATTAAGTTGGAAAGAATTTCCTCCCTGTTGGCCAACAATAATATATTACCTGGGAGCTGCAACAAAAAGGTAGAAAGTATCCTTTGCTGTTAAAAACAAATCCTTCTCTCTTTTAGTTTCTTTTCTGGTACATCAATCATAAAAATGTCAAGTTAAACAAGTTATTACCGGTTGCAGCTGATGGGTAATTTCCCTGAAGGTAATCATTCCTTCCCTAATCATTCCTTGCCCCTACAGGTTGGGGAGGGCAAAAATAAAATAACCCCCTCCTTTTTTGCAAGACTGCTGAGCAAATCTGCCAGCGAAGCCTCAGTGGAGGGATGGAAATGATCATATTCTGTAGGGTGACAATCAGCTTCACTCTGTGAAGACACAGCCCCCAAAACAGCTCGTGTCTTCAGGGATGTGCAGCTCTGCAGACTTCTGCTAATTACCAGTAGTTACTGCCACTTACCTCCCACTCTATCAACTCACAGAGTAGCCAGGTTGTTCACTGCAAGCCGGTGAGCACTTTACCCAAAGGTCTGCTCAAATATATAATTCACTGAAAAAAAAACCCCAAACCAACCAAACAAAAATAAAAACGAACAAACAAAAAACCAAACCCCAAACAATCAGGATTAGAAAAAATGCCCCCTGGGATCTGCCATCCAGTCATCCTTCTGTTTCCATGTCCCTATCATTACCTATTTCACAACTATCTTTATGAATTTCAAATAGGTTCAAGGGTAGGAGTTTGGGGAATGGAAGACATGTGGAGAAGTTTAGAATTAATTTATGCATATTTAAGGAGAACCTGAAAACACCTGGTATTCACACACAGCATCCTGACTTCTTCCTTTCTTTGCCTCCAACTGCAACACCTCAATAAAGAAAAAAAAAATATAATCGCAGCAAGCTACACACACTCCTGTTCTGCTGCAGAAGGCACAGAGATTCAGTCATCCAAAAATGCAAGAATCTGGGTACAGAAGGAAGCCAAAATCAGTTAGGAAAACCCAGTGCAATCTCATTAGTTTTCCCCCAAGCCTTTGGAGAGAGCAAGAGCCGGCAGAGAGGGATGCGCTCAGGTGAAGGGATGCAGCAACACCTTTGGCTCCTATTCCTGGCATAACGGTGTTCTGTAGAGCCTGCAAAAGTGGCTGACTCTGGTTCGAGGTCATGATTTAAAGCACAGCTTGTACAGAGTAGTTACTGTCAAAATTTCTTTCTTGGATGTTTGAAGTTCTGCACGTTAGCTCCAGGATCTCAGAATTAAGATTTTTTTTTTTTCCTTCCCTTTTGAAAATATTGCAATGCATATATGTGTTTGCATTTCCATTCCCAAGCTGATTGCATGTTATGTGTTCGCTCCTATTGTTTCAGAAGTTTTTAAACTAGGGTTTAAAAAATTGAAGACAATAGTTTAAGTGAATAAGTACTAGATCAAGCTAGTAATTCAGGTTTCATAGCGATGTGTTAAATAATGACCACTTCATTAATCCACATCATATGGACCCAAAAGGAGCACAACATAATTTGACTGTAGTAAATTTTTGTAACTATCTGTCTCACGTGACAAATTTATGTATGCAATATAGGAAAGAAGACTGAAGATCTAATAGAAAATGGTTAAAAATACTAAATAGCAGTAACACAGTTTTAGAATAGCAGGCTCTGCTCTGAGCCATGTACTATTTACATTTTTATCTTGACAAACTGAAGGTGTGATCCGATAGAAGAGGTTGCGGTTCAATAGTGAAAAGATCTCATAGCTACAAAACATAAGGAGAAGGTACAGAGAATACAACTGCATAGGTAGCAACTCTTTAGAAAGAGTACTGGAAGCAATAGTGGGTCTTGAACTGAGCTCAACTCAAAGTTACTATGCTGGTGTGAAAAAAGGGGTATATACTCTCATTTATACGCACCAGCACAAAAGACTGCAAGATAAAGTAATCTTCAGTATTGGTTCAGCCTCTGCTGGAGAACTGGATTCATTTTGAGGCATTACATTTCTAGAAAAAAGTGGAACAGCAGACAACAGTTCTAGCGTGTTTTTGTTAAGAGAAATCTATATATAAAGTATATTTAATTTCTTTCTTTTGCAGTTACATGTTTTACAGACACAGGGGAAGTGAAGTCTACATGATAACTATGAACATGGATCAAAAGTCTACTAGATATGGCCTCAGAAGAAAGATTGAGGATATTCAGGTGTCCAGAGAACAAACAGCTTCTGGATGTGTAATGGCAGTCTTCAAATAAATTAAAAACTACTTTAAAGAAAAAAAGAAAACCTGTTTTCTTTAATGCTCACTATGGACACAAGAAGAATGAATCAACAAATTGAGGCAAGAATTGGTAGGAAAAAAAAAATAAAGGTATGTTTGATTTCTGGTAATTCCGCACCATTTATAAATGTCAAGGTCATAGGAGATTTGGAAAAACTGTACCACCCTGTCAGAAATTTTTAAGAGTATAGAATTTTGTCTTGACAAAACAAACTATGTGAGGGTTTTGTCTTTTTTTTTTTTTTTTTTTTAATTGGAGTAGAATCAATACTGTGCTAACCCTTTTTGGAAGTGTTATGTGAACTGTGCAAAGAATATTTCCATAGGGCTCACACCAAAATCAGACTTTTTTTTTTTTAATTATTTTTTTCATTTTTTATGTCTTTATTTTTATTATTATGGCTTATTTTATTATTATTTTTACTTATTTATTCTTATTAAGTTTATTTATTTTTACTATATTAACTTAAGAAGATGAAAGAACTATCTGAAGCCCATCCCAGCGCTACCCTTTGTTTTCAGTCTCTTGGCTGCTCTCCATTAGAGTGGCATTCTCAGCTTTGTAAGACATACCTCCAGAGGGATGGGAAACGCTGATTGCTTTAACACAGCTGTGGACACTTGAACTTGTTATGTCTTCAGTGTGTGTTTTTACCTGATTCCTGTTCTGGAAGAGAAGCCAGAGCTCTACTTCTCTAGATGATGACGATGACTGGTTTTCCTGTACCCGGCCAAGAATTGCCGAAAGAGCCTGGTTTGTATTTCCATTGCAGTTCCTAATCACCTGCCTTGATGATTAATCCTTCCAGGTGCTGTCGGCTGAGCTGATGATGTGCTGAGCTGCAGTGCGGCTGGTCTGATAAAGCCTTGCTGGGTAAGGAACACACTGCTGGAGAAGACACGAGGAAAAAGCCAAGACTTTGTCTCTGCTTTCTCCCTCAGGATGTCCCCAGCTTGGTGAGTCCCCTGAGATTTTGGTCACCCTTTTTTGCGAGGTTTAAGAGGAGTTTGGTGCATGAGTTTTTTTGTCGAAGCCCTGCTTTCATTCCACCTGGTGTGACTTTGTTGCTGCAGTCAAGATGAAAGGAGTTCTCATTTGCGTATGATTTTTACTTCATGAGGAGGAGCGTGACTTAGGGGTGGAGGGGGCTGGAAAACATTTATAATTAAGTTGTCCTTTACTCTGGCATGGGAAAAGTTGGCAGCAGGCAGTCCTCAGCAGTCACTTGCTTTATCCAAAGCAATCACGGGTTCTAAGATGACATTTTAGAGTAAGAGGGGAGGAGGAGGAAGACATCAAGTCGATGTCCAACTGAAGGTATTGTTCTTTTTTCTCCAGGGCCATGTGAATGGCAAAACATTAATATTTGCTTTTCCATTTCCCTTTGGGCCCCATTGTTTGAGGGCTCAGTCCAGAGACAACTTTTCAGCTCACCTCTGTTTACTCTGAATTCTGGCGTTGCTCAGCCCTTTGCTGAGCCTTTCCGTTCCTTATATTGGCTCAGTGGGAAGGAAAGGCTGGCTAATTCTTTCCAACATGAGAAGACTTTTTGTCCCTCTTGACTGCCGTTCAAGAACAGCTGGTTTTGTTGTATTGTGGAGCTGTGTATTTTCTTTTTAGCAGCTCAGTGTTACTTAAAAGGCGGGTCTGGCTCGAGCACGTCTGCCAAATCAAATGGTTGGCTTGCTGTGAAACTCAGCCTGAGACTTTAAATGGGAAGAGGTCCAACGACAGAGCAGGTCAAAAATCCCACTTGGCTCAGATGCCTGCTTCTCAGTTCAAGTTTTCTGACAGCAAACCCACCATTTTTAGTAGTGGCTGGGCGAACTTTTAGTGGATGGCCTCTGTGGAGAGCACTGCATATTCCGCTTGCATTGAAATGCACTAATCTCAACTTGAAACAGATTTTTATTAAAAAAAAAAAACAAAAACAAACCAAAACACCAAAATTGCAGGGACTTTTTTTATGCGTTAACGGTGTCAGCAAGAGGTGTTTATTCCTCCACTTTGTTTTAAGCTCTGCCTATGCTGATCTTTGCAAGTGGCGCTTGAAGAGTTGGTGGGATCTTCGAGAGGAAGGTGGGCAATGCTGCCTCTTACCTGTAGCTTTTGCCTCTTAAACCTCAGCAAGCTGCTGGCTTTGACAGGCTTATTAAGAATTGCTTCCAGTTTATCTGATTTGATTTTTACTCTCAGTTTGCAAGTTTTATTGAAAGTTTTACTCCCAGTTTGTAAGAGCGAAGGCATGGTGAAGGAATGAAGCAACTGGTTTATTTTCGATGTGACTGTATATCCTGAATTTACTGGGAACCAATGTCACCAGTAATCCAGGGCAGATGTTCCCTCATTGCAGAGCAAGCCGCACTGTGTGTTAGCTCTATGTGGATGAAGGCTTGCAAGACCTGAGGTTTCTGCTTGAAACTCTGGGTGAAATGAGGTGAGTGAGGATTTTTTGTGTGTGTGACATGGGTACAAATAGCTGATCCTCACCTCCGCTGACCTCCCGGAGTAGAAAGGCAGGTGACTGGCAGGCTTGTGTGCAAACATGCTGGGCTGGAACGAAAGGTTGCTGAAGTGAAGGAGAATCAAAGGCAGCCACCCTGAAGCCTATGGAGGATTTACAGTAGGTCTTGCAGCCCTGATTTACTGCAGGTGTCATGGTATTAATACTTGCTATTTTTCACTAAGTCTTGATCTTCAAGCAAAGTGGGAATCGCAGCTTTTGTTAAAGGGGATTTCTGAGGCTCATGCAAGGAGAAAAAAAGCATAGAAACTTTAGACTTGGAAGAGAAAACAAATAAAACAGTAATATTTTGGCTTTGTAATAAGTGTGATTATATTGAAGCTCCTTGCATAATTTCGCAGTTGTCTGAGAGTGCTGAAAGCTCAGTTAGCGATAGCAAGCAGTATCGACATGCTGCAAGCAGAAATTGGCCTTTTGACTCTATGAGGATATTGAAGATGTTCTGGTAAATATTTACATTTTTTAATCTCCAGTGCTAATCAGAGCTGAGATTATTTAGCTCACAAGAGTTTATTAAAATAAACTCTGCACTGATTGCTTGCTTTCTGCATTTGGTACTTTTTCCCCTGCTGTCCAGATGCCAAGGAAGCCGAGCTTTTATTGAAGTCAGATTTGCTGGAGTTGCTGCTGTCTGCTGTAGAAGGTGGAAGGACTGGGCTGTCAGAGGCAGACGTTATTCCAAAACGAGATGTCACCCTAATATTTTTTGATGCTGAAATTAGTTAGCAATGGGAATCTTGGAATAGCAATTATTGCTTGGTTAGGTTTTGGGTTTGTTTTTTTTTTCCTTCTCTGAAACAGCTGTTTACTAGAAAATGGTGCTTTCATGGTAAAGAGTGGGCAGTATGTGTGAGTTCCCATGGCATCGTTTCAGCTGACCTTCAAGGTAACACATGGCTCCGCATGCTGCTTCTGCAGCCCCTGGAAGGGCTTGTTTGGCCCCGTTCCTGCAGAACTGTCCTGTGGTTATCACCATTCATGCATGGTGCGAAGGAGCTGAAAAACCATCACAGAGCCCTAGTGCTGTCTGATGAATGTTCCCATGGCCAAAATGCACACTCTGGGTGTGCAATGGCTTTTCAGGGAAAGGATTTGCACTCCTGAGCTGGTAGTAAGCAACTTAGATGGGTCTCTGTGCTCTTCTTCAGTTCTTATAAACTCACTTGGCAGTGATGCAGGTGTCCTATGATGCTCTTACAAGGGCTTGATTTGGTAATTCAGCTCTAACAGGAGCCTGGCTATATCTGTGAGAAATTTCCTACCCAAAGGAAAGGGTTCAGCGATTCTTTCTGCTTCCTTGCTATTAATGAAGTTTGCTAACACCTGCTTTGCAAGTTGAAAATGAAGCCCAGTCTGGGTCCAGGCAGCAGACCATCTCAGAACTGTGCCTGCTTTTATGGGGTGTGTTGATCAACAAAGAACTACAGAGAGTCAGGGAAGAGATTGTTTAAAAAACAAGCAGAGCTTTGTAAATGCCCCCCAAAGGCTTGGATTTCTGTGCGGAGCCAAGGACTGTTGCAACAACTGTCTTTGCTGCCAGGGCTTGTTTTTTGCCCCTTGCACAGCTAGATTTGTGAGCAAAGGCTGCATGCCCTGAGCTGGAAAAACCAAGGACAAATAATTGCAGAGTCTAGCTGTGAGGACAGAATAAATGAGCTATTTGAAAAGCAAAGCAGTACTCAGCACTGCAGTTCCAACAGTGCTGCCTGTGTCTAGGGGTCAGGGAGCTGTGGGCTCTCTCATGCCTTGAGGTACCTTCGTCTGCTTTTTTAATGTCAGTCTTGCCAAGTTTGTAGCTTGTCCAGGCATATTCTTTCAGCACTGCTGCGTTTAGGCTCTGCATAGAGGTGAGAAGCCCTCAGTTCATCCTTAAGGGAAGAAGAGCATCACACTTTGGTTTTTAACATGACTTTTTACTCACTGTGGGCCTGTAAGAAATAAGGGAATCACCACTGAATAAGCTTATCACTGATTACTGCTGCTGAACACTCAAACAAGCAGGAGAGGAAAAATATCACCAGTGCTACCCTGAATTAGGAATACCCAGGGAAAAAAACTATCTTTTGTACATCTATGTGGAAAAACCAAATTGCTGCTGTCATCTGTCCCCACCAGCACCCTTCTGTCTTATAGCAAATGCTTTTCAAGTCTGTCAGCCAGTTTTGACCTTGCTAAGCACCATACTGAGTCTTGGTTTGTCACCAGACAGGGTGAGAAAGGAGGTGGGGGAAGACGTTCAGTTATGCGCAGTGGGAATGAAGGGGGTGTGAAAACCAGGTAGAAAACCGTACTGCTGCGGGGTGAGCAGATGGAGGGTGGAGTGGTGTTGCAAGACCCGTGGGCTCTGCCACATTAATGGTGTTAATAAGCAGTGAGGAATGATGAATGGATTATACTGAAATGATGGGGGACAGCTGAGGGCAATGCTGCCCCTCACTTCCCTGCAGTGCCTGGGGACAAGCTGGGCTGTGAGCTGGGACCTTGCAGCTCCATTCAGCAGCAGCTTGAACTGGTGGAGGCTTCAGTCTGGAGGGTTTTTTCTTCACAGTGGTGACTTTAATGTCTGTGACAGTCTAATGCTGAGCTCACCAATTCATTTTTGGCAAAGCAGCTTTGGAAGTACTTTGCAGTTATGAGTTGAGTTCTGGGGGAATGGGTCCCTTCCCACCACCAAATGGCATTTTGGATCAAGGAGCTCTTTCTCAGACTCTGAATAAAGTCCCTGCCTGGTTGAAGTGGCTACTAACCTGCCCTGTTCTGTGTAAAACAGCCTGGTGAAAAGAAAACATAGCGGTCTACAGAAGGGCTGGCCACAGGGCCTCTGGAAACGAGATGGTCTCCTGAGTTTTCTCAGCTGCAGGACAAGTTAGAGCAGGCTTTGAGCAATGTGCACAGGTGTAAGCACTGGAAGGGAGAACTGCGTTTCCTGGCTGATGGGACATCCATGCAGCCAAGCATCCCAAGTGTGTGCTCCTCCACAGAGGATGGGGCAGAGCCACCAGCCAGGCTGGGATCTGCGGTGCTGGTGGCACTGGGGAGGAATGGGCACTGCTGGTGATCCCTTCCTCAAAGAGAAAAGGATGGATTTCCTTAATGGACTCAAACTGGCCTCACATTTCCTGATATGATACCGATCACTCACCATCCCTGCAGCCTAGATCATCTTCTCTGCTGAAGTCAGCTTTCTGCTCTGGTTGCCAGGCTGTGGGAGCTCCGGTGCTTACTCACCACTTAATTAATCTCCGCTGCAGCATGGGGAGCCCCCTGAGATGCACAGGTAATGTGTTGCTCTCAAATTCATGTTGGGCTGCCAGGCTCTGCAAACAAGGTAGTACCTCTATGGATTATCTCATTTTTTCCAAAGAACCTCCCACTATGTGGACATGTGAAGATGACTTAAAGGAAGCCAATGGTTCCTAGAGAAAAATCAAAGAGGAAAAGCAGAAATAGAGCAGATGAACTCTTCCATGGTTCCAGGTCAATGGAGAGGAATGCAAAGATGTAATTCAAAGCATTGTTAACTTCATTACTGATAAGACTGTCCATCACTTATGGGCGGGGGATGGAGCCCATCTCAAGTGTGTCCACAAGAGTTAAATCTGGTATCCGAGTGGCTCTTGTCACATCTAGGCTTATGCTGGGCAAGAGAGTGGAGTCACTGACAGCAAAAAGAAAGGGGGTCAAAGTCCCCTGAGAGCAGGCTGGGGATGCTCGCACAGGAGCTTCAGGGCTGTGTGAGATGTCTAACTGTGTGGTTACGGACAGCTGAAGTCCTGGTGAAGTATTTAGGAGGTCAGAGTGCCGGGGAACAGGGACAGATCCAGCAGCTGGAGTGGGGCAAGGCTGCTGTGGCTCCATGCCCCAGACACAGCCAGCAGCAGGGCTGAGCCTGTGTCCCAGGGATTTTCCTTACTGGTCTTTCTGAAAGAATTTGTTTTCGAGACTCAGACTTGCCTAAGATGTAGAAGATCCTGGTGGGATTGCAAGAGATGTGGTCCAGTTGGCAGTAGAAGCTGGGCACTGCTTCTCTCTGCCTCCCATCAGTCCTCAGTTTGCACCGAGCATCCTTCTGCTCTAGTAACCAAAGGCACCTTCCTCCAACCCCTTGGGAGCAACTCAGACTCTGAATAAGGCTGGTGCCTGCAGAATTGAAAGATGGAGGATCACCAATGCCATGCCACAGGGGCTGCACGAACACCGGTGAAAGCTGTTGAAAAAGAAGTGGCTGATTTTCACTGCGCTGCTGTATCCACTGGCACAAACCTGCACACAAAGGGATAAGGCTGCTTGTCTGCAGGTGCAAAGGAGGTGCATTTCAGGCTGTGAACTAGCAATTACCTCCAAAACATTGCCAGCTGAGCTATGTTCCTAATCTCAACTCTAAACACAGCTTGGCCTGTATCCAATGTCTTCCCCTCTCCCTGTCCAAAAAGAGCTTGGTGCTCTCCCATTGCCAGTGGTCCATGGGATGTTGAGGCCTGGATTAAGGAGAAATGAGCAGAATTTACTTGCAGTGATGGCCAAAGGTGCTGCCCTGAGCATTGTCCTGATTGCTGTGGCCACCAGGAGCTGCAGGAGCAAATGAACTGCACCTCCCTATACTTTCGTGTGACCTTTGAAACAATGCACGTGGCCACACCTAGACCTTCATCTTATCCTATCTGGGGATGATCCCTGCTACCCCACGGTGTGTGGAAAGAGACCATGGAGGTGAATTAGGCTCTCTTGGGTGCCCCGGGGCAATCTGCTGAAAATAGTGCTGGGAGGATGCTGAGCTGCAGTAGCTCTGATTTTGGCTGGAGGGTTTTTGTATGGCTAGCAAGAAGCACTCGCTGCCGCATAGATCCTAATGTGAACCATAAGAAGCCTCAAACATGCGTCTTGATTGGCAAGGGTCATTTCTGCTCACCATCTCAGGCCAACATTGAGTACCATGGGTGGATGTGCAAACTTCTGGACAACGTGAAGAGGAAATGGGCTGCTTGTCTTGTGTGTGGCTCATTTAACTAGGCAGGTCACGCATGGCGTTCAGTGAAAGTGGTGCCTTTTAATCTTCTGATCTCCGCCCCTGCCTTCGGCAGCTTTGCCGTCTGTTCAGACGCAATGAAAGGCAACGATGCATCTCCCAGCAAAGGCTCATGTTTCTCCAAAGCTCCTCTTCTCTGTCTAGATCTACCAGGCAGCTCAGGGAAAGAAATTGTGCAGTACTTGTGACGCTGAGTTATTTGCCAGTTGTAAAATTTTTTACCAGGCTCAGAGCTGACCATTTTAGGTAATCACATGTGAAATATGACATTTTTTTGTCTTGTTTCCCTGGAGAATTTGGTGCTTAAGTGGTTTTATCTTTCAGTGTCAGTCACTTAGTGTCCGGTTTTGCTGTCAGCTTAATGTGGAAGTCCTCTGGTTTCCTTTGATTATTTCTCAGGCAGTTCTGCTTCTTTGGGAGCATTATTGACTTGAGAGAAAGAAAACTGAAGGTCCATTTCCACAGGTAAGCTGAAGCTGCAATGGCCACAGGTACTTTTAAAAAATTAAATCTTTAGCTACAGGACAAGCTGCTCTAAGCAAAACTAAGTGCAGAAGGTTTTTTGAACTTGGATCATGACAACAGTGCTTGGCTCTTATGTTTCTTCTGTCATCAGCAGGTCTCAAACCACTTTGTGAAAGAAATCAGTGTATTTTCTGCTGATGAAAACAGGAGAGGGTGACTGCTCAAAAAGCCAACAGAGAAGTGGACCTGATCCTGCATCTGCTGTGTCCTCAGGCTTGTGCCCCAGCATGGTGAGGATTTATCCTTCTCTCTTTCAGCATTTGTATGTGTGATCATATCTGTGCATGCTCAGCTGCCTGCTTGAGCCCAGAAAGGCAGGGTACCTGCATTTTATCCCTGGAAATATTTGTGGAATTGCATCCATCAGCAATGGAGTCGAGGGTGCTGTCTGGCTGAAATCTAACTAAAATACAGACTTTTTTTGTCTCGGGAATGAATCTTTGGGGGTTCAATAGTTTAAGCTGACATGCTATTAATTTCAGGCTCTCCTCAGCAAGGAAGAATTAATGGTTATTGTGCAAGGCCAGGTGATGTTTGAAATAGGAGCTGTGCTGTCACTGTAACTGAATCTTGGCTGCCCGGGAAGCCTTGGCTGGCTGCTGAGTCCATGCTGAATGGGTCTTACAATACAAATATTTGCCTGTGGATAGATGCCTTATTATTAATTTAAAGTCTGACATAAATCATGAGCTCAGAAATGCAGACTTAAGCTTCATGGACAAAAATAGATGTGGCTTCTTGCACGGGGAGCCATTCCGATTACACTTCCATAATTGGATCATGCTGAAATGGATACCTTAAATTTAGTTACAAAAGGCTAACAAGAAAAAAATGCCAACAATTTATCACAGCCATGGTGCTATATTTAAAGCTGTCAGAATTTCCAGGCTATAGAGCGATTATAAATCCTAGTGATTTGTAACAGGCCATAGGAATCTGCCTTCACGCTGACATTTAGCATTCGGGTTCTCCACGCTGGAAGCCCTTGATTCAGCAACGTAATTAAGCCTTCACCTCCTTTTCAGTTTAGGAATAGCCCTGCTGCTGTTGCAGGCTTAAATGTAGGCATATACTTAAATGCACTGTTGAATCAAGGTCCAAATGCTTAATTTATGCTCCTCTTGTGTTTCATTTAACTGAAATAAATGACTGCTTGGTCCTGTTTTGAGTCTGAGCTTGTGGTACCTCATTAGCTAACAGATGAGAAGCGCAGTAGTCAAAAAACTGCATTGAATGCAGTGCTCTGTGAACCTTTCCTACAAATGGCTTGCACAGAAGTCTTTAGAAAAAGACACACAATAATCCGTAGTTTAGTATCTCTTAAATCCCCTGAGTCTGCTGGCATCATCAGCCCAGTGCCATGCCTCCAAAAAAAGGTATAAAGAACTTGGAAGGGAGCAGGCATGGACTGACCATCCCAAGAAGGTTTCTTCTAGTTCTTCACTAGGTCATGCCTTGAAGCAAGGGAGTTTTACCTTATTTTGAAAACTCATGTAGAGCTTAATCTTGCAGCCTCTAGTAATGTGGTAGTTGTCTTCTCAACAGTTTAGGTAAGGACTTTTCCATGGATAAAAGCAGTAGAATACCTGTTAATTTAAATTTGAACCCATCTACCCTCAATTCTGCTGCCTGTTAAAATTTGAAAATGGAAAAACAGATCAAGCCTTGATTTCCACAAGTGTCTCCTTTTTCTTGGGTTACACCAAAGCCAGGTCTGTACGTCAGAGCATCTCTGAGCTGCTGGAACAAAGAGGCAATGCCCACTGTCCATCCCTTCTTATCAAAGACAGAAATGGAGCCTTGGTGTGTCCTAAGAGGTTCCATGATTTGTTATTGAATAATATTTTTTACTTTTGCTTGCTATGACCTCAGGTGAAGGAGATACTTTAGCTGCTCAAGAGCCATCCAATGGAAAGATGCTTGCTTGAATTATGATACAGGTAATCCTGAAAGAGCCTGGCATTTGGAAAATTGGCAAAAAAAAATAAGGCAAGGAGCAATGCTTCTGCCTGTGACTCTGCTTTTCTTTGTGTTTTTGTTTCCTACCTTCATTCTTTTTCCCTGAAGTGATGTCAAGCCTCTGGAATGTACTTATTTATTAGCAGAGCAAAGAACAGAAAGAAAAAAATGCAATAAAAAAGAAATTGCTTCTAAACCTGCCTTGCCAGGCATGCAAATCCTTCAGGAAACCAATACATGCCACAGCTCAGCAAATCACTAAAGAATGCGAGTTGTCCTCTTGGAGTAAACAGCACTCAGGAAGCCTGCTGAGATATGTGCTGGGGCCTCAAACCCTCCATCTCTGCAGACAATGCTCCCGTGGTCATCTGGGGGTCCCGTGCTGCCCTGCGTGACCCGTGCTTCGAGGGCTGCCTTAGGTCTCCGTTCACTTTGTGGACTTGAGCTCTGAGCTGGTGGAAATGGGCTCCTGTGGCTGAGGAGCAGGACTTCAGTCCCCAGGATTCAGCAGCCTCCAGGTAGCACACAACTGCCATGTTTGCAGGTGGATTGTGTCAATCCCCGCATTATGCCACTCCTGTGGTGAGTCATTTTTCCATGCCCTGCAACAAAAGGTGTGACTACCGAACTTTCTTGCAGCCTAGAAGCTTTTTGTTTGCTTGCTTCAAAGACAAGACAGGATGCCCATGGAGGCTGAAGTTCTCCCTGGAGGTCCAACCATGCTGCAGCCTGTGCATAATGGTTGCTGACATGAGGAAGGCGTTTGCTGCAGTCGTCTGGATATCTCACTGCTATTGCGTTGCACGAGGTCCTGCAGAAGAGTGGGTTGTCCTGCTGCAAATGGGACTTGCTTGATCTCAGAATGGATGGAAAGACTCCCTTGATGCTGAGGGAATGGCTGTACCTGCTCTAGTACCTTGGGAAAAGATGCATCACCCAGAAACTGTGCACCTCAGTGCTCACATTCATCGTCCGGTGGGATTGCAGCCGAAGTGTTTTGTTCCAGCATCCAGAGCCCAAGTAAGGTGTGTGGAAGGTGGATAGCAAAAATCCTGGGAGAGAGAAAACTCAACGGTCTTAAATGACTCCCACCCTCGCCCACTGGAGGGATCAGATTTATGAAACAGAGGCTCATTGTAATGCCAGGTACCAGCTCTGCCACCAGCGAGCTGCCGGGGGATGGCACAGAGTGAATGCCATTGGCCCCCTCCCTGGTCCTGCTGCTGACCAGGCTTTGGGTGCCTGCCCAGGATGCTCACAGTTACTCGCAGCGTTTCGCCACTCGCTGCCGGACTTTCTGTGTGATAAAATTTACGCTCCCCAAGAGAGGTTTTTTCAGGAAAGGCTGTGTGTCTGCATTCACACCCAGGCAGAAATCCTCTTGCAGTGATTGAGCAGCAGGAAAGACAGCGGTTGAAAACAGCCCAAGTTCAGACCTGCTCCTGCTGAAGCTGGAGAGAGTATCACCTTCCCCATCCTCTTGCCCAAGTCGGCTGGCACCAGGCATCTTGGAGAGGTTTTGGAAGAGGACCTGGCCTTCAGATAAATGAGGAGGAACCTGAGCACATGTGATTTATGGACATGAGGAGAGACAGGCTGTCTCCCCCAGTGGATAACCAGGATAATTCACTCTCTCCAAATAATTCAGCTCTTGCGCACCCCACTCCCACTTCAAGAGCCGTTTCACTCTGTGCTGGCCAAGTGGGCTTCCCACTCAGTGCTTACCACGGGACTGGGGTTCCAGAGAACCCCTCCAGACACGCTGTTCTCAGCATTGCCTGGGCAGGTGTCAATGCTGGGTGCACTGGGAGGGATGCAGAGAACCACAAAAGGCACTGAGTGGTCTCTCACTTGACTTTGTTGGCAGCCCACCTGTGTGAGGCTAATCACATGCTTGAAGCAGCTTCAGGGGAATTAATTGTCCTAGGAATTAGTTTCCAAGGGAAAAGGTTTCGGCAGTTAATATTTCCCAAAGCTGGGTAACTTTTCAAGGGGAGGGAAATAAGTCTGCAAATGTGGGAGTCTACTTCTGTGCTGGCAGGGGGTAATGCCAAAGGGACAGGGACCATTCTGGAGGGAACAAGAGTCTCATTGGGATGTGATTAGTGAAAATCAGGCAGGGGATGGACAGAGGTGGTGGTCTGCATGTGCCCTGGGTTGCTTTTCTCAGTTGCCAGTTTCTAACAGCAGGCAGGAGTGGGGGAGCCAGGCAGAGCTTAACTCCTCCACTACAAAATCCAGTAGGTGATAGTTTGCACAACAAGTTCTCACTTGGAAGCTTTGTTTTACATGGAAAACTGGGGTCCCTGCTCAACTGAGCTGAACCTGAAAGTGTCTGTGAGGTTTTTGTTTGCCTAGCAACCGGCACTAGTAGTAATGGAGGGGAAAGGGAGCCAAACCAGCAAATTGCAAGTGCCCTGAAGTAAAAAATGTTCTCGTTCTCAACCCAAACTTAAAACACATTATCAGAAAAATGAATTATAGCATTTAACAGGAACTGCAGCCTTATTTTTCTACGTTCCTTACAGGCCTGAAGCCCTAGAAGACCACGTGTCCCATGTCACGTCTCGACCATGACGTTCAGCTTCTCCTTGCAGGCAGCAAGGTCATCTGCTACTGTTGTATGTTGTGCAACTACGTGCGATACTGTCACCCAAGAAAGATGCTGGGTCTCTGGAGGAGAGTGTGACCGTGACATGTTCCAGCAGGAGGTCTTTGGAAGCCCGATGCAGTAGAGAGGGAGGTGGACACGCTTGCAGCAGCAGCATCCTTGTTGTACCCAGCCCCAGATCCTGCCACCGGCACAGAGCCAACCTGCAGACAACTGGTAAGTCAAGGGAACATCAGGGAGTAAACCTAGCAAGTACCAAAGCAGGCTTCAAAAGGCTCGTGTCCTGGGTAAGACTGAAAGGAAGATAGAAAGGCCTCCATGCTGCCCTTCGCTCAAAGCCAGTGTTCTCGTGGCATCCTGCCCCTCACTGTTCCAGCGGTCATCGCTTCCCCAGGAGTTTCTGCTCCATTCAGTCCTCTCATCTTGAAACAGCCCCCCTCCCTGCTCTCTTGCAATTTTCACCAAGATCAGCCATTAGACGCTGAGCACTTATTTCTTATCAGATATTACAGATCTGCCCCAAATATCAACACTTTTCAGTTGATGGACACTCCGTAGTTAAATCTTTTTTTTTTTTTTAACATATCTCTTGCAGAAAAAACCCAAACCCAACAGCTTCCTTTCCCCCTCCACTCCTGACGTGCCGGCTCCTTTTGAAATCTCAGATTGCTGGCGTGACTCATGCAAGGTGCCAATAGCAGATGGAGGAAGGGATTGCTTTTGATGTTTCAGTTAAATTTATGTTCCTAATAATCGTTCGTTGGACAGAGTAAAGAAGGCTTAGTCAAGCAGACATCCCATCTGTAGGGTTAATAGCTGCAAGAAATGTTTTCCTCCCTGGGCTAGAACATCAAATGTGTAGTTAACGGCAAACATTAATGAAGTTATTACACAGAGATCACAAGTAGTGCTCATGGGTTTGAATCAGCAGGACGGGTTATTACTGCTTGTGGGAAACAGTTTAATGTCAATGATATTCAGTCGTGTCACTGAATGCGGCGTTGCACATATGCACGCAAACATGAAGCCCAGGCAGGGAACCACGCTCAGCCTGGACAGCCATCATTCTTGGCCAACAAGGCCAGCACGGTGGCTTCACACGTGCCATGGGGTGCTCATGGCCTGTGCTAAGGGAACTGTGAAATGCAAATCTGTGCTGTGATCTGATTTTTACCCCCACCAAACCACCTAGATAATGCAGAATCGCACCATAGCCACCCAGAATGAGGAGATGGGCTGAACTTAGAGCAGAAAAGGAGCAAGGTAAGCAGTTGATACCTTCTGAGGAGTTATGAAACCTCCTTCTAGAAAGATCTTCCCACTATCAAAATAGCATTCAGGATTCTCCTTCAAAGTGAGGTTGCTTGGTGCTGCTTTGGCTATCTCCACATGGCTCTGTGGGCTCCTGCCCATAGAGACTTCAGAGCTGAGCTTTGAAGTTGTCCACCCTACCCACAACGTGCCTGCTCTCACTTTGACCTTCCTTACACAAAAATAGCTCATTTCAGCCACAGAAAATATCAAAGGTGTCAGACAATGGCTGGGTCCCTGTTCTCATTGAAGTCAGTGGGAACCGTGCCATGGTCTGCAGGAGAAACGTGATCGGACCAGCAGGGCCCTATGACAGACCTCTTGCCCTAGGAGTGTGAGGACCACTGACAACAAGCTGCGGTGGCTCAGGAGATCAGCAATAAGACGGTGGGGGACCCCTTTCCTCTCAGGGACGTATGGGCAAATCCAGCCTCCTTTTGGTGGCTTGTGGGACAGGAGCTGTAAGCCAGTTCCTAGCACGTAGAGGCCGCAGCAGAGGACAGGATCTCTTAAAGTCTTTTTGAGAAATTGCAAGCATATATTGGGAACACTTTACCTCCTCATACTGAGACAGACACTTTTGAAACCCCAGCATGTCTAAAATTTTTGCTAGTATTCTTTGAGGCTTGTTTTTTTTGATGGGTTAAAAAAGATACCAGCTCTCCTCACAGACCTTACCTTACCCATGACCTTGGACTATGACAGCTACAACAGCTCTGCCATTAGAAAAAAATAATCTTTTGAGCCTGTGGCTGGAAATACCACTCCCAATCTAACTGCCAATTTCTCTGCTGGAGCTCAGGCTCCATCAGAAGAAATCTGCAGCGGTGTTTCAGTTCACAACCTTCTCTACAGGCAACACAGTTCAACATTAGAGACGATGAAACAAATAAGTGGAGGAAGCTAGGACGCGGGAACATAATCAAAGGCATTAAGCCTTTTAAGATAGCGTCTGTCCTAATATTTACAGAGTCTTTCCAAAGCCAAGAGACTTCTTCTGGACTTCAAAAACTCGGTGCTCCTCTGTTCTTGTTTATGGCCTCGATGCCAAAGAAAATTGAGGGGCTGATAAACACCATGCACCCTGCCATGCTCTGTCAATGGATGTCTTCCTTGGGATTAAGTGCCTAAACAACATAAAAGTGTTTTCATTTTGCTTTATGTTCTCATGTGTCTCCTGAACAATTATTTTCAGATTTATACAGGAACATGAACTCAGTAGGACTTGGGGTTTTTTCTGCTTTTCCAACAAGCTCCAGTGCCAGTCCATGTGCAGAGTGTCTTGCTCTGGCATTGTCCTCGTGTGTCCATCTTGTAATTGTCACTCGGGTGGGAATTCACTCATCTGAATTCAGAGCAAACTCCAGCCGACCAAGGAGTGGCTCCCCTCAGAAAAGTGGACTTATTTAAAGGGAGCTTTCACTGTAGACACTTGATGTTCAGTCTCGTTGGCTGTCTGGATCCTAATTAGAGAAGGGAATTGTGGACCGGGAGCAGGAAGTTGGCAGGACTCCCAAATACAGGTTCATGCCAGGGTTGCAGTCTTCTGGATTGACGCCGCATCAGGCGGGTGATTAGTGGCTCCAATCCCACTGCTTGGCTATAATGGAATAGAAGCCCTCTAATTGTGTGTTAATTAGAGCTAATTGCTCACCAGGAAGGAACTCAGGCCTTCCTAGCTGATGCTGGAAAGCAGAGATAGAGGAGTGCTCCTGGCTGAAGGAGGAGCCCTCCAAAGCAGGGCTCCTGCAAAGGGGGATACTTGGCAGGAGGCAGGGAAGGGCTGTCCAGCCCATCTTCCATCCCTGGCACCTGGGTCAGGTCTAACCCTGCACTGATCTGGCTTGTCTGGATCTGTGCTCTGCTCCTAGGCTGACATCAGGCTGAGCCCATCACTTGTTAGCATCCCAACAGCGACAAGTGTTTTCCAAGGGCTGATTCAGAGAAGAAGCATCGCCAGAGGCAGGACCCAGAGACAGGACCAGGGGTCAAGGATGCCAGCTGTGGATGGCAGGCACAGCCTCTCTCCCGCTAGCACCCCTGCTCCTAAATCACAGGTACCTAGAGCTGGTGCTGCTCCGTGTCTGCAGGAACCCTGCTGCTCAACCCAGCCTCATTGGGAATGGAGGGCACAGACCTCCTCCTGCTTCAGGCCTCTGCACTGCAGGAGAAATTCCCTCAGATCCTTTTTTTCTGGCGAGAATTTCAGACCAATATCAGCTCGAGGCTTTGCAAGGGACATGGAGGGAAGCTGGGGAGAGGCAGTGGGAGCTGGGATATGTGGTGTGAAGAGAGGATGGACATGCACGCAGCAAATGCCTGGCACGGTATGGCACGAAGCAATTGCAAGCAGGAGTTGAGCTGGGCTGTGACTTTGGAAGAGAAAGAGAACAGGCCCAGCAGAATCGACAGCCTGAAAGTGAGTGCTGACCATGCCCCAGCTCAGGATAAACGTGTGGGGTCAGGAGTCTGGCTCTTGTGGATCTGTTGTTGCAGGGAGGAATGCGAGCAATTTCTTGGCACTCTTTCTCCCCGGGGTATTAGCATTATAAAGGGAGTTGCTGAAATGCGAGAGTTCAGATACGCTGTTCTTGGCACCGTTCACCATCTCTGTGGGTCTTGGGGGTGCTCTGTGCTTTTCCAGTTACTATTGTCTAAGGATGATTTGACTGTTCCACACTTTTCGCATACAAGGAACCCCGAGACAGTTGAGGAGGATGTCTGGCAGGAGGAGATGGGATGACACCCCCTTTCAGCATTGCAAAAGCCCCTGCTCGCACTGTCTCTGCAGGAGGTGAGCAACCTGAAGCCTGCAGGAAAAGGTCTCCTGGCAAGGACAAAACAACGGATTGACGCTTTCTTTCCTTTCCTGATGTGTATGAAGGGATCCCAAATGGGTCTTTTTGTCTCTTCTGGCTCTAGTTCACACTAGGTATTTAAGCCTAACGAGCCTGTGATTATATCCAGGGCACTCAAGGATGGACAGAGAATCTAAACCTCAAGGACAGGTATTTTCAAGGCAAAAATTTGGAAAGACTCCAGGGAGATAACTTCCTCTGTGGAAAGTTTGGACCCTGACTACCGAATGTTGGTTGGTTGGTTGTTTTTTGGGAAAAAAACAAAACAGCAAAAAAAACCCCCCACCAACAGCCAAACAAAAAACCCACCACACTCTGCCTCCTTTTACAGCAAGTTGCAAAACTTTACTGCTTGTCAAGCACCTCAGTACCTGTCCCTCCTGGGAAAAGGAGATTTACTGTCATTACAGCGCAGATTCACCCAAGTGCTTCAGGGTTTGAGTGATGCTGGGCACAAATTCATGCCCTCAGTCATTTTTAGCAGCACCTTGGAAAAGACTTATTGTCCTTCCCATCACAGTTATACAAATGATGGATGCTCTGGGAAATCACACTGCAATCAAAACAGAGCTGGAAGAATGGTTGTTTGTGATCTCAGATCCCTCAGGGACATCATTTCCAATCCAGTTTAGATTAAATTGAGCCAAAAAGTGTCTAGATTGTGCAGTTGTAAAGTAGCCAAGAATTAATGAGTTTTCATGATCCCAGGTCTCCACTGCAATTTCTTCTGCATTCCTCTGGCCACCCACATGCATGGAACAATGAATGTGCCCCGTTTTGGGGACTATTGGAAGATCAGCGAATGTTTATATACTGAAAATTGCCCTTTGAGCCATTGAAAAGGCACTTTGTCCTCACCAGGAAGGACTGCTGTAGCAGCAATGGAAGCTGGCAGTCCCTATCACACTGTGTGGGCTCCTGCAATGAGGATGGAGATGGAACAGCTACATTCCTCTTCAAGCCTCAACCAGTGGGAGAAGCATTTTAAAGCATTGAACTAATTTCTTAAAAACAGGCACGTTAGTTTTTGCATTCAGCGTTAACTCAGAAGCCTGGAGAACCTCAATCATAAAGAGCCATGTGGAGGTTGTGTTTCAACAGACACATAGCCAGGGTTCGAAAGTAAGACTTTGAAAGCAAGACACGTGCCAAGCTTGATGAGAGGTGGCAAGGCAGCTCCGAGACCTGCTTGGGAACAGGAAAGGACAAGGATAATGAAAAACTGAGCAGACCGTATATCCTTGACTGCTGAGCAAGCCCACAGCCCTTGCTGGGTGTGCAGAGGTTGGAACTACAGGGAAACAAGACAGCCACCAGCATCACCACGTTGGCTTTGCTGGGCCACCAGTTCTGGCTTCTCCACCAGTGCTGCAGATGGGAAGCAGCCCTTCGGGCATCTCCTCCGATTCTGACAACTTCTCAACATTTCCAGGTAGGAGTGGTCCTTTTATCGGTAGTGTGCTCTGGTCCTGTGGCTCAAACAAGTGGCTCTGTTTGGGGAGGTGGTTTGGATGATTTGCGGCAGGTCAGGTTTTGTTGCAGACAGCTGGCAAAACTCATGCGCGCTGATGCATGATCTCCAGGGGAATGAGCATCACTGCAAATTGTCACCAGGAGCAGTGTGTCCATCCACCGAGTGCCTGGCAGAGAAGAGCTGGACCTTGGTTTAGGCAAATCTCCCACTTTGGGTCTGCTGCGGCCACCCCAAATGATGACCTCGAGCTTGGCCATCAGAAGCCACATCAGCCTGGAGCAAGGCTGTGCAGGAGTGCTCTCTGTAGCCCCTGTGCTGTGCTGAGCATGACCCCAGGGGGACACATCCCCCACCCCGCACAGCTCCTGCTCCAGCAAGGCAGGTGCTGCGTCAAGGTACACCTTCAGATGCAGTCACAGGGCAACCACAACTTCTCTTCTTTTGGGCTACAAAGTTCTGGAGCCACAGTGCCCTGGAGGGAAGGGAAATACCCCTGATTTTCTTGTTAGCTTCTTTCTTGGCTACAGGTGGTGTTTCATCTGCTTTCCAGTTAAAACGGTGGAGGTAGAGCACCTAGCCATATCCTTTGCACTAAGGAGCATTTCGTTCCTTGGGGCTGCCATTCCTGTTCCTTATTTGCTTCATAAACTTGGCTGGAGCCCTGATTCCCTGTGGCACTCACTCCGGCTTTGTTTCCAGCCCTGTGAGGAGAAAAGGAGTGGTAGAGCTATTGCATGGGTTGTCCAAGCCCTACAGTCTTGAAGTTGCAGCAGGTAGATGAGAGGCCACACACGGAGCTGGGCAGTGCTGCTGGAAGAGGAGCTGGCATGTCCTTCTGCAGCAGCGGGAGCAGCCTGGGAGCTTTCTGCCCTCTGTGCAGGGCAGGGATGGAGAAAGAGGCAACTTTGAGCTTCCAGAAAAATAGGCAAAAATCTGTAGAGTTTAAAGCACTTGATAAATGGTATAACAGACTTGTCTAACAAAGAGCAAAGCGTTTTATGTATAGTGACATGAATGTTAATAGTAAATTAGTTAGGAAGTCCAGTGAAGCATGACACTAATCAGGAAAGGTGAATGCATCTACGCTTTAAAGTAGGTGATTGCCACTGAATCACCCCAATTTGCTGCTCAGCAACAGCTGGTGCAGCAGACCCTGCAGCGGGAGGAAGGCTGCTCATCGCCAAGGGGACCTGGTGAGTTTTACAGCTCTGACGACTGTGTCTTGAGACTGTTTTGCAAAACCCTGGGACTAATCGAAATGGCACTCCAGCAAGATGTGGTGTTTAGGCATGTAAAACATGAAGCTGAATTGCTTTTTTCAGGACTGAGCAAAGGTGAAGTGTCTGAAAGTGAGTGGTCCACAGCTGATACAGGCACCTGAAAGTCCATCGTGACTTTTGTCACTTCTAGAAGGGACATCCCGCTCTCTTCTTTGCCAGGAGGGTCACAGGTCCACAGGTAATATGCTTTGGAGTGTGTTTATGAACATACATGCGCAGTTTAAAATATATAATATACCTATATATATGCATTGTATTTGTATAACAAGTAACAGTTTATATATGTTTTAATAAGTATATTCTAAAAGCCCATGAACTCTTACTGTACTAATTACGAAATGGGCCACGCCTCAACTTTCCTGTTATCTGTGTTCCTCCTGTTGATTTTGAGTAAGTCAGACTTGACTATTTTCATTCAGTCTGAAGCAAATAAAAAAAATAACAGTGAAGTGAAATGTGCCATTAATCTGTAGGCAAACTGGTAAACTTCCAACTCTGCAAATGATTTACTGGAATCTTTAATGAAGTCTGAACAGGTGAATTATGGACAGCAAAACTGGGAACAGCATTTGGCATTGAAAAGGAGAGTAAGGTTAGTCTATTTTTGTAATCATTTTCCTATCAGAATTACGCTTTTCTGAATCTTTATGATGCTTGGATGTAACCTCTGATATACTTTTTAAATGACGTTTTCATCCCAAATTAAGATTGCATTGTAAAGATATCTGTCACAATCCTATCTGATCACAGCTGCTACAACACCCATGTTAGTTTTGCCACTACCATGGCACTAAGTTCTCCATCTGGAGTGGGCTGGGAGGGATACAGGCTTTTCACATCGCTGATGCAGTCCTACCTGAAGTTTTTCACTTTCTGAAAAGCTGAGATGTGCAAAAAGATATACCTGCTTCTGCTTAGGCAAGAAAGCCACCTGTGAGGAATCAATGATTTAGCTTATGTTCTTAGTTCTTTTAAACAAATAATGAATGTACATGACGCCTCCTTCCTGCTCAGCTGTGGCTTTCATGAGGCATGAAGATGAAGCCATCAAGCAAAACTGAATGGTTTGTCATATAAATGTTCATCTGCCACCTCCTACCTGTTCCCCACTTCCAAAGCACAAAATAAGGGATTTGGACCCAAACCAAAAGGGTTGGTGGAGTTGAGTCCAAATGGGCCTGATGTCTTGACCAGGCTGTGGCTCCAAGGGAAGGTCCTTGAGCTTGGGCTGACGTTGTGCCTCTGGATCCCATCAGAGTAAACGGAGAAATGTAGCTGGATCTGCTCAGGGACAATGTCTTGGGCTCTCACAATGCCTTCCTGTTGGTGATGCCTTAAAGCTGTGTGTTGAGTTTCCTAAGGCTGTGAGTTGAATTTCTCCTGGCTACCCCCACAAAATATTAGCCTTCGATGCTGGTATTGAAGCCCAATTTGGGAACTGTTCCTCCCATCAGGGTGAAAGCCAGCAGACAGGCTCCCTCCGCACTGGCTGCTCGTTGCTGCCAGCGTCTATCCTCGCTGGAAGGAGCTTTGCGCTTTGCTGAGAAACCATCAGCCTTGATCTGCAAGTCCTCCTGCCCTTTCTCTGGGTCAGAACTCACAACAAACCACCTCAAGGTTTGAGGGACTCCAGCATCCACTGAGGAGGCTGCTCCCCACTTCTCCAGCATCCAGCTCACACCATCCAAGCGTAAGATACAGCCTCGTAGTCTTAAAGGCTGTGATCAAAGTAAGTCTGTGCTTTCCTGTTTGTCCCAGCTCCTGACGAGTACGAGACCTGATGTGACTAGATACGAGCGGCGAACGTGCTCTTGGGGAGGTGGAGACCTTTTGAACTGAGGACAGCACGGCATGAAAAGTACATCTGTGTTTCCCCAGCCCTCCCACCTCCTGCAAAGATTCCGGGGTGGGAAAACCTCCCTTGATCCAGAAGCTTTGCCAAAAGAAAGGAATTGAGGGTAACACTTGGATGTTCAGAGCTCTGTGTCAGCATAACTTTGGCTCTTCTTAAAGCCCGGGAAGAAATAACTCCTGGAAAAGCAGTAGCGCTGGTTCTGTCAATTCAGCTTGGTTTGCACAGGACCGTTTGGGTTACAACTGCCTCAGGTTTGCTTATGATTTTTCAGGCTGTGTTTCTGCGCCAGCTGAAACCCTGGAGGAGATAACATGGGTGTCACACAGCCCAATGCAGCTACAGCCAGCCTTCCCTTCCTTCTGTCTCCTCCTGCATTGCCCTATAAGCTCCAGAGGGTGTTGTGGGATAAACCATCCCTTGCTACCTGGGAGAATGCTTTTGGACCCAGGTTATTCTGTTTCTAAGCTTTAAATTACTGGTTTGCATTCGCCCAGCCAGGCGGAGCCAAACGCAGCCCCGCCGACCCCAGGGAGCTTCAGCCAGGGGTGAATTTGGCCCAAGATGTTTCTATCACAAAGCTGTCAAAACCAATTTCCTCTGATCAGACTGATTTGAAATCCCAGCGGAGGAAATTCATCTACTGCTGGTTGCTGGATATAACGGCAAATAAACATCAGAGGCAGGAAAGCTTGGCTGGAGATGAGAAATCTTGTCTTGTGATGAGAGGTTATGAACCTTTCTTATCTTATCTCTTTGGGTTTCGTAACGAGAAGTCTGACGTGGCAGCGGCAGCTCACGCCAAGCAGCCTGTCCCCAAGCCCCTGCTGGGTGCTGGGGTGTGCTGGGCGTAGCAGAGAGACCAAGGGCTGGGGACACCGCCAGGGGACAGCCAACCATGCCCCTCCCAGGTTTGTGGTGTGACCTGGGGACAGGGCAGCCCCACCGCAGCGTGGCCACGTGGTGCTGCATGGCAGGACTCGTGCCTCCCCCAGGATGAAAGACGTGATCTTTGCATCCCCGGGGCTGACTGCTGGCGTGCCAGATGTTTTCTCATGCCCTGGATGGGGGGTGTTGAAGGACGAGGTGGGGAGGAAATGTGCCAGCATTAAAGCCATGGCGTATTTAGTAGCAGATACTTTATCTGCTGCCAACATCCAAGCAAATGCCTATGGGAATATGCCAGCCCTGGCCAAGGTCCTTCCTACAGAGCTCTTGCCGGTACGCCCACGCTGACTGCTGTTTTGGGGTGCAGCAGTGGGATCCACCGGTGTGGGAGCTGGCAGTGGAGCAGCTTCATTCCCTTCACCTCCTGCTCATCTTGTCCTTAACTGGGGTACCTCCACTTGTCGGAGCCCCAGGACCCCTCCGAGAGCCACCTGTGACCGCTGCTCCGGGCATACGGTTCCTCTCCAGGTCGTGCCAGACCCCACCACCTCCATCGCATCTCATGTCTCTGGAAACGGCGTGGTTTTTGATCTTTTTTGCTTGCAGTAGCTGCTACGCTTCCGCTGAGTGAACTAACCCATGAGGACGAACCCATTCCACCAAGCTCCCATGGGAAAGCGGTGGCAGAACCAGGAGTCACCACCCCGTACCCTGACTCCCATCCCTGCACCGCAGCCAGCATTGCAGCAGCCAGGAGGAAATGCTGGAGCTTAAGTGATTTAGCTTGGGGAGTGAGTGAAATCTACTTATACAGGCTAATTGATAGCGAATGATTCCTTAATTAGAAATTATAGAATTGCCCCCTAACTTATGAGGAAGAACAGAACCAATGGATTGAGGAGCTGAGGGGTATTTTTTGTGGCTGTTGTTGATCTTCCTTCAGAGATGCTCTTGCCAATTAACTTGTCATGACATAAATTTGTTTGCCTTAAAATATCCAGTTAGAAGCATTTTCAGATCCATTATTTAAGGCCTGAAAATAAATATTGGATGCCCAAGCTGCGCTTTGTGAAAGCTTAGAGCAGCTTGCCTTTTCACTCAATTATTGATCATGCTTTCCGCTGCATTGGGGATGCTACTGCATGCACAAGAGAAAATCCTGGCTTGTTTACTTGCTCATTTTATTTCTCGAAGTCTCTAAAAACTTATCCAGCAATGGATTTGGGATGTTTATCACAGCAGAGAATTTATTTCTGATGCTAAGGCCCCATCAGGGAGCTTCCAGCACCAAGTATTTCTCACTGTAGGCACTATGGATGGGCTGGTGTCTTTTTATTTAAAGGAGAAATGCCAGTGAATGGCACGGCACGTTTTCACTGCCACCAGGAAAGGTAAGCATTGCACTCTCGCTAGCTGGACGAGCACAGAAGAGCTACCAAAGCCTGGCTTCTTCAGTAGCCAGGACTCACTGCGTGGTCCAATGGATGCTTTTCTCACATCAGGGACTTCTGTCTCTCTCTTGACATGGACTTTCTGATGTTTAATAAAGTATGAGCATCTCACGCAATTTTTTCCTCGCTGAGACATTTACAGGATCTTTCTTCTCAACGCAGATGTTGTTCGATATAAAAGTTTGCCAGGACATATTTATCCTTGGAATTGCTGTGCTTGTGTCAGATTTGATTGCAATTAGCCCCGGAGGCTCCTCAGGGAGGAGAGCAGCTTGTCAGCGTGGTGGATTGGACCTCATGTTCTGCAAGCATCAGTAGAGAGGAGTGGTGAAGGCTCATAGTAGTCAAGTAGCAACCAGTTGTGAGAGCCAAGGAAGTGAGATTTGTAAAGGGGGAGGAACTGCATAAACTTCGCTCTTGAAAGACTGCAAATAGGCTTACAGATCTATTTGGGGGATGCAGTCTCTGGGCCAGCAGTCTCCCAGCCCCTTTGAGATGCCATCGCCCAAGAAGGGCTCACCCTTGGCTTTGTGTCAGCAGATCTGCCAAGAATTTGCAGTGGAAAATCGGTTAGCTTGGCTGTCTCGCTTTGCAGCCAGAGCTTTGACAGAAATGGCATGTCCATGGGGAAGGTTTCTGCATCCTATGTGTCCCACAGAAAGCTGCTCTGATGGATGTTCTTGAGCAATGGGAGCCCCAGCATCACCCAAGATGGGTCTAAGCATTGTCAGAGGCAAAAATAACAGGAGACCCATTTGTTGCATAGGAGAATTCACTTTGCATCCCTGTTCCTTCCCGCATGGTGAATTGGGACCACAGAGCTTGAAAACACTGCGGACTCATGGCCCTAATTAATACTGCAGACAAGCTGGCAATGGGATGCCACCAGACAGGCTCCAGCTACAGGCCTGACCACCAGCAGATCTGCAAAGTCCTCACTGTGCTAAGGCTGACAGTCAAAGCCAGCAGGAATTTCACCCTTGATTTCAAAGAAACCAGCATTTTGCCCCAAACCCTACTTCTCCTGTCTGCTGCTTACCTGTGACGCTGGCCCCAGCACAGACCGCAGCACAAACGGACCACATGAGCCCCAAGTCCTTTTTACCCGATGACGACCAGGACATAACCAGCCTGATCGATGCCATCTCCATCTGCTTTAACAACTTCCAGCCCCAATTTTTCCACTTTTTAAATGGGAATAATGCCGTTCATGTCGGTGGTGATTCCTCTGATGGATGACAAAGGGGAAGCTCAGCTTTTTGGGCTGACATTGCTCGATTGCTGTTGTTATTGCAGTGAAGGGTACGACTTCTTAACATCTATGCAAATAATCCCATGGCACTGGGAACTAAAAGAGACCTCAGTGCTGGCCAGCTGGAAAAGAAGAGAACTGGGCATTTCTTCACTGTAGAAAAGAAGTGCGAATAGTGGACTCATAAAAGAGAGAATGAAAAAAAAATGTAGACCAGAGTGCTTTCTGTTCTCCTTTACATGCTTATAAAAAAGCAATTCAGGCTCGGCACATGCATTTATTAAGCAAAAAAAATTCTTGTGACTTCATTTCTTTCCAGGGCAGTTGAGCAAACTGCTCAATACGCCGTGACCTTGAAACATAATGAAGCATTCAAAAGCAAATCCGGCGGCACAGAAAGGAAGTGTGTTTGACCATGCAAGAGGAGGTACTGAGGTCCAAGTAAGAAACAGCCAAGCGGTTATCTCTGATGGCTTAAATCTCATCTAGGCAGCGCTGTTTACAAGACCCCCTTTGTTAAGAGCGCCACAAACAGTGCAATGTGTGGAGGGCTCTGCAGAAGAGTACCTGGCATCGTGGCGCGCATCTGACATTTAACATCATTTTATAATGATATAACTGAGTCATGTTGCTCTTTGCCCTTGTCAGTGTGTAATAACCCTCAGGACAGGCACCTGCATGTCTGGTAGCAGTGACCATTGCAAAATGTCATCTGTCCCAGTCACCGTGTCATTGTCCTTTGGGCCGCACCAAGGACAGGGGGCAGAGGATGCCTTGTGTAGGTAGGACAGGGTTTGCGTGTGGTTACAGATTTAAAACCCAGCCAGGGTGTGCTGGGGGCTAACAAAAGAGCTTTGAACTGGCACATTGCACATCAGCATCACTCCGTGTCCCTTCCCCAGCAATAAATGTCCCCAGTTTTATCTGAGGCAGTTTTGGAGAGAGAGTGCTTGGGTGAGCTGCTGCTGGTGTACAGTAGGGAGACCTGGGATCTCCTGCTATTTGCATCAAGGTGGAGAAAACCGCAGGCGGCTCTTCTGACAGATCATCACGTTAAGTGGGGTTAATGGTGTGAAATTGCACTGGCTTGTGTTCGAAGCAGCTATCATCAATTCAATTAACCACATTGATTAATACAGGAGCTTGGCAAACGTCATAAATGAAACTGCCTATCACTGAACGTGGGAAATTACCATGTCTTACACAATTAAAACGAGGAAACTTCCCCCTGTTTTATCATGGTGCTTCCTGAAAGGTGGAAAGGATCTGGCAGCGATTCAATGGAAGGAAATAAATGTTGGGCATGTCACTCCGCAGCACCATTAAATGGCTCTCGCTCCCCGTGTCTTTGCCCCAGAGAAGATCTTTAGATGCGTAGGTGGAAATCTGGGAGTCATCAGCCAAAACCGGTGGAGAAAGGGCTGCTTGGAGTCTCTGAGGGACACAGGAAGGCAGCCTAGGACAACATTGCACTGAGGTCCTCGTTGGCTGCAAAACAGGGCTTTCTGCTCCTCTGATTCCCTCCTGCAAGCTCTGGGCCTGATCCAGACCCACAGAAATCTGCTGGAGCCTCTTTACTGACTGCAGCAATCATCTCAAATCCCATCACGCGGCTCAATTTGTCGTTTTGCTGGGGGCAGAGGGAGTAGGTGGGAGCCCATCTCTCCTTTCTCAACCTCATTTCAAGGTTCATGGCAATGCATCAATAATCGTGCCCTTTTGCGTGCCTCTTCTGCTGGGCAGGGATGTTTGTCCATCTACAAAGCCATCACAAACAGTACCGATTTCTCCCTTCCCATCAGCTTGGCGCTTTCATCCCTAACGATGATAAAACAGACTCATCTTGGTGGTTAGTTTTAGATAGAGCTGTCATTGAGCCTTGGCATTTTTTGCAGCTTCTGTCATTCTGTTGCCAGGAGAATCTCCATCGCAAACAAAAGCTTTTTTATTTTGTGCAATCATCGGTCTCAGGGAGGAAAATAAACTCTCTACGGGAAACCGCAGGACTGCAAGTCTCGCCGTTAGAATCGGCCAGCCAGGGTGGGAGGTATGGACAGGGGATTACTTGGCTTATAGTGAAAGGGTGACAAGAGAAAATGGAGAGTGCTATTTACTGGAAACGGTTGGTTAAAATAAAGGATTTTGGTTAAAATAAAGGATTTTCACAGAGTATCTTTCCAGGAGGAGAGAGGTACAGATGCATGTGTGGTGCAAAGCTCCCCAAAGAAAACTCCACCACCTGTCCCCACGGTGCAGCGTGAGCAGCGGGTAGGGGCTGCACCATTTGATGCACGATGTCAAGGATGAGGGATGCAATGGGGGTGGGAACATGTGTGCGAAGTGGCAGGAGGCGTGCAAGGCTGCTGCAAAGCCAAGGGCAGCGGCAGTGGGGTGGAAGGATACTGTAGATTTTACCTTGAGGACCACAGAAGGTGCAAGCCTGGTCCCCAGGCCTCTCTTATCTCTCACCTGCGCCTCTTTGCTTTCTTTTGTTCATTCAGTCAGTCAGTCAGTTGATGTCAGGCAGCCAAAGAAACTAAAAGCCTCTCTGGAAGCCCTGTCATTTGATTTGTGCACTTCCTCATCAGGCCTAGAAAAAATAATCTGTTATTAGTAGGAAGAGATCATTACCTGGCCAGGTGTTTGCCATCACCTTACAAACACTGCGGATGAAGGCTGAGCAGTTTTCACAGTGGTCACAAGTGACTTGCAGCTCCCCCACCCTGCAACTTTCCTTCCCCTTTGGCACCAACACGGCCCCAGATTTATGAAGCGAGGGGGTTAATGGTTACCCAGCAAATGTGTCTGGGGGATGCTGTGCCCAGAGTCTCAGGGAAAAGCAAAAGCAGAGGGCAGGTTTGCAAATACAGCATAGGAAATTGCTGCTTTTGCCTTCAGTCATGGCAATGGATGGAGATCTTGCATAACATTTGCAGTGTGTGGCTGAGGAAGGAATGGAAAAAAAACCAAAACCTCTCCAGACTCCAGCAACAAAACGAAATTGGGTAAATGCACATTCGGAGTGGAGATGGGTGTTGGAGGAGTAAACCTGCCCTGCTTTCATTACAGCCCAGAGTAATCTAATTCAGAAAATGAAGCAGAGAAAATCCATTTGGGGAGTCTGGTATAAGGAAGAAGATGCTTTGTTTGCCTATTCGAAATGCACCGAGACTTATTTATTAGAAACTTTTGTGGGTAACAGGTTTTGAAATGAGAAAGTTATACATACAAAATAAATCTTGTCTGAATCATTTCTTTACTTTATCCTAGTCATAAAACCCAAGTACCCAGACCAAGCAGTTCAAACACCTGTAAACGCCGCCCGTGTCAGCGATGCTCTGGAGCCTGCCTTGCTCCCTGCCAAGGGATGCAAATAAAGAAAGAGCTGCTGCTTCCCGGGAAGGCAGCAATAGCTCTGCCACCCACTTCCATAGGAGAAGATCTGTCTTAGGTTGGCATGAACCAAAAGGGACTTCAAAATCTGCCAGCTATCCCTATCCCCATCCGTCATCATTAACCATCATGCCTGTAATTAATTCGCAGCAAGGGGAAGATTGGCCTGGGAAGAGCTCACCCCAGGGAGTCTGCTGGGCTTGCTGTACTAATGAAGCATTATTAAATGTACCTTGGCAGTCAAGCACTCCCTTCCCCAGCTCCAGAAAGCAATCTATAGCATGAAACGGACAAAGGGATTTGCTGGACTCCTACCAGATTTGAGGATCATGGAAAAAACCCTCCCTCCAGTGCATAGCAACAGGCTGCAACAAACCCAGGCTGCAGCAGGAGCTCGGACACTCCCACCCAGGGCCAGGATTTTATTAGATTCCATTTGGGAAGCAGATTTTATTAGGCTTACATATGGGAAGATTCCCATCTATAAGGCTTCAGAAGCTCAGTGTTAACAGTTGAGCCAGCACTTCACCTGCGAGACCATCCTTCTGCACCTTCGGCACCGGCGAGGGGTTTGGGGCTGCTGGGTTGGGTGCTCATCAGACCCAGGCTCGTTTGCAGGGCAGCCCATTTCAGCATTTTCCTCCAAGACAAGCAGATGTCCAGCTTCTATCCGCGATTTCAAAGGCAGCGTCAGAGCAAAGATGATTCCTTCTCTTTCTGAAAGAGCCAGATACACTCATATATCTGAGTCACGGGTATGTCATCCCAGACCAGCCCTTCTCCTAAGCACTGTTTAAGCAAATGGAGACAATCACCATTCAGTTTTGTGTAAGTGCTCGAGAAACAGCATAGGCGAACCGACAAGAGAAAGTCTCAAAATGAACTTTAACATGGAATTCCTGCAAAGTTAATTCCCAGCACCGTATAAAAGCCTGAGCTCATTAGGGCATCCTGTCGGGGTCTAATTGCTCACCAGTATCGCTTCCTGGCAGGGGAAACGGGAATGGCACACATCCAAAGAGGGGGATGGCTCTGCCATCGTGCCGGTGTGCACGGCTCTCTCCCGGCTCCCTGTGGTCCCAGTGGGAGTGGAGGGGACGCAGCAGCAGACGGCAGATGAAGGCAGGAGATGGGCAGGAGCCGGGCAGGGAGGCAGGAGCCCAGGGGCAGCCTGCACCAGCGCCTGCTGGAAGGATGCTGGGGACACATCTTCCATCCCCACGGATTTTTGGTCCCTGTCACGTACAGCACCCACCCATCCCATGACCAAATACTCCATGGCCCCTTACTGCTCAGAGCTTCTTCTGGGTGTTGCAAAACACTTGTTGCAAAACAGAGAGGGGGGTGAGATGTGGATGGGATGCTCATCTCTCCGCTCCAGACTTGGCCAGACCTTCCCCACCAGCAATGTTTTTAACGTGAGCAGCTCCCAGGATAGGCAGCAGTCGTCGTGCGTGAGTTGCTGATTTTTAATCAAGCCAACAGTTTTGAGTTAAAGTTCAGTTTTATCGCCTGGAGATGTGGGTTCACCACAGAGGGATCACGAGGCTGCTGAGCTGAAACTCTAGATGCGCATACGCCTCCCCCAGCCCAGAAACTAGCTCATCAGAAAAGACACTTTTATCCCCAAAGCCACTCAAGGCATCAGCCTGGGCTGATCCAGAGGATCTCCACCGTCCCTTCCTGGGCCTTCAGCTATTTAGGAAATGATTACATTGAGTAAGAATAAACTGGGATTTGCGAGGCGGAGAAAAAAAAAGTTGATTCAGACTTTGTTGGGGATGGGAGAGGACCGTGCGATTTAGCCCTCGAGACACAGACTCATTTAAGAGCGAAGCAGGACAATACTTTTTGTGAAACATCAGCTGTTTGGCACGGGAAGCTGTTTTTGGTAGTGTCAGTCGCTACTTTAGTATTTCTAGTATAAAAACATCTAATGAGACAAGTCATTTTGGACTTTACAGCATGAAAGAGATAAGAAATCAGACTAAGGATGCAAGACAGAAATAAACCAGCAGGTCAAATAATGCTGTTAATGAGAGTTTTGCACAACATGTGCAGAAGCAGAGCGAAAGGAGCACCAAGCCTGGGGCACCCAAACCAAACGGTTGCAGCACCCTGGTTCCTGCATGGCACCCACCACCAGCACAGGAGCAGCACCCAGCCCAGCTGCACCCCAGTGTTGCCAGCAGTTCGGCATTCGCAGGTGCCACCTGAACCGTTTCCACCAGCAAAGCAAGATGAAAATGCCCCGTTGCAACTAAAGAACCGGGCTATCCGGCTCCGGGGAGCCCTGCTTTGATAAACCCCAAACCTCCCAAAACAATGCAACAGAAATGAGCTCGCAAGGGTGCTTTGAAGTGGTTACACGGCTCGTTTCGTTTGCACTCACTAAACGAGGCTGGGGAAAGGGCTGGCCGAGGCCGGGGAGCCCCGGCTGACACCCGGGATGGGGTTTGGCCACGCAAGGACTCGCAGCCAGCCCAGCCTCGGCGAAAACCCCATCTCCTTCTGCAGCGCTGGGAGTTTGGGCGCAGGAGGAGCCAACATCAGGAAGAGGAAATTTAATCATCGGATCCTGATTAAACCCAGGAAAAAACAAGGCGGGGGTAGGAAAAGCAGCAGCTCGCACAGCCTGGGCCTTTCTGTGCATAGGACCTGCTTGCCCCAACATTTCTTGCTCAGTTGCTTTTCCCGGGGGTGTTTCAACATGAAATGGCCACTGCGACAGTCTCTGCGGCCACCAACGCAGCTGCATATTGCATCCATCTCTGACCTGTTGTGTTTCTTGCTCCTGGTACCCCATTTCCTAACCCAGCAGCCTTGTGGGGCAGCACAAACCCAGCCGGCACTGGGGTGGGATGCTCATTTACTCTGTGTGGTTTTAATGAGCATGAAGCCTTTTTTTGGCTTGGGCTGCCTTGGGGTTGGAGCCATTGCAAGCTTTGAAATCACCTTCTCAAACCGTGGTTAACTCAAGAAATTGGGTTGCGCAACTTAGTGCTTTATTGAGAATAAAGGTTTGATTTTGTTTTAGCATTTTCCTCCTCGTTTCTGGCAGGAATTCCCATTCTTCCCATTTTGGGGGATGGAGCACTGGGGGGATTTTTGCTCCGTTCCTAGACAGCACAGGGATGCAGCACAGCACAGTGGGCTTCCCAGCAAACACTCCACATGGGCTGCACTACACGGCTTCGCTTCCTTTACAAAGATGCATGGAAATGAATAAAAACCAACCAACCAACCATTAATTTGTATTTGTATTCACTGTGCTGTGGCACCCCCTTGCACAATCACTCCCTGTGTGGGAGCGATTTGTACGGGGGCTCTCCCGCACACCAGGGTTCCCCTGCAAGGCCGCTGCACACGCCGGCTTTGCACGAGGACTGACCTTTGCACAAGGACTTCACAGAGGGAACTACCCTTTGCACGCGCGCTTTGCACGACGCCCGCCCCCTTGCACGAGGCGCTCCTGCACCCCACGAGCGCCCGCGCGCGCTTTGCACGACGGCCGCCCCCTTGCACGAGGACACTCCCTGCACACACGTGTTTTGCACGAGGGCCGCCCCTTGCACGAGGACACTCCTCCTCCCCGCCCACGCGCTCTCTGTAGGGACACCCCGCTCCCACCCGCGCAGCTGCACGCGCTCCCCCCGCGGGCGGCCCCGCCCCATGACGTCAGCGCCGGCGCGGGGCGGGCGGCGCGAGCCGGGAGCGGGGTCGGGTCCCGGTGCCGCCGCCGGTGCCAGGTAAGCGACGCGCTGCCGGGGGGGGGCACCGCCGGCGGGAGCGGCTCCCCCGGTGTCTGCGGCTCCGCCGGGGGCTCCCGGCGCCGCCAGGGAAAAGTTTGCGGCGGCGCCGGGCGGGCGAGCGAGCGGCGGGAGTCGTGTGCCCCCGCCGCGGCGGGGAGGTTGCGTCCGGGCTCGGCCGGTGTGGGCAGCCCGGCCCCGCGCCTCCGGCTGCTCCGGCCGGGCGGCGGTAGGGCGCTCCGGGGCCGGTTGCACCCTTTCGGGTGTGCAGCGGCGTGCGGGTGTGTGTGCGTGTGCAGCGCTGGGCGAGCGTGAGCGGAGCGCGTGCAGTGCTGTGTGTGTGTGCACACTCTGTGCGTGTGCATCGCCCTGCAAGCGCACGTCGCTCTATGCATGTGTGCACATATACGTGTGTCAGCCCCGTGTGAGCGGCAGCTGGGGGAGCCCAGCTGGCCTAGGGTGGGAGCCACCTCAGCAGCGTCTGCTCCGGGTGGTCTGTCCCATCCCCGCTGCCCCACAGAGATGTCTGCTGCCAGAAACTTTTGCTTGCACCCCGATCATCGTATGCTTTAGGGGGGCTCGCTCCACCCCACTAGCACTCAGTGCTTGCAAGCCTGGCCCCAGCAGCCTGCCTGTTGTCCCCCAGGTCCTGCTGGCGCTGCTAGGAGGCTCAGGTTCGATGAGGGTCAGGTGCCAGGATTGGCACCCCCGCACCCAGTGGGGAGTCCTGGACAGCCAGGCGGACGCCAGGGACTTTGTGCATGATGGTGCGACCGGTTGTACTCTGGGGACAACACACAATTGTTTCCTGGCCTGCAAACTTGCGGTGATGTCTTAGAGCTGAGGCTGGAGGGAGACTGGGCTGGCTTTTCTTTCTTATCGGCCACAGGTGGGCTGTTCCCTGGGAGTTCGGGGTTCGGGAGTTCGTTTTTTTTAAAGAGCGTTGTACCAGCTGTGCCTGGCATTTATTTTCTGGGAGGGTTTGCCTGCTCGGGACTCACCGGTGTCATGGGGTTGCTGACCTTCTTGCTCCTTGCTGGCTGCCCGGGGCGGGGGTTGTTTTGCAAGCAGATAATGCTATTCAAGGCTTGGTTTACAGCCGTTCCTGCAGCATGGGTGCTTGCAGGACTGAGTTTGGTAGGAGAGGTGGACTCCTGCAGGTGTGTTACAGGGAGGCATGAATTGGTGGTGATGCGTTGCAGCCTTGGGCTCAGGTACTGGGGTACCCGTTCAGGTTTTTTGGGGATCCCAGGCTATAAAGCTGTTCAGGAGTAAACACTTCAGCCACGAGGTCAGCTCAGCAGTACTTAGAGCAACTTGGGTACAAATGGGACAACGATGCAGTTTTGCGCATCCCTTAACCCCTGTTTCTCCCCTAGGTAAGCCACGTTGCATCAGGCCCACAGGTGTAAAGGGCTGTGGGATGCAAGAGCATGCATGCAAATACCTAGCATCGCATCTGTGCTCTGTCGGGAGGGATGCTGAGGAATCATCTGTAATTGCCCATCACCTCCCCTCCAGCCTCCCACCCCTGGCTAACAGTACCTGAGATTTGCAATAATTTAAGTTATGACTGTTAATGAGCAGAGTGGCAGCTGGGGTAGGAGTTGGAGTTGTGCTGACATCTGTGTCTAGATAGCAAAACATCCCCCTCTATTCCGGGAAAAAGTACTCGTCCTTTATTTCCTGGTGTCTTAACTGCAGCAGTGGGATGCTTAGATTTGCTTAAAAACAAACAAACAAAAAGATACTGAAAATAACATGCCTTGTAGCTCTGAATGCTTGTATCTCATCCTAGCTCTTGCTCCTGTGTAGCAGGTCAGTACTGGACCCTGCATGAGTGCCCTCGTGCAACATCTCTGGTAACACCTTTCTTCTCTTTTCTCCTTTTTTCTCACCCTTTCCAGCAGTTAGATGCTCACACAGGATCGCTGTGCTCTACAGCGAGCTTTACCCTCTCTGGCCGCAAGCAGCAAGCGGATGCAGGTGCCCACGGTGCTTGCTGGTGCCCCATGCCATGGACTTGCAGCCTCTACTGAGCGTGCATCCTCCTGGATGGGGATTTTTTGCTGGCAAAGATGCCAGCTTTCCATATATATGTATTTCCAAAATAATTCTGGTTGGGACGAGGAAGAGAGTGTGCTTTTCAAAAATAGCAGCAATGTTACTTTTAATCAAATAAAGCCTGAGCAGTGTGGTGCTGTGTGGAGTGATTGCAGCCGTTGCTCGCTTCTGTACTTGACATCCTAATTATGTTTTCATTTTAATGAGAAGAAAACTATTTGTGAAGCAAAATATTTATTTTAGCCTGGTGGGATTGTTCAGAAGTGCTTGTATCTATGCTAAGGAGGTGGTTTAGACACTGCATTTTTTAAAATGAGAGAAACATTTAAATACAGCAAGAAGCTTTTCATCACGGAAGCCTGTCTGCACAAAGGGAGCTACCAGCTGTAGAGGTCAGGATGTGAAGGGGAATTTGCATTCTCCTTATTTTTCTTATTTTCAAGAGGTTCTGAAAGTTGCCTCACCTTCTGGCTTGGTGGGTGGATTTCTGACAGCAGGTGAAGCAGAAACGAATGCAAATAACCTTGCCTTGGAGTCTCTCAACCTTAGTTTGGCACTGGTCTTTTCTTTCCTTTCACAAATTCGTTCTGAAAACATCTGAGCTCTGCAGAATTCCCCGGAGGCTCCCAGTTAGATGCTGAGGAGGTGGGATGGGTTTCCAGCAGGTCGGGTTTTGCTCTCCCTACAGAAGTTGTGCTTTGGCTTGGCAGGGCTGGCTGTAATGCTGCTTGACCAAGAGTGGTTCCTACTGGGTGTTCAAGCACCCAGCAGTATTGCAGAGGGATGCCCATGGCAGTGGATGGGTGTCCATGCTGGTGGAGGGATACCCCAAACAGGGGGCTGGACATCTGTTGCACACTGGCTGTGGATTGCAACTCTTGGAGGAGTTTTGTGGCCAAACATTGACTTCCCTGGTGACCAGTGGCAAGCCGAGTTTAAAAGAGGGGGATCAATCAATATTTGTACTTCTTAACCATAATATGTATATTGCAATATATACAGTGAAATGTTCCTCAGTACTTCACCCTTCCAGGGCTTTCAGTCTGGTTTGCTCTTTAAAGTTTGCTCAGACGGGACCTCCTGGTGGCGATGGAGTGGGGGCAAATGTCAGGTTTCATAGGTGGCTTCGGTAGCGTCATGCATGTGTCGCTGTGGATGTCAAGCAGACAACTCACTTCTCGCGTTGTGGTAACACCCCAGGCGCGGTGCTAGGCTGGTGGGTTCGTTGCAGTGGGATTTTTATGTACGCTGCCTGGGGTGGAAGATGATGGATGCAGGAAGGTGTTTGAGAGCAATGCGTGGCTGCAAAGCTGGGTGCTGCGGGAGGTGTCCTGCCCTCTGCACAAAGCCTTGCTGGGTTACCGGAGGCATCTCCACTGTCAGCACCAGCTGATGGACCTATCCGGGCTGCTCCCTAAAACTTGCAGAATGAGGTTTTGAGCTTAAGAAGCGCAAAACGAGTCCCCCGTTATTGTTTCACACAGGACCTGAGCTCCCGCATCAGAGTGTGCTCCGGGTCCCTGTGCGAGCGGAGGACGCTTTGCGTTTGTTCTCTTGTTGCGAGCACGGCGCAAACAATCCCTGTGTTAACCCCGATGAGGGGCCAGCGTTTGGGCACAGGGCTGTCATTGTTCGAGGACGTCAAAAGCACCGTGCCAGCCTTGGCTGGGGCAGGGGCCACGTGGACCTCTTGGTGCTGACACGGGGAAAAACCTGCTGCCCGTGGTGGGTGTGACTTGAGAGCAAACCCTTGGTGGGTCAGGGAGACCCTGGGGTGTGCTGGGGGACAGCGGTGGGGCTTGTTCTGTGCAAAGAGGACGGGTCGGATTTCTCTCCCTAAAGGACCTGAAGGGGTGGTACGGGCATGCAAGGACAGCCTTGCTTCTTCATTATGAAGCCGCAGGGTTTATTAAATTCAAAAGTGAAAATCTTTGTGGCCATAAATAATGTTTGGTTTTTTAATAAATAAGAAGGGAGAAAGCACTTGCAGGACCTGTAACTTCGGCTGATGGGAGCAGATCCTCCAGTGGGCACATGCATGTCCTGACAAGCCCCTTTCCTTCCAGCACAGAGCCTTGGCTTTCTAGACGAGGCAGAGAGACTTGCTCCCAGCAGGCTGGATGGTCGCATCTGGTTTTTGTTTAATGCTCAAGTGATGTCCCAGTTCCAGTAACACCAAAACCATCGGCAGAGCCAAGCCGAGGGATCATTTTTGAGGACACCTGCGGCATTGCTCCCCTCCCATGCAGCCTTGGGTCCTTAATTTCTCCCAGTGGTCCTTGGAGTCAAATGATTTCAGTGTATTTCTGCTCTCTTGGGCTTGTAAAGAAAAGCAGGAGAGTATGGGGAAGAGGGTGTATGCTGATGGCTCACAGCAAAGGGAAAATGAGGGAGCACGTGAAATCCCTTTGCTGCTCGGGGCGGTTTGCAGATCTGGCAGGCAGCCATGCTCCCCCTGTGTGCGTTGGTGGTGTTTCCAGGGTAAAAGTCAGTTTTTGATGGCTCATAGAGCCGACTGTAAAACTTCCAATTTTCTTTCATCCCATCCTTGGATTCACATTTTTCTTCTGAAGTCACTGGTCTCTCCTATGAGCGGCATCTACTGTCTTCAATCTCATTTTTTCAATGAAACTTAGTACTGTCTATGGGCTGGCCAGTCTGCTGCTCCTCCATTATGAACCCCTTGGCTAGTCTGCCCTCCACCACCCACGCAAAATACTTCTAATTTTAGCTTGATTTCATTTGCATTTGTACAAGTGTTTCTTTTTTGTGCTGAGAGGTAGTCATTCCCAGCTGGCATATTCAACGGGCTGCTGAGGAGTGTAATGCTTCCATTACCAACAGAAGAAAACTAATTGCAAGTCCTAGGGCTAAGTGTTGCTGCGAGCTCCTACGCGAATAGTTGCTCCTGCTCTGTCTGGATGAGGTGTTGCTTCAGACCCATCAGCAGGAAGGCGGTGCACGTTGCATGCCATCTCTTTGCCAGCGATGGCTCGGCTGACGCACGCCATCTGCATGTGTAGGTGATGGATGTGCAAGCAACCTCGTAGCCTCTAACCTTTATATATTAAAATGCAAAGCTGGAAGGTGGCTGAGTCACTTTTTTTTAAAAATCTGTGTTTCTTCATTTGTGTGTCTTTGCGCAAACTGGAGGGACAGTAATAATGCACGTCTAGTTTGCAGTCCTGTTAAACTACGGGGGGAAAGCTTCAATAATAATAATAATAATGTGAAAGCTGTTCTTTCCACAGTTCTCTGCAGGCTCTGAAGTTGCTTCCTCTGCCCCCTTCTCCTGCCCCACAGGAGCATCCCATCATTTTCAGGAGGGGAGATCGCTGCCACAAAGCAAAACCAGATGTTTTCTAGCTGACTCCAGGAAACACCCTTTCAATGGCAGCAAAGAAACACGGCTGCAGTATGTAGCTGTTAGGCTGGATTGCTTATCCCATGCTGCAAACAAGCCCTGTGCAAAGCTATCATTTCCCTCTCCCCAAGTTGCTTGGTAAATCGAGCAGCCTCCCTGCCCCCTTTGTGCCCGGCCAGCCTGACCGCACTGCCTGTATAAAGTGCTTTAAGTCGTCTTTTAGGGGGAAGGCATTTGCATGGTGTGTGATCTTGTTTGAACACTGCTGGCTGTTTCCTTAGGAACAGAAAAGGCTTTTTTTTTTTTTTTTTTTTTGCAGTTGAACAATGGTGCGTGCCCAGCTCGGTCAGTGGAAGAGCAAGGCAGGCGATGTTTTACAGTCACTAACTGCCCTTATCTTGCTAGTGAGTTCAGCAAGGGCTTTGCAGGGTTCATTGCCAGTTGCGATGGTGGTCCACCGCGTGTCCTGCTCAGGGCTGCCAGCAGGGTGGCGTTTGCACCAGCAAAGTGTTTGGGCTCTTTGCGGGGAGCACAAGCCATGTTATGGTGAGTTAGGGGCGTTGAATTGGAATAAGTCCATGGATGGATTTGGTTGGACCTCTTGGCTGCAGATCAGCATCGGTGCAGATGTGGCTTTGGCGAGTGCCAGGGCTGGCTGGAGCATCTGTCAGTTTGCTCAGCACGGTGGAGAAGATGCTTGAGTTTTCTATCCAGAAAACACCTACACCAGGTAAAAGGTGGAGGAAAGGAGCATAAAGAGCAGGAATTTGAGTAATCAATGTGGTGGTTACACAGGGAATTGAGACCAAAGTCTCCCAGGTCTTGCATGCCTCATGGAGTACAAATGAACTATTCGAGCTGGAGTCGTGTCTTTGTGGGAGATGTTAAAGCTTTAGCTCGGGGTTATTCCCTGCTGCCTTGCCGTCCTCTTTGTTCGCATCCGTTCCCAGAGCAGACGGGGGACGCTGGGTCCCTCAGCGCGAGGGCTACCACAGCTATAATTAAACAAAGAGAAACTTTTTATTTTTTTGTAACTGATCCAGCTTCCGGAAAATGGCAGCTAGCTGAAGGCAGGGAAACAAAACAAGCCTTCGCCCCGCCAGAAAACACGTCCTCACCTCTGTGGCATTTCCTTGCTTTCTTTCCCCCCTCGCCAGCGTCCCTCCCCAGCCCCTCGCATCCTGGCCGCCGCATTGAAAACCTGCCATCAGATTAGCTGTGCCGGGGTGGAGTTGCTCTCTGCCGGCATGAGAAGTGTTTCCCAGCCGGCAGCGTGCATGCAATCTGAGCCTTGGAAATTGCTCTTTTCTCTCCCACCCCAAACCCCTCTATGCATTTTTTTTTTTTCCTTTTTTTACTCTTTGCTCACAAACTCCATCATTAGCAATTTTTTTTTTCCTTACATGCGGCTGCACCTTTGGTGCAGACTGAGCTATTAAAGTCCTTAAGAAAGCACAGGGTAACAGTTCCTAATGCATGTGGCATGGGAGTGAGCGGTCCTTTGCGATTCATTTGGTTTGGAGTTATGGAAAAAGAGGAGGAGATGGGAGGAGGGTGCCTCCCACATAAAGAGGAGGAGATGGGAGGAAGGTGCCTCCCACAAAAAGAGGAGGAGATGGGAGGGGTGAATCCTGCAAAAAGAGAGGAGATGTGAGGTGAGGGTGCATCCTGCAGCTTGTTTTCCTGAGCACTGGCTTCTCCTTACCTGTGGAAACTGTCTGCAGATTTATTGGAGCAGCCTGTGGACAAGTGGTACCTCTGCAGGTACCTCCTCACCTTTGCTTGGACAGAGGAAGCCAAGTAGGTTTTTTTGGGGGTACAGGGCTGAAAGCACAGGGCCCAAAGCAACGGGGTGGCTTGTTTGTTGTTTATTTATTTTAATACCAGCTTCCTGGGATGTGGCTCCTTTCCAGCGCTTTGTGGCAGCCGTCCTTCTTGTCAGGGAGCAAGACGGCGGCCACAAAGCAAGCCTTTCTTTTGGCCTTTGCAAGCATTTTGCTTGGTTATCCCTGAGCAAGGGCCGTGGGCAGACAAAGTATTTACTGTTCCTGGGAGATGGCGATTACCTTGTCAGCAAAACAGATAGCCGGTGCCGCTGGCTCTGGCCTTGACCGGCTTATCATCCTAAGAGTTACGGGCAGCATTGCTAGATTCCCGGAGCTTATCACAGCTGCTTTGCGCCAGACTGGGGGAAAGATGCTCTGGGACTGGGACATCAGGGTGGTGGGTCTCCTCCCAGTACCGTCCATCCGATACAGCTTTGCCTGGGTCTTCTCCATGCAGAGTCTGTCCTGCTTAACCTGGAGGTAAAAAATAGATTAAGGTTTGGGGTTTTTTCTGTGTTTTGTGTTTGTGGGTTTTTTTTTTGTGGTGGGCTGTAATTTTGTTTGGTTTGTTAGTTTTGGTTGTTTTTGTCAGCGAATGCTACCAAGAAACAGCTTGGTGCCATCAGTAAGTGCTTCCAAGTAATTTTTCCACATGTCTCCTGCTGCTCCCGAGGTGTGGCATGTGCTCCCCGGAGAGAGCTGGAGCTGTGCACCTGAAAGTTAATCACTGCTCGAAAACTCTTTAATTAACTCAATTAGCCAGACGGTCCATCTGGACTCTTGCAGTGACTGGTGAGATCCGGTGAAACAAGGTCACAACGCCACCCCAAGGAGGTGGGGGACGTGCCGTGGTCCTCAGTGCATCCTCACTTTTGGACCTGCAGGGAATGCAAGATGTTTTCTCCAGGAGGTGTGTAAAAATTCTGTGGTGACATTGAGCACAGATCCCAAATACTTTTGAGCGAGCAGGGCTTGCTTTTTTTTTTTTTTTTTGCTTCTCTGCCTGATTTTTAGCACCTTATCCTGCAAGAGGACAACCCTGCAGCTCCTCAGAGGTGCAACTGGCCAGAGCAGCTGGTGCCTCTCCTGCTCTGCCTATTAATAGGAGCTATTGAAATGTTCTCCAAGTCCAGGATGCAGGACATGACTGGCCATGGAAACAGTGAGCAAAAAAAAAAGCTTTAGCCCAGCATGCTGTTTGAGCAGAGGAATGCATGGGCCTGCAGTGGAGATTTGGGGAGGGTGAGCATTTAATCCCTTCTCTGCAAATGCCCTGCATCAGGGGCAACCAGGTGTTTTAAACCCTCGCCTTACGAGCATGCCAGGGGAAAGCCGCTTGCCGTTCTGCTGCTGGTTTTCCTGCTGTCTGACTGTGATGGGAAACTCCAGCGCAGGCAGGTGGAGATGTGTCTTTTAGGTAATGGTGAGGAATGCGTGTCCTCGAAGGTTTGTGTGCCTGCAGATAATACTGGGGGGAAACTGAGGCACAGAATATCAGCATTGCCTGGATTCATGCCGCAGTGCGATCTAATGGTGGAGACCCAGCCTCTGTAGTCGTGATGCCTGTGCCTCCAAAAATGGGCTCTAATATAACTTCAAAAGTGCATTTGCGGGGAGGGGGGCGGGGGGAGATGATGTCCAAATTTCCATGCAGTCAGGCAGGATAAAAGGAATAAAAATGTTTGCAGTTTGGCCTGATTTTTGAGGGGTTGCGACTGGAAAGCAGTGATGCTGGTTCTGCATCAGATGGTCCCCTTGCACAGAGAGGGAAGGGGAGATGTTTTGCTTTGGGAAGGGGCAGCTGGTTCCTTCCTGGCTTAAGGCTGCTTTAAGGCAATTCAGCTTGTGAAAGCAGGGCAGAGGGTAGTTCTCTGCAGGAGGTGATGCTACCCACGTGGTTGCCGTGGGATGTTTGTATGCACAGCATCTTTCTTCAGAACAAGCATCCCTTGCATGGTGCTGGGGGGGGTCTCGCCTGGATGGTGTGGGGAGATCCCAGCTCATCCCTGGGTCCCAGGCAGTGCAAAGGCAGAGGAATCAGCCTGATTTATTATTTTTGTGGGTTTTTTCCCCCCTCCCCAACTCCTTCTGTGTATGGGATATGTGGGAGTCATTTGGACTCAGAGGTCTAAGCCTAACCATTATAATGCCTACACAGTGCTGCAAGCACTTTATCCTCTTTTTTGACTTTTAAGTATAAAATCCTCATCCCTCTTCCCACAAAAAAATGTGAGTAATGTTAGAGAAATTTGGGATGAGGCCCAGCATACGATCGGATATCCGGCTAAGCATGTCTGACTTCTGAACTAAAAGCTCCCAGATGAATAACGTGGCAGAAGAAATAGCAGATTTTGAAGGATTGTATTTTATGTTCTGCTTTCTCTCAAATCTTCAGTCTGTGAAACTTGGAGATGGCTGTTTTTATCACCCTGGTATACTTGTTTTATATGGAAGTACTAATATGTTAGTTGTCCTGTTGAAAACAAAGCTGACAGTAGAAAGCACTAAATTAAAAAAAATTAATGCCAGCTGTCTTGTGAATGCACATGATGTATTTTGGTTTATAGTCTTTACATGTGTTTGAGTTGTAAATGTTGCTTACTGTGATAGCACATGGTAAAAAAAGCTGGTTTCAGGGTAAAAGTGGGGATTTGGGAGACTGAAATGCCAGTGGATGTTGCTCTTAGTAATGATGAGTGGCAGTGGATGTATTTCTTTTGGTTTTCTTTTCTCATTCTGGACAGTGCCAAAAAAGTTTCCATTTCTTTCCTGTTGATCATGTACACTCGTGTTGTTTGTCTAAATATAAATCTGCCCTAGTGCGTCAGCTGTGCCTGGGATTTCACTTCTTTCATGTGTCACTTCAAGTTTTAATTAAAAAAAAAAGTTCATTTGCATCGGTTTGATATTTAAGCTCTCTTTTCTCATCAAGAGCTTGTCTAATTCTGGCCTGACCCTGGTACTTTGAGTGTAAAGTCCTGCAAGGCTGCACGTGGCATCAGCCGGCCATGCTGAAGAAAGCTCCTGCTGCCTCCTCTGCTTGTCCTTGCAGAGCTGCCCCAGCACTGGCACCAAGATCTGCCGTGCTTCTCAATGCGAGTGGCGTTGAGATAAGGAAGAGCTTGATTCTACAGGGCGGAAAACCTGGGGTGTTGCTGCGAAAGACGCTGAGAAAAGGAGGTGTGTTGTCTAAGCGAGATGGTGAAGATGGCCATGGATGGTGCCCTGGCATGTTGATTGTACCTGGGATTGTCTTCTGTGGCCAAGAGCCTGCTTCTTGTAGATTCCAACCCATGCTTTAGATATGGAGCCAAAATTAAAACACACGTATCGCTGTGGTTATCAGAGCAGCCTTGAAGCAGAGGTGGTGGTGGGATTGAAGTTACTTTCCATAGAAATCAATAAATGGAGCACGTTCTTTGCATATGGCCAACATGCATCTGACCCAGTGCATCTGTCCCTGAATATATGGGGTTTTTGAACCTGATTTTAGTCCTTACTTTCTAAAATGAGGCATTCTTCTAGAGACAGCAGACAAGCTTTGGGCTTTTCCGTATACCCCTGGCTGGCTGTCAGAAGCAGCTTTGTCTTTTTTCCTTTAATACGGGCACGCACTTCTTGGCCTAAGACAACCCCATGCCATGGCTGGTTGTGCTTCACCCCTAACTCAAGCTGCAACAATCTGAAATTCCGGTGGTGTGGCTGTAACCACAGAAAGCTCAGCGAGGATGAATGGAGCTCTTGGGCTCAAACAGGATCCTCTGAGGTACCTTGAGACCTTGTGTCTTGGGCTTGAGAAGCAAGGGAGGTTCATCTCCTTACAGCCTTGCCTGGGGCTGACTTACTGGAGATAGCAAACAGGGGATAACTTGCCCTTTGGAAATATTCCCTCCACAGTGGCTTAGAGTTCCCTGGTTTTTAGGGGATGCTCCTGCAAAGATGCATCACTGTGGTTTGATGCACACATGGGAGGGTGTTTTGTGCTTGCAAGAAGTACAATGCAGAAGGTTGCAGAAACTGGTTCCACTCAACCACAAAAGCTTTGCTTTTAGCAGGGAAAAATCTACCATTATTTTAAGATGACTTTCAGGTGTCACTTTAGTTTTGCCTGTGACTAAGCCTGCAAAAAACATATCCGAAATTCAGCCCTGCTTCACCCTGGCAATGAGAGCGATTTTGAGCAAAGGTGAGATTTTTTTGTCAAATTTATGGAAATGACCATTTCTGTGCCTCTTGCTGAAGAGAGGCATCTTTCCCCAAAATGGCTCACCCCAAAGAAGGTTTTGTCCCAGCACAGAGAAGCAGTGTGTCTTTGACACTGCAACGGTGGAGGTTGTGGTCTCGTTTCGTACCATGTTAATTTTGAGAGCGTCCAGACAAGGGCCTCAGGCATTTTTAGCTGACGTAAAACTAAACAGTTCAAAGTGCATAACTTTGTTTGCAAGTAAACCCTTCCAATAAATGCTTGGGTCTTAAAATGATGAAATTGGTTTCTTATCAGCTGTCTGACCCATGATGATGGGACAGAGCAACTTTTAACCTGGCAAGACCCAAAAAACAAACTGAAGTACACAGACAATCGGGTGGGTGGTGTTATTTTTGTGGTTTTTCCTTCATGGCATCGTTGATGTTATGGAAAGTGCTTGGAGCCACTGCTTGGATTATATCTGGCATCCCTCACCCCCAGGTTGTGTTCCTCGTAGTTAATTTGCAGGTTGCATGAAGCCTCTGTGCAGTTTGGGCTTTAATTTCAGGGGTAACTAATTAAACAAGCAGGTGTGGTGTTTGCTCTTGTGTCGCATAAACACTAGCCTGTTTTGGTTTATCTCAAACACTCTCCTGGCTGGCAGAGATGGGTGTCTGCACCTGGAAAGCTAACTCTGTTCAATTCCCACCTGTGGACAACCGCTAATCTAAATTAAGGCAAGGTCTTTGCTGCTGAAAACTGCCTGAAATGAGCCATGTGGTCTTTTGTGCCACTGTAATGAGTCTGGTGTTAAAAGCACACAATGAATTGAAGCAGGAATGCTTTCTGGGATGGGTATCCAGCTTGCTGGATTGGCAGGTGAGATCAATTGAAAAACCAGGGCTTTTTGCAGCAAGTCCTAATTACCACTCTCGGCTGGAGCAGATGTGTGTCTTCATGTCCACTTCTTGCTTCGTGCCTTCTAGATGGCATCATCACCTGGGGGTTTGCTGTATTGTACTGCTCCCAGTGAGCTTGCCCTCTTCCCGACATGGGTTCATGGACCAGGGAAGGGATCAAACGTGGTGCATCCCAAGGAGCATCCCACCCACAGGCAGGTTTAATCCCACCGGTTGCTTTCCTGTGAGAAGACCATCAGCTCCAGCAAATGGTTAAGCTGCTTAAACCCAGGTATTGTGGGGAAGCTGGTTCAGAAGTATTTTCCAAGGACAACTGCTTAAAAAACAAAAACAAACAACAAGAAGAGAACAAAAAGAAAAGGCTGTTTTGAGGAAATTCATTGCAGTGTGCTGATTTCATTTGTTTCTGCTTAACTCAGGCTCATGATGGTTTTTGGCTCCCATCAGCATTTTTGGTGTAGCTGAAGGTGTCATGTAATTTACCAACAGATGAGCACCTGGACTCATCAGCAAGGTGTGTAAGAACATCAGATTGGGGTAAGCTTTTGAGCAAGCTCATTGCTCGAGTGAGTTCTTCAGTTTGATAATCCAAAGAGGTTTTATTAATTAACTAGAGAATCTGGCTGCTAGGTGGTGATTGCTCAGTGTCTGTGGACATGCTTAGGCAGCGAGCTGGGAACAAAACCCCTCTTTTTTTTTTTTTTTTTTTTTTTCCTTAAAATGGACATGCTGACTGAAGTCAGGAGCAAGTCCAGGTGACCCAGGGGCTGCCTGCTTACAAAGTCACCTTTCGAGTGGCCCATGGGTGGCTGCTGCGTGCCCATCCTGTCTGCAGCATCTGCATCTTGAAAGCAGCACCCTCTTTTTAAATGATGACTTACCCTTTTGAAGGTAAGTCCAGAAGACTGAGCAGGACTGACTTTTTTCAGCCTTTGACGTTCTTTGTGCAAGGAAGTGGTCAGTGTGGGGGTGATACGTCTTGGTGGAATACTTGGGCGGGAGGAGCTGTATGGAGTTGGTTACATGTTGGTCTATGGACAAGTCAGAGCTAGCTCGTCTCCGGAGCTTTTTTGTTGTCCTCTCTGTGTGTTGCTGCATCAGTTATGGTGCCAACCTCTCCATCCAGCAGCACGAGTGACTTTTTTGTGCCTGCCCTTCTCTGATCACACTGTTAGGACTGGTTTCCCAACATTGCAGCTGGGAACAAGGAGAGCACGTGGCTCTGCGCATTGCACCAGCAATTCAGCTGAGAACAGCTACTTCTTTCCATCAGACAAAGATGAAATTAGTGAAGGGTGATGGAGACAGGGCACTGAAGTGTTGATGCAGTTAAAGCTCTGTCATCATCTCCACTTAGGGGAAGCACAGCTTTTCAGGGACTCATTTGCTTCAGCTTTTGACAGCTCTTGAAGTCCAAATTAGCATCCAAATTATCTGAGTAAGGAGACACTGCTGGGACTGTGGCCCTTACAGTGGCATGGCAGTGAGTTGCTCCAAGACTTTCTCAATGGAAGCCTTTTACCACATTTGACATTTTTGTTGCCATGGTTAATTGGGTGTCCTGAGATGAGGAGGAGGGGTTTGAGTCGCCCCCCTCAAGTGCACCAGTGTTAATGAGAGAGTTCTTGCAACACCCATGGAGCCAGAAAATTATGTCCCCTCCTTTATTGTTTCATATGGTTGCCCTTTGCCTGCTCAAGGCTGTTTCTTCTTCAAAAGTGTCTTCCTCTGGCCAGTGGCTGGATTGCAGCTCGGGAAATCTGGGTTTCGTTTCCCCTCTGCCACAAACTGCCTGCATGAGCTTGTGCTATTGCCTGGTCTGACTCAAATCTGAGTTTCCCTGGCTTGAAAGGCACTTGGTCCTTGCTTTTTGGCTCTGAGCATCTCTCAGGAGCAGTTTTGTTTTGGCCATTGGCTGAGCAATTGGGCTTGCAAAGGATTTTGGAGGGGCTGCAAGGGCTCGGATAAAGAATGTGTTCTCCTTCCATGGGTTCCTGTTCCCTCTAAGAGTTTTAAACTTGAGTTTGTGTCTTTTATGTTTAACCCCTGGGAGTTCAACATATGGTTTTAGGTTTTCGTGTTTTTGTTGGTGCCCATGGGGACTTGGCTGGAACAAACTGCTTGCCCTGGCAAAAGAGGGTCCATCTACAGCTCCCTGTTTAAAACAAAGCAAACCTTTGGGACTGTCCTACCTGAATTAGGAAGTGGGGTTTTTTTTCTCTTGGAAGAACATTGAGTGAACAGTAGGGAGAGGGTAGATCAGGCCTGAACTCTGCCTCTTCTGATTAGAGGGCTAGTGGACATCAGATGGTGCTGGTGAGAGCCCCTTCCTGATGGAGGTGGGTTTTCCATTGCCTGGGCAGCAGACGTGGAGCTCCTTGCTGAAGGAACCGTGTCTCTGTGCCTGGGTTTCGGCAGCATCAGCTGCACCGAGGACTGTGCCACTGGAGACATCCCTCTACCTTCTTTTGTTGCAGATGACAGAGGGGATGACTGGGATGACTGTCTTGTAGCCCATGGTAGCCTTGAAACCACTAACAACTTTATTTGCATCCCCTGCTTTATTATCAGGACTGGCGTGTGTGTAATGGTTTTATTACTGGAAAGCATTGCTGTCGGGTAGTAGGACCTGGGCTGTCAATCCAGGAGCATCGTTTTTATGGCTCTATAAACCTCATGAGGGTTCCTGTGATCTACAGCACAGGCAGCACCTTCCTATACTTGCAGGCTTTTAAAACCTTTGCCACACTGGCACTGTTTTCAGTGATTTCTGGACTGGGGGGCTTTGAAGTTGCTGTAGATGCTCAGGGGTGGTACCTGCATCTTCAGGACCCTCCTGTGCCTGGGCAGTCAGCACATCAGTGCTGTTCTCTGCTCGGTGCCAAGCATCCAGCTTTCCTTACCACGAGCGGCTCTCAGGCTGTACCCGACCCAGTCTCTCTGGCTTCTGCTTTCTCCTCTTGGTGGCTGATCGCGTGGGGTACTAGTGACCAAACTCAGTGGGCGGATGCTCGGCTGGAGGCTGTGCTTGGCGACAGCAGGAGGTCCTGCAGGGAAAGCTCTTTTCCCTCCCCCAGAGACACTCCAGAGTCACTTGAAAGCCAGCGCTGGAGATGGATATCCAACAAGACCTGTGCTCCAAAGTTGCTGCTATAAAAGGAGATTTTTCTGTCGTCCTGCATCACTTGCAAAGGGTGACATCCCACCAGGGAGGCTGTAACACATACCAGGTGCCAGCAGACACCCACAGCAGTTGCTCAGCTGTAATTACATTTTTTTTTTTCCTTCCTTCTAGCTCTTCACCATCAAACCTGCCGCATGTGCCTTGCAGTCGCCTGGCAGTGGGCTCAGCTGGCAGGAGCAGAGCCAAGTTTAAGTTTGCGGGCAGGAACCTTGCATAATGTTTGGCGTGGGCTGGAGGGGATGGCACAGCACAGGGCTGTGCTCTCCAGCTGGCTCTGCTGCCGCTGCGACGCACGAGCAGGGATGCTGCGTGTGAGCATCCCCGCCACTTGCTGTGCATGGTGGGGATCGAGTCCAAAGAAAACCCCTGGGAGCTGAGGGCACTGCAGGAGGGAGGGGAGGCCCTGATACTTCTGCAAGTCCCTTCTTGTTTGCTAGAGAAGGGACTAAAATGATGTCTTATGTTCTGGTGCATTGGCAGCTCCAAGGCTGCTTTGGGATAATGTGCTAATGTGCTCTTTCTAGTACAAAGAGCCTGTGTTTTTTGTTGTCTTAAGGGGTGGTTTATGTTTGGTTGGTTGTTTTGTTTCTTTTTGTGGAAGGTTAAAGCATTGGCTTTGCAAACACAAATGGTGAAGCAGGAGAAGGAGATACAAGAAAGTGACGAGGTCAGGAGTCACTAGGGTCAACTTGACACCACCAGGTGTTTGGAGACACTTGGAGGCATCCTGTGGTCAGAAGACATCTCCCTGTGCTGCAGGGCATCTCCATGGTGTCCTGCAGTGGTTCAGCTGGGTGGATGGGGCAGATGCTGGGCAGGAGATCACTTGTTGGGGGTAAGTGATGAGGATGCACAGTCAAGGTGGCCTTTCCCAGTGCTGCATGTGCCCTGAGAGGACCTTGAGCCATGCTGCCCTTAGGATTGCTTGCAAGTGATGAATACACTACGTGGGCACTCGTGGAAGTGGTGAGTCAGCCGTGATTTTCTGCTGAGTGAAAGTGTGTTGAGTGACTTAAGCCCAATGGCTTAAGGTTGTGTTGTAGCATAGTCATGAGGAAGCTCTTGCAGGTGAAGAATCTGCAGGGCAAAACCAATCACAGTGACAGAATCTGGGTGGTGTTGGTGCTCCCAGGCACTGCCTGAGCAGGTGGTCATCAGCTCTTTCAGCACTGGGGTGTCCCCTGGGTTTCCAGGAGTCTCTTCTGTGATTGCTTCCGTGGTCTTGAGTTACTTAGGGTTTTGTGACTGTGACAAAAGCAGCATTTTCAATAAATTAATTCTGTAGGATGATGTGCTCTGCGGGTAGGGCTGTGGCTCTACAAAATGAATTTCTAGCTACAAAGAGTTAAATTCACTTGTATTTAGGCAAAGCTCACTGTTTTTAAAAGAAACCTCCAAAACCACCTCTATGTTTGTAGGAGAGTTGTGAGAGCTTAACTTTGGAGAAGGAAAAGGCAAATTAAAAGCCATTATTAACAAGTACCAGGAATTGGTCTTGGCTTTGGCATGGAGAGGAGAATGATTGATTAGAAGCTCTCTTCTTCCCACCTTCCAGTTTGTGGCTGAGGTTAGATGGAAGATTCCCCCTGAACTTGTACCATGGCCTTTGTGCTTGACCAGCTTTTTATGCGCTCTCCAGTGAGAACAGTTGTGCAGGTATGGTAGTTATTGCAAGGTTGATCCATCTTGTCTAATGGTGGCTCCTGTTGCTTATGCTTCCCATGGGCATGTGTGTGCCCTGGTGGAATGGACTGTGCAGCTCCCTGGCTTGGCTGAGCTCTGGGGAGGGCAAGGAGGTGTGGGGTGGGCAGGGATGTCCGTCAGTCCTCCCCACCTCCCTTTGCTGGCGGCAGGTACCATGTACTGCTCTGGCTTTGGCTGCATGTGGAAGGACCTGGCTCCATTTCCAGCCCTGATGGTGCTTGGTACCGCCCAGCCCCACCAGCCCTCCCAGCTCTTATCAGTCCAAATTCTTGGCAGTCAGGGGTTTTCTATCATTGTGGCTTTTGGACGGGTCCTCTCTCACCTACCTGGGTTGCAGTCTGTGCTTGTTGGAGAAGACCTCCCCTTGGCCAGCAGCAGGTCCTGCTTCCCATCCTCGAGGCTTGCACTTTTAGATATTCCCATGTTTTTATTGCATTTCCTTGCCCGTGGACTCAGGGTTTACGCTACCAGTGAGTATTTTTCCTGGGACTGCTTTTTTGCGCTAACCCTGTTCAGCACGGCCCGATGCCTATGCTACGTCTTCGATTTATAGCTCAGTGTCTGGGCAGGGGTGGGTCTGTCCTGTAATCCCGTCAGGACCAGCTTGGTGTGATGGATGGAGCTGGGAGTGCTGAGGACAAGGCTTTGCCAGCCCTGCTGTGCCACCATCAGCCTGCGCTGGGGGGTCCTGGGGGGTTCCCCTGGGTCTGTGGGGCTGGGAGGGGAAAGCCTGTGGTTGGGTTTCCGGGCTAAACTGTACCAGGCAGTTTGCAGAAGCTATTTTTAACCTTTTCTGTGCTACTGCACTCTGGGAAGAGCTGCTGTTGGAAAGCTGAATGCTGTGCATTCAACTGCTGCAGGAAAAAGACCTTTTTTTTTCTTTTTAATAGGTTTTAATAAGTTTTTTTTAATAGGTGCTACATTGCCACTGGCCCTAGACCCTCCCCAAACCTGCTGCTGCTCCATGCATGGTGGAGAGGTGGTCCAGGAGCAGGTAGAGCACTAATTCAAGACCCCGGAGATCCTTGCTGATCCCTGGCTTGCTCACAACAGCGTTTCTACATTGTGAGAACTAGCCGGCCTCTCTGCCAGGAGGAGCACAGCTAGGTCTGTTAGGTCCGTCTCCATGTTCCGTCTGTCCCTCCCCGAAAACCTTACGCATAGCTCCGGCTAATGCAAAGTTAAGTCTGTGTTCTGCAAGTCCCTGCTGAAGGCAGCTCAGCTGTTCCCCTGACGGGTGACTCACAGGATGGGCGTCCAGTGGTGTCCCCAGGGAGCAGAAGCCCAGCAGATGGGGAGGGGAGGTGGCATAGCTGCTGTGTCACCCCACAGGATGCTGGCATAGGAGCAAAAGGGTATCTGGAGAGAAGCCCTGCAGCCCCACACCGTCCCGGTCCAAGGGCATCACCATCCCTGCCGCTTCCATGCCCCAGAAAGCTGGTGAGCATTCATGGGGTGCCAGCCAGCAGCCATGGGAACATGCTCGTCGGAGCTTCCCTAAACTCTGCAAAGCCTATTTGGGTAAGAATAGTGACATGGCTGGTACTATGGGGTGTAACCACGGGGGAGCTGCTGCCTGTTGGAGTCATCAGGGTGGGGGAAGCATGCAGCAGGTCCCTCCTGGCTTGCATGGTTGGATTTTTACCCTGCAGCATTGCCTTTTATGTGTGGGAAGGGGGAAAAAAAAAAGGTGTGAAAAGTGGGTGTGGGTACCTTTGAGCTGGTTGCATGACAAGATGCTGTTGCATTTGCGTGGGGCAAGCTCTGGTTGCTCACCAGTTTCCTTCCCCACCCTCCGCCATGCATTTCGGATGCTGTTTATGGCTTTGGGTAAACAGATGGGGCTGGGTTTTTCCTAGTCTGTGTTTAATCCTAGTCTATATTTAAAATGGTTTCAGAGGAGTTAGCAGGCCATTGTCTCAGCCGTGGCTGTAGAAGTGATTTCTAAACAAATCTTGCCCTGTCCACCCACCCTGCTCCCAGCTGTCCCTTTTTATTCTCACAGAGCCAGACATCGAAGGCTCATCCTTGCTGGTTGTTTGCCCTCTGCCTTTGCATTCAGAAACATCTCGGGTCTGTTCCCTGGGACTATCAGCTTCAAAACACACCTCCCACCGCAAGTCCAGCCATGGGAGGCATGCACCCCCATCCTTCTGTGTGTGTGTGAGAACATTGCTATACATCCAGAATGGAGTGAGATGCAGCCAAGATGCTGCTTTTGGGAGAGGAAATACCTCTTTGTAATCACTCTGATGTACGTTCTTGCTGCCGTTTGAGACTGCAGGGTGCATATTGGGGGGGATTTTTCCAGCTGTTTCTCCACACAGTCACATCTGCCACAGACTTTTAGCATAAAGCTTCCCATATAGTTACATAAATACAGGATGGGGGAGCATCCCTGCAAATGCCAGGTACTGCAAAATGTGTGAATGTCAGTGAGGGTTGTTAGTACACAGCTGTAGTGATTAATACAAAAAAATATTTGGCACTGGACTACCAGGCAGGTGTTTTAAAAATATATTCATGGCTTGCAATTTGATTCAGAATAAAAGTCACCTACCTGTTCTGGTTTATTTCTTGCTTTGTGCAGTGCTTGCCAAGCAGCGGTGACCTTTTGGGCTGTCAGAGTGTTTTTGTTTTTTAACAGGATTGTGCACAAGCATCGCTAAAATTGGTGAAAACTTTGCCACTGAGCTATTTCTGTGATGATGATGCTGTACACCTTGTGGTGGATTTTGTGCCTCAGTAGTTATGAAGGGCTCGAACCCTCCAGCAAGGGAGGAAAAAAAAAAGCCAAGAGTCTACCTAGTGTCTGTAAGGTCTTTTTAGGGGGAGGCAGTATGTGTTTAGGGTCTTTGCATGCCAGCTGGAGAACATGCAATCCCCAACAGTGCCTTGCGTTAAAGATAAACAACAGCCTGCCCTCCGTGCTGGTGTTTTACAAAGGGGTGAGCTGGATGGATGCTGAACAGTGCTAGCAAACAAGAACGTCTTTCCTTCCTTCCCACTGACTGCTTGTGGCTTTTTCTTGCTGCTGACAGCAGCTCCAAGTCCACTGTCTTACCTGGCCCAGCTCTGATAAGCACAATCTTGACTCAAAGCCTGGTTTCTCTGTATGTGACACCTGCCAAGCCCTCTCCTCTCGGACTGTTCCCAGCAGGATCTGAAACAACGCTGTTCTCAAAGGGAAAAGTGCTCGCACACAAATTCTGCCTTCCCTTTTCTGGCTGGAGCCTTGTCCATCCCTTCCAGCTAAACGCATTCCCGGCATACCGGCCTGGGGGATGACTTGGGAAGCATTTCAAGCAGGCTGGACTATCTCCTGCTCAGGCTTCCCCCTGCAAATTTCTTCTTATTGCATTCCAGAAAAGGGCACGGAATCCTTCAGGGCTTGCTGCTCCTCCTCACTGTGCCAGCGGAGAGAAACTCGCTGGTTTAATAACAGCTGACTGCAGCCAAAGCAATTGGCGCTTGTCTTTCTACTTTCATCAGCTCCGTATTCCCCCATAAGGAATGTGAGTCTGGGGGTTATTTTTCTGCTTGATCTGATCTTTCAAGCAGAGAGAGGAAAAAAAAAAATGAGTGGGAGGGGGAGAAAGGAACAACAATGCTAGGAGTAGATGAAAAGCCCTTTGGCTTGCTAGACTTAAGCAGGGGATTTGGATATAACTTATAATTGCATGGGGCTTTATTTTTGAGCTGTTGGTGCTTTGTAGCCTGGCTGGAGTTTTGTAGCAAGTGTGTAGGGAGTACGATGTAGGGATGCTGGATGGCAGGATTTACTGGGATGATGCCAGGTATGTTGGTCCGCATGCCTTCTCCCTGGTGCAAACCTGGAGGCGCAAAGTGTGGCTTAGGCTTTGCCTTGCCTTCAGCTTGTAGAGAGGTGCTGGGCTTGCCTGCTCGCCCACGTGCTTCTGGCCTTTCTGGCCACCCTGCAGGCTCTAGAGGACATGGGTGACACCAGGGGAGGTCTTACCAGCACTTGCATCAGCTGCTCCGTTGGCAGTCGAAGTGCCGGCTTGTTCTGCAGGCAGCAGGAAATGGGTTAATTTTCTTCTTGCCTCTGGCGAGCTGATGCAGCTCTGCTTCCACAAGGTTTCTGAAAGTGTTTTTGCAAGTATTTCTGGGAAAAAAAAAAATGGAGGAAAAGACAATTATATTTTTTTCTTTTGGAAACTGTTATCATCCTGTACTAGCTCCATGCAGCAGTTTGAGTGAAGCCAGGTAGTCAGTGCAAGAAGAGATGTTTTTCTGTCCGATCCCTGCCTGGTTGGCTGGGTGAGGGGAGGGATGCAGGGAGCAAGTGGGAAGAGCCAGTTCCCATCCTGGGAGATCCCAGTGCTGTGGTGGAAGAGAGCGATGACCCAGTCAAACGTGCAAAAAGCCTGTTCCCGTGGGTCCTCCACGCTCACTAACTACTGCCCTGGGCCTCCCACAGCATCTGAGTGCTTGATGGCTTTATAAATATTGTATTACGGCAATGTGCAAATGCCATGAAAGCTATTAAGAAATGGGGAGAAGGACCAATTTATCAGCCTGGGAGCAACATATGCCCAAATAACTTAAAGACAAGAGGGATGCTTTGTACGGGTTAGTGGCCAGCAGTAGCATCATGCGAGACCCTGCTGTCCTTGTTTCCCAACGCCCTTGGTGATTTGTAGGCAGTGCCGTGCTTGTTAGACGCACTCAGGTTATCTTTCTTGATGTTCTTACTAAGAACGTGAGGATGTTCTCCTGTATCGGCACCACAGGGCCGGCATGCGCCTGGGGAGAGCATCGCTGGCGTGGTGGGACGTGCTTAGAAAAATGAGCCTTTGCTAATGTTCTGGGGTTTTTCTCTCTCCCAGGCTGGTTCCCCAAGGTGACAGCAGGGTCCCCGTAGCCAGCTTTGCTCACGGAGAGGCCATGGCTGCCTAGCGCTCCCCGGGACCACGGGGGTCGGCGGGACGGAGATGGCGGCGCAGAGGATCCGGGCGGCCAACTCGGGCGGCCTGCCGCGGTGCAAGTCGGAGGGGACGCTCATCGACCTCGGCGAGGGCTTCGCTGAGACCAGCCTCCGCGACGTCAAAGGTGCGGAGGGATGGGTGGGGACAATGCCCTCTCCTCAATTCGGGTGCATCCTCTCACCCGTGGGCTCCAGGAGGGGGGTTGGTTAATAATTAACAGACAGCAGCTGATGAGGAAGAGCAGCAAACGCTGACGAGTGCATCTATGGGTGCAAGGATGGGTATGGACCTGGCACCAAGAGATCCAGCAGCCAAGAGAGGTGACAGCAGCGAGGTGGTTGCAAGGGTGTGTTTTCTGCTTCTCCGGAGCTGGGAGCTTGTGTGTTGCTTGAATAATCCCTTTTCTTCCTTTTATTGCTTTTTCTTCAGCTATATTTACCTTAACCAGCATAAAAACTGTTCAGGTGAGAGGGGAATTACTGTTCCCCTGGCACAAACAGATCCCAAGAAATAACTCCAGGTGGAAGTTAGCATGTGCTGAGAGCCTTTAAAAATAAACATGCACAAAAGTGGTTGCTTTTGCAGGCATAGCAAGAAGAGACCTGAACATCAAACGCTCTTGCTGCAAATTAGATTTTTTTTTTTTAATGCAAAAATAGGAATTGGTTGTATTCTCCAAGGGGTTTGTGGGTTTCATCACATCCCTGTTAACCCTCCCACTGCTCCGGCTGCATGCACAGCTGGGGGGACATGGGGATGGCCACTTGTGCCTGTCTAATCAGAAGGGATGGGGAGACAAAAAATGCCCCATCCCGCAGATATATCTGGCTGCAGCGCTGGGTTAACAGTGGCTTCCTACTAGGGTGCCAGAATAGTTTCAATACAGCGTTTATATATAGATTTATGCTGAATAAATGTCCTCACGACTTTGCCTACCTGCTGGCAGAGGAAGTGGATCAAAGATGAGTTGTTCAGGATGTGTGCAAACTCTTTTTCTTCTTAGTAATTTGATCCCTAGCATATATTTAAAGACTTTTCTCTGCTCCTCTGTGTCTCCCCTTGCCTTGCAGTTTGTGTCCAAGAAGTGCTGCCAGCCTGCAGCTAGTCACCGCAGGGATGTACAGTCTGATCTGCTGTCCCTTCATCTCCAGGTTCCTAGGGGCTGCTTGTGTTTCTTAAATCCCGTTTTTCCCCTCCAGAGAGCTCTCAAGCCTATTGAAGCAGGTGCTGTCCCAGTTCTCTTGCAGCTCTACATTGGTGAAAACCCAGCTCTCCTTGTTTTCTTAGGTCTGTCTAGCAAGATAACACACATTTGAACATTGATGCGACATCATCTGCATCTTGTTTCTAGTGTTTTTTACAGAAATACGTCCTAAAAGTGAGAGTAAAACCAACAGATACAATGACATTGTAGGCTCGACCCAGCTGTTCTGCTTGTGATTGGGATCCCCTGGCAAAAGGACTTTGTGCTGGTGATGCAATTCCAATTTCTGTTAACTGATTTTATTACTAATTGCTGATTTTTAGGTATCACTGGCACTACTGAAAGGGACATTGGAGATGCTGTGAGGACCATGAAAGCACTGCAGGAGGGCAATGCTGTGCTGCTTTCTGAGGGTTCAAACTACACGACCTTCTTTAGAAATGGAGTTATTTTTTGTTGAGCTTTGAATACAGGTGCTATGTAAAAGGAGTGAGATGCTGGGGTTTTTTGGATGATGTGATGCAAAAAAGTAGGAGTATGACATGCACTTAATTGTTTCTTACACTGTAACATGTTTCACATGTGCAGGAGAGAGGCTATGGCAGAGCGAGAGCACTTTTAGGCTGTGCTGGAAGTTATCTTGGGTTTACATTACCTTGGCTTATCAGTAATCTCTTTGAAGAGGAGGTATTCACCAGCAGCAGCACAGATAACTGTTTGCATGGAAAGTGCAACGGCAATGCTAAAGAGCTGGTGACAAAAGAGCTTGAGATACTTGCTGAGCAAATTGGTAGGATAATGGCTCTTCCCATGTAGCAATCGTTAAGAGACCCCTCTAACTTCTCCTATTTTAAATGTGAATATATACGGGGGTGCCTGCCATTCTAGCATGTGCACATAGGAACTTAGATCCCAACACGCCAGGTAGAAAGGAGAGCTGATAAGAAGGGACTCCAGTTCCATCAAAACTCCCTCGAATATGATCTCCTTGTACATCATTTGCTGGGGAGCTGAGGGAGGCTGTGGGATGCAGGTGTCTGGTACAGCAGCAGCTGCGTGGGACCCTGCAGCGAGAGGAAGGTTTGTTGCCAAGACATTTGGCTGCATTGGGAGGGGAGCAGCTTTCTCTGCTTTGCTCCCATGAGGGGGTAACAAGTTGCTGCTGTTCCTGTCTCAGCTTCCACTGCTCTTCCCAGCTGCATTGATGCCTGTCCCTTTAGATCCTGAACTCTTTGGGGAAGAAGAACGTGAATGTATCAGAAACAGCGAAGGGAAAAATTTTGTTTAAGAATTTTAGTGGGGAAAAAAAATTACCTGCAGGTTTGAGAAGCTGTAAAGCCGCCTTACTTTACCACTTAGAGTAGCGCGAGTTGCTGACCTGAAATAAATGTGTGCAAGTGATTTGTGACTCTCACATGGATTGCTTACAGTGCTGTTTTTCTTCTTGGTTTTGTAGTGCCTTCTCCTAGTGCCTTGCTGGTTGACAATCCCATGTCCTTTGGAAATGCCAAGGAAGTAATAGCAATCAAAGATTACTGTCCAACTAATTTCACCACTTTGAAGTTCTCCAAGGGGGACCACCTTTATGTCTTAGACACATCGGGAGGTGAGTGGTGGTACGCTCACAACACCATGGAAATGGGTTACATCCCTTCCTCCTATGTCCAGCCTGTAAACTACCGCAACTCTTCCTTAACGGACAGTGGGATGATAGACAATCTACTGGAGAGCCCTGATGAGGGGGTCAAGGAGTTAGACCTGCTTGGGGAATGGACTGACGTGAAAAGAAACTCTGTGAAAACCTACAATAACAACCCATTCTTGAACGGAGTCCAGACAAACCCGTTTCTGAATGGGAATTTGCAAACAGCACCCAGCTCGGACAAAGAGTCCAACTCCAACATTGCCGTTGACTTGCTGCTCTTTGACACGGGGGCTCCTACTTCAGCTGTTTCCAGTTCAGCTGCTAATAGCAGCCTGGGTAACATTTTTGATGAGTTTCCATCCACGAACAGGCTGGATTTGGAGCAGCCTGTGAAAAGGGACAATCCCTTCTTCAGAAGTAAACGCTCCTACAGTTTGTCTGAGCTGTCTGTTCTTCAAGCCAAGGCAGATGCTCCAGCATCGTCAGGTTTCTTCAGTGGTCTGAAGTCTCCCACCCCTGAGCAGTTCCAGAGCCGGGAAGATTTTAGGACAGCGTGGCTGAACCACAGGAAGCTGGCTCGGTCTTGCCATGACTTGGATTTGCTTGGTCAAAATCCTGGCTGGGGTCAGACGCAACCAGTGGAGACCAACATTGTCTGCAAGCTGGATAGCTCTGGTGGAGCTGTTCAGCTTCCAGACACCAACATCAGCATCCGTGTACCAGAGGGCCACGTGTGCCCTGGGGAGACGCAGCAGATCTCCATGAAGGCGATGCTGGATCCACCACTGGAGCTGAACAGTGACAAGTGCAGCACCATCAGCCCGGTCCTGCAGATCAAACTCAGCAATATGGAGGTGAAAACCTTCATCGTTCTGGAGATGAAGGTGTCAGCAGAGGTCAAGAATGATATCATGAGCAAGAGTCTGGTAGGACTACAGTGCCTGCGGAGTGACATGAAAGAGGGGCCGTACACACCGATGCAGCTGAGCTATTCATATGGAGACACGATCCAGGTGCAGCTGGAGAACCTGGAGCCTTGCATGTACATTGCGGCTGTAGCCCAGGGTCAGAACATCCTCTACCCTTACACCGTTTGGGATTACATCAGCAAGAAGATCACAGTTGGTGTCTACGGCCCGAAACACATTCATCCTTCCTTTAAAACCGTTGTGGCTGTGTTTGGGCATGAATGTGCACCCAAGACTCTCCTGGTGAATGAGGTCACAAGACAGTCCCACAGCCCAGCTCCCGTTGCCCTCCAGCTCTGGGGTAAGCATCAGTTTGCTCTGTCCCGGCCTCAGGACCTCAAGCTCTGCATGTTCTCCAACATGACCAACTACGAGGTGAAAGCTAGTGAGCAATCCAAAATTGTGCGAGGCTTCCAGATGAAGCTGGGCAAGGTCAGCCGCCTTATCTTCCCCATTGCATCCCATGACCCCAATGAGCTCTCAGACTTCACACTAAGGATACAGGTCAAGGATGACCAGGATACCATTTTGACCCAATTCTGTGTCCAGACACCACAGCCTCCTCCAAAAAGTGCCATCAAACCGACAGGGCAGAGGCGGTTTCTCAAGAAGAACGAGGTTGGAAAGATCATCCTTTCACCTCTGGCTGCCACTGCCAAGTATCCAGTTTTTCAGGACCGGCCAGTATTGAGCTTGAAGTACGGCAAGCTACTGAAGACAGTGGTGCGGCAAAGCAAGAACCACTATTTACTGGAGTACAAGAAAGGAGATGTCATAGCCCTCCTCAGTGAGGAGAAGATCAGGTTGAAAGGGCAGCTGTGGACCAAGGAATGGTACATTGGCTACTACCAGGGTAAAATAGGCCTTGTGCACACCAAAAACCTGCTGGTGGTTGGGAAGATCAAGCCCAGCTACTTCTCCGGGCCGGATCTCACCACCAGCTTGTTGCTCGAGCAGATCCTGAGGCCCTGTAAGTTCCTGACCTACATCTATGCCTCTGTGAGGACTCTGCTCATGGAGAACCTTAGCAGCTGGCGGTCCTTCGCTGATGCGCTGGGGTACGTGAATTTGCCACTCACATTTTTCTGCCGAGCAGAGTTGGACAGTGAACCGGAGCGAGTTGCCTCTGTCTTGGAGAAGCTGAAGGAAGACTGCAACAACACCGAGAACAAGGAGAGGAAATCGTTCCAGAAGGAGCTGATGATGGTGAGTCTGGGGTCTGATGAGGACGTATTAATTCCCTGCTGTGCAAGGTGATTAGGGTGAATGGGAGGTGGAAGTTCCCTGACTCAGTCTGTAGAAAATGAAGTCCATGTTTAAGGTTTACTGCAGCCTGCTTCTCACAGCCAGGTGGAAGTTCAACCCTGCAGTTGTACGTGTTGGTGGGTTCCTGGTTTAATGAGATCATGGCAGTAAATGAGGGACGAGGTGGGTGAAATACGATAGGTAGGTGTGTGTTTTGTGAAGGCAGACAACAGGAAGGTAGGTAATTGAAGCCCGTCAAGATCAACCATGATTTTTGGTCCAGTGTTTTCATAGCACTCAACTGGTTCCTGCTGCTGAGTATTTATGTTTCAACCTTCAACAATGCACACAAAGAGTTACCAGAGAGCTACTGGTCTCTTCAACCCCAGTGTCAAAGCATGCATCATTGGGGAAATACTGATGGAAAACTGAAAAGAGGGCAAGGAACACAAAAGCTTTTCCTATACAGAGCAGGATAGGCAAGCCACCTCTCAGGTCATGTATTTCTGCATCAGTAGGTGTGCCAGAGAGGGGTTTTACAGCTGCTGAGAAGAAGGATGCCACACCTTTACCTTCATGAAACAACCTCAAATTCCTCTGTAATAATGTTCTGTCTGCCCCATCTCTGAGTGGCAGCTAAACCGAGGGTACTTCTGAGCCGGGATGCTTTGTGTCCAACCGTGAGTTGTGTTTGCAAATGGAAATGCATGACTTCTGTCCTGAAAGTCGTTTGGGGAAGTGCTGCCTGCAAGTATTTCTAGGATGCTGTTAAGAAGTCTCTTACAAGAAACCATCTTCATGAGCATTTCTAGCATTTTGTAGGAAGTGAGCCAAAGAAAATAGAGGATGAAATGTCTGGAAGAGATTTGCAGATCTCGCCTCTTAATGGGCTCTCCTGCAGAAGCAGGATAACTGAGTTATGATATGAATCATGTAGTTTAAAATGCCAATTGAATTAAGGAATAGCTTTGCTTGGTGATGATGGGTGCAGGCAGCAACATACAAATGAAATTACAAGTGGGCAGCCTGGGTAAAGAGAACTGGAGCCAAATGAAATATTTAACTTCCCAAAATCCCTTTGATAAGAAGGGGGAAATGTGAGGATCGAGCGTGAGGTGTAAGGTGTTATGAAGAGCATGGAGCCCTTTGTTACTCAGGAAAATACTGTCCAGCATGTTCCCGGTGCCTGGGTACCACTTCGTGGCCCACGGGGCAGTGTTTTGGCTTTGACTTCCAGGTGCCAGGTGGCACCACCAACACTGCTTCTGTTGAGGGGTTCTTCTGGCCATCATATGCACTTGTCTCTTTTCTTTCTGGGGCCATCCAGGAAGGGAAAATACCCACTGTGGTAGCCAAGGTTCGTATCTGGCTCCATGGTTCTCCCAAGGGAGGGTTTGCTTTTTTAATCATTAGCCTCAGTGAACGATGGGGTGAAATGTGTGCTCCTCTTGCTGGATGGTTCAAAGGCTTGGTGCTGTTTGTCTTATCACTTTGCAAACCTGTAGGTGTTTCTTTTAGCTATTCCCTTTGTCTCCAGGGGTCCCAGACAGTCTGTAGGTCATGGAAAACCTATGCCAGACCTCAGTGGGGAGAAGGGAAAGATAAGGCTCTTTTGGATACTCAGGGAGCAGCTAACTCAAGGGGAGGGCCGTAAGCTGCCCGAAAACATCCTGCTTCCCAAGGGATGCCTGGAGTGCTGGGTCCCAGAGCAGGTTTTATTTTCCTTGTTTGAATGGAGGCTAATCCTGAGCTTTGGCTCTGTTTCCTATTCTTTGTGAGTCTGAGCCTGTTGATAAAGGATGAGCTCCCTTCCTGGTAGAAGGTGATGCTTCATCTAAACCCCTTGCTGCTATCAAATCCTCCTTAGCTTATGTAGAAATTAGATTGAGCCTGTTTTTTTTTTAAAAAAAAAAAGGTAGACGTTTCAGGGGATGGCAATGGAGCAGTAATGTATTTTATTGTGTTTAAATCTGATTTTATTTGTAACAAATGGACTCGCTTTCTGACATCTGCTGGCAAGAAGAACCGGTTGGATTAAGCTCTCATCTGGCCATTTAATCTCAAAGTTGGTCGTCTCCTCTCAAAGGGACTGTGAAGGGAGAAGTAGTAAGCAAGCTTATCTGACTTCAGTGTTGAGTACACGAAATTGCAGTGCCCAAGCCATGCACCAGAAGCCAAGCATGGCAAGGCTTGGTTGTGACAACTAGTTAATAAGTAATCTGCACTTAGTTACATTTTTTTTTTTTCTAATCAAGCACTAGCAGTGGTGTGTGAAGGTAACTGGGGAAATGTTGCGCAGAAGTTAATCATCACATCCGAAAGAGAAACTTTCCCCTCCCTCCTCTCTGCCACGGAAAGCAGGCAGCACACAGATGAGCTTCCTAAAAAAGCCTGGGCATGGATGCAAGAAGAGCTGGTTGCAGCTGGGCCACCGGTACCTAGCCATGCATTGACTGCACTACCTGGTCCTTGGGAGCTGGCATTAGACATGTCACAAGACACAGCATTTCTCTCTTTCTCTGGATTTTTCAATATGGTATTTTTATAGAGCTTTGCATTTATCATCCTTTCAAACAGACACTGCTGTTGGGAAAAACATGAGTCTTCTGGGAATGCCATTGGGCACGTCAGCGGAGCGCTGTGGAAACTATGAGCTTTTTCTTCTCCTGGCTACTTCTAAAGATCACACAGCAGATGATGTTGGGATTTTTTTTTCCTCCATTGTTTTCTATCATTTGTTCTCGCTGCAGGCATCTGCATGCTGCCTTACTTCTACCAAAGCATGCTGCTTGTCCCTGGTCAATATGCAGGCCTGACCTGAGCCTTCGGAGGGAAGTGCTGCCTTGCTAGGGCCAAGGTTAAACACACAAAAAAAACTTACTGCCCTGATTAAAGCCTCAAACCATTTAGGGACATGGTTTAGTGCTAGAGTTAGGTTGTGGTTGGACTTGATGATCCCGAGAGTCTCTTCCAACCAAAATGATTTGATGTTCGATGATGTGATGCCTGTTCCCTTTAGATAGCTTGTTCAGACCAGAGTTTCTTATTTTCCAGAGCACTGGAACAGGCTGCCCAGAGAGGTTGTGGAGTCTCCTTCTCTGGAGACATTCAAGACCTGCCTGGATGCATTTCTGTGTGATCTGCTCTGGTGAACCTGCTTTAGCACGTGGGTTGGTCTAGATGATCTCCAGAGGTCCCTTCCAACTCCAGCCATTCTGTGATTCTGGAGCATGCCAGCCCAAGGCTGCTCACACTGAGCTTCTCTTGTTCCTCCATCCCAAAGCAATCTGCTGGCTACTGGTAGTCCCTGTGCTGAATTTGGGTCCAGAGGGAAAGCTCAACTACTGCCTTCATGGGAACAAATTCCCACCACATGTACAGATTCTGGACATTGTTCTCCTAAGGAACCATGCTGCACCATGCTGAAGCTGGGGATGTTTTCTGTAGGGCATGGCTTGTCCTTGCATAGCCAAGCTGCCTGCAGCACAGGAGGAAGAGGAGTTGCTTGCAGGCTTCCAGCAAGGTCTTTTCATGTACAACATTTGTGAGTTGTGCCCTGCACCCCTGTCAATTAGTAGGAAGCTGCAGAAATGCCACTGATGGCTTTCAGCTGTTGTGTTGTCAGGCTGCTTGCTCCGTGGACAGTATGAGACAACCTGCTTTTATATTCTGGAGATGGCAAGAAATCTTTGCTGCCTTCCCATCCCCAGTGCAGCAGTTGCAAACCCTGTGATCTTGTGTCTTGCTCACATGCAGTTTTGGTCCTGACAAAAAAAAAAAAAGCTGATCACAATTGCATTGATGATACCTTGTCCAAGCTACCTGAGAGTGTGGCTGATGGCATTTGGTGTCATTTCAGAAGTGATGCCTTAAGTACCCTGAGACCCAGCCAGGCACCATGTTCAGGGAAATTGGCACACAGACCCTGTGCCCATGTTAGGTAAAAAACAAAACAAACAAAAAGCCCAAACCAAACCAAACAAACAAAAACAAACAAAAAAACGAACTACAAACTAAAAAAAACCCCTAGTATTTAAGATCATGTGTGTGTAATGTGGTATTTTAAGTGTGTGTGACTGGTGATTTTGGGGGTGCTGCCAGCCAAAAGGAGCGAGCGAAAGAGGTGTTTCATCCCTAAAGCAAGTGTTATTTTGGGGAGTGCTCATACAGAGCCAACTCATTTGGGCCAAAAACCTGACCTGTAACCTGGAGAGGGCAACAGAGACAGGAGCCTGTGCACGAGCATCCTCTCACCCTGTGGGTCTCAGCAGTCCCTTGGGGACACAGGGCCGTCCTCCCCGTGTTTTAGGAGGTCCCAGGAGGGAGCTGTGGCACGGTGCTGCCCCAGGCACATCATCTGCCTGCCACACTTGGGTCGCATCCCTGCCCTGGCACACATCCCTGCAGCAGTTAATGGGACACTGAGTATTGCTGCTTATGGTAACTGCATCTCCGCTTCCCCCACAGACATTTTTGTGGGGTGAGTAATGCATCATAATGTTTGGACCTCCTGAGGCGCTTTCCAATTTAAATGCTATTAAAAAAAAAAAATCATTAATTTAAAAAGTCCGTTTCCATAACAGCTTCCCTGTGGGCCTTGCATGGTGGGCACATGTGAATTTGGTGATGCTTTCCACTCCTGGGGCAAAGGAGAAAGGTCTTTACTCCTCTAGCTTGGCTGAAGATAGGGAACAAACAAGACCCACCCCCAGCTCAGCTCCTCTGGATTATGGTGCTCAGGGCTGTGCATGGGAGAGCCAGCAGGGCTGGAGGCTCGTGGGGCCAGACCTTGAAGGTTGTGGCGATGGACATGAGTAGCCATGCATCTGCAGGTGGTCTTTGGGGTTCCCTCTTTCTTCTGGCTTGGCTTGCTTTCTTCTAGAGGCTGGTTTCTGTCATTAGAGGACAGGAAATGGGATTCTGTGTTTCGCAGCCGACATGCAAATTCAGCCTCCCCTGGATGCCTTTTTAAGTAGAGGCGCTTCTGCGCGGCTTTGAACCGGGATTTGAATATCAAACCATTTCCTTTGCTTACTTGTCTGGAGCTGGATCAGAGCCGCCCTGAGGTTAATAAATGCTTTGGAGGGTGCTGGCGAGGCACAACCCAGGTCACCCCTCAGCAGGGAGCACGGCTGCGTACCGAGGGATGGAGGGATGTACCCAGCTACCCGGAGAGGTTTGTCCAGGGTGATGGAGGAGGGTGGAAAGAAATTGCAGTGTAATCCCAAAAGCGCCTGCTGGAGGATTAAGTCTGTGAGTCCTGCTAATCCTGGCCGAGCAGTCAGGGCTTCCAGGAGAGCCCGGTGTCTGCCCGTGTTTCATGTATTTCTGTGACAGGAGAGCAAGTTGTGCCCAGACCCAAAAAAAAAAAAGGTATTGCACTTACCACTAATATTTCCCCTTTGGCTCTGACTTTAGTGGCTGTGTGTCCTTCTTGCACCCCATCCCCACATGGCTTTGGTGCTGTCCCCATCTCTCATCTCTGCCCGCTCTCCTGCATTTTCCCCAGCTCCTTATTTGTTTGTTGAGCCTCTCAGGTCAAATGACCGGGGCAAAGCACAGGAAGTAGGTGGTTCTGTGGCCATCAGTAGGTTTCAGAGTTAATGTGCTGCACTGCAGGGAGCAATCTCTTCCAAAGCTGTTGCTTTGAGTGATTATACAACTCTTGACTACGTGGCCTCCCAGCTGCTTTACTTGATGCAGTTTCTTGTTTACATTGAGCAGCAGAAGGAACAGGAGAATCCGTCTCCTGCAGCTCTATTCTTCTTAACCCCTGCAGCGCACTTGGCTCCAGGTGGCCTCCTCTGCTGCCTCAGGGCTTGCTCGGCCTCCAGCAAGAGATGAAAGCCTGCTTTGCTAAATACCAGCTTGTTTTGGGGTTTGCACGCAGGTGATCCAAGCTGCCTGGAAAGGCAGGTTTGAGGGTGCTGAATCTGCCCTTCCTTAGGACCATCTGAATCCTCTGCCTGCAGAGGAGAGGGTGATGAGTTTGGGGGCTGGGTGGCGAGGTAGCATTGTCTGGAGAGGAGGCAGTAGTGGCACAGGTGTGAGATCTAAATGCTTCTTAATGCCCTTTAAAAAAAAAAAGTATTAATGCTGTTTTAGATGTATTTTCCTTTCTTGCTTAACAAGAGGGTTTATTATTTCTCTCGCTCATACAGGAAACCAATGTAAGCACTTCAGAGGAGCAAACAGCCTTGTCTGCATCTGTAATTAGATTCAAGCCCAGCTTTAAGCTGGAAACAGATAAGGGAAAAATCAACATATGTTTGCTTTGCAAATTGCTGGAGTGGTTTCAGATGTTCCCATCTTCCCCCAACTGTCCCTGTGAAACTGTCTATGCAAGGATTTAACCCTTCTTCTGCCCCAGAGCCAAAGCAGCTGGGGTTTGCTCAGACCCTCTATGCCAGGAGAAGATGTCAGGACCCACGCTGGCAGAAAGTGGGCAGATTCTGGCTGCATGTGGACCACCACATCCACAGTTTCTGTAATAACTAGCCCCATGCTGTTGTGAAGGTATGGGTGATGTTCCTGCTGGGGACACACAGGCCAGTGTGGCTCCTTAGGTGCTTGCTGGTGCTCAGCATCCCTTGGGGGTCTGTCCCCTGCATCCCTGAGGTTTGCTGAGGGGGAACCCCCTGTTGAAATGCTGAGCCCTTGGTGTTCACCCATCCTGGAGCCACCATCCTCAGTCTGCTGGTGCCAGAGCTCCAGATCTGGCTGTAGGAAAACAAGAGCGTACCCAGCATAGTTGGGGGGCTGTTTCCTTGTTTTCCGTGTTTTAAAACCCCGCCTTTCTGTAGCCACTTGATGTTCAAAGTGGGATTTGCCCAAGGACTGGGGTTGCTGTTGAGGCTGTTGCAGAAGGTGGGGAGCCTCAGATGTTGATCCTGTGGGTCACATCCTGTCCTCTGATAATTGCCACTTAAACTCTTCCTTGTCATGGATTTATCCCTGTTGCAGCTTGTTTTCCACCTTGAGCAGATGTTAATGTGATTTGGTACCTAAAGACAGGAGCTAACACTGCCCTGTCACTTCTTTTTCTTGGCTAAGTTATCACTAGTTTGGAAACTGTGACTGCTGCAGTTCCTCTTCTCCGCTTCTTCAAAACCATTTGCAGAGAATCTCAGCGTTTAGGTCAGTAAATGATGCAGAAGGGGATGGTTTCTGAACTGGCACAGGAAGGCAGGGGGTGGTGAGAGGAGAAGGAACATCCTAAGCCAAGCGATGGTCCTGTAGTGCTGCCAACTGGCCCTTGGCCTGGGTCTCGTTCCCAGCCCATCTCCTCCCAAGGCTGATGTCCAGGTCTTGTCCCAAAATGTTCTGGCTGGCCTGTACCCACCCATTCGTGCTGAAGGATGGTGCTTCTGCGGGCTCAGGGAGGCAAGCTGCATGGGCTGTGCTGGATTAGTTACCTTGATTAAAGGCATCTGTATTTCCCAGCCCCTGGGATGCTTTAAACTGCTTATGATGGTGCCTGAACATCTTGAGGGGTTGCCTGGAAAATAAGGCTGCGGTGGCCATCCTCATTGGACAGGGATAGGGTGCTTCATTCACTTAATACGATTACTTTGCTGCCAAGCCTGGTGGCCTAATTTCACCGGCTGTCACTAGGAAGGAGGTGGGAGGATTTTGGGGGTAGCTTCTCAAGGGACTTCCCCACATGGTCCTCTGGGTCTCCTGCCATCTCCTACCTGCTTTGACTCTATTGTTTGGTTTTCACCACTGTCCTTCAGGCCCTACTAAAAATGGACTGCCAAGGGCTGGTCGTCCGGCTCATCCAGGACTTTGTGCTGCTGACCACGGCCGTGGAGGTGGCCCAGCGCTGGAGGGAACTTGCTGAGAAGCTCGCCAAGGTCTCCAAGCAGCAGATGGATGCTTATGAGGCCCCGCACCGGGACAAGACGGGGGTGGTGGACAGCGAGGTGAGAGTGGATGGGTCTTAGTCTCCATGGGTCTCCTTGGGTTGCGGATACCTCCAAAGCATGTTCTTCTGGAGCAGCTTTGGAGGATAAAACTGAGTTGGGTGTGCTGGGGGAATTTGGAGGTGTTTTTCCTTAGAATTGTGCTTATTCTGGGATGGGGGATGGCTTGCTTGCCAGCCATCCAGCCTAGCTCAGCTCTGATCTCTCTTCTGCCCCATCTCCACAGGCCATGTGGAAGCCAGCGTATGATTTCCTTCTCACCTGGAGCAGCCAGATGGGCGACAGCTACCGTGACGTGATCCAGGAGCTGCACACCGGGCTGGACAAGATGAAGAACCCCATCACCAAACGCTGGAAGCATCTTACCGGCACCCTGATCCTCGTCAACTCCTTGGACATACTGCGGGCAGCCGCCTTCAGCCCGCGAGAGCATGAGGATTTTGCCATCTAGCTCCTGCGGTGATGTTTTTGTCCACATCTTTGCTGGGGTTTCTCCTGTGCTTTTTTTCCCCACTTTTTTAAGCAGTTGACTTTAAAAGCAAGTGGAGGTTGCTCTCCTCAGGTTTTAAGAGGCCAAAGTTTGCAAGGTCTCCACCGGGACTGGAAATCAGCAGGAGACATCCCTCCTCGATGGGAAGGCATCCAGAGGGGGATGGCTTTTCTTATGGCATTGATACCAGTTAAACTATTTCTTACTAAGAAAACTTCAAAGGGGGCAGGCGGGGTGGGGAGGGATCATAAAAGAGATCACATTTTTTAGGCATTTACAAATAAAAGTCTAATTTTTGTAATGAGCAGTAAAGATTGTAACCACTTGGGGGGGGAAGCTGTGGCTGGTTTTTTACGTTATAGAAACCACTTTTAAATTATCGTTTTTGAGACAACCGTGAGTCGTGTAAATAGGTATTTTAAGAGGAAGCACAGTAAATGCCCTTCCCCACCCCACAGTCAGGCTTTGGCTAACTCTTAGATGTGACTGCAAAGCACAGTATGAATGTGGGATGTCTGCAGCCCAACAAGCATCTTACACCAAAAAAGAGCTTTTTGTTGGTTTTCGTTTTGTTTTTAATTCACGTGCCCTGGTGGTTGATTGTTTTGTTTCATTTTCGCGTCTCTGCAAACATGCATTTTCTCATTTGTTGACAAGAAGATGCTAGTTGCCTCTTTTCAGATGCACGGGTACTGTTTTAACCAGGAGAAGCGACCACTACCCCTTGCGCTTCATCCTGCCCAGGTGCTGCAGGACATCTCTGGAAGAAACTGGAGGTTTGAGGTTCAGCAGAGACCTTGGGAGATGGAGGACGGTGAGAGTGGCTCACCCTGCCATGGCAGCAAACTCTCCAGATGCTCCTGCTCTGGGGAAGAGGTCAGAAAAAGGAAGGGAACTGTTTCAATCCACATCTCCATTTACACACATTATTAAAAAAAAAAAAAAAAAAAAAACAACCAACAAGTTTCTCCTAATTTGAAATCTGAGCTCCCTAGAGATGCTCTAGGTGCACTACATGACTTAACACTCATTGCCGTTGATATCAGAGGGCTTTGAGTAGGGCTCTTCAAGACTCCTGAAGTCCAGTTTAACTTGTAAATAGCCTTTGCTATAAACCTGGTGCCATCAAGCGAAATATATGCAGCACCAAGTGCCCGTATTTTTCCCCAACTGTTTTATAGCTGAGTCTTTTGAATTACTTCCCCTACTCCTTCTTCCTAGCTTTCAAATGTTTTACATGGGAGGGAAATATTTTTGCACAGAAGGATTGTTTTAAGTGCAAAGTCTCTTTATAGTGAAATGCTGCTACCACAGAGAGGTTAGTTGTTACAGGATGATTTTCTTTCAGGTTAATAAAAAAAGGTAACGGGAAAGGTATCTGACATAGTGCTGGTACAGCAGCCTCGAAAGGGAATGGTCTTCTTTCCTCTTCCCAAAAATCATGTTCCCAGAGTCACTCTTGATGGACCCCACAAGAAGTAAAGAGCACCTTAATTTCTCCTCAGGGGCTTTAAGGAGTTTCCTATGCAACTTAACGTAGCACAGAGAGAAGGTCCCTCAGCAACCGAGCCCACTACATGTCCCCTTTCTCTTTCCTGAAGGCGCCCTAAGAGCACATTTTTTCATGCATGAGCAAAAAAATCTCCTTTGCAATAAGGAATCCTCCTGCCAGAGCATGCGTGCAGGCAGAGGGACAGCTTTCTCACAGGCGTTTACCGAAGTCTTGGCTTTCGCCATTCTCCAAAGTGGAGCATGCTGTAGGAGGGGTCGGTCCATGCAGGCACTGGGGCTCTGCAGAACGGCTGTGTCAGGGACCCTCGAGGGTGTCAGCAGCAGGTGAGGGGCAGGAGTTTGAGCCTCTTGTGTTTCAGGGATGCCCCTGAGTAATTTCAGTGTTTTTTTGTGGGTTTTTTTTTTTTTTTTGGTTTAGTCCCCCTTGGTTTTTCTAACTACCTCAGGTACTCTGTATATCCAGCTTAACATTTCAGCAGCAGCCTAAAACGGGCTGTGCTCAGCTCATTGACAGTGTGCACCCTCCCTGAGACTTGGGGAGCATGGCTGGTGTGTTTTGGGGCCTGGGGGGTGACCGCTGCATTGACTTGTCCCTGTCCTCAGTCTGAAATCTGGTCCCTCCTCACATGCCAGGACTGGGCGTATGTCCTTCAGATAGATGCCTTCTGCCCACTAAACATCAAGTCCTTCTCCAAAATTTCGGTCTGGGCTTTGCATTACCACTCTGTTCAGTAACTGGTTATTGTACTTACTGTTTAATGTTGTTGTTTTTTTTTTTCTTTTTTAAAGAAAAAAAGTTTCGGGAAAAAAAAAAATTACGATTAAAGCTGTTGCTATTCCAGTGCTCCTGAGTAGATGTCATCTACTGTTGTCTCTTCATCTCAAAGCAGCTTGGATGTGTGGGATTAATTTAGTGGGTTTTCCACCATGCCCACAGTGTGTTTTTTGCAGCACGTTTGCACACCTAGAGCCAGTGGTCCTCTGGGTCTGATCTCAATCCGATCCTCTTTCCCTGTTCCTTTCCATCCTGACCTTTCTGGGGGAAAGTCACTGGAAGCAATCTGGCCTCCAAAGGTGCTGCTTATGCTTGATCTCAAGGTAAGAAACTTTGTGAAGTGGGGAAAAAAATGGGTTGCAGGATTTGGTTTTGGTACGGAGACATTTTTCTGGCTGTTTTCTGAATGGAGAAAAAAATCCTTGTATTTAGCCAAGGCCATGAAAGTGAAATATTCAGATATTTGGCTGAGACATGGTGGTTTGATTTTTATCCTTGGTAAATGCGTCTTGTGGTTCATTGTGGGAAGGCACATCTAGGCTGCTGAGCCGGGACTGCCGCATCTCATGGGTGGTGAGGAGGACGTGTTTTGCACAAGGACGTGCTTGCACCTTGCTTGGCACCCGTTGCTCCATCCATGCCTGGGTGGGTGTTCCCTCCTGAATGCCTCAGCTGCTCCTTCTGAGGAGGATGAGCTTGCAGGAGGATGCACACTGGTGGCAAAAGAATGCACAGAGCTGTGTACCAGTCCCTGCTGATACCAGGCCATCTGGCTCGTGGAAGGAGGCTGGAAATTTCCTTCTTGGCATAACGTGACTTGATTTCCAATGCAAACCCAAGGTCTAGCCTAGGAGAAGATGAAAAGAGCTGGAAGAGAAAAAATAATCAAGTAACCATTTTGTGGAACTTGTGAGATAAGGACCGTACTGAACATCCTTTGGCATTGTCAAAGGGAATGAGCAAGCAAGTTCTTCCCAGGCTTTTCCAGGGATGATGCACCAGGAGCCACCTGTTGGTTCCATCCTTCCTCGGTCCCCTGACCTCAGCAGTCTCTTGTTTTCCAAGCAGATATTTTCCCATTTAACCCATTTAAGTTTTCAGCCCTACCTTCAGGAGGGTGTTGGCCTCCAAAGCAGGGTGGTGGATGTACTGCTGGCGTGCTCCTCCAGTCCAGGTTTGCTCAGCCCCTGCAGCATCGTCCCCACCCCATTCAGTGCCCAGACCTGTGGCTGTCACAGCATTTAGGTTGTGGTTCAGATACCACCCAGGCTCTTGGGGTTTCAGTCAATTCATGACCCATGGTGAGGTGTTCTGGAGAGCAGGGCTGCAGCATGAGCACTGCTGCAGCCCAGAGGCTTGGCCACGGCTACTGGAGAGCAGCTGTGTTGTGGCTGGCATTTGTGCTATAAAACGGTGCATTTGGGGCAAAGTTGTGATTGGGAAAGGGGGACAATGCAGTTTACCCACTGTTTTATTTGCTGCTGCTGCTTCTCAGCCTTCTGATGTTTCCTGCAGATGCTTTCCTAGAACAGCTCACTGCTCGCTTTGCACAGATACACGTACTTTGACATATGTGTAAACTGAGAGTAAAAACATGGGCATAGTGATTCTGGATTAGATGACATGTGGATCTGCTGATCCAATAATGATGCATTGTCTTGCTTTCCTGAACCCTGCAAATTTCTGTGTATCTCATTGCCTGCGTTTTCCCTCATTTCCAATTGCTAGCAAGTGTCTGCTGATTAGAAGGTCTCTTAACTCAGCTGCTCGTCCTTACTTGTTTCCTTTTCTTTGTGAAATTGGTCAGTGCCAGTAACCTGTGGCTGGCAATTAGTTGATGTTAGAAGCGTCACAACAACATAGCACAAAAACCAATCACCTAGCACAGGTATGCCCAGTGAGAGAGCAAAAAGTGAGCATCTCTAAGCTGGTGCCCCACTGATGGTCTGTTGTGGCGTCTTCTAAATTATTTCTGAATTATTTGCATAAAGGGTTGGTTTCTGCTTGGGTTATCGGTCCCATCCTGACTGCCCCGGCACTGCAGGTTCACCCCCAGGATGGATGCAGGTGATGCCCCACCATGGGTGCCCCACCATGTGCTTCCTCGTTTCTACGTGGTCTGGGCAAGAAAGGCACCAGCCATCTGATTTGGGCAGTTCCCCATTAGCTGCTTCACTGCTGACTGACTCCCTCCAATATTTCAATGTCAAGGAAAGGATTTGGCTTTTTTTTTTTTCCTCAGGCCGATCAAGAGAACGACCCGCTTCAGCGCAGGTCACCTTGCAAAATGCATTTGCGCCATTTTCTGCTTCGGCCATCAAAATTGAATTATTATCTTGTATCAGCTCAGCTCAGCACTAAATGACTGAAGAAGATCTGTCAGAAGGGGTGGGGAAAGAAAAGTCACCTCTGGGTTATCAGTGTCTGTACAGAAAAGCTGCTGTATCTATGAATTTTGCATCGTCCTTGCCAGCTCTTGGTGTCCAGACACCCAGCGCAGTTTGCAATGAAAACTAGAGTCTATGATTAAAGACCCTGGAGGTCTCTGGGCATCTGTTTTCATCCCTAGAAATCCCTGCTGAAAATCAATTGCTTTGCTTCCTTCTCAGCTCTCAATTAAATGCTGCTTGTGGATTATCTGCTGTCAGGACGCCCCTGTCTTGCAACGGGGACCTGATTGTGAGTGCTTAGAGGAGAAGAACTGTTAAAGGGTCGCTCGTAGGTCTTCCTCTTGTTGGCAGGTTTCTTTTGCCACCAAAACCCTGTCTTTCCAAGGACTGTCCCCTGCATCTGCCTTTCTCTGCCACCCCATGCCAGGTGGAAGCACGATGGTTTGCTTTGTGGAAAACCGTGGTAGAAAACACCTTCAGCAAGGATCGTGATGCATCACTTGGACTTCTGCCCTGAGCTTCGCCGGCATCCCAGGCACATCTGGCTCAGCAGTCCTGTTCCAGGTTTGGGTTTCCATGTCTGCTGGACTCTTATAAATAACCCAAGCCAACTTAATCAGGCCTGATCCCTTGTAAAACGTGATGACTGGCTTGAATGACCGTAGTTCAATGGAGATGGTGATCATGCCCGGTAATGACCCACTCACTTTGCCCAAAGCGTCCCCTGGGGCTTGTGTCTTCACAACTCTGCAGGTGTAATCCATTGGTGAAATTCAGGGGCTTCAAGCAACAAATGACACATTTTATTATTATATAATGGGGAGGAAAAAAGCAGAATACAAAAGTATGTTTTTCCCAAAGGCTATATGCAGCAAAACGTGGCCAAAAGAGAGGTGATCTTCACTCATCAAGTGGTTAGTTCTGCAAGGGGCGACTGTTTGACTTGGGGCAGGAAGACTCTGATGTCCTACGAGAAAAGGAAGGAGCCTCTTGGCTGGGAAGATGAATGTGTTATTTTTGTTAGTGTTTAGCAGATTTGCTCAGTGTCAGGGGTGTTGCTGGTTGTGGTTTTCCCTTCCTTCCCCTGCCTATCACTGAATCCATCCCACAGCATCCCTCGTAGTATGCTGAAATCATCCCGGACCCACCCATCCAGGTAGTTCGCACCAATCTTTTGTGGCCAAAACTCAAAGGACGGCCCCACCATCTCTTCCGGCAGCCTCTGGAAGATAACGAACCTTGGGTTTCTGCCCTGATTTGATTACTTCCCACTGAACGTTAATTAAAGCTTCCAGCAGATGCTTTGTGAAGTCTCATCCAGCACAAAGTGAGACGCTGGGACGCAGTCTGGTCCCTTGCTGGGAGAGAGCGATGGGCCATGTTGGAAACAGATACAGCTTGCTTGGATCTGCCCCAGCAAAGGGGTGACCGTGTCCCCCCCGCAAAGATAATCTAGGCTGGTAGCATTTGAGGGAAGAAATCTGCTCCATTTGTTCAGGCTGGCTTTTGAAGAGAGGTCACGCAGTTAGATAAGCCAGCCAGTATCTGGCTGGGAGGGATTTGGGATTTGCTGATGCCTGAACAGCCCGTGCTGATGGCTTGCTGTTATCATCCTAAGCAATCAGATCTTGCATATGAAACCTTTCACCCATCCTTAATAGAAAGGGAATTGATGCTGGGAGCACTTGCTACTACTTGTGATAGCAGAATTGCGTGATAGCAGCTTTTTTTGTGATGGTTAGCGTGAGCCCTGACACCCACCATATGCAGGGCAGGAGTTTGCTCCGTGAAACATGATCTTGGAGGCAGCATCGCCTCTCCCAGAAATATCAGCATCCTCAGCCAGTGAATAAACACTTGTGGATGGAGATTTCATTTTCTCTTTCCTTTCTAAGCCTGGTTCAGTCCTGGTAACCAGCAGCATAATTATGGACTAAGCTATGGACTGAGCCCAGCTGCCACATGGGCTTAACTTGGCTCACTGAGCTTAAATGCTAAAGCTGGAGCAGTTTGTTCCCTCTCTGTGTTCAGCAGGGCACATTCCTGCCTGGGGAGGGAGAGGCTGTCCTGCATGTTGTGCCAGGCTCACTTTGGCAATTGCTTTCCCCAGGTTTTGTCAAGCTCACTTATAAATAACTCCTGGAAACACCTCTGCAGGTGATAATTAATCAGAGAGCTGTGTGGCCACTCCAGCTAAAAGTACCTGGCTTGCTGGTGTCAGCTCCTCACCATCCTCCAGGGATCGCTGGGGACCGGAGCTGGCTGTCACACGGCATGTCACAGGATGGGACACCTCCAGTGCCAAGCCCCGGGCTCGCCCACGGGGATGCTGCATGGGGGTCTGCAGGGATGATGCCGGCATAGCTCCGGAGAATGATGCAGGGACCAAGGCATGTTTTGGGGTAGCCTTGTCCACTTCCCATGGGGACTGTGAGGGGCTACATGGTGCTGTCCATACCAGCATTACCGCTGTGCTGCTCCACAGGCTTTCAGGGAGGAGGACAGGACTCTGGACCATCGCAATCATCACACTTGTGGTTCTGAAGCAGCCTTGTTTGTGGATGCATGTGGGTATGGGGTTTGGTCTTATACTTTTAAAGAAGCTGGTGCTGCTCCCGGCAGGTTGACGTCCATCACCCGCATACCTTGGGGAAGTGGCCGTGCACACCGTGTTTGCTCATCTTGAGCTTTCAGTGCTTTCCCACAGTGGGCAACAAGGCTGAAAGGCGGTTTGTGAGCTCCTGTGAAGACCCTGTGAAAACGACAGGAGTCGTGGCTGGCTGTTGGCAGCAGTAAGTATTTACTTTTTACAAAGCCACCCAAAAGATCTTTAAAAAAATCAAGTTAAGTAGTTTCAGGTCTGAGTGTGAGCATCCAAGTGAGAGAGAGTGCACAGGGCGAGGCAGCACCAGGACCTGCCTGTGGGTGTCTGGCCCTGGGAGCCCTGCACGGGGGAGGAGGAGGGGGTGCTGCTTTGCAGGTTGCTGCTGTTTCTTGCTCTGCCCTTGAATAATGAGCATATTTAACTTCTCAGGGTGTCTTGCAAGGGACAGAGTCTCCTTCTGAGCGCTGTGTCCCTGTGGGCCCGGGGTCTTCTTGGACCCATCCGCCCAGAGCTCCCATGGCAGTGGAAAAACCTCACTGCTGCCCTTGGGAACTGCCTGTAGCTGCAGAAAAATGTCAGCAATCCCTGTCATTTCCCGCGGTCTGGCTGGTGGGAAGCAGAGAGAGACACTGACTGCGTCCTCCCAGCAGAGCCAGGGCTGCTCTGTCCCCCAGGACACCCCCATCCTGAAGCCAAAGAGGCTCTCACCCATGTTTTGCAGTGGGGGGGTCTGCAGGTCACTAGAAAAGCCAGGGGCAGCACTGGCTTTTGCTGCCTTTTTAATTATTATTTTTTTTCCCCCAGCCTTACTTTTGCAAGCCTGGATGTTAAAATCCAGGCAAAAATAAACACAAAAAAAGTCCCTGGGTGTGAGCAGAACAGAACAGCTCTCCTCTCCTTTCACAGCTTCAGAGGAGTGCTGCGTGAGTGCTTGGCGATGCTGAGAGACTGCTGGCGGGAGGTGTTTGCGCCTCCTTTCTCCAAGGACAGTGAAGGGATTTTGGCTGCTGTCTGCTGGCAGGTGTTTAAAAATAAATTTGGAGGGTTTGCTGGCAGAGCTCAGCCTGCAGTGCCCAGAGCCCTGGGGTGATGTGGAGCCTGTGCAGCTCAGGGAGAAGAGCAAGGGCTGGCCCTGCCTCAGTTTCCCCTTTTGGGAAGTGACCTAGTCTCAGCTCTGTTGCTTAGAAATACATCGTGGCAAATGACTTCTCCTGGTAAGGGAAGCAGAGCCTTGAGGCTCTCTGCCCTGCTCAAAGGGCAGCACAGCTCTCTACAGCACCCAGTTAAGGGACAATAAGAGGGGACGGCATCCCCAGTGTAACCCTTCTTTTGAGAAGGGTTGGGAGCATTGGGTTTTGGTGATGCTGCAGCCACTTTGGCTCTTTTGTCTGCACTGAAGCTGCTTGTGTGGCCCCTAATTCACTCTGAAAATCATCTCTATGATTCCAGGGTCCATGTTCCTGGAGCACAGGTGGATAAACAAATTGCTATCAACTTCCACCAACCCACCTGGGCTGGCTTGGTGGGGAGGGATGGCATTTTCCGTGCTGTTTCCCGTTAGTGATATCGTAGTGTCCTCTGCTGGGCACAATGTTGTGATGTGAGGGCCCCACATGTCCCCTGAGGCCCCCTTCTCCTCATTTCTCCTGTAAGCCAAGGGAAAATAAGGAGCAGGACAAACTTGTCAGGCTAAGGAGAGTGATGGGAAAAGGAGAGGAGGAGGATACCCATTTTTTGCTATTTTGCTTTGGATGCGTTTAAATGTCTTTCCAAAATTAAATTAAAGTCCTGGGATGGGCATCTTGATTCTTCCTCCCTTTCAGTTTCTTTCTTCTACCTACACATAAGGTTTTGAGTTGAATGAAAAAAGCCCCAAACAGCTGCAACCGTGAATTTTTTTTTTTTTTTAATTCGGTTCATCTGATCTGAAATGAAGGGTATTTTCTTTTATCCATGCAGAAAAAGTCACTGGATCAATCCAGAGCCTGTTTGCAGCAGAGTACTCAGACATCTCCATAAGGACATTTTAAAGTGCTTTGTGCATCAGACAGCTGCTGGAAGCCAGCCCCATGCTCAGAGATGACTGAAACCAGTGTGGTTGGTGGTGTGATGGGCACCGCGAGGTCTCGCTGGGTCTTGTTTCCAGATGCACTGCTGTCACCTGGGCCATGGGGACAACTGGAGTTGTCACTTAAGGAACGTGCAGAGCTGCAAAAGCTGTATTTTAAAAGCAGATCAGCTCTCATGCACCATGGGGACTCCCTCTGCATGTCCATGTGTTTACCAAGGGCAGGAGGTGAGGAGAGAAAGGCAGAGGATGAAAAGCAACAGTTGGCATCGGTCCTGGATGGGGTGCAGGTGGTGTGGATGCCCATGAGAATTGGGCACTGCATGGGGACAGGCTGAGGAGCAGAGGGACCACCCTCTTGAACTAAAGTACATGCTTTTTCAAGCAGCAATAGAAAATAACAGCAGCAGGTACTTAGCAGGACATCTGTGCTGCCATAACCTACCTGGATGCCTCCGTCTGTTTTGAGCCCCAAATATTAACTTACGTTTAAGGTCTTTTTTGACTTTTTATATATGTAGTAGTGTGGGGACTGTGGCAACCTCAGGATGTGACCTCTCAGCGTAGACCAAGTCATCAGCCAGTGAGACAGTAATGCTGAGCAGTGGCTTTTGTGCACTGAGGTGGCTTTCACACCGTGGGGCATTGAATCTTTCCCTTCTCCAGCTCTCTCTCCATGACCGAACAAGTGTCCAGTTCCGTATCAAGACAGAAAACATAAGAGCCATTACTGTTAGTATTGTGGATTTATTTATAGGGCTGGGGTTTGGGTCCTTACCTGAGAATCACTTAAAAAGAGTAAATCAGTTGGGTTTGATAAGCAGTGCATACAAAGGTCTCATCACCTAACAGGTAAGCTCCAGATACAGCACTCTGCCTGATGGGGAACTTGGGTGAAATACCAGTGGCTTTAAAGCTACTTCCCTGCCAAAACCTTAATTGAGTTCAGGGTATTGTAAACACACACGAAACCTGTTTAAGATGTGCATCTAGCTTGGCTTATGTGACATATACAGTCAGTGTATAACATTTGCCTCTTCTATAACAACAGCTACACGAAGATTTCAAAGTGCTTGATAAACCAGACAGTCTTACACTAGAGCAAATTGTTCTCCTAAAGCCCTTGAAGCAAAGTCTTATGAAATCCCTATATACCCTGTATATCTCCATTGCAACCGCAGGATATTTAAACAGCCCCAGTGAGCACTAGCGACCAGGAGTGTTGTGAACAAGCTGTGCAAACAGGGATCGATCGAGAGGGCGCAGCAGTTTGTGCAGGAGGGTGGGTGAGAAGGGCCGTGCACCCTGCTTGCAGGCCCACAGCCCAGGGAAGTGCTCTAGGTCTCTGCCATAACATTTGGCACTTGCCTCAGACTTAAAACCAGTGTTTCTACAGAGTAAGCCCCTGAGATGTCTAACGCTTCCACCCAGACAGAGCTGGTAAGGAAGAAGACTTCAGTACAGATGGTAAGTTGGAAAGAGTGCCCAGACCCTTCTGGAGAAAAGGTAAGTACCTGCAAAGGCTGTGTACAGGTTGATGGTCTGTTGTTGCATCAGGTGGCTGAGTTGCAGGAAGGAGGTAAAAGGCTGCACAGTATTAGAGGGGCCAAGACGGAGAAAGATAAGTGATTTCAGAACCATGTTCCTGTAGTGGCTGCTGCTGAGAATGAAGCAACGTGGACCTCGGTGACCCACAAAAGCAGGACTCTGCTTCAGTCTCCACCCTCCAGCATTACAACCAAAAAACAGATATGAAGCTTTCACAGCTGTAGACACCCATGAGCAAGGTCTGCAAGGAGAAACTGTACCAGCAGCACACAGTGGATACCACAAAAAGAAATGATGGGTGCTCACAGTGGGTGACTGTCAGTTAAGGGGCGCTGAGGCACCCATCTGCTGGCCTGACAGGGAGTCATGACAGGTGTGCTGCCTTCTGGGAGCTAAGGTCTGACAAATGTTCCTCAGCTGTCTCCTGAGATGGGAACAAGAAGACCAGCCACCTCAAGTGTATGTATACCAATGCACACAACTTGGGGAACAAACACGAGGAACTGGAGTTCCGCAGCCAGTCTGAAAATTATGATATCATAGGAATAACTGGAACATGGTGGGAAAACTTACACAACTGGAGGACTGCGATGGATGGCTATAGGCTATTTTGTAAAGACGGGCAGGGAAGAAGAGGAGGAGGAGTAGTGCTTTATGTTAAGGAGAACCTTGAATGTATAGAAGTCAACTATGGTGATTGTGGAAGCCTTATCAAATGCCTCTGGGTCAAGATCGCTTTCTATGACAAAGTAACCTGCTCGGTTGATATGGGGAGAGCAGTGGACATTGTCTACCTGGATTTCTCCGGTGCTTTAGGTGCTGTTTCCCACAGCCACCCCGCAGAGAAACTGATGTGTTACAGTCTACACAAGTGGTCTCTGCGGTGGGTGGGGAACTGGCTGACAGACTGCACCCAGAGGGTGGTGGTAAACAGGTCCTTTTCAAACTGGCAACCTGTCATGAGTGGAGGCCCAACGCTGTTTAATATCTTCATGAGTGATCTGGATGGTGGGATCAAGCATAGCCTGATGAAACATGCCGATGATACCAAACTGAGTGAGGAAGTGGACACTTTGGAAGGGAGAACCACCCTGCAGGGTGGAAAGGTTGGACCAGATGATCCTTGAGGTCCCTTCCAACCTGGTATTCTATGATTCATATAGACATAAAAAAAAATATCACCGCGAGCCCTTTGTACACTAAGACATGGAAGCCAGGAGCCTTGGACTTCACACTAATATCTTCCCAAATGACTGGAGCACTTCTATACAAATCATTTTTAACAATCGATTCTTAATTAAAAGCAAAAATTATATCAGTGAAACAACCCCTCCTATGGTGCTAGTTTAAAGGAACACTATTATTTCCTGACTGAAAGTCAGCAATTATTTTAGTGAAATCTGAGATGTTCTCTGATCCTTCTGGTCTGGAGCAGAGTCCTTATTCCCTATCACTGGTTTCATCTGCTAGTGAGACTTTGCTTTGGTTGGCTTTCTTGTTCTTCCCTTCTTAGAGCAGCACCTGCGGCAGCAGAACAGGCAGCACTTCAGAGAAATGAAGAGGGAGAGGAGCACCACAGCCAGGAGGAAGGCGATGACGTCCAGGGAGTGGTACTGGATCCAGTTCAAGTCGTGGGCAGCGGGTCGCAGGTGTGGGGCCCCTTTGTGTCTCATTACAAACTCCACCCAGTGCACGGCCAGGTCCAGGGGGTGGATGGGTCTGTCGAGGTGAAGGTCAGAGAGACGCTTGATGTTCTCTTTGTACCTGCCAAGAAAAGATGTTGGGTGTTTTCAGTGACTCGTGCTGCTGAGACCGAGTCCCTAGAAAAAAGGGATGCAGTGCTAGTTGTCTGATGGCCCACTGGGGACTTCTCTGGTGATGTCCTCCCACCCCATGAGAAGGATAATGGTAAAGTTACAGGCCCAGAAAAGTGCTGTTTTCGATGATAAACAAAGGAGAAAAGGTATTAGAAAAGAAGAACAAGCTCAATTTGAGCTGTCAGCAAAATCTTTGGGGTGAAAGTACCTGGCTGAAATGTGAGACTGGGTGTAGAAAAGCCATCCAGCTGAAGATCACGATCTTATTGTAATTATTATTGTAATTAGTAGTAATAGTAGTATGTATTGCGATAAGAACAGTGGTTAGGAAACCATGGCAAAGGTGCCATTTCTCGGAAACACAATGGTGGAGAGCATGCCAAGGACCAAGAGACTCTAAAAACAACAGAGAATGGGAGTGGGGAAGAGGAGGGTATGTCTTAAAGCTCCACTTTGTTGTGATGCCTTAAAACACCTTGGGCACACTGTCTGCAAGACTATAATGTCTAGTGTGGTTCCCTGTACCTCCTCAGTGTACCCGTGCACGGTTTCCCTGCTCTGTGCTGGGATTGTCCAGCCTTGCTGAGCCAGGGAGCAGCTGACTGTGCTCATACAGCTCCTCATGAGCATTGAGGGGAGGCACGAAATGACTGAGAAAACGAGTCTGTAAAATAAATGAGTGATAATCGCTATGTTTAGTGAACCCTGCCAGCTGGAAGGCAAAGTTTCTTCAAGCACAACAGCCTCTGGACTATACTGAGGCACTGCAACTTGTCTCCTTCTTCTTGCTGCTGTGCAGACAGCATCTCTGGGCAAGCCTCATGCAAAGAAAACCAGCCAGGCAGCTGAGCCTTTCAACCTTTTCAGGCTCCCCACTGACTCATGTCACCACTGACTGGGGGAACAAAAGCAGTTTGCCATATCTGCCTTCACCGATTGCACTTTCTACCGCATTGTGTCAAAACCCTCTAGGTCACTGCCTGGTAAATTCGGCTTTAAGCAGGTAACATATTTTTTGTCAACTTAGTTTCTTCTCCTGCACTTATATCCCATGTTCTCTGACACCTGCGTCCTCTAATATCAGCCAGTTCTTGTCACCTAATGATTATAATCCTGGGCAGTGAGAAGGACAGTGTTGTTACAGGGACAGGACAAGGTTAACCCTGGGTAAGCATCAGCTTCTCAGTGATATAGCTTTGATATAAGAAGGCATACAGGAAGAGATTAGCATTCTGTTAAGCTGGAAGCTAGAGTGCTGGTGTTACACAACAGTAGAAAGAGAAAAGCTGCGTTTCTATATACTGACTTTTTATCATTAATAACTGCTTTCAGGGCAGTGGATATGTCCTGTGCAGTCATTTCAAGTATATTCAGTGTCAGTCCTGCTCCCCGTGACTCTACTCGCTTGGCGTTGTCCATCTGGTCTCCAAATAAAGGCATTAGTACCATTGGCACGGCGTTGCATATGGCCTCGTAAATACCGTGTGAGCCTCCATGGGTAATAAAGGCACGAGCCTTAGGATGAGCTGTAGAGGAAAGAAAGACTTGCTTAGCTTTTTGATTTGTTAAGTCACAGTAACGCATCCCTGGGGAAAGAACTTGCACAAAAATAGCACTGGTAGTTATAAATCAAGAACTTTGGGCTGTCATGTGTATCATTACTTATAGACAGACTCAGGGCTGTAGAGAAGGGGATGTGACAAGGGACTGAATGAACCTTGGGTTGTAGAGCCCTGTCTTGGTTTGGGTAATCACTGGAAAGCCTTGGATAATCCTCTAAAGCTTCTCAGATTTTAGGATGAAATCAGAGCCAAGTGAGGTTAAGGAGGATGTTACCATCACTTACTTTTTTTACCATGTCTTCCATTTGCTGTTTTTTCAGATCGCCCACAGCTGAGTCCTGTTGCCTGACCAACAAGTGTACTCCTGCCAACAGCATGTACTATTTTACCACTTGAAAAGCCTGATGACCTGTCTGGAAATGCTCTCTCGGGCACCTTAAATTTTATTTCCAGTCCAGTAGACAAAAACATGACAAAAACCCACAGCTGGCTAGTCAGAGGTAAAGACCTCGATTTTTGACAGTAAGGGTAGTCAAGTGTTGGAACATCTTTTCAAACAGTGTTGTTTCATAATTTGGCAATTTTGAAGTTGCAACCAGGTAAGTTTCTAAAAGACAAGTTCCAGTTCAAACAGCAAAGGCCAAGAGTAAATACTGTGACCCACAGTGATACAGGAACTCAGCAGAGATGATGCTAATGGGGCCTTACCACAGCAGTATGAGATTAAAAGAAACACACTGGAGTCACTCAGGGTATCTCAGACCTACCTAGAAGATCATTCTGTGGCAGCCATTTGACGAGCTTTACGTTCTTTGGCAGGTTGTGGGGCACCTTTCCTGTGTATCGCCACAAAACCTGTCAAGACAAGTAAACACAACATCAGTTCTCAGCAACTGGTCTCTTGCTGCTCCTCAGTGGGTTTGAAAAGCACAGCTAAAAACTTCCATGATGCACAAAACCTGTTTTGTCTTGCAGAGCAGCTGGGCTGTTACTTCCTTCTGGCATCAGGGAGCAGGAGAAAAAAAAGAAGACCAAGCACACCGAAAACCAAAGGTAACCGTGTACTGTATTTGAAAAAAGCATTGAATTGCTGTGCTGGAAGGGGGAGAGGGAAACCATACCGTTTGAGGGACGGAGCCCAAGGCATCTGCAATTTCTTGGGCTTTCTTCGTAGGAATCTCAGAGACCATGGAGCCCAGTGAGAAGACAACAATACCGTGTTCTCCAGAGGCGTTCACAATAGCTTCAAATTCCTGCCAACACAGAGCACATCCCTAGTCAAAGTCCTTTCCATGTTATATGCTGTACTTCATCACATTCCCACAAAACTGGGAAGGCAATAAAATGAGCAGCTAACACAACAAAATTATGATCAGGAAATTTAGTTATCTATATGAAAATGAGTTCCGGGGGGTAAAAAATGGGCACAGGTGGATGAACAGAGTTATGGAGGTGCGTGAGTGTTTGCAGAATTGAAGCCCGAGCCAAGATACAGTATGGACATGAGAAAATATTTACTCTAAAACCTTCATGTAGCAAAGCCTGCCTGCTCATAGACATCAGTTTTTGTGCAGTAAACAAGATGCTGTACCAATACCCAGGTGAATATATTGTGCTTTATTTTTGCATTTATTACAAGTCAGATGTTCTGGACTTAGAGTTGATGTTCTTCTTTTCAGACCATATAGCTGTAAGAGAAAATTAAGATTTTTTGCAAAGTGTTCTGACAGCAGATAGCTCTAACTTCTAATATCTGCATTTACTGGGCCTGCTCTGAGTGTTATAATATTGAATCACTGCCAATGTTTTAATCTGTTTTGTTTGTTTGATTTAAATAAAAGAAGGACTAGGAGATCTGTCACTGGAGTCCAAGAACAAAAGGATTCTGATGAAGCATAAAACCCGCCGAAGGCTGGAGCAAAAATCCTGCACCATAGAAAAATATTTGGTAATGCCAGGGAAGTAAAGACAAAACTAGAGGGAATTATTGCAGGCATCAGAGTTAAGTGGAATAAAATGAACTAAATGTTCCTATAAGTCTGGCAACTGAAATGTTATATCTAGGGTCTGAGGGGATAACAGAGATTGACCCTCTTAGTTTATGCTCCATTACGTATTTTTGTGGCTGAGCAGAGTGCCAAGGCTCTTTGCTTGAGACTGGATCCCACAGAGAAGGAGCAATCGAAGGTTTGGTGATAGCCACATCCCGGAGGGCAGACCTCATGCTCTCCTGGGGGCAAACAGAGTGAAATGTAATTCTAATTTCAGGGCTTGGTTCTGTCTTACCAGACTTCTCAGAAGACGTGCTCTCCATTAAGGCATCGTAGATATCTGGTTGGGAGCTTCAGGTGCAGTTCTGTGTGAACTCACAGACACCTGGGAACTGCAAAATCCTCCCTAAATTACAAACGTGCTTTTGGTACAAAATTCTTTGGCAGTTCCTGATGCAGTGGAATAGGTATGGCTATTTCACGGCATATTTAGCACTATTTATTCTCTATGGGACCAGTCACATCAGTTTTACTCTGTTCTTTAAATGTTTTCGTGTGCCAAGGTCTGACTCTCTGCTCAGAAACGCCACTACCGTTAAGAAACTTTTTGTAGCACAGCTTTGGAAATAGGTGGGTTATTGTACTAAAGTCTTTTTAACCAGCCTCTGCTTGTATCGGTGGGTGCTATACATGACCTTCATGAAACACCTGCAGTAGACATTCACTGAAAAATAAGAGAAAGCATTAAGAATTAGGAGGATTTCTTAGAGGAAAGTGGCAGATATTCCATACTTAGGAAGTTTAGCATAGTTCAAGAAAAATATAGTTGCAGTCCAGATCTGGGACAGAGTATTTTGCACAAAAGATCTCTTGCTGCTTCACTGGGTGGTGGGGGTTTCGCTCAAGTCTGCCACTGTCTGAAATTCCTGCAGAAATGGTCCTCTGCTCAAGGGTGGAAGACTAGCATTACCCCAGCTAGCAGCAACTCTTGTAAACAGGCATACAAAATTGAATTACTGGAAATAGGCTGCTGGAAAATATTGAGGGAAAATACCAGCTTTTCATGCATGCTTCTCTGGGAATCTGGAGGCCTCCCACAAAATAACATATTCCTCATTGCCCAAGGGATGCAGAGGTGCAAAATGCTTTCCTAGCCACTTCTACCTCGGTCTTTCTCTTGTTATTATTTGTTACTGCCAGGAGCTCCATCTCATGGTGAGAGCAAACACTGCCGTCATAGCTAAACTAGGGGGAGAAAAAAGGTAACTAACCTGTGATAACGCTTTTTCCTGAGTGCAGCTTATGCCTCCGATCAAGACCATATTAGGCATTAGGGGCCTGGGGTACTCAAACACAAAGTCATATTTCTTGAGCCAAACAGACGCGCGGCTGAACAGCTCGAGCATTGTTGCCTCTTGTTGGAGGAATTCCCTGATCAAACGATCATATGGTGAATAAAGAAATTTGCAAGCCAGGGAACTGCTCAGGCTAGCTAGGAGGTTGCCGGTGCGCTGGAGGAACGCCATGCGGTCTGTGTAGTGAGTGAAGAATCTAGGAACGTAAGAAGGAGGATTTGGGCATAGGGTAGCGTGGAAGTCTAAGCTGCACGGCAGTCCCCGTAGGAGATACACAGAAGGTAGGGAGAGGTGTTCAGCCACTATTTGTCCACATGGAAAAAAAGGATCCATAAAGACAGCATCAAATTTGCTTTCCTCAAGGTATTCAATCAGCTCTTTGTTAGACAGAAGATGTTTGCAGGAATCAAAGAACATGCTTGTAATATTTGCTATTTTTGAGAATTTTTCCAAGAAGGGTTGAGGTGTGAAACTGCTATACCCCAGCTTTTTAAATTCTGCCTCCACGTACGCCCTGGTATAAGGCACAGAGTATGTTTTCATGGTATAATGCACCGATGAATCTATCCGCAAACTTATCTCTGGCGCAAGCACCACGATTTCATGTCCCCTCTGTCTGAGCCGCTCCACAACCAGGCGCATGCTGAGCCAATGGCTGCCATCGATAGGGACAACCAAAAGCTTTCCTCCTTCAGAAAAGGTCCACAGGAGCAGGAAAAACACAGCCCAGGAGGCAAGAGGATTAAATCCTGGATTTGAAGAAGCCATTTTCCATGAGCTGTCAGCAAAGTTTTAACCAGCTGCAAAACTGCTGCAGGGGATGAGGAATGAATCGTGGGGTACTTTGCACTTTGTTCTTCACTAAGGTAAGTGTTTAATGTTTAATGGATTGTATGTTTGTGGGCAGAAACAAGGGCAATTTTTAACTGTGGGTAAAGACTGGGTTTATCTTTGGTGCAGAGTGAAGGCTTTAAGCAACTGGGCACTGCAAGGTAAAGTTGAACGCTTGAATTAACATTAGAGGATTCAAATGCTCAAGGTGACGTGTCAAGGAGTCAGCCAGGTCTCACACTGAAAGGCTGAACAGAGTTATGAATGGGAGGTAACACCTGACCGAGCAATCACTATCTTATTAGCATCCAGTTAATGATGAACTCCCTGCCTTGAGTCTGCTCAACTGATTGGACACAGAACTCAGAAGAGAAGTCTGACCTGTAGATTAACTTGTGCTCTCAGAGCCTAAATGGGAAGGAATGAATTGACAGAGATTTGATATACAGTGGGTTGATAAGGTTTATCTTCAGATTTGTTTCTACATCATACCAGTTACCAAAGCGAAAGCCTTGACTCTACAGTAGTAAATGTGATACAAGCTCAGCAATAACTTCTGCTGTTGCAACACCGCCGTGGTCTGGAAAACAGAATAAACGACTGGTGTCTGCATTATTTGCTCAGCCCACTAGGGAGATTTGAACAAGTTAGGGAAGGAGGGTAGATAGATGCAGTCCTGAAGGTTTCTCTTTCCAATCATTCTCTTCTATGCTTCCTTACACAAATGTGGAAGGAGCTCCCTCTACTGTTTTTGATTGCCTACCCTGCTAAGTTTTGGGGTATTCATGCACATTATTGATCTTTATCGCACAGTATCAGTGCCTGGCTATATCCACAGAGTTAATTCCACATTTCTACTTTTTGCTTGGTCAAGTCTCCTATAATTAATGAATATTCCACAACTGTGAGGGATATTAATATGATCTATAATGATTTTGTCATTTATCTAGATATAGTATAAATGCCATGATTGTCTAACATTACTTGATATGCTTCCAACAAGCTAAGCTATACCTAGGCAGCTATATAGCTTAGACAACTTCACCTAAGCTCTTCCGGAGAGAAACCCTTCAGCTGCTCTCAGTGCAACAAAGCTAAGGTCTTGTGATCATCTATCAGAACCTGAGATTGCTACTTCCAAATCATGCCATCCTGGTATTTGATCACATATTGGCTCAAGCACAAATACTACCATAGGAAGCACTTTAAAAAGAAAATCTTAAATAATCACTAATAAATGCTATAATATCCTTAACGGAAACAACGACAAACCTTTGATAATGACTTCCTCTGATCACAGTTGATGCCTCCAACATAGACCATATTTGGCATTACTGGGCGCGGATACTCAAAAACGAAGTCATATCTCATCAGGAAAATGGATGCTTTGCTAAACAGTTCCCGTAGTGTTACTTCTCTGTGAAGAACCTCAGAAGCTAAGTTCTTGTATTTTAAATAAAACAGATAGCACAACAAATCTTCTGAAATCCCAATCAAGAGGTTCTTCACACGCTCTGTAAATGTCATGTGATCTGAACTGAACGTGAAAGTCTTCGGCACGTAAGAGAAAGGACTGGGACACTGGGTGGCTTTGTAGTCTAAGGTACATGGAAGACCACGCATGAAGTACACCGAAGGGAGAGAGAGATACTCAGCAACAATTGGTCCACAAGGCAATACAGGATCTGTCATAATGGCGTCAAATTTGGTATCATTGAGGTACTTCATTAGTTCTTCATTATATAAGAGATGCCGACAAGTGGAAGAGAATACGTTGGCCAATTCTGTCATATTGATGGATAATAATGCATATTTTTCTAGAATGGAAGAGTTACCAAAACTGTTTTTACCAATGGAATTGTAGAATCTATCCACAAACTCCTGTGTGTAAGGCACAGAGTATGTTTTGATGGTGAAAGTCTGTGAGCTGTTCAGGAGCAAAGTGGCTTCAGGAATCACTGCAACAATTTCATGCCCTCTCTCCTGGAGTTTCTCCAGAACCACACGCATGCTCAGCCAGTGACTTCCATCCTGAGGCACGGCCAAGAGCTTCCCACCTTCTACCAAACTCCAGAAAGAAAGGAAAAGAACAAGCCCAGCGGGTATCTGGTACCTCCACGTAAATACCATGGTGCTGTTGGCAGGAAAATAAATGAACTCTTCCTTCTTACTTCTTCCAAGCAGCATATGAAAGCAACATATCGTTGCACATCATTTATAACTTCATGGTCTTTAACCTCTATCTGCGCAAAATGTTTACTAAGAGAGGTGGTTGGAGTTCAAAGATTATGTTTTAAACTGTGATAAAAGCATTTATAACAGTGCTATCAAGGGATCTAAAGCAAGAAGCACTCTCGTGTATTTGTGTTATCTTAAATTATTCAGAACAATTAGCAGGGCCTTCGATTTTCAGAGGTAGCAGTTGGTTTTAAAGGGATTTTTCTGTATGAGGGTGGTTTGAGGTGAGTCACTGTGCGCGTGACTGTCCTGTGCCAGATTTAAAGTCAGGAGCACTTCCTTCCAGCTTTTATGGCCACTGAGTTTCTCCAGAGAGTTTATAGTACAAGAAGCATGTTGTACTATTGACACAAAAGACCTAGATCTTCAACCTTCCCTCTTACACCTTCGCTCAGAAAGGTGCCTGGAGTTCACACGCGATGTTCTACACGCTGAGCAGGAGCTGGCACGCCAAGCAGTGGTGTCACCGAAGTTTGCGTAACATATTAACCAAACACCTCTTTGTGTAGACAATGATGCAGCAGAATATGCAATTCTTGCTCAAGCGGGGCCCTAAGAGTTCATAGGTGAGAGGCTACAGGCCAAATGTTTTTAAAAGTTCTTAATAATACCTGTTTTTCAAAAGAAGTTAATAAGGCTTGGCTGTGGCATAAGCCAAGAGAAGTCCCCACTTGTGACCTGTGCTTACCAGAAGAAGGGGAGGACAGCATTTCTAAGCTGCTTCTGCATGTGCTATGATAAGATTTTTAAGGAAAAATAAAACAAACCATGTTGGAAATCCTGTTCTCTATAACACCTGACTACAGCCTACAGCTACTCAATGGGAAGTAACAATGATGACAGAGCCAAACTTCTCTGGGTATCAATAAATAGTATAATATGGGCCCCAAATGGCAGTTTGAAAGGTTCAGACTGAACTTTTGGAAAAAGCTTTTTACCTCTAAGCTTTTGAAGGTTTGCCTGTATAACAGCATGGCTGACATGATCTGATGTGGAAGATAGTCCCACTCCAAGGACTTGTTTAGATAGCCAAATCAGGTTGATTTGCATGGGATTTAAGTGAATTATTAAATTACGCTTAAGAACCTGAGTTGACTCTACAGCAAAGGATGCAATAGATACCCAAGGGGTAGATGAGTGAATTAAATAGGCCCCAGTAAACAAAGCCATGGGAGCACATGCGAAGGCACATGAAAACTTCCAAGATAAACCGAAAAGCAGATATCTGCAGTTTGTGCTTAAAAGAAGTGCCTGGCCAAGCAGAGTTTATCTGCCATTAAGGAATATTTCATGGAAAGGGAAAAGGTGGATGCCAAAAGTTTGCAAATTTACAAAATCCAAACAAGATATAGGAATGGTATGATAGCTAAAAAAGAGCAATTTCTGGGTGGAGAAGAGGAACTGCTTCAGACTCCCAATGAAGCACACTGGATCGGAGAGAGCTCTGAACGGTTTCTTTGTGCTGTGCAGCAGCCTGGAAGAGTTCTCTTGGAGCAGGTAAGAGTGATAGGAAATCTGGTTCATGAATGTCTACTTTTGCTGAAGGTACTTGGGTGTGACAAGCACATTTCAAGGCTAATACCAAGTGTGTCCTGAAAAGGTTCCCCATATGGCACGTTAAAAAAAAAAAGTGATTCTCGTAAGCCAGCAAGAAGGACTATAACATCTAAGAAAACTACATTTGAGAGGAAAGAGTTTCAGGCATCAATACAGTCCCATTCTGCAGCCTGTTTAAGCAAAACTTTCTCTCTAGCTGACCGTGAGGTGATATTAAAAGACCAACAACTAAAGGAGGTGGACAGAAGGTATTGTCGTGTACCAGAGGGTTAGCTGCAGTACCTGTGAGTGCATTTTTGCATTTCAGCAACGAAGAGGAACAGATCTCACATAACAAGGCGATGCAGCATTACATATGCCCTAAGGTGGTAGTAACATAATCCGGTAGGTACCACAGAGTTGCAGACACACTGTTACCCTATGCTAATGTATAAGGGGCCCTCAAATCTCATATTTGATGTATAGTCACTTTCATGTAGTCTTTAAGTTCTGCTAACATTTCAGCCAAATGTGTATTATCTGTGTAACGCTAGTATAGAGGATGCTTCAAAAAGATACATCAGATTTCAAAGCAGTATATTTCATGATGGCAACATGTTACAATTACACAAAAATTTACAAAGGGTTTAATGAGTTATCAAGTTTTAGTAACTTTTTAATAAATGCTCTATGTTCCCTTCACCCGCTGTCCAGAAACTTTCTGCCCTGCCCTTTCAAGTGGTAAAAGTTACAATCATGGGTGGTTCGTGGTTGCAGAGATACAGTGATTTCAAATCGGGTCCATCTTTTAAACACCTCCTATAATGCTGTAAAACAACATTAAACTAAAGAGATAAGCAAGCAAACAAACCAAAACAACACAAAATCCCCCTCCTTCCATCTTAAGGCTAATGGCACAATCATAAGAGTTCAAAAGTTGCGTAACTGGATTTTGAGTAGCACACGAACACCATTTCATATGTATATGAGTCCAGAGACTGAAGTCCACTAACTGAACAGCAAGTTCAGCCCATTCCAAAGGCAAAGGTGAAAAGAGATATCTATCAGGAGAAAGTAAAGCTGAAGTACAGAGTTGAGTGCCAAGGTTGTACACTATGATTACCTCTTTTGTAAGTCGGCAAATCCTGACAGGCAGAATGTACCTCTTATTAATCACACAAATCCTTTTTACGTTCATAGGTTTCGTCTACAACAAATCTGCTGGTGTTGAGAGGCAGATTTTTGTGCGTGTGTGTATGTATGGTGTGAAAAAGTGCTGCCTTTTGTTTGCTTTAAGCTTGCTGTCAACTCATTTAGTGTTAGTCATAGGTCAAGTACTGGGGGAAAACTTTGTATCAGTTGCCCTTTCACCTTCGTTAAACTTTTCAGGACTTTATAGACCTCTGTCACGGATCCTGTGCCATAGTTCTTTTCATAGGTTTAGCTATATGGTTTATTGCATCTCTGCTTTTCTAGAGTGAGTGCCAATTTTGAATCCTCTTAATGCTTCATTTTTGCTACATGAGATTCAGCTTTTTCTGAAAAATTAGCCCTACTTCATTGTTTTGCAAAGCCTATATCTGAAAAACTTGTGTAACAGGAATAGTTATTTCTAAAAATAGAAGCTGTGCTGTTGTTCTACAAACCACCAAATAGATGTGAATACACATTCAAAAAATCTGAAATAAATCCAACATTTATTTTATAAGAATAAAGTAAGTAACCTATACTTTCTTTTTATGATGCCAGCTAATACTTCAAATAAGGAGCATCATTGGCCTGGGATATGCAAAAAGAATGCCACAAGCTGGAGAAATGGGCCAGGAGGAGCCTCATGAAGATCAATCAGCAAAGGGCAAAGCAAAGTTCTGCTGTCGGGATGGGATAACCCGGTGCCACAGGACAGGCTGCACTCCAGATGGACAGACAGCAGCTCTGCAGAAAATGACCTGGAGTCCTTGTGGACAAGAAGTTGAATAAGAATCAGCAGTGTGGCCTTGCACCATGGAGACAATAGTGTCCTGGGCTATACAGGTAAGACTGCAGCCAGCTGACTCAGAGAGGTGATCCTTCTCTGTTCAGCACTTGGGAGACATCTGAAGATGTGTACCTAGTTTGGGGCTCTCCAGTACAAGAAAGACATTGATGTGCTGGAGCAAGTCCAGCAAAAGCCAAGTGGATGGTTAGGAGCTGAGGACCACTGAGAAAGATGAGCTTGCTCAGGATTCAGAAGAGAAGGCTAACAGGAGATCTTACTGCTGTCTTCAACTCCCGTAGTGGGAGAGCATAAAGAAGACAGAACCCCACTCTTCTCAGAGACGCACAGTGACAGGACTAGAGGCAACAGACACAAGCTGCTACATGGAAAATGTGAACTAGATACAATAATAAATTGGATATATTAAAGTGTTTTCACTATAATGGTCATAGGAGATATTCAAATACAGCCCTGGGTGATGAGGCACTGAGCAACCTGCTCTAATGTCCAAGCTGACTTTGAGCAGAGGTGCAAAGCCAATGGGGAGTTTCCCAGAGCTAATTCCATATACAGCCCTTTCTCTGTCTTTATACTGTGAACATTAGGATGTCTTTACTGAAACAAGCACTGGTATCTCTTTGCAAAGCAATATTAGTTTGAAATCCTTCTACTGTCAATTACCAACAGAAAGAGACCTTACTAACTAAACCTGCGTTACAAATTTTTGAGAGTACGTAAGAGCCTGCAAGATGGGCAAGAAAAAAGAGACTATGACCCACCTGTGTTAGCTTCTTGTGAGCACAGTTTACTCCACTAATCATAACCATGTTGGGCATCAATGGTCTCGGATACTGTAAAACAAAGTCTAGCTTTATGAGCCAAATGGAAGCCTGGCGTAAGAGATCCATCACAGTCACATCCCGCTGGAGGAATTCAGAAGCCAGTGTTGCATACGGTTGAAAAGCAAAATCACAGAGAAAATAATTTGGGATGTCAAAGATTAGATTCTTCACCCGCTGGAGAAAGTTCATGCGATCTGTAAGATCTGTGAACATCCTGGGGACATAAGAAGGGGGATTGGGACACTGTGTGGCTTGAAAGTCTAAACCACATGGTAAGCGTTGCAAAAAAAACGCGGAAGGGAGTGAAAGATGCTCAGCCAGTATCGGCCCACAGAGTAGGAAAGGATCTGTAAAGACAGCATCAAACTTACTCTCCTTAAGATACCTGACAAGCTCTTTGTTGTGCAGTAAGTGTGAACAGGTAGACAGGAACAAGGCAGAGGTATTTTTCAAAAGTTCATATGTTTTAAGAAATCTTTCCAGAAAAGATCCTTCTTCAAATGCATTCTGGCCAGTTCTCCAGAAAGTGTGATCCAGCTCTTCCTGTGTGAAAGGCACTGGGTACATTTTCATAATAAAATTCTTTGTTGGCTTTATGTGTAGAGTGATTTCAGGTGCAACGACGACTATTTCATGTCCCTTCTGCTTCAGAGCGTCCAACACTTCCCGCATGCTGAGCCAATGACTCCCATCCACCGGCACCACGAGCAGCTTCCCACCAGCAGCCAAACTCAGCATGGACAGGAGCAGAACCAGCGTCGCCGTGACTTGTGGATGAGCACGAAGCACCGGGACCATTGCTGCAGAAATCTGGTGAGTGCTGCCCAGAAAGAAAACCACGGGTGACACTGAAGCAAGAGCACTGGCTCTGCACTTTTAAGCGATCTATGCTTCTGTCTAACTTTTGATCCTTGGAGGTATTTGTTGTGTGGTAAATGGATAATCACTGTTTTGATTAAAGGCTCGAGAACAAGAGATGAGTAATCTACACTGGTGCGTGGTAGATGTGGTGAGTGTGCCAGATAAGCTCTATCTGGTTCTATTAGAAAAGGTTTGGCAGCTCTGTTGCCTTTGAGCAGAATCTGCCAGGCCACCATAGCCCCTTCAGGCAAACCGAGATTGACTTTTTTTCTCAGATCTCACATAGCCATCACCACGGTCAAATCTTGTAAATGGAGACAGTGCTTCTTAGCCTCAGAGTCCACAACCTGCGACATTCCTGCTGATTCCAGCTTTGCAAATACCCTTGTGAAGCAGACAAGTTCATTGATAAAGAAAGAAGTGGTAAGGCAGCAAGGGTGCACCAGTACAGAAGCCTGATGTGCATTTCTCAGTAAGTAGCAGACCCTACAACTATTTGCAAAGTTGTATGGATTATACCTGACTGCAAGGCTTTGACAGCCCCTCAGACTTGCCTGCTGCTCATCCATCACTTGCAAAGGGAGAGACTACCAGGTTACTCAACATTACACAAAATGGCTTCAAATACACATAATGAAAAGGCATCAACTGAGCATAATTTATGAGAGAAAAGGTATAGCTGCCTAATCAGAAAATGGAAAGTGGGGAAGAAAGCAGAGAAAAATAATTTCTTTCATGAGTATTTACCTAACTCACCCAAACAGGAACTTGATTCCTATCCGTAATACAAAATTCCACACTTGTGAACACATACGTCTATCAGAGCAAGAATTAAAAACACAGCATGACCCACCTGAGGTAGCTTCTTGTGAGCACAGTTTACTCCTCCAATTACAATGATGTTGGGCATCAAAGGTCTTGGATAATCTAACACAAAATCGAACCTTAAGAGCCAAATGGAAGCCTGGCGTAAGAGATCCACCACAGTCACGTCCCGCTGGAGGAATTCAGAAGCCAGTTTTGCGTACGATTGAAAGGCAAAATCACAGAGAAAATAATTCGGGGTTTCAAAGATTAGGTTCTTCACTCGCTGGAGAAAGTTCATGCGGTCTGTAAGATGTGTGAACATCCTGGGGACATAAGAAGGGGGATTGGGACACTGAGTGGCTTGAAAGTCTAAACCACATGGTACGCCTCGCAAAAAAAACACAGAAGGGAGTGAAAGATGCTCAGCCAGTATCGGCCCACAGGGTAGTACAGGGTCTGTAAGGAGGGCATCAAACTGACTCTCCTCAAGATACCTGACAAGCTCTTTGTTGTGCAGTAAGTGTGAACAGCTAGAGAGTGCAATATCAGAGACTCTTTTCATGCTCTGGTATATTTTAAGAAATCTTTCCAGAAAAGATCCTTCTTCAAACACTTTTTGTAAAAATGTTTCGAAATTTCCATCCATCTCTTCTTGTGTGAAAGGCACTGGGTACATTTTCATAGTAAAATTCTTTGTTGGCTTTATGTGTAGAGTGATTTCAGGTGCAACGATGACTATTTCATGTCCCTTCTGCTTCAGAGCGTCCAACGCTTCCCGCATGCTGAGCCAATGACTCCCATCCACCGGCACCACGAGCAGCTTCCCACCAGCAGCCAAACTCAGCATGGACAGGAGCAGAACCAGCGTCGCCGTGACTTGTGGATGAGCACGAAGCACCGGGACCATTGCTGCAGAAATCTGGTGAGTGCTGCCCAGAAAGAAAACCACGGGTGACACTGAAGCAAGAGCACTGGCTCTGCGCTTTTAAGCGATCTGTGCTTCTGTCTAACTTTTGATCCTTGGAGGTATTTGTTGTGTGGTAAATGGATAATCATTGAATTGATAAAGGGCTGTGTAATAAGCATTTAATTCCAGCCAAGCCCACAGGCTGGTGGTGCGTGGTGGATGCACCAAATAACCCCCAGCAATTTTTATTAGAGGAACAGTAGAGCGTCCTAGGAAGGAGGCAGGGTCGGTTCTGGGTGGGACCGCAATTCTTCCCTCTGGATGAACCTTTTGCAAGTGCAGGAGCTATGTCATGTGCTGCCCACATAAAATATTCCCAGCTCTGTGCTTTTAAGCAAGCTGTTCTGTGGTTCTCTGAATGGTCTTTAGATTTATTTGCTGTGTGGTAAATGTATAATTATGGGTATGGCAAAGATGGAATAAGAGGTGTTAAAGTACAGCTGATTTGGCAGATAGCAATCAGAGTGGCAGATAAACTGGGAAACACCCACCTCTTTGTAGTGGAAGAACAATAGGATTTAAGGAAATATGGGATCCTTCAATAAGTGGTCTGCTCAAAAATGCTGATTAACAGATCATTAATTTTCCAAACAAGAATTTTCAGTATAAGGAAAATCTTCCCCTCCTGCCAGTCCAAATCATTTTCTACTTGTAAAAGGCCAGAAAAGTATTAATGCTTCACATAAGAAATGGTCTTATTTCTTTACCACTTTTATATCTTGACACTGTAATGGAAATGGAAGATTGGCTACCGAAGTTCATTTCCCTGAAAGGCCTCATTTTAGAAGGATGAAGTAAGCATGAGGGAGGAAGGACAAGGGCATATTGTTTTGCCAGATACATTTAAAACTGGATTAGCAACTTGGAAATTCCATTCTGAATCAGCCTCGGAAGAGCGTGCCCCAGGGCCACGAAAGCAAACGACACTAATGCAGAGACAGGATTTGCAGACAATGAAACATAATTATAATAATTATTGCACATAAGTAATTTTGACCATGCTGTAATTTACAACGGAGGTTGATGGCATGCACTAGAACTTTTTTAAGGACATTTACCAAACTACTGCGTCTCTAGGTACACCCTTTGCAGGGAAACGTTTCAGAAGGCAGGGTGAGCTGCTGCAGATGGCTCAGTGCTGGGTAGCAGCTGCAAAAACCTTCAATGGTTTTGCAGAAAATTGCATAAGGAATCCATACAATAGAAGGATAAGCCTAGACTGACAAAGCAACTAGTCATGCATTATGACACTTTCTTTCTAGATTATGGAAGGATGTTTCTCTTAACCAAAAAGATTTATTGTTTTTAAAAATCAGTTGTGAAAGTAAAACAAATAGTTTAGGATAATACTGATCTGGCAAACATAAGCAGCAGAGCTGCCTGCTAAGATGGGGATCACTCTCACTGGTGGGTGTGTGGCTTGTTAGGGAGAGCGCACTGGTAAACTACTTCCAGCTTGCCCAAAGAAAACAACTGCATAAGCAGAAATGCTTAGATCCTGCTATAGCTAATGCTATAGAAGACTACCTGCAAGAGTGGGAGACAATTAAAATCAACCCAGTTTTTCACTTATTTTGTCTTTACAGTATACCTTAGTGCAAGTATAAATCCCACAAACTCAAGTATACAATTATATACACACAGAGCATTTGCAAACAGCCTTTTCCCTTCAAAGCTTACCATATTTCATAAAGGAAATCACTGACCTGAGATAATGGCTTTTTCTTTTCACAATTTCTACCTCCACTGAAAACTATGTTGGGCGTTGCTGGCATGGGATACTCAAAAACAAAATCCATTCTTTTAAGCCAAATGGATCCATGGCTTAAGAGCTCCTTCATTGTTACTGGTCTGTGGAGAACATCTGAGGCCAGAAGTTCAAATGGCAAATAGGCAAAATTGCGAAGAAAGGGTTCTGATGATTTCAGAAATAAGTTTTCCACACGCTGGAGAAACGTCATGTGGTCTGAGTCGTCTGTAAATGTTCTTGGGACATAGGAAGGGGGGTCTGGACACTGGGTAGCCTGCAAATCAAAACTGCAGGGGAGTCCCCGCAAAAAGAAAACAAATGGGATAGAGAGATGCAGAGCCAGTATTTGTCCGCATGGTACAACGGGACCTGTGAGAACAGCATCAAATTTACTCCCTTCAAGGTATTGCATCAGATCCTTATTGTGCAGTAAATTGGTACAGGAGGATACGTAGAGACTGGAGATGACTGGAACTTTTTCATAAAGCACAGCAATCCTTTGAAGAAAAGGTCTTCTCTCAAAAAGATCGTTTGCAAATGAATGCATGCTTGCTCCCAGTTCTTCCCTTGTTAAAGGCACTGGATACATTTTGAGAGTGTAATATTCAGACGCCTTCACATTCAAGTTTACTTCTGGTGCGACAATGACAATTGCGTGCCCTTTCTGACTGAGGGCCACCAGCAACGAGCGCATGCTGAGCCAGTGACTCCCATCCATTGGTACCACCAACAGCTTTCCCCCATGGGCCAAGCAAAACAGAGACAGGAAAACCAGAACTTCTGTAGAAACTAAATAACTGGATTTACTTACATGAGCTATGTCCCTAGAAATCCAAGGCTCATCTGCCCTGACCTAACAGATTTTAAGTAGACCCACAGCCCCCTGACAGATTCTCACATTCCCCCTTAACGATCTGGTTTTTCCAGCAAAACCAGTCATCATTCAAGGTGCTGATGAATCATTTAAGGAACAGTGATAAATCAGGTTGGGCTGGGCAGAACTGGGCTTGGTATCTGAGGTGCCCTTGTGATGAATCCTTTCTGATGATTCCCTGAGCTGATGGATGTTGAACTGAAAATACAATCAGACTGTGTAAAAACAATATCCCAAGTCTTCGAATAGTGCTGGCACTCGGAAGTAACTGCGCTTGCAGGTGTTAAAATGGCTTTCTTGCTTTCTTTCTTCCCTTTCTTTTTGATAAGCACTTTACAGCTGTTCTGAAATGCTTGTCAAGTTTATATTTAAATCTAATTATAAAATTATGCTATTATACAGCACAATATCTGTGCAAATCCTAAGGAGGAGGCTCTGTGATTTACAGAGAGCTCAGCACTGGGGCCAGGTACACACAGAATCACAGAATGTTAGGGATTGGAAGGAAAAGCCACTCCGTTCCTCCTGTACCTAGTTAAATACAGGAAAGCCTGGACAGGAGTAGCCAGCAACAGCCCTCTTGTTTCAGGCCAGGAATTGATTTTAAATGGTAAGAGGTAGTGTTACTACTTGAGATGAAAAACTAAAAATAAGATACCATGTCTGTGCAGTTAACAAGTATTTCTGGTAAACTTGTCAGCCTGCAGGATTACATTGTGCTGTGAGATGTAACTGTGTGGTTTAGAGGCATAGGGAGAAGACAACAAGAAATCAGGACTGAAGAACCAGTACTTCTGCAATAAATATTGATGCTGGACTATGATCTTTATCCCCTGAGCAAGATGAGAGTGAGCTTTGTCTTCGGAGGAAAGTCTGATTTTAACCTGGAGCTGCCACATGGCCTCTCCTGCAGGCAGGATTCCTGGAGGGTCTGCCTGGGTTTGGCCCTGAGGAGCCCTTAAGCAGCTCTGATGGACAGAACAGATAGGAAAAAACCTACCCTGATAAAAGCCCGGTGTAGGGGACTGGTGGCAATTTGAAAGAGACTTCTGTGAAACAGCAAGTTCTGAACACTAGCACCTCAACAGAAATGGGCAGTACTTTCAATGGGCAGCATCAGGTGAAGTACTGGGAGGGGTGAAGCAAAGCCTGAGGGTGGTTAAGGTTGGCTCTGGCAAGATGTGCCAGGCTTGTGAAATGCAAATCTATTTTCTTGTGAAGCTTCACTCATTCGTGTTCACAAAGGCCCGTGAATTTGAGGGAAGAGTAGAAGTGGTGATAGGCAGGAGGAATCCATCCCCTAAGACTCAAGGAAGGCTGGCAAGGGAAAAAAGTTAAAGGGAAAAATAGAAGAAAGTCTGGAGTTTTTTTAAGTAGCATTCACAAAGGATAAAACTTTATCCTTTCTAGGAAACAATGTGATTCAGTGCATTTTTTGCATTAATTCCTGGGCGAGATGGTGTTTGTGTACCTGACTTCAGCTGGAATTAAACACAGCATAGCATGTGATCCCCTCATTGAATGAAAACCCTGTGTTGGGCAGACCCACGGAAAGGAGATGGAATCACATCTTGTTCTCCTGGTCCACCACACCACTCAGTTTTTGGCTACAGAGAAAGCATTAACCTAAATTATCTCTTTAGGTAAGAAATGTCCATATCAAACACATCATTGGACCTCACCCAGATGGTGCAGGTGTACGACTGCCAGAACTTTTCCCATATTATACCTCCCCTAGCCAGACACTGACCTGAGATAATGGTTTCTTCTGTCCACAGTTTATGCCTCCAATGAAAACCATATTAGGCATGACAGGCATAGGATATTCAAAGACAAAGTCAATTCTCTTCAGCCAAATGGATCCGTGACTTAAAAGATGCGTAATTGTCATTGGCTTTTGGAGAAAGTCTGAGGCCAGGCTTTCGAATGGTGAGAAGATTATACTGCAGGTGAGATACTCTGCAGTGGCAAGCAAGAAGTTCCTCACTCTCTGAGGAAACGTCATATGATCTGTATAGAGTGACAAAATTCGTGGGACGTAGGATAGTGGGTCTGGACTCTGAGCAGCTTGAACGTCTATACCACATGGGATGCCCCGCAAGAAGAAAACACTAGGGATAGAGAAGTGCAAAGCAACTATCTGTCCACAGGGTGTCAGAGGATCTGTAAAGATGGCATCAAATTTACTTTCTTCGATGTATTTCATCATCTCTTTGTTGTACAGTAAGGAACTGCAGAAAGCTTCAAACATGGCAGTGCTCTTTCTGGAATGAACCCAGATATTCACAAATCTCGTCAGGAAAGGCTCTTCACTAAAACAGCTTTCACCTAACGAGTGCATATGTTTTTCCATCTCCTCCTTATTGAAAGGCACAGGATACGTTTTCATTTCGTATGTCTCTGAGGAATCTATCAGGATCCTGCAGTCTGGTGCGACGACGACTATTTCATGGCCTCTCGCACTCAGCTCAGCCAGCACCTCCTTCATGCTCAGCCAGTGGCTGCCCTCCATGGGGATCACCAGCAGCTTCCCGGCCGCAGCGGCGCCCAGGTGGCACAGGAGCGGCAGCAGCACCGCCAGCAACATGCTGCGAGTCCGACAGGCAGTGACTCGTGCACAGAGGGGCCGGGCGGGTTCGCAAGGTTTTGTAGCTCCACTCCACCTCTGCAAACGCATCATTTGGCAGCGCTTTCTGATATTACTTCCGCCATTTGGCTTGCCTCACATTTCAAGCCCTCGGAAGTTTGCACGCAACAGCGGTCCCAATAGGTGGTTACCCCACATGGTAGTACTGAGTCTATGAAGAGTGCATCAAAATCACATTTTTTCCATCTAGTATTGGAGTTCTCTACATCACTGAAGGCTGACAGAGTTGTCACAGTAATCTGATATTTTTAATAAGTATTTTCTAATGAAGCTGAGGCAAGTTGTACAGTGAAACGTAACTTATAATAAAGATAAATATGAGAAATCAATGTTAAAGTACCTGGGGTTTGGGTTTTGCCTTTTTTTTAACAACCAAAACCAGTTGGTACAACTGAAAAAAATGATTTTTTTTTTCATTGATGCAAACATGCTTTTTTTTTTTTTAAAGTAGCCAACAGAAAATCTTTCACCATCTCTACCTACAACATCTATCTAACCTCTTATCGAGTATAAAACTGAATTGCAAAACAGCAGTTCATCATTGCACCTCAGATAACATAAACTAACAACAGGTTTCTAATTCATGAACTCATGAGTTCATGGCCCATGTCAGCTTAGCTCATGACTGAAACAGTTCATGAACTCCGATCCTTCTCGGTTGTAAACTGCTGGGGTTTTAAATGTTGGTGATAACCGCTCATCAGGAGCTCCACCGCACCCTGGTGCAGGTTCTCCACAGAACCGTGTGAGATATGGCAGCAAGGAGGCCTCTTCTCAAATGAGGCCACAGTGCCTGGTTTTTCTGCCTCTGGAAAACCATAGACAGTGGTGAAAGGTCTGTGGCTTAAGCTTCTCGTCTGAGAAAATAAAGTGCATTTTCAATCTCATGTTCTCTCTCCCTTTCCTGGTCGTCCTTTCTGTTTTCTGGTTGAATAATGGGCTACCGTGTTTCAGAGAACTATCTGTTCTAATAATACAGTTGTCTTTCTGAACAGTAATGACCAGCCCAGGGTTTACTACTGTGTACAGATAAGTAGATTTTTTTTTTTTCCTCCCATATGACTCACTTCACATTTGGTTACACTCTGCTACATTATTACCTTGCTACTGGGCACTGTTGGAAGTGAAATTCCTCTGCAGTCTGCAGAAAATGTAGCTATAAAAGGTGGACTGAAGATACGCAAGTGCTTTCAAGGTTTGGAACACGTGGTTTCCACCAAATGACAAATGTCAGTGTGAAGATGGGAGATGCCAGGTATAAAATGAGGGCAGGATGGCCCTACCCTTGTAGCAAGCAACAAACTGCAGCTCTGAGACCTTCAGATATACCAGTAAAGACTTATGTCATGCAACCAGCAAGAATTTACATCTTAAATCTCAAACTATGAAGTAACGGTTTCTTGAGCCTAATGGGGGCTATTCTAGGATTTGAATTTACAATATAATTCTTTATCAAGTTCAGTGGACTCTGCAGAAGCCTGTCAAAGAGTATGAAAGAAATGTGAAAGAATGAAAAAAACCATCAGCGCAAAAGCGCTGTACTGCAATTGTACAGTGAAATTGTGTGACCACAATTCAGAAGCGAGGGAGTAATTTCATATCATAGAAAAGAGATTTGTGTCCTGCTTTGTGCCTGGAAAGAAGTGTCTAGTGCTATTGTTTAGAGACTATATAGTAACTATCAAAATAGATTTAAATTTCTAGATTAGGTTTAAAAATCCTGCGGAACAATTCTGGTAAAAGCAAACGTCAAGAAACAGGTATGAAAACTTATCTGAGTTTTGCACACCAGTGTATTTCACCAAATACCCTATTTCAGGTTAATTCTTCCCATTTCAACACGATATTTATGTTTCACCATGATCTACAAACAGAAATAACATAGTTTGGAAACCATATGTCAGCAAAACAGAGACAAGGCAAATTAACTGACTTTACTGAGCACAGAGTTAAAAACAAAAGATGACTCTCAGAGCATGGTCGTTGGGTTTTTGGTCAGGTGAAAGAAATATATGGCAGACTCCAGGAAAATGAAATAAAAATGCGTTTAGTTGGTGAACACACATTCACAGAGGACAGTAATTTGTAGCTGGCAGATGAAGTCCATTTCTTGTTGGACTTGTCCAAAAATCCTCCTTAATTCAAATAAGTCATCTACCTCCATGATGATAATTTGATTTCAGCCTGTGGAAAACAACTGCCAAAACCTGGCTGCATTAAATCATTACCAGAAATAGAAAAATTCATTAGCACTAAACTTCCAGAAAAGATGTAATCACATTTCATTGCAAAATGTATAATTTGAACATACCTTAGACAGTGGTTTCCTCTGAGCACAGTTTATACCTCCAATAAAGATCATATTGGGCATCACTGGTCTGACATACTCAAACACAAAGTCATATCTCAGAAGCGAAACAGAAGCAGAGTTCAACAGGTCTATCAGGGATACATCTCTCTGAAGAACTTCAGAGGAAAGTGTTAGTGCATCTTCATAGTAACCGTTACAGTACACAAGCTCCAGGAGGGAAACCAGTGCATTTTCCACTCTCTGGAAAAAAGTCATGCGGTCCGAGTTGAAGGTGAATGTTCTCGGAGTGTAAGACAGAGGGCTTGGGCACTGTGTTGCTGTATAGTGTAAGTTGCAAGGGAGTCCTCTCATGAAGAACACAAACGGAAGAGCAAGATAATTAGCAAGTGTTGCTCCACACATAAAGATAGGGTCGGTTAGGACAGCATCAAAGCCGCTTTGATTCAAGTACTGCAAAGTCTCCTTGTTGCTGAAAAGTTCCTTGCAGTGAACGAAGAATGTACTGAAAACATGCACGGCGCTGTTGTACAGCACTAGAACATTCAGCGGAAAAGGCAAGCCCTTCAGGTGAGCAGCAACGTAGTCATGAAAGGCATTATCCAGCTCTTCCACTGTGTAAGACACTGGGTATGATTTCATCTTGTATTGCCCTGTATTTCTTACCGTCCAGCTTACTTCTGGTGTAAGCACCACTACTTCATGTCCTCTCTCGGTGAGCTTTTCAACCACAGGCTTCATGCTAAGCCAGTGACTTCCTTCCATGGGCACCACCAGGAGTTTCCCTCCATCTGAGAGGCTGGGAATGAGGAGGATAAAAATCCAGGCACAGCAAAGCCGCAAAGTCATGTTCCTGTGGTGAGAGCACACACTGTGAAAGTCTTCTTCGAGCTGTAGCTTGAAGACGCGTTTGAAGGAAGCTGATTGGTTTCTCTTTTGAATTGTGCTTCTCTGTCTAGTTAATGATTTACTGCTCTGGGTTGTGGGTTGGTTTGGCTCTTTTTCTTCTTTTTTTTTTTATTTCATTATTTGTAAAGCCACATGCAATGTGCTGAGTCATTGCATTTCCTCAGTGTTCAAGGGAGAGCTAGCTCCTCAACGTGCTAGTCAGATTTACTGAGACTTCTCTCTTGATCACGGATGTGTCCTGTCTCACACCTTGGCCAGGACCAAGGAAGGCAAATCTGGTGTGAACGACTCCAACACCACAATAACCAAGCAAAACAGCCTCAACAAGTTTCATCACGGCTGGAGATACGGATGTTCAGATAATTTCTCTGAGGACAGAACAAGACACTCTCAGGATAAGGGGAAAGCGCAGATGAACCAACTCTTTGAGCTAGCAGGAATCTCCACAGTCTACAATGACATCAAGAAGAGACACCGAGAGAGGCTGACCCAGGGGGAAAACCTCTGAGATGGAAGTGAAAAAAATACTCTCATAATCTTTTGTGTTATAAAATGTAAGGAAAAAAATATGAATAACTGAAATCAGTACCTTAGGGGTGTTTCTGAGTGTTTAAGAGTTTGCCAGCCGCTCCCTCGGTTGGCTTGGTTATTTGGCAAGGGTTTCTCGGCTAGTTAAATTTTGCTGGGTTCAAGGGAGCGCCCAGATAAGAATTGCTCTCCTCTCATACGTGCAAGAAGGCAGTAGGAACTTTGAATTTGGGTAAGAGGCTGCATAGCTGGGGGATGCTATGGGAGGAATGGACAAGCCCAAGGGAGAGGGGCTGAGCTGGGTGGCTGCAGTGGGAAGGAGGGACGTTGTGCGTGACAGGCGTGATCACAGCGGATCACAGAGAGAGTCAGCGCTGGCAGCAAATGAGGTGCCAGCTGGGCCAGTCCAGGCTTGGTGGCAGCATTACTGTGTTTCCCCAAAAATAACACCTACCCCAAAAACAAGCCCTAGCATGATATTTCAGGATTTTGGAGGATGCTTGAAATATGAGCCCTACTCCAAAAATAAGCCCTCGTTGCAGTTCATTAAAAAAAGTCAATTTAAATAGTGCCCAGGCAGCTATGCATGCCAATTAATTTTACTTTTTTGCAACAGAATGCAGCAGGACAGATAGGGTTTGGAGAGTTTAGATGATGTTTCAGAAGATGGTGGCATGACTGCATTTGAATAAATGTTGATTTTTGTTCATGAATATCGGTAAATGTAGCTTGTCATACACGGAAAAAGGAAATAGAGTCACAAGAAATCCATGATGGAGTTCAGGATTTGGAGAGTTATAATGGTGTTCCAGAATGTGATGACGTGACTATATTTGCATAAATGTTGATTTTTTTTGTTCGATAATAAATGTAGATTGTTGTCCATGGAAAAATAAGACATCCCCTGAAAATAAGCCCTAATGCATCATTTGGAGCAAAAATTAGTATAAGATTCTGCCTTATTTTTGGGCAAACAGGGTAGGAAGGCAGCTGTGGGCACCTGATTGTTTCAAAGGGGGAGCTGGTCTTCTCTGATCCTTGGCCAGACTCATCTGGATTTGAAATCCTAAGACCTGCACCAGCCCTGGCCTGCACCTGATGGGGCCACATGAGCTCGGGGAGGGAACTGGACCAGAAGGGCAGGAGGAGAAGCGGCCCCAGCAGCTGTGAGGTGCTGCCAGGCTGGTGCACTGAGCTTCCCCCCTGGCTGTGGATTTCAGAAGGCTGGGCAGGGCCTGTCTCTGGTGGTGGCCTGGGAACTTTGGGTCACGGCGGCGATGTCTGGCTCTCCTCCTTGGCCAGGTCCACCCCCCGCACAGCAGTTTAGCTCATGACTGAAACAGTTCATGAACTCTAATCCTTCTCAGTTGTAAACTGCTGGGGTTTTAAATGTTGGTGATAACCTGTCATCATAAAAATTTAAAACCAGGTGGCTGGGCAGGTGCTTTTGGCTTACAATTTTCTTGTCCAGGGCATTCAGGGCTCTACAGTACTGGTGGAGCTTTCTGCATGCTTATTTTCTCTAGCCTGGTGGGAAAGCTTTGACGTTATTGAGAACCTGCCCTCCAAAAAGAACAGCCAGCTCCATCACATGCACAGTCCCCATATCAGTAGTTTACAACATAGGATTAACTTAATGGGAATTTTCAAACAGCTCGGGAGAAGGTGATGTGCAGAAACAGATCTGCTGCTCATAACCTCTGAAAAGGCTGTCAAATGAACACTAGAAGATGATGCCTTCAAGCTAGACTGACAGATGAAGACAGGCAGTCACATGTATCCCATGTGGGGCATTTACAGACACCTGCTTGAGTCTTTAATAACCCCTCGGCAATCTTTCCCACTCCTGACTCCATCTCCTTTTGAAAGTCCCCTTGTGACCATCCTTCATTTCAACATATATAACCAGTTAGAGTGAACCAAGTGGCATTAGAGACTGTCCTGGTAAGCGGACTGGCTCTGCCACTGCCAACACAAGCACTAAACGTACTTATCTGGACAAAAGGGGAGGATATTAGGGCTTTCTTCTACACTACTCTGTTTTGGGAATACTCACAATTTGCAATACTTGAATATCCCTTTGCTGCTTTCTGACTGCTATAGAATATGCTGTACTTGATTCAGGGACCTGGTTGATATCCAAAAGCCTGAATGGGAATTTACAGAAGGCATCCCCACCCAGAAAAGCTTAAAACCTAATTCAATAGCCTGTGAAAGAAGGAGCAGATACATTTTTTTAAAGGCTTTTCTTGACAACTTGTCATAACAGGAAGGATGTAAATGAATCAATCTGGCAGATGGATATGACAGAAAAAGAACTGATGAATAGCTAAAATCTTAATTCCTATAACCTTCAATGTGTATGAAAGGAAAATGGGTACACAGAAGTATGGATGGATAGTCCATGAGACAGCTGGAAAGAGAGGACACCATGGGGCAGACATGGGGCAGACTGTGCTTATGGATGCTCTTCAGGCTCTTTCAGAGCAATACAGCCAAGTCCTCCGAGCCTGGTCTTGGTTGTAGGGACAGCTCTTATGGAGATGGACATGGTATAAGAAACTTGGATGAAATGGAAGCTGCTAAGTCTGGCTCCTGTTAGGGAGGAAAGTTTGCAGTTCACCAAAATTCAAGTGAGCTTCAGTTCAACAAAACAGCTTATTATTTGCATAAAAGCTACATGTCACTTGAATTTTCATACCTGTTAAGACTTCAGGTTTGCCAGGATATGATTTAACCTGAATGCTGGATACTAGGAAGTAACATTTCTGCATCATGCAAGATTTCTCATTAGCTTTCTATCTTTAAATACCGAGGTGTTGTCAGTTAGGTTTTGATCTAAGGATGCTTAAACATTTGTCTTCTTGCCTTTTCAATAAAAACAAAATGAAATTTTATACCTGAGAGAGTTTTTTCTTCTGATCACTGTTTATCCCTCCAATAAAAACCATGTTTGGCATCACTGGTCTCCGGAACTCAAACACAAAATCAAATCTCATTAGCCAAACAGATCCATGGCATAGAAGGTCTGTAGCTGTCACTTTCCTTTGTAGTATTTCATATGCAAGTTCTTCAACTGCAAAGAATATAGGCTTACAGTAAAGGAACTCCAGCAAATGGACTAGCATGTTCTTCACCCGTTGAGCAAATGTCATCCAATCTGAATGATCTAGGAGGAGTTTGGGGACATAAGAAGGAAGGTTTGGACACTGGGTAGCTTCAGAATCCATACTGCAAGGAAATCCCCGAAGAAGTAGACAGAAGGAACTGAAAGATACTCAGCAATTATTGGTCCGCACATCAGAACTGGATCCGTGAAAACCACTTCAAATTTGCTCTCTCTCAAATATTGCATCATGTCTTCATTGTGCAAAAGGCTCTCACAGTTGATGAAAAATAATTTAGTAATTTCTAACGTGCCTTTATACATCGAAATAATTTTATTCAAAACAGATTGTTCAGAAATATGAGCATTAACAAATGACTTGAGCACAACAGAATAATTTTCCTCTGTGTAAGGTACTGGATATACTTTCACTGTATAATTCTGAGGCTCCTTTGGCTTCACATACAAACTTGTTGATAGTACAACCACAACAACTTCGTGTCCATTTTGCTGGAGTTCCCCCACCACTGGGCGCATGCCGAGCTAGTGACTCCCATCTTGAGGTATGACCAGGATCTTTCCACCTTCAGCAAAGATTAAAGATGATACCAGAAGCAGAAATATCCCAGTACGTTGGTAAAAATACTGAAATGGAAGACCCATTTCAGTGGAAGTAAACTGGAGAGTTCTGCTCTGTACACTTCTGACACAGTCCTTTACATGAAGGTACATGCAAGATCTACCTTGTCTGCAGGAAACATTGACTGCAGAATATTTAATTTCCCAATATTGTTGTGGTTATCTGTCAATATTTAGCTGCAATTACTCATATAACAGGGAAAGGGAGCACACTGCTCTTGAAAAGAGATGTCCCTCTTTGTACTTGTTATTAATTTTCAAGCTTGAAAGTATGTCAGCACATTCCTTCCTTCACAAAACTAAGAAGACCGGGGTTGTCATCATGTAATAATATTAGTGGTTAATGCCATTGACTTGGTAGGTACTCAGTGAGAAAAACCTGGTTTTGCTTTCAAAAGGCAACCTGTAAAACACACCCAGCAGAAAGAATGGAAATTGCAACACCATTTCTTTTATGGGCTAGCCTGAGAACACCTAACCAGTATGTGAAAGTTGATAAATTCCCACCTCCTGGAAGCTGTCAATACTGCATGTCCTACGAATAGATCACAGCTACCAGGATGTACCATGCAATCCCAAATCTGAGGAGAAGAACAATCCTGTTTGGCTTTTCTCTCCATGGTACTAGACCAAAAAAAAAAAAAAATTAACTAAATGATGGTTTCAGGGCAAGTGAAGGGAAAGGAGGCCAGTGGAGACCTTTTGGGATGCAAAGTAGGAGCCTTGGTCTTTGGTCACTGTCCTGAAAACCCTTTTTATATATTGTGAGCAAGACAAAATTTAGGAGGAACTATAATATTTTTTACTCGTCACACTGATAATGCACATAGAAAACTCCAACAAGCAAACTAGGCTTCTGAGCTCTTCTCCTTTCACAGATACAGGTGCTAATGTAAACAGCTGCATACTGCTGTCTCCTGGACCTCTTCAGCTATGAGCTGCAAACTCACCCTCCTTCTTCCATGTTCCCTTCTGGGCAGTAGCCCAATTTTGATGAGAAGAGGGGTCTTCTCTTGGTTAAATTAGCCAGGAACTTGGTAGTCAGTCCTGTGGGTTTGAATCCACTCACAAGGAGGCACAAGCTGTCCCTAGAGTTCATGTCTCCTGAGAGAAGAACGGATTTGTGGGCTGTTATAAAGAAAAATAGGTGGTAATACCCCAGTTAGGGTTTTCAAATAAAGCTCTACTAGGGTGGTGTGACCCCTTCTTTGCTGGCATTCACTGCCATCCCCTGGGAACGTGCAGTGAACTGAGACCCTCAAGGCTTTGCTGGAGGAATGTTTTGTCTTTATGCAAGTAAAAGCAATGCCAGAGCAGTCTTTTGGGTGGTGCTAAGGGAAAGATCCTTGTGAAGAAAAAAGCTGATGCAAAACTATCAGCAGCACAAAGGTTCTCCTGTTCCTTTATTTTGTAAGTGGTGGTGGGATTCCCTGCATCTTTAGTATGGAGAAACAAAACCCTCACAGGGTTTGTCTCATTAGACCCCCAAAGGGTGCTAGCACTGTTCTGTGTAGCTCCCCACTGTCTTGCTGACAGGGAACCACCTTTAGATATGGAGAACTGATTCCTAGAAAGGGCTAAATATGGAGGAGTGAGAGGCTGGAGATAGTTTTGTAAGGCAAGGCTGGAAGTGAAGAGAACAGATTTACAAATAATTCTGGTTAAGTGCTGGAGATTCAGAGACAAAGAGTATTGCAAGGGCTGTGATAAGAAGTGACCAAATCCATTTGGAACTTGCTGTTTGTTATGGTACTTTCTCTGAACTTGGTACGACCTTCAACAGCAAAATTAGTTGGCTGTAAACAGCCAATACAGTCTCTATATGAACACAAGTCTCTTGCTAGTATGGCTACATTTTCTTATGGACTCAAAAGACTACCTAGTTTTTATACCAGACCATCAGAGAAAAGTTGTGGAAAAGGTGAGCCAGCAACAGGAAGAATTTAAAACAACATTGAAAAAAATAGAGGTTAACAAAGAATACACAGATGAAGAAAGAATGCACTTCTTAAGGTAGCACAGAAAAGGCTGACTCATTTTGCAAAATAACATGTTTTGTTCATTATCCAGTAGCAAAGGGCACCTGTACCTCTTTCAGGTTTGAAGGGTGTGGTGCTTGTTATCAATCCCTGTTGTATATGCAGGTGAGCAGCATGGAGTAGTTGGAGGAATAGAGGGCTCAAAGAGTGAGAACTCTTTGTGTTGTGCCTGTTCCTGGCATCCAGGAGGAAAAACTTCCCCACTGGGTACTGAAGGATAGCTATTTTATGTTAAACACAGCTGAAGCTTGGGTGACTCAGGACTGCAGATTTATTTTCCTCCCAGGAGTATCTCTTGCCACAGGGCTCGTGTGGGTTACTCCAGGCTGTTTCTTTGAGCTGGCAAGGAGCATTGCTGTGCTGGAGCTTGTCTCTGACTGGGAGTGGTGGTGACCTGTGGATTTCTTCTAACCTGAGCAGCAAACAGTGAGTGGCACTAAGGGAAGAGGATATAGCCAATGGGTACCTCAGCAGCTACTTGCTATATGAGCAACACTAAAACTAAACCCACTGTTTTCAAGGCAGCATGGAAATGTTGGTTTCATTGCTGGATTTGTTTTCCTGTTGGTACGTGAGATCACTCGCCCCCTTGTGCTCTGGGTCTTGCAAACAGGATCAGGTTGCTCAAATGCACGAGTGATGATGTAATTTAATTACCCAGGATTTTGGATAATGGATGAGGCTTGTATATGGAGGAATCCTTGTGCAATTGAACCTACTCTTCTTATTTTTCATTTTTTATTTTTAATGCTAAACTGTGTCAGGCAAAAGTATTACAGTAAATGCAGACTGGTAGCTGCTGATACGAGCCTGTCTGGTTTCCCCCCTTATATTTTGCATAGCTATGCAGAGACACTTGTATTTGCCAGCACAGGACAAGATAGAATGTAGTTTGGCTAGCATGACTTCGGAGGAAAAACAACCCACAAAAGTGATGAGATGTTGACTGCCAGTTGGAAAGTAATCTTACTCTGTCTTTGCAAGAGCAAGAAGCAGCAGGCAGGTAAGCAAATAACACAACACAGATGATTTCTAGGGCAGCCCTTTCCTAAGCCATAAATAGAAGTCATGTGAAAGTGATAGTATGTGATCCTGAAATTAATGACTCTATCCTAACAGAAAGGTGACATTTAAGGCTGCCCAGGTAACTGTAATTGGAACATTTCCTGAATTTTGTAGAGCAATGTGTTTGATGTTTGTAAATATAATACTTTTATAAGCTTTCTAGATTTTTGTGCGTAGACCTTTTTCAAATATTGGATACTTAGACTCATATTAGAGAAAGTGTTTTAATTTAACCAGAAGACAAACGTCCCATGGAATGGGAACATAAGGCAGTATTTCCATTTGATACTAGGGAATTTTTGTCAAAAGAACTATGTTTTACAGCTTCTTTCAATATCTCTTCAAAATATGAGAGGCACAGGGATGTGGACAAAAGCAGACTGAAGAGGACAGTGAGATGACATGTTTGGTTAAAGCAGCTGTTTCAGGTTTATATATACTGTACACTGAAGATGTACAATGCACAATGGTTAAACTTTTTCAAAAGTAGTGCTGATTATACTTGCCTGACATTGTGTATTTTGCTTTTGTAATATAAAGCAGATGAACATTATTGTCAGCTTTAAAAGTGCTCAACATCCTTTACAAAACCATAATAAACCGTGAAAGCTGGCTGCTCTGAACTGTCACTAGGTTCATCAACACTTTGAATATTGTATGAAAAAAGCAACCCTAGTATTTGGTTCATGAACAGTGTGATGACTACTGCTCCAGTGCTGAAAATGAGGAGTTCCCCTATAGCTGTACTAATCCGGTCAGCAAATTAACAGTACCTGCAGACACAACAGGGTCCCTTCTGAGGTCTCACAAAGTGGCTTTTGTGTTGAACAGGCTTTTGAAAAGTGTGCCTCTGCGTACCAGGTATGTGTGCGTGCTTTGGTACTGCTTACTGTGTTCTTTGGCTTCTTGTCAAAGTCTTTGTATTCCACTTTAATTGCGTATTTCAGAGGACCAGTTAGAAACATCTCCTTATCAGAGCTTCCCAGGTGCTGCTGGCTCTGGCAGGAGGGTTTCAGAACAAGACCTGTTCGCTTAATCCTTGTGCTGGAGGGACAAACCACAGGGTCTTTATTCACCTCTACTTCTCCATTGCTTAACCACCTACTTAAACACTGATTAACTTAAAATTTTATGTTTTAAGTTAACCAGTTGTTTGAATAAGTAATGTGTGGCTTAAGTTAAAAAAACAAGAAAAAATTTGAAAGTTTGCTATAGCTTACATTTCTGAACTTTGCTTTGATCAAACTTTGTTTTTACACGCTGCACAAAAAAGCAACTTCACAGTAACTTGGGCCAAAAGTGTCTCAGGGCTCACAGTCTGAGTTTATTTGCAATGTTCTCTTAATGAGGGACCGCTTACCGTGCCAGCCTTTGGGTCCTTCTGGAGTCGTTAGAGGCTGACGCTGGCACGGGACCTCTGCTCAGCCAAGATACTGGCTCTGATTTCCTGCGAGCCTTGTATTAAACTTCCAGACACATTGGGACTTGGCAAGTGGATTTATGTGTCTGTTAATGAATATGTAATTGCTGCTCAGACAGATGCCTATGCAAAGTGGGACGTGAGGAAGCCCAGACTGAGGCAGCCAGTGCAGTTATCTTAGTCAATAAGTGCAGTTTGTGTTCCCCTAGGCCCAGTCCCGTGGTCGCATGTTCTCCCACAAGAGCACTGCAGGCCAGGGAAGATTCTTATGGCTCAGGAGGGTCAGGGAACTCGGGATTTAATTACCAGCTCAGTGCTGGATAAGACACACTTGCCCAGTTCTGCAGAGGCAGGAGCTCCACAGCACCCTGGTGCAGGTTCTCCACAGAACCGTGTGAGATATGGCAGCAAGGAGGCCTCTTCTCAAATGAGGCCACAGTGCCTGGTTTTTCTGCCTCTGGAAAACCATAGACAGTGGTGAAAGGTCTGTGGCTTAAGCTTCTCGTCTGAGAAAATAAACTGCATTTTCAATCTCATGTTCTCTCTCCCTTTCCTGGTCGTCCTTTTTGTTTTCTGGTTGAATAATGGGCTACCATGTTTCAGAGAACTATCTGTTCTAATAATACAGTTGTCCTTCTGAACAGTAATGACCAGCCCAGGGTTTACTACTGTGTACAGATAAGTAGATTTTTTCCTCCCATATGACTCACTTCGCATTTGGTTACACTCTGCTACATTATTGCCTTGCTACTGGGCACTGTTGGAAGTGAAATTCCTCTGCAGTCTGCAGAAAATGTAGCTATAAAAGGTGGACTGAAGATACGCAAGTGCTTTCAAGGTTTGGAACACGTGGTTTCCACCAAATGACAAATGTCAGTGTGAAGATGGGAGATGCCAGGTATAAAATGAGGGCAGGATGGCCCTACCCTTGTAGCAAGCAACAAACTGCAGCTCTGAGACCTTCAGATATACCAGTAAAGACTTATGTCATGCAACCGGCAAGAATTTACATCTTAAATCTCAAACTATGAAGTAACAGTTTCTTGAGCCTAATGCAAGACAATGCCATATTTATAATATTATTCTAGGATTTGAGTTTACAATATAATTCTTTATCAAGTTCAGTGGACTCTGCAGAAGCCTGTCAAAGAGTATGAAAGAAATGTGAAAGAATGAAAAATACCATCAGCGCAAAAGCGCTGTACTGCAATTGTACAGTGAAATTGTGTGACCACAATTCAGAAGCGAGGGAGTAATTTCATATCATAGGAAAGAGATTTGTGTCCTGCTTTGTGCCTGGAAAGAAGTGTCTAGTGCTATTAATTGTTTAGAGACTATATAGTAACTATCAAAATAGATTTAAATTTCTAGATTAGGTTTAAAAATCCTGCGGAACAATTCTGGCAAAAGCAAACATCAAGAAACAGGTATGAAAACCTATCTGAGTTTTGCACACCAGTGTATTTCACCAAATACCCTATTTCAGGTTAATTCTTCCCATTTCAACACGATATTTATGTTTCACCATGATCTACAAACAGAAATAACATAGTTTGGAAACCATATGTCAGCAAAACAGAGACAAGGCAAATTAACTGACTTTACTGAGCACAGAGTTAAAAACAAAAGATGACTCTCAGAGCATGGTCGTTGGGTTTTTGGTCAGGTGAAAGAAATATATGGCAGACTCCAGGAAAATGAAATAAAAATGCGTTTAGTTGGTGAACACACATTCACAGAGGACAGTAATTTGTAGCTGGCAGATGAAGTCCATTTCTTGTTGGACTTGTCCAAAAATCCTCCTTAATTCAAATAAGTCATCTACCTCCATGATGATAATTTGATTTCAGCCTGTGGAAAACAACTGCCAAAACCTGGCTGCATTAAATCATTACCAGAAATAGAAAAATTCATTAGCACTAAACTTCCAGAAAAGATGTAATCACATTTCATTGCAAAATGTATAATTTGAACATACCTTAGACAGTGGCTTCCTCTGAGCACAGTTTATACCTCCAATAAAGATCATATTGGGCATCACTGGTCTGACATACTCAAACACAAAGTCATATCTCAGAAGCCAAACAGAAGCAGAGTTCAACAGGTCTAGCAGGGATACGTCTCTCTGAAGAACTTCAGAGGAAAACGTTAGTGCCTCTTTGTAGAAACCATTACAGTACACAAGCTCCAGGAGGGAAACCAGTGCATTTTCCACTCTCTGGAAAAAAGTCATGCGGTCCGAGTTGAAGGTGAATAGTCTCGGAGTGTAAGACAGAGGGCTTGGGCACTGTGTTGCTTTATAGTGTAAGTTGCAAGGGAATCCTCTCATGAAGAACACAAACGGAAGAGCAAGATAATTAGAAAGTGTTGCTCCACACATAAAGATAGGGTCAGTTAGGATAGCATCAAAACTGCTTTGATTCAAGTACCGCAAAGTCTCCTTGTTGCTGAAAAGGTTCTTGCACTGAGCAAAGAACATATGGAAAACATGCACGGAGCTGTTGTACAGTGCTAGAGCATTCAGCGGAAAAGGCAAGCCCTTCAGGTGAGCAGCAACATAGTCACGAAAGGCATTATCCAGGTCTTCCTCTGTGTAAGACACTGGGTATGTTTTCACCTTGTATGCCTCTGTCTCTTTTACCTGCCAGCTTACTTCTGGTGCAAGCACCACCACTTCATGTCCTCTCTCGGTGAGCTTTTCAACCACAGGCTTCATGCTAAGCCAGTGGCTTCCATCCATGGGCACCACCAGGAGTTTCCCTCCATCTGAGAGGCTGGGAATGAGGAGGATAAAAATCCAGGCACAGCAAAGCCGCAAAGTCATGTTCCTGTGGTGAGAGCACACACTGTGAAAGTCTTCTTCGAGCTGTAGCTTGAAGACGCGTTTGAAGGAAGCTGATTGGTTTCTCTTTTGAATTGTGCTTCTCTGTCTAGTTAATGATTTACTGCTCTGGGTTGTGCGTTGGTTTGGCTCTTTTTCTTTTTTTTTTAAATTCATTATTTGTAAAGCCAAATGCAATGTGCTGAGTCATTGCATTTCCTCAGTGTTCAAGGGAGAGCTAGCTCCTCAACGTGCTAGTCAGATTTACTGAGACTTCTCTCTTGATCACGGATGTGTCCTGTCTCACACCTTGGCCAGGACCAAGGAAGGCAAATCTGGTGTGAACGACTCTAACACCACAATAACCAAGCAAACAGCCTCAACAAGTTTCATCACGGCTGGAGATACGGATGTTCAGATAATTTCTCTGAGGACAGAACAAGACAATCCCAGGATAAGGGGAAAGGGCAGATGAACCAACTCTTTGAGCTAGCAGGAATCTCCACAGTCTACAATGACATCAAGAAGAGACACCGAGAGAGGCTGACCCAGGTGGAAAACCTCTGAGATGGAAGTGAAAAAAATACTCTCATAATCTTTTGTGTTATAAAATGTAAGGAAAAAAATAAGAATAACTGAAATACGTTATTTCCAGATTTATATAAAACACACATTTGATCATTGGGAAGATGACCAGTTTAGTAAACACTGTTTTCTCATGAAAAGTTTTTTGCTTGTGTTTTGGATTTTAGGTTTGGTGTTTTGTTTTGTTTTTGGCGGTGGGTGTTTTTGGTGTGTTAATTTTTTCTTTTTTGGCCACTCTGCATTTGCCAAAAAGGGGTAAGCAGTGATCTGTTAGGAAAAAGTCCTCTCCTCCCTTCTGCAGCGAGAAGAATTTGCCATCCAAACCTCGCAGCACCATCCAAACCTCGCAACACCCTTAACAAGAAGGGAGTGGGTGCAAAGGCAAGTGCAGGACAAGTGAGGTGAAGTTAATCAGTACCTTAGAGGTGTTTCTGAGTGTTTAAGAGTTTGCCAGCCGCTCCCTCGGTTGGCTTGGTTATTTGGCAAGGGTTTCTCGGCTAGTTAAATTTTGCTGGGTTCAAGGGAGCGCCCAGATAAGAATTGCTCTCCTCTCATACGTGCAAGAAGGCAGTAGGAACTTTGAATTTGGGTAAGAGGCTGCATAGCTGGGGGATGCTGCGGGAGGAATGGACAAGCCCAAGGGAGAGGGGCTGAGCTGGGTGGCTGCAGTGGGAAGGAGGGACGTTGTGCGTGACAGGCGTGATCACAGCGGATCACAGAGAGAGTCAGCGCTGGCAGCAAATGAGGTGCCAGCTGGGCCAGTCCAGGCTTGGTGGCAGCATTACTGTGTTTCCCCAAAAATAACACCTACCCCAAAAACAAGCCCTAGCATGATATTTCAGGATTTTGGAGGATGCTTGAAATATGAGCCCTACTCCAAAAATAAGCCCTCGTTGCAGTTCATTAAAAAAAGTCAATTTAAATAGTGCCCAGGCAGCTATGCATGCCAATTAATTTTACTTTTTTGCAACAGAATGCAGCAGGACAGATAGGGTTTGGAGAGTTTAGATGATGTTTCAGAAGATGGTGGCATGACTGCATTTGAATAAATGTTGATTTTTGTTCATGAATATCGGTAAATGTAGCTTGTCATACACGGAAAAAGGAAATAGAGTCACAAGAAATCCATGATGGAGTTCAGGATTTGGAGAGTTATAATGGTGTTCCAGAATGTGATGACGTGACTATATTTGCATAAATGTTGATTTTTTTTGTTCGATAATAAATGTAGATTGTTGTCCATGGAAAAATAAGACATCCCCTGAAAATAAGCCCTAATGCATCATTTGGAGCAAAAATTAGTATAAGACTCTGCCTTATTTTTGGGCAAACAGGGTAGGAAGGCAGCTGTGGGCACCTGCTTGTTTCAAAGGGGGAGCTGGTCTTCTCTGATCCTTGGCCAGACTCATCTGGATTTGAAATCCTAAGACCTGCACCAGCCCTGGCCTGCACCTGATGGGGCCACATGAGCTCGGGGAGGGAACTGGACCAGAAGGGCAGGAGGAGAAGCGGCCCCAGCAGCTGTGAGGTGCTGCCAGGCTGGTGCACTGAGCTTCCCCCCTGGCTGTGGATTTCAGAAGGCTGGGCAGGGCCTGTCTCTGGTGGTGGCCTGGGAACTTTGGGTCACGGCGGCGATGTCTGGCTCTCCTCCTTGGCCAGGTCCACCCCCCGCCTAGCAGCAGCTGATCCCCCTCCAGGCCGCCATTCTGGTGAAGCGGCGCAGGCCCCGGGGTCTCCATGGCAACGCTGGGGCGGTGTCACGGCAGGAAACTACAGCCCCCGGAAGGCCTTGCGGGGTGGGGGGCGCTCCTCCCGGCAGGCAGTGCGGCCGCCGGCGCCGCACTACGACTCCCAGCAGGCTTTGCGCGCCGGCCCGCACCGGGGAGCCGGTGCCGGCCGGTCTTCAGTTTGCATCGGCAGCCGGTTCCTTCCCGCCGCTTGCAGGAGGCGTCTGTCGCTCTATGGAGGGAGGAGGTGCCGGCGTTCTTGGCCGGGTGAGTGAAGTCGTGGCGCCGCGGCTTTGAGGTCCCAGCATGCTTTGCGCGGCGCCACAACAAAGATGGCGGCGGGGCCGTGGCAGTTGCTGCGGGCCCGGGCTCCAGGCGTTGCCTTTGAGCGCTGAGTCGGGCAGGCGGCCCCGGAGGCCGCGCCCCGGCGCTGCGGACCGGCCGGGGTGCAGGCGGCAGGCCCGGGGCCCCGGTCCTCGTTCTCTTTTCGGTACCGGTGAGTCTGGAGACTGGGCCCAGCCCCGTGGGAGCTCCGGGACTGGAGCGCATGGGAGGTGGAGAGGGGCAGGGGGAACCGGGTGGGTTCGGCCTGGGGAAGGGAAGGCGAGGGGGAGATCGGACCGCTGTGGGGAGGGCACGGGTGCAGCGTGATGAGGGGGGCGAGAGGAGCCAGAGCCGAGTTACAACGTGGGAGGTTCCCACATGGGGCTTTGGGATCTCCTTTCGTGGACATTTTCCAACTTTGGCAGAGCAGGACCCTCATAAGCGATGTGTGCTGAGTTGACCCTGCTGTGTGAGGGCACTGGACCAGAGTGTCATGGTTTAACCCGAGCTAGCAATACAACCATGATAGCTGCTCACTCACCCCCCTCCCCCCAATAAAGAAGAGATTCAAAACGGAAGAGAGAAACTTGGATTGAGATAAACACAGTTTAATAAAATAACAAAATACTAATAGACTACTAATAAATATATATATATATATATATATATAAAATAGAAATAAAAGGTACTCAAGGCAATTCCTCACAAACATGCTGAGCAGCCAGTCCCAGGAAACAGCACCTGGTCCCACAGCCAATCCCAGAGAGAGAAAAGAGAAAAAAGGCAGAAAGGCTCAGAGGCCTCTGCAAAACAGAAAAAGGCTGAACTAAAACACCTGATCCAAACTCCTCCAGCTGCACCCCAGAGAGAGAGTGAAAGAGAGGAAGGAGGAAGGCCCAGCTCTCCTTATAGATGAAGCATGATGCTAATGGGATGGAATACTCTTATTGAGCAGTCTGGGTGTCAGTCAAGCTCTGCCCATCCATCCCCCCCTTCGTTGATGTCTCACACCTGTGGGCAGAGCATTCAGAGTGTCCTTGGCTCTCAGACCAGAGCAATTAAAAACATTAACTCTGTGCTGGGCTGTTATCTTCTTGTTCTCAAACTGGGTCCAAATCATGAGTATGCTAGCTATGGAAAAGGAAGGTTTCTAACTGCATGAACAAAATTAACCCGTTTTCAGTCAAACCAGCACACAGAATCATCATCCAGAAGTTCATTCTGATCTGTATTACTCTATGGTTTTTAAGGGAAGGAAGCTGCTAGCAGTGTTTTGAGGATCCTGAAATAAGGAGCGAGGGAGGATTTGGCACCGTCCTGCTGAAGTGCCACTCTGAAGCAGTGGGTGGAACAGCAGGCTGTCAGCAAGAAGATCGCTGTCTCTTAGATGTGCAGCTTTTTATGGTGAACAAACTTATTAGAAGCAAGCTGTTATGCATTCGGGTGAGGAAAGTAGGAAGAGTTGTAATCTTTGGCTGGTTAAAGTGCAGCAGGCCTGACTAGAAATTAAATGCAGGCTGAGAGGCAGTTTGGAAAGAGTCTTAAACCTGGTAATTACATCTTGTCGCATGGGAGGTGGGACCTTTACAGGTTTTTGGGGGGGCTTGTAGGTGATCAAGGTATAAGAGCTGCATTCAGAGGAGGAAAACCTAACGCAAAGGGATCAAAATGATTTATTTCCTGTCTGTATTCATTGAGAAGGTTCTCCAGCCACGTAATTTTATTTGGTGGGGATTTATAAGGGGATATGCGTTGCATGAAGTGCTGAAGAAGCATTATAGAGCAAGCAGAGTGAACAGGGCCACGCTGCTTCATAGTCAGCTGCCCTGAGCACAGCCTTTCGCCTAAAAACTGTTCTGAAATGGGCTTAGTGTAATGCCATTTTGTACAAAGAATTGCAGCAGATGCCGGAAGATCTACTGGTTGGTCTGTCATCTACATTTGGATTTTCAAATGGTGTTCAATAAGGTTTGCTGCTGGAGGCTCTTAAAGAAATTAAGCTGACACAGGAGAAGGTTATTGCTTGAATAAATAATTAGCTAAAAGATGGGAAATGAAAGATCAGCTGTTGCAGAGGGGAGTGAGGGAGAGTTAATTTGGGTCTTTGCTAAAGCATGTGTTCAGCATATCGTAAACTATCAGGAAAAAGCAGTGAACGCTAAGGTGATTAATTTTTCTCGTGAAATCAACCAACATATTTCAGTAAACGTGTGTTCCATCAGTGAAGCTTTAAAGTCTTCATGCTCATGCGTGGCTGAGTGATGCAATAGCAGGTAATATTAACTGTACATGAGTACAGAGAGATGCGGCGCGGGGCAGAGACAATCACAGCCTTATGGTTATGTATAGATATTTATGTAAAGTGAGTGTACAGTGCTGGGGTTTGAAGTGAACATATAGGAGCTAGATCTTGGGATAATAATAAACATTGCTTAAAGCAGTTTAGTGCTCAGCAGTTGTACAAAAAGAGAACAAACCAGAGCAGCATTATTTATAAATATATATATATAAATAAAAATTATATATAGACATGGTTTGCACACATCTTGAACATTGTAGGCAGATGCAGTCCTCTGATCTCAGAAATAGCAAGGGAGAAGTTTAAGGGGATCAGAGGAGGTAAATAAGGATAATCAAAAACAGGGAACACATTCACTTGTAGGGCTGAATATGTCTTTGTGGAGGCTTTTGTCTGGAAGAGGTTTGAGAGCAATATGATAAAGATCTAAACTCGCAAGTAGAATAAAGTTAGTTGGGGAGTGATTATTCACTGCTTCAGTTTAATTCAAAATTACTGACTGCTAATACAAGAGGTACAACACACCAAGTGAAATTATGGGGTGGCAAATACAAAACAAAAGGAGGTAACTCTGAGAGTCCTGGTACATGCTAAGAGGTCTCAAGTATTCCAAAAAAGGACTGTGAAAAAATCCCCATAAGTGGAATTAGTTGTCATTGAGTTTCTGACTCAACCATCTGGAAGCAAAGATAATGATTTCATAAAATACTAGTGGATTTTTGACTATTTATTACAGTCTTCCCATCTGAACTGGCCAATACTACAGACAGGTTATATGTGCTTAGGGGTTTACTGAGAGAGAGACAGCGCAGGGATTTTGATGAGTTTGAGAGGTTTTGCGCACCTTTCCTGCAGGAAGCTGGGTACCCTGAGCACTGGTTAATTGTGGATAGTTAGAAGGAGCTGTTTGTTTTACTATGTGTGTTTTCGATAACACAGAATTGAAATGTGGTGTATTTCATTCAAAGTTAAGTCTATTCAGTCCTGTGCTAACATAAATGCTTTTAATTGACTTTTTTTTTGTTAGATTAGTGCATGCTTTTGTACACATTTGACACCTGCTTTTAGAATGAACAGAATAAGATGAAAAAAGTTATAAACTTTCTTCTGTCAGGACTTAAAGGTTCATTGTGCAGAGGTGGGCGGATTAAATTGCATTTTTAAAGTAAATGGATTATTTTATGTTTCTAAGGGACTGTTTTGCCTTCACAATGTTCGGGGACTTATTTGAAGAGGATTTTTCCTTTATTTCAAACAATCATTGTGGAAAAGGGAAGAAATCAAAGCCCAGAGATTCTGAGCCTCCAGCTCCCAGGGATTTCACCAACCTCAGTGGTATCAAAAATCAGGGTGGGACCTGCTACCTCAATTCCCTTCTGCAGACTCTGCTTTTCACACCCGAATTTAGAGGTAATGTGTTCAAAACCATCTTAAAATAATGTTGGAATTGCTATTTTACAGTGACTTGCATTTCTAGTTATTTATTAAAGAAACACCACAGACACAGATTGTTTGCAGGAGCTGTTTACTTCAGTTCACTTCAAACAAGTTATTACAGAATACGCAGAGCTGTTGGTCTGTAACATTAGTACAAATTGTACAATTAGTACAAAATTAGCACAAAATGTAACTATAGTAAACATTACATTTTCTTACAGATGGGCAACTACAGATTGTGTAAATAAGAGAGGTTATTGCTGCCCATAAAGTATCATTCATTTTTTAATGCAACCACTACAATTCCTGAAAAAAATAGATATTTTGCCATTTAAATACCTTCACGCTCACTTGCGCTTTATTGTTATAGCTTGAGCCAGTTGTAAGGGTGACTGATGTTCAGAAATGTTGTTTAATATTGTTTTAATTTGCCAAAAAGAAGAATAATGCTTGACAGTTAAAATACAATAAATCTTTAAAGAGGAGACATTGTCTTTTTTATAAATAGGGTTGTTTTTTTTTTTTTTACAATTACAGAGGCGCTGTTTTCTCTGGGACCTGAAGAACTTGGGACTCTGGATGATAGCAGTAAACCAGATGCAAAGGTATTTAAAAGTTCCTTGTCATTAATCACTGCTTAGTGTTGGTTTGAAAGAATATTGCTTCGATTTGGATAAAACTCATGAGAATGAATGAAAACCTGATTTGGATACTGAAAGACAGTTTGGTTGGCTGATGTTCTATTTTGCACACAGATGTAAGTTTTCAGTGCCATAGGCTTTTCCTTCAAAAGTAAGATATTGAGCCTGTTTCTGCTGAAATTGATAACGGAGATCATTTTGTCTTCAAGGGGAGCAGGAACAATCCTAAATTCTGCACAGTCCTTTTTCAGATGTTTCTTTTCTGTAATTAAAGCTGCAGTGATATGACTTATTGTTCACCAGAAAAAAAAAATCTAAATATGTGTGCAGCCCAGGTCATTGCACTGAGGGTCTCTGAAGGTTTAACAGCCCATGCACACACATATGGTATGAGACTGGAATTTAATCTTTGCTTAAAAAGTGCTTACTAAAATTGACTCCAGAATTTCATTCTTTAGTACTAGGGTTAAAGTGACACAACTGGTTGTTTGGAAATTTTTTTTCTTTGTAAGTCAAAGATAAATATAGGCAGCTGATCAAGCTCGTTGACATTAACTGTTCTCCTTCCAATCTTGTTCCACCCCACACCAAAACAACCCTTTACTGAGCAAGGAGTATGTTAAATCTGTACGTCATGATGTCTTGTAGCTGAGTTCTTAGGGTTTAGTGTTATGAAAAATATCAGAGAAAGTTTCCCTTTTTTTTTTTTTACCATGGTGGTAGCTTAATTTTAATCCTTACAGTTTTACTTTATCACAAGATGTATGTTCTGTGACTATTTGGCTGAGTAAGGTGAGGCACTATAGATTTTTGGGAACCAAGTCTGATGTTTTTGTGTGCATGAGTAACCTATGTTATGAAAGCCATAGATAGTGGTTTATTACAAGTTTTGTACTTTTAAAATCTAAATGATTGGTTTGAAGACTTCCTGATTTGTTGGGTATGGTTCGTTTTTTATTTCTAGGTTCGATTAATTCCTTTACAACTGCAACGGTTATTTGCTCAGCTTCTGCTCTTGGACCAGCAGGCTGCATCTACAACAGACCTCACCGAGAGCTTTGGGTGGAACAGCCATGAGGTACAAATCACCATCGATGATACTGTTGTTGATAACTCCTCCATTCAGGAAAAAGTTTTTGGTTTTTTTTTTTTAAATCTGACATTTAAGAAGTATCTGAAAATACTTCAACCTGTAGATAGCATTGAATTGGGTCAACTATTGTTGTATACTGTTGTATCTCCACATGAAGTACATTCCAGTTGTTTACAGTGAGCAACAGAAGAAAATTGTTCTGTTAGGTACAATTTCAGGAGCTTTTCCTTTGTTTTTACAGGAAGTTTTTTCCAAGAGTATTTTGGGTTCTTGGCCTCAAATACCTAGACTCTTACCTAAATTGAACTGTGCTCTTAGAGTTTAGTCTGAATCTACCCAAATGAAAGCGTCTTGTGTGGGTTATTGTTTATGTACTTGTAGCTACTCAGAGAGCATAAGTAAATTAAGAATTAAAAAAAAAAATAAAGGTAGTAAATATATGGGTACTCGTTGAGCTGTCTTTGTCGCGCTTAATATATGTTGGTTTTAAGCAGTAAGCAAAGCAGATGGTGCTATTTTATTTCTTCAAGTTTGTTTTTTTTGTTGTTGTTTTGGTTTGTTTTTTTGGTTTTTTTAATCATGCAGGAAATGAGGCAGCACGATGTGCAGGAATTAAATCGGATTCTGTTCAGCGCTTTGGAAACTTCCCTTGTGGGGACTTCGGGTCACGACCTCATTAATCGATTGTACCATGGGATTGTTGTCAACCAGATTGTTTGTAAAGAGTGCAAGAATATCAGTGAGAGACAGGTAAAGCTAGAGGATTTTCCAGGTTAGGTTTCTGTTCAGTCTGTTGAAGATGTTTTAAATGTTCTTTTTTTAAATCTCCAAGAATAGTGACATCTTTGAGTGTCGCTGATGGCCTTATTGAATCCAGGTAGTGTGCATTAGTTAGAGCACTGCAGACTTGAAAACATGAAAATTATTCATGCCTTTAAGTCTTGGCTGGCATTTTCTAAACCACCTACTTCAGGCTGTGACTCAGAGGTAAAAAAACCAAGTGTTACTGCATTTTCTGAGTTGGCAAGTGTTGCCTTTAGTAGGTGTGGTTAGCAGATAGCTGAACAGTTCAGTAATAACAGTAAAATATATGTTTACAGTCTTTTATGGTCTTTGTAATGGAAAAAAAAGGTGTCTTTTTAAATTCTCTTCTGTGGATATATGGGGTTGTTTTTCCCATCAGCAATGGAGGCAAAATGAATGCTCACATCTGCTGTGGCGTATGGGGTGAATATCTTTCTAATGTGCTATGAACTTACACTACTTACTACCTTATTTTTTTGCTGTACTTTTGCTTAGGAAGATTTCTTGGACCTAACAGTGGCAGTAAAAGGTGTAGCTGGCTTGGAGGAGGCTCTGTGGAACATGTATGTAGAAGAAGAGTATTTTGAAAATGAGAACTTGTATCGATGCGGAACCTGTGATAAACTTGTTGAAGCTTCAAAGGTAATGCATTGGTGATTCTCAGTGTTTCATTTGCTAACAGTTAGGAGCTTTGTTTACATTGCTGTGTCTGCCCTCTAATTCTAAACCAAAAAAATTTGTATCAGATGGTATATAACAAGAGGATGCCAAAATCAGACCTGTTTTTTTTTTTTTTAAACCTCAACAACTGTGTCAAGAAAAGCTCATGTGACTCATTTCTTGTCTTGAATATTGTTGCGGTCTTTAATCTAACCAATGGTGAATGGGATGGCGTGTAACTTCCAGAGTATTGCCTCATTCACACACCTCTACTGCCCCTGGTTTTGGGCATTTCAGAGGATAGGCTAAAAGGTAAGCTAGAGTGTAAATTAAAAGTAGATCGATGGAAATTCTGTCATAAAAAATACAAATGGGAGACAAAAATAATGAATAGCTGTTGCTCTGCACAAGGAAATCGGATCTGTTGATCCAGCTATTGCATTTTTTTGCTGATACTGAACAGGTTCTTGCACTGAAAAATTAACACCTTTGTAAGTGTTTCCAATATGTTCTGTAGTGCTAGAGCCTTCAGGTGTGTAAGAATGTATTCATGCAAGGAACCATCCAGACAAAACCAGGACACAGACATAGACAGCTGTTGGTGTACACTGACGTTTTCTGCCATCTTCCCAACAGCAAAGCCTTTGGCCTACTGGGCCATCCTACTGCAGCAGGATGAGTGTAATCCAACCCTTGCATGTGTGCTCCTTAATGTGGGAGTGGGTGCAAAGCCAAGCTGAGTGCAAGTGAAGTTAATCAATGATTTGGGAGTTCACGAACTTTTGCCCATGCCTCACATGGCTTGATTAGAAGGGCTTGTTTGAGTTAAAATTTACTGGGTTCAAGGGAGTGCAAGATAACACTTGCTAACCTCTCAAATGTGCTCATACACGCAAGAAGGCAGTGAGAACTCTGATATGGGGTAAGAAGTAATATAGCTGGGGGATGCAATTTTAATTTTACAGTCTGATTATCACTGGAAACTTGGAACAGCATACAAAATCCTTTGTGCCACTGAGCTCTGCTATGTAGTATTCACAACTGATACAAATGGAATACCTAATTTAGGGGGTTTCTTAAACCATGTGTGTGTTCCTGGGAGGTTGGTTCTCTGTCGTGGCTCTGCAAATGGAGAGTTGGATGGAGACATTGGGAAGGCTCAGAAGTGTGTCTGCTGAACATATACTTACACTCAGAGGTGATACAAGATGGTTGGTTTTGCTTCACACCAGGGTTCCTGGTGTGTTCACACACCAAGTTGTTTGATATTGATCAATAATATTCCTTCCTAAAATGGATTCAGTTGGCTTTGCTGCGTTGAAGGTCCTCTCTGGTATAAATGAGGGTGACTTTAGCCTTTGCTTGGTTGTTCTGTGCAAGGGGCCAAGGGCAAAGGTACTGGGAAGATGCTGTATAGTCTGACTTCATAGGCGAGCACGACCCTGGGGGTCTGAAACAGTTCAAGAAAATCCTCTCACAAGGAACACGTTAGTTATGGAAATATAATTACTGACTAGAGTTTCAGCAACATCCTGCTTTGTTTTCTCTAGCAGGATAAAGTATGGGACTGGTGATCACCATGCAGGGAAGGTATAGGGCTTGACAGAGGGGAAGGATCTTCATTGCTTTTAGGATGTCCAGTTGGTAGGGAAATTGAAAATTAGGGAAGACATTTTAGAAATGAAAACACTGGTCATGTCTGCCTGTTGGAATAAATCTTTGTTGGAAAATAGAGAGCTGACCACAGCAAGGTAGAAACACTGTCATTATAACTGTGTGCTTACAATTTTTTTAAAAATCATTTTACAGTCTGCTAAACTACGCAAGTTGCCGCCTTTTCTCACCATTTCTCTCCTGAGATTTAACTTTGACTTTGAGAAGTGTGAAAGATACAAGGAAACGAGCTGCTATACATTCCCCATGCGGATAAATCTGAGGCCGTTTTGCGAGCAGGTTTGTACTATTATATTTGTTAAAGTTTCTACATACTCATCAGAGAACCAATATCTCAAGGACAAGTTACCTTTTATTTTGCATTTTGTCAGGGCAAGGTATTTGAGAAAGTTTGTGGGGTTCTCCTGTGTCCCTAATTCCAAATGTATAGAATTCCAGTTAGTTTCCAAAAGACTGCTTTCTAACTGACTGGGAAAGGGTTTAATAATTACTTAAAATTTAATCCGACGTTTCCTTGAAAGGAAGATTATCACCTGGAAATGGAAATTTATTTTTGTATTGTCATTGTCTGATAACATAATGTATAGATTTAGCCATATATGTTTTATGTGCCTGAATTTATTTAATTTTTCTTAGGAATCCATCTTTGCGTTCATATATGTGTATTTTGATTATAAACTGAGCTATAGCAGTGCTTGATGACAATTTTTGATCCTTAAAATAAAGAAAGAATATACTTAATAGAGGCACTGTTACTGAAAAAGACATTTTTTCTTACTGAAATGCTGTAATGCAAGCTTGGAAATTTCTCAGTGTTTGCATTTGAGGAAGCCTTTTTTTTTTCCAGTTTGTTTGTGGACATAAATGTTTTGCATGTTTTTTCTCTAGTCTTTTAAACAAAATAAGTCTGGTTATGAATGAACACCTTGAGCTGTTGTTCTGTTTGCATCAATATTTCATTATTTTAGATTTCATATTTCCAATGTTGTTCAGAATCATGCTGAACAGGTTGCTTAATAAGCCTGTGCTTTGGTCCATGGTTTGTGTCTCTCCATACTTGTGTTCCTCAGCACTGAAAACCCATTTCAATTTTCGCACATGCGAATGCACACTGAGAAATACCTGAGGCTACACTGCTGGTGTAAATCCGTCCTTGTGTGAAAGACTTACTGATATGTTATTGTTACTATTGTTGTTTTTCTTTTTAAAGACTGAAATGGATGATTCAGAGTACATGTATGAGCTCTTCTCTGTTATTATACATAAAGGTGGCTGCTATGGAGGACACTATCATGTTTATATCAGAGATGTGGATGAATTAGGAAACTGGCAATTACAAGTAAGTCCTAAAGGCTTTTCTTACTTGCTTGATATGTCTTGTTTTTCAGAAGAGTATTAAGAGCTAGTGGATGAAATCTGCATCCAGACTAATTAATATTTCAGTGAGGTGTTTGGTCTCTTACTACATTGAGAAGGCTAGTGTTCAACAGTATATGATCTCTATCAAGATTTTTTTAGCAAATTTTAGCTTGCTGATCCGCTGAACCATCTCGTGTTACTGGGCTCACTTTTACCTTCCCAAATGAGTTAATACTTTTGCTCAAGACTAGCACAGTGACTTTAGTGGTTGGCTGTCTTCTGGCTGTTTGTAAATAATGCAAATGCCTTTTTTATAAAAAAAAATGATAGTGGATATTCTGTATAACAATATACAGTCATAGCAAGTGGGAGAGGCAGCCTATCAGAACTTCCATCACACTTCTAAATTGTGCACGCTTATGTTAGTACAGACTAATCGAAAACCACTAGCTGTGTGTGAAATGGTATTTGTGAGTCTCATATTTGTCTTATCCAGGAAGAAGACGACAGGCTGATTGAAGATAAGGCTTTAAGAGATACTGAAAATGCCAAAGAAATGGAAAATCCATTGGCAGTCTTAAAAGGGATTTTATCAGAGGTATGGTATGTAAAGAGTTTATTGCTTTGATTTTTGATATTGGGGAACCTAGAAGAAGGGGCTGGTGTATGCAAGAGCGGACAGGCTTAAGTGTACAGAACTCTTCTGAACTTGTTGTGAAACAGGCAAAACTTGTAACCTGACTTTAATGGTGGCTCTTCATACAGAAAAGGGCCATTTTTGAGTATTTAAGTTGCTTACCAAAGCTGTTGCAAAATATGATGTTACATTGGCTCGTTTACAAAGAGGGATGTTTAAGCACTTCAGAGTTGGCTTCTTTGTGCTGATCCCTTGACTTCCGTACCCTTTGTTATCCTGGTTTTAAATTTCTCTGTAGGAAGAATCAAAACAACTTCCCGTGGATCAGTTAGGGCAGAAATTATTGGAGAAAAAAGGAGTGTCCTGGAATAAGAAATATCGAAAACAATATGGAGCATTACGAAAGGTAATATATGTGTGTGTTAGTTTGGTTTTTACTGTTAAGATAACTTCACGTTTATATTCCTATTGAATAGTCAGTAAGATAGAGCACGTGTAAGAGAGGTTTGTAAGATAAATTAGTACATGTGGGAGCATGAACAAGATTTTCCAGGGACTGTCTGCCTGAAAGCTTGTATCTTTTTTCCATCTATATGGTTGGCCTATAAAAAAAAATGAACCTTACCTTCTGAACCTTGTGTCTGTGGATAAAGCTGCAACAACACTCCTACCACTTGAACAGAGAAGCACTTATCAGAATTAAAGGAGAAATACAGTACCTCTTCACAGTCATAACATAAATGAGGTTTTGAAAATATATGTCACTTTTTGGTTGATTAGGGCATGTCCACAAAATCAATACTTGCAGTAAAGTCTAGTTTGTCCGGCTGATTACTGTATTTTCTAATGCTTTAAGGAAAATACGTCAGCATTTGTGTTATGTGGAAAATCCATGTTTGACTGTGTTTTGAATAGGACTGACAATGCTGTTTTCACAATAATTGTTTAAATGTAATTGTGAAATCTTTATGTGAGTCTTTGGCAGAGGTAGATGCTTTTCTGACTTTGACAGGGAAGCGATAGAAAAAAGTTGTGATCAACCCAGTATTAACCATTCCAAAGTTTGAGTGCTATTGTGGATATTGCCAAAGCTGACTTCTCACAAGTGCTGGATTTATACTAAAAGCACATTGATCAGTGCAGCACGTGCCTTATTGAAATAACTGTAAATTGTTTTAGAAGTATCAAATGAGTTTTGGATTATGATTAAAACTGAAATTCAGATTTTGGGCATTTGGTTTTGTTTGTGTGTATTTCTTTTCTTGAGGGATTGGGGTGTTTTTTATAGGTTTTGGGGGGTGGTATTTAAGGGTGGTTGTTGTCCACTTCTGCCCCACATCCCTCAAGAGCCACAATTTTGTTTTGTGTAATTTGGACACCAAGCTTGTTTGAAGTATCTGCTTGCTGCTAAAATGAAAAATAGAGAACAGAGTGGATAAGCTGGGCAAAACTGAATAGGTTTGAAGTTCTTGAGATACCACAATGGGCAGCATTAGTTTGGATAAGATACAACTCATCAGACCAGAATTGAGCTCAAGATCCTGGTCTGGTGAATACAAATGGGAGCAGTTCTGCAGAGACTAGAGAGTGGGAGATACCAGTGTTAGAGGGCTAAACTAGTTGGGATGTTACTGTGTGTCTGATAAAGCACAAGCTACGTTTTTATTGTCTATAGAGCATCACACCCTGTGCTACCTTCCCAGAGATGGAGAGTATGCACTTGTGACAAGTGTTTTAAAAGGACTTCAGTGTCTCAAGCAACCTTTGAAATTCAGAAGTTAGTCTGATTTAGTTCTTAGCGATTCATGGATGTTGAAAACAATTCTTTTGCAATTTCTTGCATGATAGTTTGAAACAAGGCTAGCAACAGCATATAAAAGATCAGGTAGATCAGTGGTGGTAGGAAAATTACATTTTTCTGTCTAAACTGGGGAAATAAATGAGGAAGCATTGTAAAACCAAGTTTGAAGGAATGGGGTTTGTGTATTAATTTGAGGATGAATCAAGTGAAGTAGCTAATGCAGGCTGCTATACTTAAAACTGGGTATCTCTTTCACCTTGTCCTTCCTTTCCTTTTAGTATTTGCAAAACCATCCTCAGATATTTCAGTTCAGTCCTGTTGAAAATAAGGTTGGTCTGAAGGAAAAACACAAGCTCCCATTTAAGTCAGATTCTCAAGGACAAGATCTACAAAGCCGCCCTCAGAAGAATGATGTCCAGTGGAATTCAGAAAAAAAACCTACAGGGCCAAGGGACAGTTCTGCTGGTGGCCATTGGTTTGATCTGAATGATTCAAAAGTCCAGCCTATCAAGGAGAAGGATATTGAGAAACAATTTCAGGGTAAAGAGAGTGCCTACATGCTGTTTTATCGAAAATCTCAGTTGAAAAGGCCACCTGAAGGTACACAAAGCTTATCTTGGTATTCTGGGGGCTTCCTTTGTTGGCAGTTTGTTTTCTGGAGGGCAAAGGCTGTTGGACCTTTCTGTCCTTTCCAAGAGCTGAAAGTACATTTTCTTTCTATGGTCATTTGAAAAAAGGGTTAACTAAGATACACGGAGGATACCTCTAAGGAAGTAGTGACCGGTTAATTGACTGTAGCTGACACTGACTTTTTTTCTAGTATGCTTCACAAATACTGGCAGAACTTCTGAAAAAAATACAAGTTTTTGCTAACAGCATTCATGTATCAGTTTCTCTTAGGGCAAGATTGATGGGAAGAAGTAAAAGCACTCGTTTGGTTTTTTTGCATCATCTTGCAGTTTAATTTTCTCTATTACAAAAGGATGCAACATTATTGCTCTGACATTTCAATGATTACCCTACTGTAACGTCTCATCTTGATGGCTTTTCTTGTTTGTCGAAACACATTTGAAGCAGCTGAGACCAAACTAGCCTATATTATTTGTTGCAGCACGAGGAAATCCAGGGTACCAAATTCCTGAACACCTTCTGAATGAAATGAATGCTGCTAATACTGAGCTGCAAAAAAAGAGGTATGTTGATGTAACTGTACCGATCTCTTAAACAGCATTCTGAATCTGCAGATCCCCGAAGTGATATAAAATGAAAGAAATTCATTGAGCTGAGCCAGATACTAAAATGATTCAATGCCATAAGGGTTAATGGAGTAGTACAACTTGTATGCCCACATTCTGCCTTCACTGGTTCCCTGCCTCCCTGTTAGTGGTGTAACTGGGAATTCTACAGAACTTCAAGGGAAACTTACAGTTTAAAATTGTACCTTTTTTCTGTGAAAATCAGTGCAATTCTGGAAGGAGAACGGAATACTTAAGTTTTTAGAGGGAGTTCTCCACTGGGAGAAGGGGGAACGACTTGCTTTACTGTGAAACAGCAGATAAGTGGTGTCCTTTGCCAGAAATGTGAAGGAGAGAGCTAGTGGTGTTCAGGTTGGTCAAAACTTCTCCTCCTGTTGAGGAACATACAGTACTGATGATACTCCTGAATCACGGTTAAACTATCAAAATTTAGATGAACACAGGAAACCGAAGTGTTGTGTGATATCTCTGTACTGTGCAAATTTCACTCCTTTGTGTGTTTGCTGGTACGTTTAGCATGATCTTTAGTCATCTTTAAACACCTCTGCATACTCCTTGATGATGGAGGAGAGAATGTGACAGCGAGTTTAGTTGTGAGGTTATGAGATCCAGGACAACTGCACAGAAGCACCTCTGATATAAGCTAGTTGTTTGTCAATATTAAATTCACCTGTTTATTGTCGTGTTATTCTTTCAAAGAGCGGAATGTGACTCAGCAAACAACGGCATTGATTTACACCTCCATTTGAGCTCATGTTATAAATTTCATAATGGGGCTTTGCATCCTTCCCTTACTTGGAAAGAGAGTGTTGTGGATTTGACTATTGATAGAAGAAAAACACTAGGAGACCTTCGACAATCAGTATTCCAGGTATTTGCTGTATTAGATTAATTCAAGCAATTTCTACTTGAGCTACAACAATATTTACCTATGTATTTATACTGCAGTTTTTACCTCAATGAGAAATTTTCAACAGTAAATGTTATTTTAGGAAGCTAAAAGCTATACGGGTTTACATAGAAGGAAGCATTGGTTTGAGAGCTGGTTTTGGAGTATTAAGCCATTAAATTGATGAAACTTTAATTATGCAGACTTTAAAAAGCTCTTATATGTTAATAATTTATATTTGGGCAGAATGCAAGTGGCCATGGATTGACACTTTGCAAACTATTCTTAATATTTCAGTTTGTGACAGATTTGTCTTCGTATTTTTAAGGAGCTAGCTGGCCTTTAAAGGAACTAAACAGAGTAGTTTAACAAAAAAGAAAATTAGTTAAAAGGGATGCTTAACTTAGCTATTGAATGTGGTATCTTTGCATTTGTTCCCTACTTTGTTAAAGGAATATGACAATATGTAAAATGCCTTTTCGTAGATATCCAAAACAAAGCTAATTTAATGTCAGGAAACACTGTTTGCTTTTCCCATACCTCACAGCCTTTGGTTAGTGTCCAGTTGAAACGTTATTTTTGTTTATCTGGTGACTACTCTGAAAGCCCAAGTCTTAAGCGCTTGTTTTCTGTGCTACTGGCCTTCTTGAAGGAAATAGTTGTGACTTGTAAAGTGTCGAAGTGAGCTTGGTAGCCAGGTTGTAACAGCTTTCAGCAAAGTTGTAATTTTGAGCGATATGAGTTATTGATTGCTGATATTTTTATATATATTTTTTTAAAATTTGTTATTCCCAATTAGATGTTGGAATCTTGGGAAGGAGACATGATTCTCAGTATTGCCAAGCCTTTACCAGCAGGACTGCATCTTTACCAGATGCTTGATGGTAAGACTACTACATGCAAGGCTTCCATGTTATTTATATTTTGTATTTACTGCCGGCATTGAGGATTTAATATGTAAAACATCTTGGAGACGTGTATTACTGAACACTTTTAAAACTCGAACTTATGTGCAAGTCCACTGCTGTGAAGTTATTTAGGACACTCTTGTTAGTGAAATGAAGGGTTTTCAGACCTTTATATGTAATCTTTGTTGGAAAGTACAGTAAGGCTACAGATCTTATGCAAGTTAAACACATTTGGTGACAAAAATATTTGTCTGTATTTTGACCTTAATTTGCTTCTTAATATTTGCTTTCATAGTATTTACCTAGTAGGTAGAAGAGAGAAGAGAGGAGCCAGGTGCGACATCTAAGAAAAATGTAGGTTAGACTTAAGCTGACGTAGGAATTTTGTACAGCAAAATGCTTACCTAAAGAGTATTTGAACAATTTATTAAGAGTATTGTGAGTTCTATCTCCAGCTTTGCATTGTTATGCAATTTTAGGTGTTAGTCTTCAAAAATTCAGCCATTTAAAAATGTTACAGTTTTTGTGGTCTGTTTCAGGAAATTAAGGTTCTACCAGAACATAGCCCAACTTTCAGTGATGTTGACATCAAAATACACATGCCCTCATAGCTGCTTTAAAATATTCCTCCCCGTTAATATTTCAAAGAATGGGCTTGGAATGTACAGTATGTAACTTGTTTATTGAATCCAACCTTTTTATTTTAAATCTATTGATTCACTGTTAAATCTCACGTAGATATTCCTGACCAGGCAGCTTGATCAGTCAAGTGCTACCTTGGGCCCCAGTTTGCAAGGGAAATGGAATTGGAACCTCTGTGCTGCAGCTCTCTGTACTCAGCCAGAGTAGGGGTGTGTACCCACCTGCGCTGCTCTTCCCACAGGAGCAAAGTGTAACTTACTCCCTCTAAATGCTGATCATACAGAATCGTTTGTCATGATCCACTTGAGCCAGAGTAGAATGTGCCAGCATGTTTCAGTTTACCAGCTGACCCTGCTTGTCTGTTATGAGCAGGGCAGTAACTTGATGATTTGCTCCTTTTTAGGAGATGAGCTGACGCTGGACAGCATTGGGCTGGCCGATGGAGCAGATGTCTTCGTGTGGAATGGGAAAGAGGTAAAAGAACAAAATACCCTCTCTCCTTGTCAGCTCTGAAGAGACAAGATGCAATCTCCAGACCCAGTTCTGGAGATGCTGATTTGTTCTGCAGATGTGCTACTGCCATACCAACGTTGGCTTTGGGGACACTGCTTCAGCCGCATCTAGGATACTTGTTTTTACAGCTTGCCAGTATACCTTGTGTGATGTACAACGTTCTGCTTGATAAAATTATAAACAGAATTATACTATGCAGAGCGCGATACCATCAGGTTGATAGATACCTGCAGATATCCAATGCCAGTTACAGCGGGGTGTATTCTGAAAACAACTGGTGCCTCTTGGAAGGAGATTGGGTGATAGTAATGCGATAACGAAAACTTATGCCCTGTAGGGAATCATTTCACATATAAAGTTAGACCTGTCAATGACTACTTTTGTGTATGGTCTCCCTGAAATACTGTGCTCCTTTTCTAGTGTTGCATCTTCCTTTTAATATAATATTAAGGCTTCTGCGTAGCTTTCAAATGCATGCTTCAGCGGTTATATAACATAGCATTTTATTCCATCTCTGTCATGAAATAATAGTATTAGTTTTAAAAGACTTTTTTTATTGTAAAAGTATACACTTTTCTTTCTGGTTTATCAAGAAAAATGAAACAAAAACCAAAACAGATAACAAAATCAAAAGAAAACCTCTAGCAACAGAGTCATTCTTGTCTTGGTTGTATTTCTGGTATGGTCTTTACTATTCCAGCTTCCTGTGTGATTGAATTATTTTCAACAAGAAGCTATATTCTTTGCCTAGGTCGAATGTATAGAAAGGCCAGATTTTAAAAATCTAACTCTCTTGATCTGGCTCAGTCACACTTTTGGGTGGTTCTTTAATATCCTGAGGGACTAAATTCCTCTGTTCTTAATCGGATGGAGACCAAGTGTCCGCTGATTTCCCTGTTACTCTTACCAATATATTTACTGTATATGCAGCCTTGGAACAGACCTTAGCATTATGTTTTTTCTTCCCCACACCTTTGTGTTATTCTGGTTGTTTGTTCAGTAGGCATTTGGTCAAAGGTGGTTTATTTCTAATGAGGAGAGAGGGTCCATCTTTTTGTCCCAATAATTGTATTGTTGTCATTTATTGCTGTCCAGTTTTTTCTGTATTTGATCACCACCGCATAAATCTTGCATTCCTTACTTCAGGTTGGTGGTACGAAGGTGATGACAGGCCCTGATCATGAACCCGTGGTCATAAACGTTCTTCGTTTAGCAGAGTATAACGAAGGAGGGAAGGGTCAGCATTTCACAGAATCACAGCACGTCTTTTCATGCAGCACAAAACTGGGTGATCTGCGCAGAGCCTTGGCACCATCAGGAGGAATCATGCTAAAGAACGGCTCAGGACCAGATAAAGAAGCCAAGAACTGGGAAGTTTTTCTTGAAGAAGATATGAAGGAAACAGTCAAAAGTGCTGGTCTGACAGATGGATGCTCAGTACTAATCTTAGATAGCCATGACCAGAGGTAACCATTTTGATCACAAGTATAATTAAACACCAGAGCAATTTCGGCAAAATCTGTTCAGTTAAAATTAGACCAGCTATATGTATATTTTTTTAACTAATTTTCCCTTTGATCTTTTTAATTCAAGGTAACGTAACCTTAAATTTTGAGGATCAACTACTTATTGACTGTTACATTTCCTTTGCTCTTGAAGTGCAGATGCAGTCACATCCTTTGACTTACACTTGCAAAGGGGAAAACCTAGCAAGAACAACTTGTGCCCAATGTGCTGGCACTATCTTTGGCATAACCTGAATTTCTGAGGCTTGACTCAAGTGGTTCTCCAAGGGAGTTGGTGGGATAAGAAAACAGAGCAGTATCAGGAGTAAGAACTCGGCTGAATCTCCCAGTTGAATCTGAAGTTGCCGGGGCAAATTTCTGGTCTCATTTACTTTCCCAGTGTATGGCCCTGAGGTTAGGTTCCTCTTTTCAGAGACATGTATATGTGCTTGTTACGTAAATTCTGATTTCCTAGTTGAAACAGCACTGACAAATTGAGATTGGATCAAGCAGTGAGAGGGTTCTTCACCAAGGACTGTTGCTGTATATATGTACTGTAGCAAGGAGAGAGAGAAAAATCTCAAGTTTTAGTTATAACTAGGTATACTTTTACCGTATTTTTTTCCAGAAGCCTTAAATCCAACCTCAGAAAGTGACCTAGACTCTGAAGTACCTTCAGGAGCTCCAGTCCCATTGAAAGCCAGTTACTAAAACAAAGCCCAGAGGTGCCTGGATGCTGCCTGAGGCCTCTGACTCTTACTCTGCGATGTGGCATCTCTATTAATGACCTAGACATTATTGATGTATTTCAGAGCTTTGGTATTTAGCAATCTAGCCCAGACAATGTGTAACTTTCCCGTTTTTGACGAATTTTGCACTGCTCATTTTTACAGCTTCGTGAACGTGTCAAGCGGCAATTTGACGGCTTTTACATATGACATCAGCTGGCTCCAAGTTAAAAACTTCTGCAGAAAGGATGACGAAGAGAAGCACGTTAAAATTACTGCCACTATTGAAACAGTAAGGATGTGATTCTTCAAGGGTGTAACACAGGCTCTTTCCCTGAAAAGCTTGGCCAGTGCACGTCTGCCAATGAATGAGGAGTGGATTTAGCCTCAGGGATGAAATTTTTCTGTGGTGAGAATAGCGTGCAACTTGGAGTTACCCTTACTGGGATACTTTGCGTGCTGTGCAATAAGACTGTAATGCTGGTAACTTAAATCAGCTGTTTTTCCCAAGGGGTGAACCTCTCTGGTACATTTTCTGCCTTTTGATTTTTTTTCCTGTTACAGAAAATATGAAGTGCTACGTAGTTTTGCTCACAAAATTACTGTTTGTGCAAAATTAGTCTTTTGATAAATCCATAAATTGAATGCCACTTTCTTTTCTTTGGAATACTGCTTTTAGGGAAAATTGCCACAAATGTGTTATGATATCAATCCATTTACTTATTATATCTATTTGGTATGATAATGTGAAATGTTTTCTCACCTGAACATAGTGTTAATGGAAATAAGAACATAACTAGGATGCATTTCAGGTGAAGGCTGCCTTTTGTGGGCTGGCATTTGAACAGCAGGTGTGTTACTGGCATTCTATATTAGAGATGTTAATATTGCTTTCTTTCAGGTGATGTCAGATATCAAAATGAAAGCAATACGGGAGCTTCAGCTAGAGGAGGAACTAGGTAAGTGTTCAACAGCTTTACTTTTAGATCTGATAATGTTAGAATTTACTGGCTGACTTTCTGCTTTTTGCATCAGACTGTTCAAAACAACAAATCCACTGCTGTTAGGTGCTTTTTTTGAAAATAAAGAGGGTGCAGAGGACTTCAAATTCATCTAATTCTGAATAAAATTACTATTTTTCCTAACTTAAAAAGTCGGTGTAAGTCTTTTTTAAAATATATTTCCTGAAGCTCTTATTTTCAGAAGCTGTTTTAGTAGGAATTATCATGTCATCTTACTAAAGTTATTACACTCAGAATTGAAGTAGGGGTTTTTTTAGCCTTATTTCTTTCTTTAAGACATTCCAGTTTTCTTTCTTTAAAGTTTTTGCTGATGTCTTTACCTTTGGAAGCACTTGGTCAGTTTTGTAGTATTTTCCTGATTGTGGATAACAGCCGGTTTCAAAGAGAAAGTAATCTTTCACTGAAAGGACAAAAACAGACTGTTCATGAAATCTCTAGGCACCTCTCTCCAATTGTACTTTTGCTGTAATACCTCCAGAGCAAGGCCTCTATGATAAACCTGTTGTTGTCATTAATCTTAAATACGTTATCTGTCTAAACTTCTGAGCCAAATTTCTCCCTAGTTGAATTACTTAATACATCTGTCTCTTTCCTGCCCTTTTTTGTTACAGCAAATGACAGCTGTCTTAGACCCGTCAGCGGAAATGGGAAACTTCTGTCTCCAGGTAAATTTGCTTATTTAATCAACATTCAGTAAGATGTTCAGTTGGGAGAATTTCAGCTTCCCTTTGTCCTTCCTTGGGAGAAGTACACACATATATAACTCCACTAATTTTCAGGCTTAACTGGAGCAGCTGTGTGGGGTTTTTTGTTTTGGTTTTTTTCCACCGGTTTTACTATTTATTAACAGTACCAATACAAAGTTAGAGGTTAAACTTAAATGTTCAGCTTCGTTTTATTACTTGCATCCCTAATGAGTAAAACTCATTAGCATACCTGCCATTGTGTATTGACCCCTGGCCATGTGCTTCAAGACTCGAAATTAACAAAGTTCTTTTCCCAATACTTACTTTATAAATTGAAAACTCTCTAAATGATCTGTGTTGAATCATAAAGTGTGGTAGTGGAGTAGTCAAGCAGTAGACAGGGAGCCCTGGGAGGCTGGAAAATGTCCATCCCTGGAGGTGTTCAGAGCTTCACTGGAAAAAGTCCAGAGTGAACCAATCTGACATCAGGGTGGGTTCTGCTCTGAGCAGGGGTTTGGACCAGACAACCTACGAAGATCCATTCCAACCTAAATTCTTCTGTCACCCCATATACAAGTGGGGTGGTGGGGAGGAACTGTTGTACAAATGTTTCTTTGCTCTGGTCATAGGATGCTAACAGATCCGATATCAATGCTGTGGACATGAAGTTCTCTAAATGTCACTGGACATGTTTATCTTACCCTAAAAAGCAGCATAATAGAATAGATACTTTCAGCAAGCATCAGCTTATGATGTTCTCTGTATTTTTGTCCTCCCTGAAGTGCCTGAGGATTATACTGTCAAGGAAGCAGAACTGAAAATGGGAAGCTTGCTAGGGCTGTGTCATGGGAAAGCTCCAACGTCCACTCAGGTATAGTAGTGCTGTGACTGAAGAGAGTCTCATGCTGCTTTTCTGCTTTGTTTTCATTTCCCAATGTTTCATGTAATCTTCTTTTTACTCTTTTAATGGTTGTAAATGGCATAGGAATAAATGCTCAGTGACGCTGAGAATTATACATATCGGCATGAAGGCTCACACCATTTATCTTGGTTGCAGAAGGCCAAGAACATATACATGACCAGTTAATATAGCTCATTTGACTAGTGGTAAATCATTTATCATTCGTCTGTTTGTGGTTGTTCAGCTTTGGTGCTCTGTGTATATACTTTTGTAAAGAGCACAAAGTAAGAAAAGGGAGATATTGTTCTTGATATATACAAGTTTTAAATATGGAAGAGAAAAAATAGTTGTATATTTCTAAAGATGAGAGTCCCAGCAGGTTTTCTCTCTTATATGCAGCAGGCTAAGTGTGTGTGCAGATAGTTAATGAACATCTACTGATGACCATAACTCAATTGCATGTGCTCCTCTGTTTGTCCTCCTTAGATTATTTGCTTTAACCCAAAGGAGTTTGTGGTGTTTGACTGATGGCAGGTTTGCGGTAGCTGGTGTGTGCACATTAGGGGGTGTTATTTCGCAGTATTTCCATACTTAAATATGTATTCTGATAGCTTGTACTTGCTTCCTTAGCTCTTCCTGTATTTTATTGTTGGGAGTGACCAAAATGCAAGCCCTGAGATGGAGATAGTTGTGGAAGAGACTGCCTCTGTCAAAGAGGTAAGTCTGTCTGCTTTTAAAAGCTTTTGTCATGCCAGGGTCAGGTCTGCTGCTCCTGGAGAACTTTTTATTATCCCCGTGTGTCACTTCAGGTCATCAGGAGACACCGAGGCAAAGGAAGCATTTCAGCCCCAACAGGCCAGCAGGGAAGAACGCCTTGATCTTTCCCCAAGTAGTAAAGAGACATCCTTGCTTTTTCCCCAAGGATGAACACAGCCCGACTGCTTCGCGTGTGGTTCGCCGCTCCTGTTATACACAGCAGTGCTCGGAGTGATCTGCACTCACGGCAGAGACGGCCACCGTTCTGTTGTGTTCTAGTTCATGCAACTTTGAATGCACAGAACTGGAGTGAGAGGGGTTGGGAAGAGCTGTGGGCAGAGCCGAGGAAGCAGTTCTGGCTACTGCCAGGCCAGACTTCTGGACCGGAGTCCCAGCGTCAATGAGTAGTGGCTGGAACCTCTTGAGTTTGAAGGCTTGAGTTCTAAAAGGTGCATCTTCAAACTCTGGGACGGAATTTGTTCAAGTAAAGCAGCAACCTCACAGCACAATCTTTTGGTTTTTTAACAGTTTGTAAAAGCTGACTCACCTGAGGTAGTCAATTTTTTGCCTGAAAGCAACCTCATATTTAAAGGGTTTAATATATAGCTGAAATACACTGTGTTTGTGTAATTACATTGTTTTTAGGAATTTACCATGGATCAGTGGCTCAGTTCTTATGTTAGAATATTCTAGTGTAGATTTGCTGAAAACTTGTATTTTGCAACCTATGTGTTGAGACAAGTCTCACTGTATGTGTGGTTTTTTTTTTTTCAGTGTCTAAATTTAATGCTGGAAAAAGCTGGATTATCAGGTTAGTTCTATTGTGGTGTTATTTAAAGAAATTTCCAGATTTCTAAGACAGCTCTTGCTGCCGTAAAACTTGAAAGTCGTTAAGTTTATTACAATGATCTATGTGCTGTTGTAATGTGAGGAGGGGAAAGAATGATAAACTTGCAGTCTTGCTGTGATAAAAGCTGGCTGTGCAGTTGCTCTCAAAAATCGGTTTAAAGCTTTATATTTAATCAAAATATGGCAAAACCCACAGTTCCTAGACTATTTGCCTGGTGCATGTGCAGCTGGAGGAGTTTGGCTGCTTTGACATGATTTTCTATCATTGTGGGTACCAGTGCATGAGATTAACTGTAAAAAATAATTTTGGTTTTCTTTGCAAAAACAAGCTATTCAAAATGAGACCATAGTTGGTCATTATTTGGGAATCTGAGTGATAGCAGTTCTCGTTACTAAGCTTTTATGTGAGGATTGAGGAGGAGAAATAGGCAGCACTAGCATGGCATGTGAATTTCCTGGCTGAACAGCTCTTGCCACTGATGCTGACAGGGAGGAAGGAGGAGAAGAGACTTGGGGTGGCGTTGTTTTCCGGCTTTCGTTCTAAACATTCATTTAATACTGAATTTGTGTTACAGTGGAGCGATGGCTGCAAGTTCAGCCACGTGCCAAAAACCGTAGAAGTTCACCTGAAAGACATTCCTGTCAGGATATACATGGACTGTCCCAAGTAAAAATTAACTATTGTACCCTTGGTACATGTACAGCTGAGTTGAAGTAGTTAATAATGTCTTGAAATAAACATAACCTGGGGAAGGATGTGAAGGTGGTACATGGTTCAGTTTGTCAGAGTGGTGTTAGGAAAACAAGAAACAAGCAAGGGAACCTCTTAATGCTGATTCAGGTTTTGGAAATGTTTTTTCAAAGCAGCGTTGGGGACTAATTAGTTTTCCATATGTATGTTTTTGTTTTTGTTAGGTGACAACTGGCATTTGAGAAGGATGGACTGGTGCTATGAAGCGGGGGAAGCATTAAGTCAGGAAGTAAGAGGATCCTGTGTTTGACTTGAATCATGCCGTAGTCTATTGACTTCATTTTGCCGTAGAGACTTTCCCTGAAGAGAGCTGCAGTAAAGCAAATGGGTGGTGGTTTTGCGTGTGCTACATTAGTACACACATTGTTTTATTTTCACAGGGCCTTATGAAGGCAGTGTTGGGGTGCCCATGGGTAAAATGTAAATCTTGTGCACCTGCCTCTTATTTTCAGGGACTAGGATTCAGCTCTCCCTCCATAGGTGGTTTTTTTCTTCTAAAGTCTGGGCTTCCCGTGCATTAAAGATACTTCTACAAAGAAGCATGAGGTGGCAGCTGTTGAGCTGCAGATGTGCAAAGGAAATGCAGAGCTCAGCAGGCTGCTGCAGAGCAGACTCCTGTAGGTGCAGCACTGTGTGCTGCTGCAAAGCCGTCTGCAGCTGCTGGGTGCTAAATGGATGTTTCTGTGCCCTTTGATGGAAAAGCAAAACACTTTGCACTTTTGGCGTGCGCGCCTTAAATAACCACCAGCATGTATTTTAGCAAACAAAGCACCGGAAAGTGTAGCCTCACCAGTATGCTGTGCTTTCTCTTCCTACAGAACGCCACTCTGAAGGAACTTAATGTTTGCAGAGGAGATACGTTGGTTATAATGGAAGGAAAGCTTCCACCAAAGGTAAAAGAAGAGAGATGGTGTTGTTTAGTTTCTTGGCAGTGTCTGGAGATGTGAATATGAGAGTAGTGTGTTTGTTTATTTGTTTGTTTTTTTCTCTTGCTCATTTTAGAAATATTTCAGTTGAAAAACTCTAGTCTGTAATAATGAATAATGCTTTTTGGAGTTTTAAAGATTTTATTTCAAACACTTCTAATATTCCTAGTCTATCTATTCTTCTTTCAACTTGTGTAGTAAGAGGCTTGGCAATGGCAGCGGATTTGTCTAGGAGTGTGTGGAGGTTCATTTCAAACGTTTAGAATATTCTTAGTCTATCTATATTGTTCTTTCAACTTGGGCGGTAAGGGGCTTGCCCATTGCAGCGTCTTTGCCTAGAAGTGCGTTCACGTTAACAGATCTGGAGGAGATCGGTATTTGTGGCACGCGAGGTTGTTGCGAAGGCACAAGTCTTATGCTACCGCTTCTTCACAACATCAGCTGTGTCTCTGCCCTCTTTTCTTGACCCATTGCTCTTCTTCGTGCGCTGCTGCGGAAGGTCAGGCTTCACCTTCCACCGCCCTTTTCCTCAGACTGAAGGAACTACAAGTCAAGGCCCCTGGGGACCTCCTTGATGGCCTCAGAGGGAGGGCGCCCGTCCCCTCGGCGCAGCGGCCGGGTGGAAGCCTTGTCTTCTGCTCCCCTTTTCTTGGGCCTCAGAGCCGAGGAGATGGCACCCGGTCGGGAGGGGTGAGGGGAGGGAAGCGGGTGGGAGGGTGGGAGAGAAGGGCTCACGCCGCTCATGGCGATCCACAAGACGGTTGCTGCCTGCCAGGCGGTGGAAGGGCTGAGGCTGCAGGGTGGCTGCCGTGGAGGTTGCGCACCCAGCTAACGCCAGGCGTAGAGGCTGTGCCAGCAGCGACACGCTCGCCGGGCGCGCTGGTGCCGGCGTAGTGTCTTGAAGGGGAGCCCTGGCACGGTGTGGTGGTGCCAGGGGAGCCACGTTGGGGGCGGATCCACTTCCATCGGCTCTTCTTGGTCTTGGGGTGGATCCACCTCCATTGGCTCCACACCATCAGCCTCAGGAGCGTTGGCCATCGCTCCCACGTGGCTGATGGTGCCTCCCCTCCGACACGGCCTCCTCTTCCTCCACGGTCCCTGCAGCCACATCTCTCTTCTCCGGCTCAAATGTGAGCAGCCGCCCGCTTTGCTGCGGTGAGAACCCTTGGCACCAGCCATTGCTGCCGTGAGAGAACCTCAAAGCTCGGCGAGTTCTGGGCCAACTGTCCCTGTACTGACGGGGCTCGGAACAGAACGTGCTGAGGTGGTTTGTGACTTCACTTGGATGGTGACGCGTGTGGCCAAAGGTGGCTGTTTTGGGAGTCGAGGGGCCTGAAACGTGCCCTAATGTGGGAGAAGGAGGAGACTGGGGGGCTGAGGGCCCCGTTCCTGGCGTTGGCTCCCTGTGCCGTTCTGCTGCCCCTCGGGCCCAGGGACTGCCCTCCCCCTTCCCTCTGAACTCGTCTTTTCACTTGCTTTGTGCTTCCGTGATTCTCGTGCTGAAGCTTTTCTGCGGAGACACAGTATTACAAGATTTTCAGTTCATCCAATAAATGTTTGAGTTCTTGGCAAATATTGTTCTTAAAGCATCTGACCTTTACCCCCTGTATGGATTACCTAAAGCTCAGATTTTTGCCCTGCATAGGCAAAATCTCATGCAAGTGGCCGTCTTCACACCCTGGCACATTTTCCTCAGTTGCTGTCTTAATGAGCACATACGAGAGGCATGGGAAAACCTGGATCCGTAGCCCTGCTCTGTGTCCTGAAGTAGAGGGAATTGTAAGTTGAAACAGAAGGCTAGAAGACTTTGAGCAGGCAACATGGATCTTAGCAAGTCCGTGGTGAATCAAACTTCCTACAGGAACACCAGATCTTTTTAATACATTTGTTCTCAGAAGAAAAATGTAGGAGAGGAGCTTAGGGCAGCAGTGCCTTGGCTGTTAATAGCCGAGTTCAGAGCTGCATCTGAAAGCAAGCAAGCCTCCTGCTCAGGAGAAAAAACCAGGAGGTTTTGAAGTGGCAGAGCAGCATCGCAGCTGGAGAGCTTAGATGAATCCAGCTTGCTGTGGCAGGGTTGTATCCGTGTCCAGATCCTCAGACAACAGGGTCCCTCAGTTGCATCTGTCACGTAGATGCCATGACAGCAGAGCCAGGATGGGGATGTGCGGCTGCATGAAGCCGGATTTTTTTGACTCTCGTCCCTGTAAAAGTAGGAAGTGAGAACTGATGATGTGGGTCATAGATGTATGCCTGTGCCTTTACAAAAGCTCAGATTTGAACAAGTCTTTTCCTTCTTCCTGAGATGAAGGTACAATTCTTCCTTGTCTGCCTTGGAATACATAAGCTAACCAGTAGTTTCTGTTCATTTTTCAGGGTTTCCTGAAAATACCCATCTGGTGGTTCAAGCCTTCAAGTCATAGGAAACACGGAGAGAATGCACAAGAGCAAGTGAATGGGGTGACCTGCAAGATGGATGCTTTGCAGGTGTCTCCCGCGGGAGGTGAGCTTGCTCAGTTTTTGAAAGGAATCGTATGGCCACCTTGTCTGTGGTTGCACTGACAGTCTTGAGTTAAAACTAAAATGTTAATCCAAAGCCTTAAAATGTTTCTAAGACCTATGAGTGACTGTACAAGTTTCAGCAAGACGATGGTGAAAGGATGCACTTGGGAGACAGATGCTATTTTTCACAAGGCCATGAATGCTCCATGATACTGCTCTGACGTTCCTTAGCTGCCTATGGTCAAGGGTAAGATTAAATGTTGAAGCAGGAGCTGTTTACTTGTCAGTAGATAGAGTGGCTCCTCCATAGCTGAGGGCAGTGGCAGTATTGTAAAGCCTCTACTCACTGAGCATACAGGTGACTGGCTTCAAATGCCAGTGTTGCTGACACCTCCTTCACGACTGAGTTGTGTTGCGGAGCAGGTCCCATCTCCTTTTAGAAGGTTTCTTTGCATTGTTCTTGTTTTCTCTCAAACGTTTTCAGAGTTTTGCTTTCTCCCCTGGTGATCTCAGCAGCAGCAGAGGAAAGAGCAGATTTAACTTTCCTTGCAACGGGTTCTACATTTTAGAGTCCTAACCAATAATTAAGGCTATTTACCAATGTGAATAACTGGTCTTAGTTTCAGGATTTGCAGTTCAGGATCAGTTTGAACTCTTCCTGTTTGGCAACTAACAGAATGTATTTTTACCAACTGTATGTTACGTTTCTTGAACTGCACTCCCCCCAGAAAATTGAGGTCGGGTCCCTTCTCCGAGTGAAATGTCACTTTGAGGCGACTGTTATCTCTTAGGATGATCAACAAAGTCATGTTGACTCTTCTGTTTCTTTCTTCCTCCCCCGTCTCGCATCATCTAAAGATTCACCAGAATGCATCCACACAGACACGGATCTTTGTTACGCTGGCAGTCTAGAGATAGGAGGAGAAGCTTCTTTGGAAGATCTGAAGATGCAGGTTAGATGTTCTCCTGTGTTGAAATGTACAGCGACACTGTGATGAAGTGAGCTCTATTAATACCTATTTTTTATTTCCTTTTCCCTTGTCTCCAGTATGTTGTGATATGGCATTTGCTTATATGCCATGTTGAGTGGTAAGTACCAAGAGGCAGTTGGAGCACGTAGCTCAGAGACTTCCTTAGTATGTCCCCTGCAGTTGCCGTTCTACCTGTCATGTGTCCTGACCTGCAAAAGCCTTGTTGCACTTCATGGGGAACTTTGGCTTGCAGCCCTCTCTTTACTTCACAGTGTAAAAATCCTTCATGAGAAGCACACACATACAAGCACTTCCTAAAAAGCCACTTTCCATTTCCACATTGTTCCTGTATTAGTTTTCTGCGTCGTCTTTTGTTTTGGTTTTGGTTTTTATGAGGAAAGAATTGCTTTCGATGCACAGAAGGTCACAATTGTCATTCAGGAAGGTACAGCTTAGTTTCTTTAGCTAGAAACTAAGGTGCCTTTTAATGCTTTTTTTAAACTATAAAAGTATGATATTAATATACTAAAAAACCCCAAACCAAACAAATCAAAACCCCACCCAAAAGGAGAACACGAGAGAAAACAATCCTTTTATAAGGCTCATTATTGTTTAGCCAGTTGGTTGTTGTACTTAAACTGCCTGGGAAAGGACATCCCATTGGATCCTGATCCATACCAACACTTACTCTTTTGGGTACGACTTCAGTTTCAGTCTCTGCCAAACTATCCCTATGAAAAACTGACCATTTGCATCTTGTGACCAAGGAGAATTGTCTTAGCATGGAAAGAGTGTTGTGTCCTTGAGAAGGGCTTAAAGGAGCTTGCTCAGCACTTGTCTAGAGATTGGGGTAATGATTCTGTCAGCTTCATTCCCTCCCGGGTACACAAATTTTGGCTGAAAAAAGAAAATCAGTACTTTTGAAACATAAGTTAAGTTGAGAAATGTTGGGAGGGAGTGAAGTCCAACTTGCTTTGAGGTTGAAAAGCCAATATGTCGATCATGGCCACTACCCGTAAGTCACAAGCACCTTGCCCTATTTGCGATTGCTTCAGGATGGCATTGAGAATTAGTGAAGCGGTTTTCTTTTTATCCAAGGAGACTGGCCGCTGCAGTTATTGAAGAAACATTTCTTTTTTCAGGCTCTGACCTTACCGTGCTGCCAGGAGCAGATTGTCCCGCTGCCCTCGTTTCTCAGAGCATGGACAGTGGACAGTAAGCGCCCAGGCAAGCTCTTACGGAACAACAGGCAGCAACTCAAGTAGGTATCTTATTGAACGCTCAGGCAGCATTTGCAACGGGCCGAGTGTTGATGGGTTGTGGGATGGACTGGTGGGGAAATAATGAGCTCAGTCAAATGCCAACAGAAAGCTCATTTCTGGTTACTTTAATGGTGAGCATTTTTCTTTTTTTTTTATGTGGGAGGGGGAGCTGTGAGCATAAGCAGGTTGTACCATGCTTATTCAGCTGAGTTTTATTTTAGGTGTTTTTAAATGCAATTTTTCTTTTTGTCTGAGAGTTTTTCATTTTTGTTCCAATAGCCTCTTGCTTTGGTTTTCCAGATAAGAACAGATGTACTAGAACTGTGATTTTTCTTCTCGGGAACTTGAAATAGATGACTGGACATGTGTATAATCTTTGTTTTGTTTCCAGCCACTATAAGCTGGGTGCCAGAGTGGAAATCTGCATCGAACCTTTGCAAAAAGAAGAGCATTTGGGGTAGGATCTCAAGGTCCTTATTTCTTACAGCAATGCATTTGAGATGAGACTTAATTGAGCAGCTTTTAACTTAAATACTGTCTGTGAGGATTACAGATATCAGGATGCAAGAAGACTTGGGCTGATTTTTTTGTTTTCCACAAAGAAAAATCAGGGAGGGCAGGAGGGAGTGAAAACTGGGAATTCTGGGTTCTGAAAGCAGGACTCACAAGAAGGGTCTGTTTTCTCTTCCTGCTGACAGCCCCCGTGAGCTGCTGCTTCGAGTCCAGATGGGCATCCCAGGGGAGAGGGACTACTATGACTCCACGGATTTGGTGTGGGACATCTCCAAAGAGTGCACGGCCTGGGCACTGAGGCAGCGAGTGGCTTCTCACTATTGTCTCCCTGTAGATAAAATTGAAATAGCCAAATACTTCCCCGACAGATTTGAGTGGCTGCCAATATCGAGCTGGGTAAGATCTGGAATGGCAGAATCCAAGCGTTGTTTGCGACAAGTATGTGTTGGCTTGTGCCACAGTTCTTGAGCAAATGTATTTCAGGAGACTTCCGAAATCTGCCGCGTACCAATCTTCTGCTTTGATTTAATTCAGACACAGCAGATTTCAAAGAGGAAGCGGAAGAAAAAACAGGAGAGTTTACAGTCAGCGCCTTATCACCTGAAAGACGGAGACGTCATTGGGGTGAAGGTAAACCAACCTGGCTTTAATTGTTGCACAAGGATTAGGTTCAGACACTGTCCCCTTTGCAGTATCTTGATTTCTTCCTGGTTTTCCTGCAGCCTGCTACGTCTTTATGAAAGTACTGGTGTGTGGATCTCAACAGTGCGTCGTGTGGAGAGGAAAGTTGTTGCTACTAGTGCTTTTTCTTCTTTTTTTCCAACTTGGAGTAAAATCCAAGAGTGCTGCCCTTTAAAAATCATATTGTAAATTTAAACCCGTTACGTTTTCCAAAGAATTATTGCAGATGTGTTAATGTTTTAAAGGCAGAATCACACAGCAGCATGTCGAGCTCTGAAATAGCAATAAGGCTTATTTAGGACACCTCTGGAAGAACATACATACTCTCTGGCTTTTAAAGCAGTAGGCGAAAAGTCTGACGTCCTTTTGTGAAGCCTTAAATTATGGCGAGAAATCTCAAATAAGACAAATTCCTTGTTAAATGGAGTAACTAAACAGAGGAGTCTACATTTTTTTTTTTTGCCTTATTGAGTCTTTTCCACTTAGCTTGAAGTTAGTTGCTGTAAAACTAGTTAGAGGAAATGCTCTGTCCATTAATTGTGTAAACTGAGCAACATATGGGAAATAGTTTGAGCTTTTAATTTTCACCTGCCAAATCCTTTTTCACCACAGAACCTTCTCCTCGATGACACTAAGGACTTCAGCACAGTGAGAGATGATGTTGGAAAAGAGAAACAAAGGCAGCTTGCATTAGAAAAAAAGAAAAGGTATTGAGTATTTACATGTATTTTTCTTGAAAATATGCAAACTGGTCTTTGATGTTTCGACTCACTCGATACCTGGATAACTCTTCGGGACAGGGCTAACCGGCTGCTCTCAGAGCACACAATTCCAGTAGTTCTAAAAGAAGCGCTCAGTTAATTCAGACTCCTGGCTTCAAGTGCCACATTCCTACACCGAGCCTCTGTTTTTTCTTTTGCAACACACCGCAACAGTCCTCCCTGCCTCTGGAGATGCACAATGTTGATGCTATGGCTCAACACTAACACTAGGCATTTTTTTCTTTTTTTTTTAACAGTCGGCAAGCTGAACGCTTACAGGACCGCGTTTTCTCTGAGGAGAAGCTGAATATGAAGCACCGTAAACCAGAAGTGGCTCTTTCTATCAACGTGGGTGTTTTCAGATAGCACCAGGAGCTGCTTTGCTGAGCAGACCTTACTACCGATGTGCTAAATTGGAATGGAGTTACCTCAACTGGACCAGCAAGAGGGTCTTTCCCAAAGTGTCTTCGAGAATCACCAAGACAAACTGGATATAGGATTCAGGACAACGCTGATTTTTCTTCTGGTCTCTCTTGGGAAAGTGCTTTAGCATCCCTTTGTCGATGTGGTACTTATTCTCAGGCTAGGTAAATGCACTTGATCCATGAGAAAATGGACTAATAGATTGTGTAACCTTTTGGTGATTGTTTTGTAATCACCCTAAATACTTTTTTTTTTTTTTTCCCGATCAGATGCTGGTGTCTTGCACCTTCACTACAGAGTTTGCTGGGTTTTTTAATGCAGTCATAATCATCTCTTTTTAGAATTATTTTTCCATCTCTGATCCCTGAAGTTTCAAGCAATACCAGAATTTGCTTTTGTCTCTTTATAGATAAACCTCAGTCTGTAGCAGCTGGAGTCAGATTCCAGGAATGAAGGAAATGTGGAAATCTCTGGGCCAAGTGTGCTAAATTGGCTCAAAAAGGACAAGTTGAGAATTTGTCAAGCCCTAAATCCTGAAGACCTTTTGTGTTACAGAACAACAGTGCAGTAACCATAAAGTTTCTAGGGTTATTTTGTTGTCCATGAGCTTCATTAACAACAAATGGGTGGAAAAAACTGGCAGATCTGATGCTTGGTCTTCAGTGTGTTTTCTTGTACTTAGGAGAAGGCTTGCATTTATTTTCAGTACTCTTCTTCAGAGGACTTTCCCTCGTTTCTCGTCTTTTGAATTGTTCTAATATTCTTTGTCACTCTCGAGCTCGTGTTTCTCTTGGTCTCCCAACGCTGATTTCCAGTCTGTGTAACAGACGGGGATCTGCGCGACTGACAACTGGCTGAACTCAGTATCAAAGGTTCTAGAGTATGAAGCAAAATGGGTACCGCATGCTCGGGAGATTGGATCTCCAGATTGAGAACATGTGTGAGTAGCTGATGAGAGAGCACATTTTCCTAACCCTGAGGCTGGGAATCAGGGTTTACTTGAAGCCGATGTTTCAGCATCTTTATCCAAACTTCTCTAACGGTTACAGTACTTAAACTGGACTTCCCCCGCTGCAAGTGACTCTTTATAACGTAATATCCCGTCAGGTTCAGAATTTTCTTTGAGCACAGCTAGTACTGACAAGTTAACCCGAACTCTTTGTGGAGTTAATTGTTGATAATCAAATTCTAAATGTGTTTTGAATGAGAAGGTGAAGGAAGATAACACATGAGCATTTCTGAGCAGCAGTCAGGTGCTGGTGGCACCTTAAGATTTTGCCTTTCACAGCTGGGAACCCACGCAAGTGCATCGTGGTATCAAGTGAAATCTGTTCTCGAACACGCTGCAGAGCCGTGTCGAACTGCACAAATGTCTGGAATCCTGTTCTGAAATGAGCAAAGGAATTGCTCAAAAGTAGCTTTTGAACACTGCCTTAAGTATCCTTGATGAAAGCTGAGATAATGAGAGCACAAAGACCAAGTTACTTTGGGGGTTTCAGTTAATTCATGTACGTGTAGAAGATTTTGTAGTAGCAGATGCCAGTACAGCAGACTGCTAAAACGTTGGCTAATGTGAGAAGATCTCTCATTTATCTTTTCTAGGTTAGCAATATTCGGGTATTTCAGAAAGTTTCAAGGCAAAAGCTGACACTCGCAGCTATCAAAAAATAAAAAGGCAAAAGCACCTTGAAGCGTATGATCGGTATTTATTTCTTTGCGTATCTGTAAAGTTCAGCAGGTGCTTCTGTGCTTGCTTGGACTGATTCATTCGAGGGAGGGATATTTCAGTCTCCTCGCTGTTTTGGCTGTAGGTAGGCTGTACTCGAATCTCGAAATCCTGGTTTTACGGATCCATTTTCTCACTGAGGTGAGGGCACCCAGTTGCTTTCTCCATCTTATTTTGCGTCTTTGCCTTCTACCATGTCACAAGTGTTCTTGCAAGCCAAGGCTGACAGGAATGGTGGCACGTGCTGGTCACTAAGGCAAGCAAGAAAGCTTTGTGTTTGCAGGTATTTCCATTGCATTGCACTCCCTTTGCTGTCACTTGAATTCTTCCAGTTCTGTGCTGGGCAGCTGTACGGAGCTCAGCCTTCCCACCCGCCTTGAATAACTCTCGTCTCTTCTTGAAAACACAAAGGTTGGAGAAATGGAAGTACGGATTCCAAGTGCTAACGTGTGGGTTTTAGTATGTGCCTTTGTTCAAGCGTAATGTAGCAGCACCTGCACTGAATCTTGGATTATTTCTACTGTGTATTTTTTTTCTTAGAATTATTGTGGATCATTCCACAATGAGACAGTTCACTAAAAATGGGAGTGGGGAGAGGGAACACGTTTTTAAAACGGAGTCTTTGTGATTCCACCGTTTCTGATGGTTATATTCCAAAGCCTGGAAAAGCTTTCATCTTTATTTTTCAAGTGTTCTTCAGAAAATAAAAAGTCATTTCTATATGTCTCTTGGATTTGTCTGTGTATGTCTCGGTGATACACTGGTTGGGAGTGCCATGAATTGGTTTCTGACATTGGATGGGGCACAATGTTCATGAAGCTTTCGTTTCCAGGTCTGTTCCTAAGACAGCATTCCGGTCTCTGTGCGAGAAGTTTCCCCAGCCGGGCTGGGGTTGTGCTGTGCAAGGACCTGGGTTCGGTTGGAGGACTGGGGTTTTGATGCAAATTAAAGTCATTTTTACTTTGCGTTTTTTTCCTGTCTTTTAGAAAGCATGATCTAGTCTTTTTTTGCTGTTATTTCAGCTCCTAGTTTGTGCACAAATACATTAATCTGGTCCTTTTTTCCAGGCAACTGGCATAAGTCATCTAGAGGGCTGTGGCTCTGCATAGAGGAAGAAAGGTGGATTGCTAAATTATGTTTTGTACCTGCTCCTGGTGCGGTCCTTGTAAAAGAGCAAGTGCTCAGCTCTGGGAATCTTATTGTGACAAAATTGTGGGTGTCCTTTTTCTTTTCCTGATAAGTCATCCCAGTTGCTGAAGTGATTGTGGAGCAGGAAGCAGCGGCCAGTTCCAAAGCAAAGTCCTCGTCCCTCGCTTTAATCCTCCCTCAGTGGCCACTGAGCAGAGCTGCTGCGTTCTGAAGGGCGTTGCAGCTACAAACCCCAAGCAGGAGCGATGGCGTGGGGGGATGTGACGGGGACAGGAGGCTGCAGGCTGGGCTTGGGGGAAGCTCTGCGCTTCTGGGACGTTGCCCGTCGCTGAGGAGTTAACCTGCAGCTGCATCCAAGGCCACCACATCTGGAGGAAACAATACCAAGGTGGGTTTGCAAGCCAGCTTAGGGAGACGAAGAGGTGTGACTTCTGTGAAATCAGACCTCTGCTCTTAATGCCCGAACACACCTCCCACCCACCAGCCCTTTTCCTCATAAACAGAAAGGTATTTGTTCGCTACCGTGGTTTGTTTTCCCTTCGGATGCTCGAGACAGGGACAGGCTGTGATGTTTGGATTGTAAGCAGGTAGAGCCACCCTAGTTTCTGTTAAACTGACACCTGCTGGTCTCATTGAGCTAATACACTTAATGCAGAAAGAACATTATAGCTGTAGCTATAATGTACGTATGGAGTGTATCTTCCTTTGGGGTGGTGAACAGGACCATTGAGGATTCCCGAGTCAGAATTTAAGTGATTTGCAAATGCTTGATTTTCATACCATACACCGAGAGCGTGGCTGGAGAATGAATGCACGTGGTTAACAGCCAGGTTGTGATAAGGGGGACTTGCTCCGTTCTGCAGAGTTATCAGTCTTTTTATTACGGCTGTGCCCATAAAAGAATGTGGAGAACATGGAAAGAAAATCTGGAAAGGAAATGGGCTCATCTTTTATTTTTGTTGTTCGAATTATACAGCAGAAATTTCAGGAAAGAACAATAAATCCATTTTCTAAAGTTCACATTAGCGAGTGTGGCAATTCACAAAGCAACAGAAATACAAACCTGTCTTAATGCAGACTGTAGTTCCGTGCTTTTGGTTTTTTACTATACTAAAAGGTTTTCAAGCAGAAATACTTACAGCTTAAAATAACAGGAAAAAAAGACAAATCGTGTGGTGGAAAAATGACCAATAAGTAGAAAGTAGCTGGGCACACGCAGGACGAACTTAAAAAATACATCTGTAATCTAAGTATCCCTTCCAGAATTATGCTGATTGGAGTCAGCAAATGTTTGTAAACACTAGCAAAGAAAATTATTCTCTGTTAATCATAGCATCATGAAGATAAACCGCTGTTTAAAAATGGGTGGGCGGCGCCTCGTCCTGGGTACCTGTCGCCCCGTGGGGTCTCTGAGTTCTTGTGCTGGGGCTCTCGGCGCCCCCGGGGCTGCTGTCTCTGTCCCCTGCGCGGGTGGCGCTGCCCCTTCCTCAGAGCTCGGTGTGCAGGAGCAGCTTCGCCTGTCTCATGTTGTGAATCACTGCGGGGAAAGCACTGAAGATGACGAAGATGGACAGGTAAGGTTCTACATTCTCCCCATCTACACAGCTCAAGGTCAGAAATCAAAGCCACTCTGGAGAGCTAGACCTCTAAAGAGTGGTGCGGATGCCCTTTCCTACGTTCTGCAGGTGTCTCGTGAGGCTCGAAGCTTTGCCGGAGTGTCAGACAAAAAGTCTGTGCGCTGCTGAGGTGGAAAAAGTAGCAAAGAGGCCTGTGAACCCAAATCACAGGATGTTCTTTGCCTAATCGTCTGTGGGAAGGGGTTTGTTCTGTTACGCACAGATTTTACATCTGGCTCATCCAAACGCGCTGCGATCTGGGGATGGAGACCTCAGGAAAACACCATCTTCTAAGTGTTGTTGAAGTGGGCAGCCGGGAGAGGGGAGTGCAGAGACAGCAACCCTTAGGAACTAATTCCAGTGCGGGTGCGATACGTATTTTTAAACTTTGCTACCGCTAGAATGAGATGTATCAAAACAGCTTCTGCGGTTCTGCTTATGAAGCCGAGCAGCTGGCTGTGCAGTTGCTCTCAAAAATCAGTTTAAAGCTTTATATTTAATTAAAATATCGCAAACCCCACAGTTCCTAGCCTATTTGCCTGGTGCATGTGCAGGTGGAGGAGTTTGGCTGCTTTGACATGATTTTCTGTCATTGTGGGTACCAGTGCATGAGATTAACTGTAAAAAATAATTTTGGTTTTCTTTGCAAAAACAAGCTATTCAAAATGAGACCATAGCTGGTCATTATTTGGGAATCTGAGTGATAGCAGTTCTCGTTACTAAGCTTTTATGTGAGGATTGAGGAGGAGAAATAGGCAGCACTAGCATGGCACGTGAATTTCCTGGCTGAACAGCTCTTGCCACTGATGCTGACAGGGAGGAAGGAGGAGAAGAGACTTGGAGTGGCGTTGTTTTCCGGCTTTCGTTCTAAACATTCATTTAATACTGAATTTGTGTTACAGTGGAGCGATGGCTGCAAGTTCAGCCACGTGCCAAAAACCGTAGAAGTTCACCTGAAAGACGTTCCTGTCAGGATATACATGGACTGTCCCAAGTAAAAATTAACTATTGTGCCCTTGGAACATGTACAGCTGAGTTGAAGTAGTTAATAATGTCTTGAAATAAACATAACCTGGGGAAGGATGTGAAGGTGGTACATGGTTCAGTTTGTCAGAGTGGTGTTAGGAAAACAAGAAACAAGCAAGGGAACCTCTTAATGCTGATTCAGGTTTTGGAAGTGTTTTTTCAAAGCAGCGTTGGGGACTAATTAGTTTTCCATATGTATGTTTTTGTTTTTGCTAGGTGACAACTGGCATTTGAGAAGGATGGACTGGTGCTATGAAGCGGGGGAAGCATTAAGTCAGGAAGTAAGAGGATCCGGTGTTTGACTTGAATCATGCCGTAGTCTATTGACTTCATTTTGCCGTAGAGACTTTCCCTGAAGAGAGCTGCAGTAAAGCAAATGAGTGGTGGTTTTGTGTGTGCTACATTAGTACACACATTGTTTATTTTCACAGGGCCTTATGAAGGCAGTGTTGGGGTGCCCATGGGTAAAATGTAAATCTTGTGCACCTGCCTCTTATTTTCAGGGACTAGGATTCAGCTCTCCCTCCATAGGTGGTTTTTTTCTTCTAAAGTCTGGGCTTCCCGTGCATTAAAGATACTTCTACAAAGAAGCATGAGGTGGCAGCTGTTGAGCTGCAGAGGTGCAAAGGAAATGCAGAGCTCAGCAGGCTGCTGCAGAGCAGACTCCTGTAGGTGCAGCACTGTGTGCTGCTGCAAAGCCGTCTGCAGCTGCTGGGTGCTAAATGGATGTTTCTGTGCCCTTTGATGGAAAAGCAAAACACTTTGCACTTTTGGCGTGCGCGCCTTAAATAACCACCAGCATGTATTTTAGCAAACAAAGCACCGGAAAGTGTAGCCTCACCAGTATGCTGTGCTTTCTCTTCCTACAGAACGCCACTCTGAAGGAACTTAATGTTTGCAGAGGAGATACGTTGGTTATAATGGAAGGAAAGCTTCCACCAAAGGTAAAAGAAGAGAGATGGTGTTGTTTAGTTTCTTGGCAGTGTCTGGAGATGTGAATATGAGAGTAGTGTGTTTGTTTGTTTGTTTGTTTTTTACTCTTGCTCATTTTAGAAATATTTCAGTTGAAAAACTCTAGTCTGTAATAATGAATAATGCTTTTTGGAGTTTTAAAGATTTTATTTCAAACACTTCTAATATTCCTAGTCTATCTATTCTTCTTTCAACTTGTGTAGTAAGAGGCTTGGCAATGGCAGCGGATTTGTCTAGGAGTGTGTTGAGGTTCATTTCAAACGTTTAGAATATTCTTAGTCTATCTATATTGTTCTTTCAACTTGGGCAGTAAGGGGCTTGCCCATTGCAGCGTCTTTGCCTAGAAGTGCGTTCACGTTAACAGATCTGGAGGAGATCGGTATTTGTGGCACGCGAGGTTGTTGCGAAGGCACAAGTCTTATGCTACCGCTTCTTCACAACATCAGCTGTGTCTCTGCCCTCTTTTCTTGACCCATTGCTCTTCTTCGTGCGCTGCTGCGGAAGGTCAGGCTTCACCTTCCACCGCCCTTTTCCTCAGACTGAAGGAACTACAAGTCAAGGCCCCTGGGGACCTCCTTGATGGCCTCAGAGGGAGGGCGCCCGTCCCCTCGGCGCAGCGGCCAGGTGGAAGCCTTGTCTTCTGCTCCCCTTTTCTTGGGCCTCAGAGCCGAGGAGATGGCACCCGGTCGGGAGGGGTGAGGGGAGGGAAGCGGGTGGGAGGGTGGGAGAGAAGGGCTCACGCCGCTCATGGCGATCCACAAGACGGTTGCTGCCTGCCAGGCGGTGGAAGGGCTGAGGCTGCAGGGTGGCTGCCGTGGAGGTTGCGCACCCAGCTAACGCCAGGCGTAGAGGCTGTGCCAGCAGCGACACGCTCGCCGGGCGCGTTGGTGCCGGCGTAGTGTCTTGAAGGGGAGCCCTGGCGCGGTGTGGTGGTGCCAGGGGAGCCACGTTGGGGGCGGATCCACTTCCATCGGCTCTTCTTGGTCTTGGGGTGGATCCACCTCCATTGGCTCCACACCATCAGCCTCAGGAGCGTTGGCCATCGCTCCCACGTGGCTGATGGTGCCTCCCCTCCGACACGGCCTCCTCTTCCTCCACGGTCCCTGCAGCCACATCTCTCTTCTCCGGCTCAAATGTGAGCAGCCGCCCACTTTGCTGCGGTGAGAACCCTTGGCACCAGCCATTGCTGCCGTGAGAGAACCTCAAAGCTCGGCGAGTTCTGGGCCAACTGTCCCTGTACTGACGGGGCTCGGAACAGAACGTGCTGAGGTGGTTTGTGACTTCACTTGGATGGTGACGAGTGTGGCCAAAGGTGGCTGTTTTGGGAGTCGAGGGGCCTGAAACGTGCCCTAATGTGGGAGAAGGAGGAGACTGGGGGGCTGAGGGCCCCGTTCCTGGCGTTGGCTCCCTGTGCCGTTCTGCTGCCCCTCGGGCCCAGGGACTGCCCTCCCCCTTCCCTCTGAACTCGTCTTTTCACTTGCTTTGTGCTTCCGTGATTCTCGTGCTGAAGCTTTTCTGCGGAGACACAGTATTACAAGATTTTCAGTTCATCCAATAAATGTTTGAGTTCTTGGCAAATATTGTTCTTAAAGCATCTGACCTTTACCCCCTGTACGGATTACCTAAAGCTCAGATTTTTGCCCTGCATAGGCAAAATCTCATGCAAGTGGCCGTCTTCACACCTTGGCACATTTTCCTCAGTTGCTGTCTTAATGAGCACATACAAGAGGCGTGGGAAAACCTGGATCTGTAGCCCTGCTCTGTGTCCTGAAGTAGAGGGAATTGTAAGTTGAAACAGAAGGCTAGAAGACTTTGAGCAGGCAACATGGATCTTAGCAAGTCCGTGGTGAATCAAACTTCCTACAGGAACACCAGATCTTTTTAATACATTTGTTCTCCGAAGAAAAATGTAGGAGAGGAGCTTACGGCAGCAGTGCCTTGGCTGTTAATACCCGAGTTCAGAGCTGCATCTGAAAGCAAGCAAGCCTCCTGCTCAGGAGAAAAAACCAGGAGGTTTTGAAGTGGCAGAGCAGCATCGCAGCTGGAGAGCTTAGATGAATCCGGCTTGCTGTGGCAGGGTTGTATCCGTGTCCAGATCCTCAGACAACAGTGTCCCTCAGTTGCATCTGTCACGTAGATGCCATGACAGCAGAGCCAGGATGGGGATGTGCGGCTGCATGAAGCCGGATTTTTTTGACTCTCGTCCCTGTAAAAGTAGGAAGTGAGAACTGATGATGTGGGTCATAGATGTATGCCTGTGCCTTTACAAAAGCTCAGATTTGAACAAGTCTTTTCCTTCTTCCTGAGATGAAGGTACAATTCTTCCTTGTCTGCCTTGGAATACATAAGCTAACCAGTAGTTTCTGTTCATTTTTCAGGGTTTCCTGAAAATACCCATCTGGTGGTTCAAGCCTTCAAGTCATAGGAAACACGGAGAGAATGCACAAGAGCAAGTGAATGGGGTGACCTGCAAGATGGATGCTTTGCAGGTGTCTCCCGCGGGAGGTGAGCTTGCTCAGTTTTTGAAAGGAATCGTATGGCCACCTTGTCTGTGGTTGCACTGACAGCCTTGAGTTAAAACTAAAATGTTAATCCAAAGCCTTAAAATGTTTCTAAGACCTATGAGTGACTGTACAAGTTTCAGCAAGATGATGGTGAAAGGATGCACTTGGGAGACAGATGCTATTTTTCACAAGGCCATGAATGCTGCATGATACTGCTCTGACGTTCCTTAGCTGCCTGTGGTCAAGGGTAAGATTAAATGTTGAAGCAGGAGCTGTTTACTTGTCAGTAGATAGAGTGGCTCCTCCATAGCTGAGGGCAGTGGCAGTCTTGTAAAGCCTCTACTCACTGAGCATACAGGTGACTGGCTTCAAATGCCAGTGTTGCTGACACCTCCTTCACGACTGACTTGTGTTGCGGAGCAGGTCCCATCTCCTTTTAGAAGGTTTCTTTGCATTGTTCTCGTTTTCTCTCAAACGTTTTCAGAGTTTTACTTTCTCCCCTGGTGATCTCAGCAGCAGCAGAGGAAAGAGCAGATTTAACTTTCCTTGCAACGGGTTCTACATTTCAGAGTCCTAACCCATAATTAAGGCTATTTACCAATGTGAATAACTGGTCTTAGTTTCAGGATTTGCAGTTCAGGATCAGTTTGAACTCTTCCTGTTTGGCAACTAACAGAATGTATTTTTACCAACTGTATGTTACGTTTCTTGAACTGCACTCCCCCCAAAAAATTGAGGTCGGATCCCTTCTCCGAGTGAAATGTCACTTTGAGGCGACTGTTATCTCTTAGGATGATCAACAAAGTCATGTTGACTCTTCTGTTTCTTTCTTCCTCCCCCGTCTCGCATCATCTAAAGATTCACCAGAATGCATCCACACAGACACGGATCTTTGTTACGCTGGCAGTCTAGAGATAGGAGGAGAAGCTTCTTTGGAAGATCTGAAGATGCAGGTTAGATGTTCTCCTGTGTTGAAATGTACAGCGACACTGTGATGAAGTGAGCTCTATTAATACCTATTTTTTATTTCCTTTTCCCTTGTCTCCAGTATGTTGTGATATGGCATTTGCTTATATGCCATGTTCAGTGGTAAGTACCAAGAGGCAGTTGGAGCACGTAGCTCAGAGACTTCCTTAGTATGTCCCCTGCAGTTGCCGTTCTACCTGTCATGTGTCCTGACCTGCAAAAGCCTTGTTGCACTTCATGGGGAACTTTGGCTTGCAGCCCTCTCTTTACTTCACAGTGTAAAAATCCTTCATGAGAAGCACACACATACAAGCACTTCCTAAAAAGCCACTTTCCATTTCCACATTGTTCCTGTATTAGTTTTCTGCGTCGTCTTTTGTTTTGGTTTTGGTTTTTATGAGGAAAGAATTGCTTTCGATGCACAGAAGGTCGCAATTGTCATTCAGGAAGGTACAGCTTAGTTTCTTTAGCTAGAAACTAAGGTGCCTTTTAATGCTTTTTTTAAACTATAAAAGTATGATATTAATATACTAAAAAACCCCAAACCAAACAAATCAAAACCCCACCCAAAAGGAGAACACGAGAGAAAACAATGCTTTTATAAGGCTCATTATTGTTTAGCCAGTTGGTTGTTGTACTTAAACTGCCTGGGAAAGGACATCCCATTGGATCCTGATCCATACCAACACTTACTCTTTTGGGTACGACTTCAGTTTCAGTCTCTGCCAAACTATCACTACGAAAAACTGACCATTTGCATCTTGTGACCAAGGAGAATTGTCTTAGCATGGAAAGAGTGTTGTGTCCCTGAGAAGGGCTTAAAGGAGCTTGCTCAGCACTTGTCTAGAGATTGGGGTAATGATTCTGTCAGCCGCATTCCCTCCCGGGCACACAAATTTTGGCTGAAAAAAGAAAATCAGTACTTTTGAAACATAAGTTAAGTTGAGAAATGTTGGGAGGGAGTGAAGTCCAACTTGCTTTGAGGTTGAAAAGCCAATATGTCGATCATGGCCACTACCCGTAAGTCGCAAGCACCTTGCCCTATTTGCGATTGCTTCAGGATGGCATTGAGAATTAGTGAAGCGGTTTTCTTTTTATCCAAGGAGACTGGCCGCTGCAGTTATTGAAGGAACATTTCTTTTTTCAGGCTCTGACCTTACCGTGCTGCCAGGAGCAGATTGTCCCGCTGCCCTCGTTTCTCAGAGCATGGACAGTGGACAGTAAGCGCCCAGGCAAGCTCTTACGGAACAACAGGCAGCAACTCAAGTAGGTATCTTATTGAACGCTCAGGCAGCATTTGCAACGGGCCGAGTGTTGATGGGTTGTGGGATGGACTGGTGGGGAAATAATGAGCTCGGTCAAATGCCAACAGAAAGCTCATTTCTGGTTACTTTAATGGTGAGCATTTTTTTTTTTTTTTTATGTGGGAGGGGGAGCTGTGAGCATAAGCAGGTTGTACCATGCTTATTCAGCTGAGCTTTATTTTAGGTGTTTTTAAATGCAATTTTTCTTTTTGTCTGAGAGTTTTTCATTTTTGTTCCCATAGCCTCTTGCTTTGGTTTTCCAGATAAGAACAGATGTACTTGACTAGAACTGTGATTTTTCTTCTCGGGAACTTGAAATAGATGACTGGACATGTGTATAATCTTTGTTTTGTTTCCAGCCACTATAAGCTGGGTGCCGGAGTGGAAATCTGCATCGAACCTTTGCAAAAAGAAGAGCATTTGGGGTAGGATCTCAAGGTCCTTATTTCTTACAGCAATGCATTTGAGATGAGACTTAATTGAGCAGCTTTTAACTTAAATACTGTCTGTGAGGATTACAGATATCAGGATGCAAGAAGACTTGGGCTGATTTTTTTGTTTTCCACAAAGAAAAATCAGGGAGGGCAGGAGGGAGTGAAAACTGGGAATTCTGGGTTCTGAAAGCAGGACTCACAAGAAGGGTCTGTTTTCTCTTCCTGCTGACAGCCCCCGTGAGCTGCTGCTTCGAGTCCAGATGGGCATCCCAGGGGAGAGGGACTACTATGACTCCACGGATTTGGTGTGGGACATCTCCAAAGAGTGCACGGCCTGGGCACTGAGGCAGCGAGTGGCTTCTCACTATTGTCTCCCTGTAGATAAAATTGAAATAGCCAAATACTTCCCCGACAGATTTGAGTGGCTGCCAATATCGAGCTGGGTAAGATCTGGAATGGCAGAATCCAAGCGTTGTTTGCGACAAGTATGTGTTGGCTTGTGCCACAGTTCTTGAGCAAATGTATTTCAGGAGACTTCCGAAATCTGCCGCGTACCAATCTTCTGCTTTGATTTAATTCAGACACAGCAGATTTCAAAGAGGAAGCGAAAGAAAAAACAGGAGAGTTTACAGTCAGCGCCTTATCACCTGAAAGACGGAGATGTCATTGGGGTGAAGGTAAACCAACCTGGCTTTAATTGTTGCACAAGGATTAGGTTCAGACACTGTCCCCTTTGCAGTATCTTGATTTCTTCCTGGTTTTCCTGCAGCCTGCTACGTCTTTATGAAAGTACTGGTGTGTGGATCTCAACAGTGCGTCGTGTGGAGAGGAAAGTTGTTGCTACTAGTGCTTTTTCTTCTTTTTTTCCAACTTGGAGTAAAATCCAAGAGTGCTGCCCTTTAAAAATCATATTGTAAATTTAAACCCGTTACGTTTTCCAAAGAATTATTGCAGATGTGTTAATGTTTTAAAGGCAGAATCACACAGCAGCATGTCGAGCTCTGAAATAGCAATAAGGCTTATTTAGGACACCTCTGGAAGAACATACATACTCTCTGGCTTTTAAAGCAGTAGGCGAAAAGTCTGACGTCCTTTTGTGAAGCCTTAAATTATGGCGAGAAATCTCAAATAAGACAAATTCCTTGTTAAATGGACTAACTAAACAGAGGAGTCTACATTTTTTTTTTTTGCCTTATTGAGTCTTTTCCACTTAGCTTGGAGTTAGTTGCTGTAAAACTAGTTAGAGGAAATGCTCTGTCCATTAATTGTGTAAACTGAGCAACATATGGGAAATAGTTTGATCTTTTAATTTTCACCTGCCAAATCCTTTTTCACCACAGAACCTTCTCCTCGATGACACTAAAGACTTCAGCACAGTGAGAGATGATGTTGGAAAAGAGAAACAAAGGCAGCTTGCATTAGAAAAAAGGAAAAGGTATTGAGTATTTACATGTATTTTTCTTGAAAATATGTAAACTGGTCTTTGATGTTTCGACTCACTCGATACCTGGATAACTCTTCGGGACAGGGCTAACCGGCTGCTCTCAGAGCACGCAATTCCAGTAGTTCTAAAAGAAGCGCTCAGTTAATTCAGACTCCTGGCTTCAAGTGCCACATTCCTACACCGAGCCTCTGTTTTTTCTCTTGCAACACACCGCAACAGTCCTCCCTGCCTCTGGAGATGCACAATGTTGATGCTATGGCTCAACACTAACACTAGGCATTTTTTTCTTTTTTTTTTAACAGTCAGCAAGCTGAACGCTTACAGGACCGCGTTTTCTCTGAGGAGAAGCTGAATATGAAGCACCGTAAACCAGAAGTGGCTCTTTCTATCAACGTGGGTGTTTTCAGATAGCACCAGGAGCTGCTTTGCTGAGCAGACCTTACTACCGATGTGCTAAATTGGAATGGAGTTACCTCAACTGGACCAGCAAGAGGGTCTTTCCCAAAGTGTCTGCGAGAATCACCAAGACAAACTGGATATAGGATTCAGGACAACGCTGATTTTTCTTCTGGTCTCTCTTGGGGAAGTGCTTTAGCATCCCTTTGTCGATGTGGTACTTATTCTCAGGCTAGGTAAATGGACTTGATCCATGAGAAAATGGACTAATAGATTGTGTAACCTTTTGGTGATTGTTTTGTAATCACCCTAAATACTTTTTTTTTTTTTTCCCGATCAGATGCTGGTGTCTTGCACCTTCACTACAGAGTTTGCTGGGTTTTTTAATGCAGTCATAATCATCTCTTTTTAGAATTATTTTTCCATCTCTGATCCCTGAAGTTTCAAGCAATACCAGAATTTGCTTTTGTCTCTTTATAGATAAACCTCAGTCTGTAGCAGCTGGAGTCAGATTCCAGGAATGAAGGAAATGTGGAAATCTCTGGGCCAAGTGTGCTAAATTGGCTCAAAAAGGACAAGTTGAGAATTTGTCAAGCCCTAAATCCTGAAGACCTTTTGTGTTACAGAACAACAGTGCAGTAACCATAAAGTTTCTAGGGTTATTTTGTTGTCCATGAGCTTCATTAACAACAAATGGGTGGAAAAAACTGGCAGATCTGATGCTTGGTCTTCAGTGTGTTTTCTTGTACTTAGGAGAAGGCTTGCATTTATTTTCAGTACTCTTCTTCAGAGGACTTTCCCTCGTTTCTCGTCTTTTGAATTGTTCTAATATTCTTTGTCACTCTCGAGCTCGTGTTTCTCTTGGTCTCCCAACGCTGATTTCCAGTCTGTGTAACAGACGGGGATCTGCGCGACTGACAACTGGCTGAACTCAGTATCAAAGGTGCTAGAGTATGAAGCAAAATGGGTACCGCATGCTCGGGAGATTGGGTCTCCAGATTGAGAACATGTGTGAGTAGCTGATGAGAGAGCACATTTTCCTAACCCTGAGGCTGGGAATCAGGGTTTACTTGAAGCCGACGTTTCAGCATCTTTATCCAAACTTCTCTAACGGTTACAGTACTTAAACTGGACTTCCCCCGCTGCAAGTGACTCTTTATAACGTAATATCCCGTCAGGTTCAGAATTTTCTTTGAGCACAGCTAGTACTGACAAGTTAACCCGAACTCTTTGTGGAGTTAATTGTTGATAATCAAATTCTAAATGTGTTTTGAATGAGAAGGTGAAGGAAGATAACACATGAGCATTTCTGAGCAGCAGTCAGGTGCTGGTGGCACCTTAAGATTTTGCCTTTCACAGCTGGGAACCCACGCAAGTGCATCGTGGTATCAAGTGAAATCTGTTCTCGAACACGCTGCAGAGCCGTGTCAAACTGCACAAATGTCTGGAATCCTGTTCTGAAATGAGCAAAGGAATTGCTCAAAAGTAGCTTTTGAACACTGCCTTAAGTATCCTTGATGAAAGCTGAGATAATGAGAGCACAAAGACCAAGTTACTTTGGGGGTTTCAGTTAATTCATGTACGTGTAGAAGATTTTGTAGTAGCAGATGCCAGTACAGCAGACTGCTAAAACGTTGGCTAATGTGAGAAGATCTCTCATTTATCTTTTCTAGGTTAGCAATATTCGGGTATTTCAGAAAGTTTCAAGGCAAAAGCTGACACTCTCAGCTATCAAAAAATAAAAAGGCAAAAGCACCTTGAAGCGTATGATCGGTATTTATTTCTTTGCGTATCTGTAAAGTTCAGCAGGTGCTTCTGTGCTTGCTTGGACTGATTCATTCGAGGGAGGGATATTTCAGTCTCCTCGCTGTTTTGGCTGTAGGTAGGCTGTACTCGAATCTCGAAATCCTGGTTTTACGGATCCATTTTCTCACTGTGGTGAGGGCAGCCAGTTGCTTTCTCCATCTTATTTTGCGTCTTTGCCTTCTACCATGTCGCAAGTGTTCTTGCAAGCCAAGGCTGACAGGAATGGTGGCACGTGCTGGTCACTAAGGCAAGCAAGAAAGCTTTGTGTTTGCAGGTTTTTCCATTGCATTGCACTCCCTTTGCTGTCACTTGAATTCTTCCAGTTCTGTGCTGGGCAGCTGTACGGAGCTCAGCCTTCCCACCCGCCTTGAATAACTCTCGTCTCTTCTTGAAAACACAAAGGTTGGAGAAATGGAAGTACGGATTCCAAGTGCTAACGTGTGGGTTTTAGTATGTGCCTTTGTTCAAGCGTAATGTAGCAGCACCTGCACTGAATCTTGGATTATTTCTACTGTGTATTGTTTTTCTTAGAATTATTGTGGATCATTCCACAATGAGACAGTTCACTAAAAATGGGAGTGGGGAGAGGGAACACGTTTTTAAAACGGAGTCTTTGTGATTCCACCGTTTCTGATGATTATATTCCAAAGCCTGGAAAAGCTTTCATCTTTATTTTTCAAGTGTTCTTCAGAAAATAAAAAGTCATTTCTATATGTCTCTTGGATTTGTCTGTGTATGTCTCGGTGATACACTGGTTGGGAGTGCCATGAATTGGTTTCTGACATTGGATGGGGCACAATGTTCATGAAGCTTTCGTTTCCAGGTCTGCTCCTAAGACAGCATTCCGGTCTCTGTGCGAGAAGTTTCCCCAGCCGGGCTGGGGTTGTGCTGTGCAAGGACCTGGGTTCGGTTGGAGGACTGGGGTTTTGATGCAAATTAAAGTCATTTTTACTTTGCGTTTTTTTCCTGTCTTTTAGAAAGCCTGATCTAGTCTTTTTTTGCTGTTATTTCAGCTCCTAGTTTGTGCACAAATACATTAATCTGGTCCTTTTTTCCAGGCAACTGGCATAAGTCATCTAGAGGGCTGTGGCTCTGCATAGAGGAAGAAAGGTGGATTGCTAAATTATGTTTTGTACCTGCTCCTGGTGTGGTCCTTGTAAAAGAGCAAGTGCTCAGCTCTGGGAATCTTATTGTGACAAAATTGTGGGTGTCCTTTTTCTTTTCCTGATAAGTCATCCCAGTTGCTGAAGTGATTGTGGAGCAGGAAGCAGCGGCCAGTTCCAAAGCAAAGTCCTCGTCCCTCGCTTTAATCCTCCCTCAGTGGCCACTGAGCAGAGCTGCTGCGTTCTGAAGGGCGTTGCAGCTACAAACCCCAAGCAGGAGCGATGGCGTGGGGGGATGTGACGGGGACAGGAGGCTGCAGGCTGGGCTTGGGGGAAGCTCTGCGCTTCTGGGACGTTGCCCGTCGCTGAGGAGTTAACCTGCAGCTGCATCCAAGGCCACCACATCTGGAGGAAACAATACCAAGGTGGGTTTGCAAGCCAGCTTAGGGAGACGAAGAGGTGTGACTTCTGTGAAATCAGACCTCTGCTCTTAATGCCCGAACACACCTCCCACCCACCAGCCCTTTTCCTCATAAACAGAAAGGTATTTATTCGCTACCGTGGTTTGTTTTCCCTTCGGATGCTCGAGACAGGGACAGGCTGTGATGTTTGGATTATAAGTAGGTAGAGCCACCCTAGTTTCTGTTAAACTGACACCTGCTGGTCTCATTGAGCTAATACACTTAATGCAGAAAGAACATTATAGCTGTAGCTATAATGTACGTATGGAGTGTATCTTCCTTTGGGGTGGTGAACAGGACCATTGAGGATTCCCGAGTCAGAATTTAAGTGATTTGCAAATGCTTGATTTTCATACCATACACCGAGAGCGTGGCTGGAGAATGAATGCACGTGGTTAACAGCCAGGTTGTGATAAGGGGGACTTGCTCTGTTCTGCAGAGTTATCAGTCTTTTTATTACGGCTGTGCCCATAAAAGAATGTGGAGAACATGGAAAGAAAATCTGGAAAGGAAATGGGCTCATCTTTTATTTTTGTTGTTCGAATTATACAGCAGAAATTTCAGTAAAGAACAATAAAACCATTTTCTAAAGTTCACATTAGCGAGTGTGGCAATTCACAAAGCAACAGAAATACAAACCTGTCTTAATGCAGACTGTAGTTCCGTGCTTTTGGTTTTTTACTATACTAAAAGGTTTTCAAGCAGAAATACTTACAGCTTAAAATAACAGGAAAAAAAGGCAAATCGTGTGGTAGAAAAATGACCAATAAGTAGAAGGTAGCTGGGCACACGCAGGACAAACTTAAAAAATACATCTGTAATCTAAGTATCCCTTCCAGAATTATGCTGATTGGAGTCAGCAAATGTTTGTAAACACTAGCAAAGAAAATTATTCTCTGTTAATCATAGCATCATGAAGATAAACTGCTGTTTAAAAATGGGTGGGCGGCGCCTCGTCCTGGGTACCTGTTGCCCCGTGGGGTCTCTGAGTTCTTGTGCTGGGGCTCTCGGCGCCCCCGGGGCTGCTGTCTCTGTCCCCTGCGCGGGTGGCGCTGCCCCTTCCTCAGAGCTCGGTGTGCAGGAGCAGCTTCGCCTGTCTCATGTTGTGAATCACTGCGGGGAAAGCACTGAAGATGACGAAGATGGACAGGTAAGGTTCTACATTCTCCCCATCTACACAGCTCAAGGTCAGAAATCAAAGCCACTCTGGAGAGCTAGACCTCTAAAGAGTGGTGCGGATGCCCTTTCCTACGTTCTGCAGGTGTCTCGTGAGGCTCGAAGCTTTGCCGGAGTGTCAGACAAAAAGTCTGTGCGCTGCTGAGGTGGAAAAAGTAGCAAAGAGGCCTGTGAACCCAAATCACAGGATGTTCTTTGCCTAATCGTCTGTGGGAAGGGGTTTGTTCTGTTACGCACAGATTTTACATCTGGCTCATCCAAACGCGCTGCGATCTGGGGATGGAGACCTCAGGAAAACACCATCTTCTAAGTGTTGTTGAAGTGGGCAGCCGGGAGAGGGGAGTGCAGAGACAGCAACCCTTAGGAACTAATTCCAGTGCGGGTGCGATACGTATTTTTAAACTTTGCTACCGCTAGAATGAGATGTATCAAAACAGCTTCTGCGGTTCTGCTTATGAAGCCGAGCAGCTGGCTGTGCAGTTGCTCTCAAAAATCAGTTTAAAGCTTTATATTTAATTAAAATATCGCAAACCCCACAGTTCCTAGCCTATTTGCCTGGTGCATGTGCAGGTGGAGGAGTTTGGCTGCTTTGACATGATTTTCTGTCATTGTGGGTACCAGTGCATGAGATTAACTGTAAAAAATAATTTTGGTTTTCTTTGCAAAAACAAGCTATTCAAAATGAGACCATAGTTGGTCATTATTTGGGAATCTGAGTGATAGCAGTTCTCGTTACTAAGCTTTTATGTGAGGACTGAGGAGGAGAAATAGGCAGCACTAGCATGGCATGTGAATTTCCTGGCTGAACAGCTCTTGCCACTGATGCTGACAGGGAGGAAGGAGGAGAAGAGACTTGGAGTGGCGTTGTTTTCCGGCTTTCGTTCTAAACATTCATTTAATACTGAATTTGTGTTACAGTGGAGCGATGGCTGCAAGTTCAGCCACGTGCCAAAAACCGTAGAAGTTCACCTGAAAGACGTTCCTGTCAGGATATACGTGGACTGTCCCAAGTAAAAATTAAATATTGTACCCTTGGTACATGTACAGCTGAGTTGAAGTAGTTAATAATGTCTTGAAATAAACATGACCTGGGGAAGGATGTGAAGGTGGTACATGGTTCAGTTTGTCAGAGTGGTGTTAGGAAAACAAGAAACAAGCAAGGGAGCCTCTTAATGCTGATTCAGGTTTTGGAAGTGTTTTTTCAAAGCAGCGTTGGGGACTAATTAGTTTTCCATATGTATGTTTTTGTTTTTGTTAGGTGACAACTGGCATTTGAGAAGGATGGACTGGTGCTATGAAGCGGGGGAAGCATTAAGTCAGGAAGTAAGAGGATCCTGTGTTTGACTTGAATCATGCCGTAGTCTATTGACTTCATTTTGCCGTAGAGACTTTCCCTGAAGAGAGCTGCAGTAAAGCAAATGGGTGGTGGTTTTGTGTGTGCTACATTAGTACACACATTGTTTATTTTCACAGGGCCTTATGAAGGCAGTGTTGGGGTGCCCATGGGTAAAATGTAAATCTTGTGCACCTGCCTCTTATTTTCAGGGACTAGGATTCAGCTCTCCCTCCATAGGTGGTTTTTTTCTTCTAAAGTCTGGGCTTCCCGTGCATTAAAGATACTTCTACAAAGAAGCATGAGGTGGCAGCTGTTGAGCTGCAGAGGTGCAAAGGAAATGCAGAGCTCAGCAGGCTGCTGCAGAGCAGACTCCTGTAGGTGCAGCACTGTGTGCTGCTGCAAAGCCGTCTGCAGCTGCTGGGTGCTAAATGGATGTTTCTGTGCCCTTTGATGGAAAAGCAAAACACTTTGCACTTTTGGCGTGCGCGCCTTAAATAACCACCAGCATGTATTTTAGCAAACAAAGCACCGGAAAGTGTAGCCTCACCAGTATGCTGTGCTTTCTCTTCCTACAGAACGCCACTCTGAAGGAACTTAATGTTTGCAGAGGAGATACGTTGGTTATAATGGAAGGAAAGCTTCCACCAAAGGTAAAAGAAGAGAGATGGTGTTGTTTAGTTCCTTGGCAGTGTCTGGAGATGTGAATATGAGAGTAGTGTGTGTGTTTGTTTGTTTGTTTTTTCCTCTTGCTTATTTTAGAAATATTTCAGTTGAAAAACTCTAGTCTGTAATAATGAATCATGCTTTTTGGAGTTTTAAAGATTTTATTTCAAACACTTCTAATATTCCTAGTCTATCTATTCTTCTTTCAACTTGTGTAGTAAGAGGCTTGGCAATGGCAGCGGATTTGTCTAGGAGTGTGTGGAGGTTCGTTTCAAACGTTTAGAATATTCTTAGTCTATCTATATTGTTCTTTCAACTTGGGCGGTAAGGGGTTTGCCCATTGCAGCGTCTTTGCCTAGAAGTGCGTTCACGTTAACAGATCTGGAGGAGATCGGTATTTGTGGCACGCGAGGTTGTTGCGAAGGCACAAGTCTTATGCTACCGCTTCTTCACAACATCAGCTGTGTCTCTGCCCTCTTTTCTTGACCCATTGCTCTTCTTCGTGCGCTGCTGCGGAAGGTCAGGCTTCACCTTCCACCGCCCTTTTCCTCAGACTGAAGGAACTACAAGTCAAGGCCCCTGGGGACCTCCTTGATGGCCTCAGAGGGAGGGCGCCCGTCCCCTCGGCGCAGCGGCCGGGTGGAAGCCTTGTCTTCTGCTCCCCTTTTCTTGGGCCTCAGAGCCGAGGAGATGGCACCCGGTCGGGAGGGGTGAGGGGAGGGAAGCGGGTGGGAGGGTGGGAGAGAAGGGCTCACGCCGCTCATGGCGATCCACAAGACGGTTGCTGCCTGCCAGGCGGTGGAAGGGCTGAGGCTGCAGGGTGGCTGCCGTGGAGGTTGCGCACCCAGCTAACGCCAGGCGTAGAGGCTGTGCCAGCAGCGACACGCTCGCCGGGCACGCTGGTGCCGGCGTAGTGTCTTGAAGGGGAGCCCTGGCGCGGTGTGGTGGTGCCAGGGGAGCCACGTTGGGGGCGGATCCACTTCCATCGGCTCTTCTTGGTCTTGGGGTGGATCCACCTCCATTGGCTCCACACCATCAGCCTCAGGAGCGTTGGCCATCGCTCCCACGTGGCTGATGGTGCCTCCCCTCCGACACGGCCTCCTCTTCCTCCACGGTCCCTGCAGCCACATCTCTCTTCTCCGGCTCAAATGTGAGCAGCCGCCCGCTTTGCTGCGGTGAGAACCCTTGGCACCAGCCATTGCTGCCGTGAGAGAACCTCAAAGCTCGGCGAGTTCTGGGCCAACTGTCCCTGTACTGACGGGGCTCGGAACAGAACGTGCTGAGGTGGTTTGTGACTTCACTTGAGTGGTGACGAGTGTGGCCAAAGGTGGCTGTTTTGGGAGTCGAGGGGCCTGAAACGTGCCCTAATGTGGGAGAAGGAGGAGACTGGGGGGCTGAGGGCCCCGTTCCTGGCGTTGGCTCCCTGTGCCGTTCTGCTGCCCCTCGGGCCCAGGGACTGCCCTCCCCCTTCCCTCTGAACTCGTCTTTTCACTTGCTTTGTGCTTCCGTGATTCTCGTGCTGAAGCTTTTCTGCGGAGACACAGTATTACAAGATTTTCAGTTCATCCAATAAATGTTTGAGTTCTTGGCAAATATTGTTCATAAAGCATCTGACCTTTACCCCCTGTATGGATTACCTAAAGCTCAGATTTTTGCCCTGCATAGGCAAAATCTCATGCAAGTGGCCGTCTTCACACCCTGGCACATTTTCCTCAGTTGCTGTCTTAATGAGCACATACGAGAGGCATGGGAAAACCTGGATCCGTAGCCCTGCTCTGTGTCCTGAAGTAGAGGGAATTGTAAGTTGAAACAGAAGGCTAGAAGACTTTGAGCAGGCAACATGGATCTTAGCAAGTCCGTGGTGAATCAAACTTCCTACAGGAACACCAGATCTTTTTAATACATTTGTTCTCCGAAGAAGAATGTAGGAGAGGAGCTTAGGGCAGCAGTGCCTTGGCTGTTAATAGCCCGGTTCAGAGCTGCATCTGAAAGCAAGCAAGCCTCCTGCTCAGGAGAAAAAACCAGGAGGTTTTGAAGCGGCAGAGCAGCATCGCAGCTGGAGAGCTTAGATGAATCCAGCTTGCTGTGGCAAGGTTGTGTCCGTGTCCAGATCCTCAGACAACAGTGTCCCTCAGTTGCATCTGTCACGTAGATGCCATGACAGCAGAGCCAGGATGGGGATGTGCGGCTGCATGAAGCCGGATTTTTTTGACTCTCGTCCCTGTAAAAGTAGGAAGTGAGAACTGATGATGTGGGTCATAGATGTATGCCTGTGCCTTTACAAAAGCTCAGATTTGAACAAGTCTTTTCCTTCTTCCTGAGATGAAGGTACAATTCTTCCTTGTCTGCCTTGGAATACATAAGCTAACCAGTAGTTTCTGTTCATTTTTCAGGGTTTCCTGAAAATACCCATCTGGTGGTTCAAGCCTTCAAGTCATAGGAAACACGGAGAGAATGCACAAGAGCAAGTGAATGGGGTGACCTGCAAGATGGATGCTTTGCAGGTGTCTCCCGCGGGAGGTGAGCTTGCTCAGTTTTTGAAAGGAATCGTATGGCCACCTTGTCTGTGGTTGCACTGACAGCCTTGAGTTAAAACTAAAATGTTAATCCAAAGCCTTAAAATGTTTCTAAGACCTATGAGTGACTGTACAAGTTTCAGCAAGATGATGGTGAAAGGATGCACTTGGGAGACAGATGCTATTTTTCACAAGGCCATGAATGCTGCATGATACTGCTCTGACGTTCCTTAGCTGCCTGTGGTCAAGGGTAAGATTAAATGTTGAAGCAGGAGCTGTTTACTTGTCAGTAGATAGAGTGGCTCCTCCATAGCTGAGGGCAGTGGCAGTCTTGTAAAGCCTCTACTCACTGAGCATACAGGTGACTGGCTTCAAATGCCAGTGTTGCTGACACCTCCTTCACGACTGACTTGTGTTGCGGAGCAGGTCCCATCTCCTTTTAGAAGGTTTCTTTGCATTGTTCTCGTTTTCTCTCAAACGTTTTCAGAGTTTTACTTTCTCCCCTGGTGATTTCAGCAGCAGCAGAGGAAAGAGCAGATTTAACTTTCCTTGCAACGGGTTCTACATTTTAGAGTCCTAACCAATAATTAAGGCTATTTACCAATGTGAATAACTGGTCTTAGTTTCAGGATTTGCAGTTCAGGATCAGTTTGAACTCTTCCTGTTTGGCAACTAACAGAATGTATTTTTACCAACTGTATGTTACGTTTCTTGAACTGCACTCCCCCTAGAAAATTGAGGTCGGGTCCCTTCTCCGAGTGAAATGTCACTTTGAGGCGACTGTTATCTCTTAGGATGATCAACAAAGTCATGTTGACTCTTCTGTTTCTTTCTTCCTCCCCCGTCTCGCATCATCTAAAGATTCACCAGAATGCATCCACACAGACACGGATCTTTGTTACGCTGGCAGTCTAGAGATAGGAGGAGAAGCTTCTTTGGAAGATCTGAAGATGCAGGTTAGATGTTCTCCTGTGTTGAAACGTACAGCGACACTGTGATGAAGTGAGCTCTATTAATACCTATTTTTTATTTCCTTTTCCCTTGTCTCCAGTATGTTGTGATATGGCATTTGCTTATATGCCATGTTGAGTGGTAAGTACCAAGAGGCAGTTGGAGCACGTAGCTCAGAGACTTCCTTAGTATGTCCCCTGCAGTTGCCGTTCTACCTGTCATGTGTCCTGACCTGCAAAAGCCTTGTTGCACTTCATGGGGAACTTTGGCTTGCAGCCCTCTCTTTACTTCACAGTGTAAAAATCCTTCATGAGAAGCACACACATACAAGCACTTCCTAAAAAGCCACTTTCCATTTCCACATTGTTCCTGTATTAGTTTTCTGCGTCGTCTTTTGTTTTGGTTTTGGTTTTTATGAGGAAAGAATTGCTTTCGATGCACAGAAGGTCACAATTGTCATTCAGGAAGGTACAGCTTAGTTTCTTTAGCTAGAAACTAAGGTGCCTTTTTATGCTTTTTTTAAACTATAAAAGTATGATATTAATACACTAAAAACCCCCAAACCAAACAAATCAAAACCCCACCCAAAAGGAGAACACGAGAGAAAACAATCCTTTTATAAGGCTCATTATTGTTTAGCCAGTTGGTTGTTGTACTTAAACTGCCTGGGAAAGGACATCCCATTGGATCCTGATCCATACCAACACTTACTCTTTTGGGTACGACTTCAGTTTCAGTCTCTGCCAAACTATCACTACGAAAAACTGACCATTTGCACCTTGTGAACAAGGAGAATTGTCTTAGCATGGAAAGAGTGTTGTGTCCTTGAGAAGGACTTAAAGGAGCTTGCTCAGCACTTGTCTAGAGATTGGGGTAATGATTCTGTCAGCCTCATTCCCTCCTGGGTACACAAATTTTGGCTGAAAAAAGAAAATCAGTACTTTTGAAACATAAGTTAAGTTGAGAAATGTTGGGAGGGAGTGAAGTCCAACTTGCTTTGAGGTTGAAAAGCCAATATGTCGATCATGGCCACTACCCGTAAGTCGCAAGCACCTTGCCCTACTTGCGATTGCTTCAGGATGGCATTGAGAATTAGTGAAGCGGTTTTCTTTTTATCCAAGGAGACTGGCCGCTGCAGTTATTGAAGAAACATTTCTTTTTTCAGGCTCTGACCTTACTGTGCTGCCAGGAGCAGATTGTCCCGCTGCCCTCGTTTCTCAGAGCATGGACAGTGGACAGTAAGCGCCCAGGCAAGCTCTTACGGAACAACAGGCAGCAACTCAAGTAGGTATCTTATTGAACGCTCAGGCAGCATTTGCAACGGGTCGAGTGTTGATGGGTTGTGGGATGGACTGGTGGGGAAATAATGAGCTCGGTCAAATGCCAACAGAAAGCTCATTTCTGGTTACTTTAATGGTGCGCGTTTTTCTTTTTTTTTTTATGTGGGAGGGGGAGCTGTGAGCATAAGCAGGTTGTACCATGCTTATTCAGCTGAGTTTTATTTTAGGTGTTTTTAAATGCAATTTTTCTTTTTGTCTGAGAGTTTTTCATTTTTGTTCCCATAGCCTCTTGCTTTGGTTTTCCAGATAAGAACAGATGTACTTGACTAGAACTGTGATTTTTCTTCTCGGGAACTTGAAATGGATGACTGGACATGTGTATAATCTTTGTTTTGTTTCCAGCCACTATAAGCTGGGTGCCGGAGTGGAAATCTGCATCGAACCTTTGCAAAAAGAAGAGCATTTGGGGTAGGATCTCAAGGTCCTTATTTCTTACAGCAATGCATTTGAGATGAGACTTAATTGAGCAGCTTTTAACTTAAATACTGTCTGTGAGGATTACAGATATCAGGATGCAAGAAGACTTGGGCTGATTTTTTTTGTTTTCCACAAAGAAAAATCAGGGAGGGCAGGAGGGAGTGAAAACTGGGAATTCTGGGTTCTGAAAGCAGGACTCACAAGAAGGGTCTGTTTTCTCTTCCTGCTGACAGCCCCCGTGAGCTGCTGCTTCGAGTCCAGATGGGCATCCCAGGGGAGAGGGACTACTATGACTCCACGGATTTGGTGTGGGACATCTCCAAAGAGTGCACGGCCTGGGCACTGAGGCAGCGAGTGGCTTCTCACTATTGTCTCCCTGTAGATAAAATTGAAATAGCCAAATACTTCCCCGACAGATTTGAGTGGCTGCCAATATCGAGCTGGGTAAGATCTGGAATGGCAGAATCCAAGCGTTGTTTGCGACAAGTATGTGTTGGCTTGTGCCACAGTTCTTGAGCAAATGTATTTCAGGAGACTTCCGAAATCTGCCGCGTACCAATCTTCTGCTTTGATTTAATTCAGACACAGCAGATTTCAAAGAGGAAGCGGAAGAAAAAACAGGAGAGTTTACAGTCAGCGCCTTATCACCTGAAAGACGGAGACGTCATTGGGGTGAAGGTAAACCAACCTGGCTTTAATTGTTGCACAAGGATTAGGTTCAGACACTGTCCCCTTTGCAGTATCTTGATTTCTTCCTGGTTTTCCTGCAGCCTGCTACGTCTTTATGAGAGTACTGGTGTGTGGATCTCAACAGTGCGTCGTGTGGAGAGGAAAGTTGTTGCTACTAGTGCTTTTTCTTCTTTTTTTCCAACTTGGAGTAAAATCCAAGAGTGCTGCCCTTTAAAAATCATATCGTAAATTTAAACCCATTACGTTTTCCAAAGAATTATTGCAGATGTGTTAATGTTTTAAAGGCAGAATCACACAGCAGCATGTCGAGCTCTGAAATAGCAATAAGGCTTATTTAGGACACCTCTGGAAGAACATACATACTCTCTGGCTTTTAAAGCAGTAGGCGAAAAGTCTGACGTCCTTTTGTGAAGCCTTAAATTATGGCGAGAAATCTCAAATAAGACAAATTCCTTGTTAAATGGACTAACTAAACAGAGGAGTCTAAAATTTTTTTTTTTTGCCTTATTGAGTCTTTTCCACTTAGCTTGAAGTTAGTTGCTGTAAAACTAGTTAGAGGAAATGCTCTGTCCATTAATTGTGTAAACTGAGCAACATATGGGAAATAGTTTGAGCTTTTAATTTTCACCTGCCAAATCCTTTTTCACCACAGAACCTTCTCCTCGATGACACTAAGGACTTCAGCACAGTGAGAGATGATGTTGGAAAAGAGAAACAAAGGCAGCTTGCATTAGAAAAAAGAAAAGGTATTGAGTATTTACATGTATTTTTCTTGAAAATATGCAAACTGGTCTTTGATGTTTCGACTCACTCGATACCTGGATAACTCTTCGGGACAGGGCTAACCGGCTGCTCTCAGAGCACGCAATTCCAGTAGTTCTAAAAGAAGCGCTCAGTTAATTCAGACTCCTGGCTTCAAGTGCCACATTCCTACACCGAGCCTCTGTTTTTTCTCGTGCAACACACCGCAACAGTCCTCCCTGCCTCTGGAGATGCACAATGTTGATGCTATGGCTCAACACTAACACTAGGCATTTTTTTCTTTTTTTTTTAACAGTCGGCAAGCTGAACGCTTACAGGACCGCGTTTTCTCTGAGGAGAAGCTGAATATGAAGCACCGTAAACCAGAAGTGGCTCTTTCTATCAACGTGGGTGTTTTCAGATAGCACCAGGAGCTGCTTTGCTGAGCAGACCTTACTACCGATGTGCTAAATTGGAATGGAGTTACCTCAACTGGACCAGCAAGAGGGTCTTTCCCAAAGTGTCTTCGAGAATCACCAAGACAAACTGGATATAGGATTCAGGACAACGCTGATTTTTCTTCTGGTCTCTCTTGGGGAAGTGCTTTAGCATCCCTTTGTCGATGTGGTACTTATTCTCAGGCTAGGTAAATGCACTTGATCCATGAGAAAATGGACTAATAGATTGTGTAACCTTTTGGTGATTGTTTTGTAATCACCCTAAATACTTTTTTTTTTTTTTTTCCCGATCAGATGCTGGTGTCTTGCACCTTCACTACAGAGTTTGCTGGGTTTTTTAATGCAGTCATAATCATCTCTTTTTAGAATTATTTTTCCATCTCTGATCCCTGAAGTTTCAAGCAATACCAGAATTTGCTTTTTTCTCTTTATAGATAAACCTCAGTCTGTAGCAGCTGGAGTCAGATTCCAGGAAAGAAGGAAATGTGGAAATCTCTGGGCCAAGTGTGCTAAATTGGCTCAAAAAGGACAAGTTGAGAATTTGTCAAGCCCTAAATCCTGAAGACCTTTTGTGTTACAGAACAACAGTGCAGTAACCATAAAGTTTCTAGGGTTATTTTGTTGTCCATGAGCTTCATTAACAACAAATGGGTGGAAAAAACTGGCAGATCTGATGCTTGGTCTTCAGTGTGTTTTCTTGTACTTAGGAGAAGGCTTGCATTTATTTTCAGTACTCTTCTTCAGAGGACTTTCCCTCGTTTCTCGTCTTTTGAATTGTTCTAATATTCTTTGTCACTCTTGAGCTCGTGTTTCTCTTGGTCTCCCAACGCTGATTTCCAGTCTGTGTAACAGACGGGGATCTGCGCGACTGACAACTGGCTGAACTCAGTATCAAAGGTTCTAGAGTATGAAGCAAAATGGGTACCGCATGCTCGGGAGATTGGGTCTCCAGATTGAGAACATGTGTGAGTAGCTGATGAGAGAGCACATTTTCCTAACCCTGAGGCTGGGAATCAGGGTTTACTTGAAGCCGACGTTTCAGCATCTTTATCCAAACTTCTCTAACGGTTACAGTACTTAAACTGGACTTCCCCCGCTGCAAGTGACTCTTTATAACGTAATATCCCGTCAGGTTCAGAATTTTCTTTGAGCACAGCTAGTACTGACAAGTTAACCCGAACTCTTTGTGGAGTTAATTGTTGATAATCAAATTCTAAATGTGTTTTGAATGAGAAGGTGAAGGAAGATAACACATGAGCATTTCTGAGCAGCAGTCAGGTGCTGGTGGCACCTTAAGATTTTGCCTTTCACAGCTGGGAACCCACGCAAGTGCATCGTGGTATCAAGTGAAATCTGTTCTCGAACACGCTGCAGAGCCGTGTCGAACTGCACAAATGTCTGGAATCCTGTTCTGAAATGAGCAAAGGAATTGCTCAAAAGTAGCTTTTGAACACTGCCTTAAGTATCCTCGATGAAAGCTGAGATAATGAGAGCACAAAGACCAAGTTACTTTGGGGGTTTCAGTTAATTCATGTATGTGTAGAAGATTTTGTAGTAGCAGATGCCAGTACAGCAGACTGCTAAAACGTTGGCTAATGTGAGAAGATCTCTCATTTATCTTTTCTAGGTTAGCAATATTCGGGTATTTCAGAACGTTTCAAGGCAAAAGCTGACACTCTCAGCTATCAAAAAATAAAAAGGCAAAAGCACCTTGAAGCGTATGATCGGTATTTATTTCTTTGCGTATCTGTAAAGTTCAGCAGGTGCTTCTGTGCTTGCTTGGACTGATTCATTCGAGGGAGGGATATTTCAGTCTCCTCGCTGTTTTGGCTGTAGGTAGGCTGTACTCGAATCTCGAAATCCTGGTTTTACAGATCCATTTTCTCACTGTGGTGAGGGCAGCCAGTTGCTTTCTCCATCTTACTTTGCGTCTTTGCCTTCTACCATGTCACAAGTGTTCTTGCAAGCCAAGGGTGACAGGAATGGTGGCACGTGCTGGCCACTAAGGCAAGCAAGAAAGCTTTGTGTTTGCAGGTTTTTCCATTGCATTGCACTCCCTTTGCTGTCACTTGAATTCTTCCAGTTCTGTGCTGGGCAGCTGTACGGAGCTCAGCCTTCCCGCCCGCCTTGAATAACTCTCGTCTCTTCTTGAAAACACAAAGGTTGGAGAAATGGAAGTACGGATTCCAAGTGCTAACGTGTGGGTTTTAGTATGTGCCTTTGTTCAAGCGTAATGTAGCAGCACCTGCACTGAATCTTGGATTATTTCTACTGTGTATTGTTTTTCTTAGAATTATTGTGGATCATTCCACAATGAGACAGTTCACTAAAAATGGGAGTGGGGAGAGGGAACACGTTTTTAAAACGGAGTCTTTGTGATTCCACCGTTTCTGATGGTTATATTCCAAAGCCTGGAAAAGCTTTCATCTTTATTTTTCAAGTGTTCTTCAGAAAATAAAAAGTCATTTCTATATGTCTCTTGGATTTGTCTGTGTATGTCTCGGTGATACACTGGTTGGGAGTGCCATGAATTGGTTTCTGACATTGGATGGGGCACAATGTTCATGAAGCTTTCGTTTCCAGGTCTGTTCCTAAGACAGCATTCCGGTCTCTGTGCGAGAAGTTTCCCCAGCCGGGCTGGGGTTGTGCTGTGCAAGGACCTGGGTTCGGTTGGAGGACTGGGGTTTTGATGCAAATTAAAGTCATTTTTACTTTGCGTTTTTTTCCTGTCTTTTAGAAAGCATGATCTAGTCTTTTTTTGCTGTTATTTCAGCTCCTAGTTTGTGCACAAATACATTAATCTGGTCCTTTTTTCCAGGCAACTGGCATAAGTCATCTAGAGGGCTGTGGCTCTGCATAGAGGAAGAAACGTGGATTGCTAAATTATGTTTTGTACCTGCTCCTGGTGCGGTCCTTGTAAAAGAGCAAGTGCTCAGCTCTGGGAATCTTATTGTGACAAAATTGTGGGTGTCCTTTTTCTTTTCCTGATAAGTCATCCCAGTTGCTGAAGTGATTGTGGAGCAGGAAGCAGCGGCCAGTTCCAAAGCAAAGTCCTCGTCCCTCGCTTTAATCCTCCCTCAGCGGCCACTGAGCAGAGCTGCTGCGTTCTGAAGGGCATTGCAGCTACAAACCCCAAGCAGGAGCGATGGCGTGGGGGGATGTGACGGGGACAGGAGGCTGCAGGCTGGGCTTGGGGGAAGCTCTGCGCTTCTGGGACGTTGCCCGTCGCTGAGGAGTTAACCTGCAGCTGCATCCAAGGCCACCACATCTGGAGGAAACAATACCAAGGTGGGTTTGCAAGCCAGCTTAGGGAGACGAAGAGGTGTGACTTCTGTGAAATCAGACCTCTGCTCTTAATGCCCGAACACACCTCCCACCCACCAGCCCTTTTCCTCATAAACAGAAAGGTATTTATTCGCTACCGTGGTTTGTTTTCCCTTCGGATGCTCGAGACAGGGACAGGCTGTGATGTTTGGATTGTAAGTAGGTAGAGCCACCCTAGTTTCTGTTAAACTGACACCTGCTGGTCTCATTGAGCTAATACACTCCATACGTAGATTATAGCTACAGCTATAATGTTCTTTCTGCACTAAGTGTATCTTCCTTTGGGGTGGTGAACGGGACCATTGAGGATTCCCGAGTCAGAATTTAAGTGATTTGCAAATGCTTGATTTTCATACCATACACCGAGAGCGTGGCTGGAGAATGAATGCACGTGGTTAACAGCCAGGTTGTGATAAGGGGGACTTGCTCTGTTCTGCAGAGTTATCAGTCTTTTTATTACGGCTGTGCCCATAAAAGAATGTGGAGAACATGGAAAGAAAATCTGGAAAGGAAATGGGCTCATCTTTTATTTTTGTTGTTCGAATTATACAGCAGAAATTTCAGGAAAGAACAATAAATCCATTTTCTAAAGTTCACATTAGCGAGTGTGGCAATTCACAAAGCAACAGAAATACAAACCTGTCTTAATGCAGACTGTAGTTCCGTGCTTTTGGTTTTTTACTATACTAAAAGGTTTTCAAGCGGAAATACTTACAGCTTAAAATAACAGGAAAAAAAGGCAAATCGTGTGGTGGAAAAATGACCAATAAGTAGAAGGTAGCTGGGCACACGCAGGACAAACTTAAAAAATACATCTGTAATCTAAGTATCCCTTCCAGAATTATGCTGATTGGAGTCAGCAAATGTTTGTAAACACTAGCAAAGAAAATTATTCTCTGTTAATCATAGCATCATGAAGATAAACTGCTGTTTAAAAATGGGTGGGCGGCGCCTCGTCCTGGGTACCTGTCGCCCCGTGGGGTCTCTGAGTTCTTGTGCTGGGGCTCTCGGCGCCCCCGGGGCTGCTGTCTCTGTCCCCTGCGCGGGTGGCGCTGCCCCTTCCTCAGAGCTCGGTGTGCAGGAGCAGCTTCGCCTGTCTCATGTTGTGAATCACTGCGGGGAAAGCACTGAAGATGACGAAGATGGACAGGTAAGGTTCTACATTCTCCCCATCTACACAGCTCAAGGTCAGAAATCAAAGCCACTCTGGAGAGCTAGACCTCTAAAGAGTGGTGCGGATGCCCTTTCCTACGTTCTGCAGGTGTCTCGTGAGGCTCGAAGCTTTGCCGGAGTGTCAGACAAAAAGTCTGTGCGCTGCTGAGGTGGAAAAAGTAGCAAAGAGGCCTGTGAACCCAAATCACAGGATGTTCTTTGCCTAATCGTCTGTGGGAAGGGGTTTGTTCTGTTACGCACAGAGTTTACATCTGGCTCATCCAAACGCGCTGCGATCTGGGGATGGAGACCTCAGGAAAACACAGTCTTCTAAGTGTTGTTGAAGTGGGCAGCCGGGAGAGGGGAGTGCAGAGACAGCAACCCTTAGGAACTAATTCCAGTGCGGGTGCGATACGTCTTTTTAAACTTTGCTACCGCTAGAATGAGATGTATCAAAACAGCTTCTGCGGTTCTGCTTATGAAGCCGAGCAGCAGCCCATTCAAGTCTGCAAATGTCTCGAACCACAGCAGGTGGGGCTTGGGGGCCAAGTTTACATGGTTTTGGAAACTCCACCAGCAGCGTTTAGACACTGAAAACTACTTTCCCTGTACTTTACTACCTAGTTCTTCAGAAATATTCAGTAATGTTGTGGGTTGTTGTTTTTTTTTTTCCCAGAAGACACACTATATTTACTCCATGTTTATAAGGGGCTTTGAGCTTTTTGTACTGCAGAAATAGATCCAGCATTTCTCGAGTTTCTCCGATTCCCTTTAACCACATTTTCTTGTATAACCTTCAAATGGCTAAAAAGGGATCATTAAGGTGCCCATTTCACTCACAGGTCGAAATATCTTCTGGTTCGTAAGTGTACATCCTGTTCCAGTATTTGCCAGTTAGATCAGCTCGAACCGTCATTGAAGGATCTTGGGGAAAGAAAGTAAGAGACATGAGCAACAAAGGGTTTGTGAAGTGGCACAGTGGTGAATAATTTTGTGAGGGTAAAAGCCTTTTTAAAATGGTGCTTATTTGCCTTTTCGTGGCTGGAAAGGTACATCTGGAAGCACCAGGCTCCCAGCAGCTCCAGTTTAATGAAGAAGTCTGCTTCTGAAATCCATCATGAGTAGATCCTCTACATACCGGCCTTGTCTGGTGGCTCTGGAGTCTTGTCCACGGTCCCCTCTGGACTCAGAGGTTTGAAGGTAAGTTTGCCTCTTTGTATAGTTGTGGGTCACGATCGGTGAGGGGCCTTTGTCCATGGACAGAGCATTTGCCACTCATTGAGGACAGGCTCGGAGTAAGAGGCTGCGTTCTGTTGTTGTGGCCGGTGTCGCGTAGGCAGGACCGAACTCTTAGAGGATGTGTGTGAGTGTCGGTAGCAGTCACATGCTGTTCGTTTCCGCTTGTGGAACGAGACCCTCGTGGTCCCGTTGCTTTTGAAATTCTGGGTTATTCCTACAGCTTTTTTTTACTCAAAAGAACATGAGGTACTACTTGGAGTAAAGTGAATTCAACGGGGACCCTATAGAAAAACTGCTGCCCTGATTATCGCCCTGACCCCAGGGACTCACCCACAAAGAGGATCCGAGGGACGTAATGGCCGTCGGGCGCCATGTTGTCGTCGCTGCTGGAGTGCTGTTGGAGTTAGACAGGCTCTCAGTGACAGGCCCCTGTCCCAGCACTAGACAGGAACTGAATCAGCTGTGCTCGTCTCGTCTACCAACAACTAACAGTTCTGGTGCGACCAAACACGCAGTTTCTCTGTTCTGCCCAAGCTGTCCCGTGCCAGATGCTTGGGAGTGAGGACAGAGCACTCTGGCAGGTAACTCAGCCTGATGACTGGGAATTATTTTTCCTTTTTTTCCCTTGTATCAGTATATGACCTTTTGTTGGAGAATACAAAATGGTATTCGCATACAAACAAGTATATGTATGGAAATGTCTCCCTGTCCCCTCTCCAAGGAGGAACTGTGGTGGCGTTTTGCAAACCCTGTTGTACCTTCCCAGAGAAAGCAGGGAGAAAGAAGAGAATTTCAAATACAACTTAAAAGCTGTGCAAACTGAATCGATTTCTATTTTTAGTATGGCTCATTCCACTCCCTACTAAACATTTTGATTAATATTTTACATTTTGATTAATATTTTAAATTTCGGACTTACCACCAGATTGAGCATGATAAAGTCCTCCTGAGCCATCTGCTGGATCTCTGGGCTAGAAGCAAATGCTTTCCTTAAAGCTAAAAGAAAGAGAAACACATTATTTGGTTGGGAAAAAAAAAATCTGGATCGCAGCTTTTCATGGTTTTCCAGCATCTTATATTGATTCTAAATACACCTGTAAATGACCGGCACTGCTTTCTTATGTGCACGTGGCACACAGAGTTTGGAGGACTTGGTTCTTGTGAAATAAAATGCAAAAGACATTTAGTCCTTGAGAAACTGAAAAGCTGGTGTACAGACACATTTCCCTCCCAGTGGCCGAGCAGATCATGAAGGCACATGGCTTGGCTTTATTTTATATTTTATATTTATTTTACTATTGGCCCTGCACTACAGAGCCATCTGCACAATTTATGCTGTAGGCATCCGGGGGAACAAATCCTCAGAGAAATTTCATTTAAAATGGTGGGACCAGACTTCCCTGATAAACCTCACTTTGTTCTCAATAACGAGGAGGTTATCAAGTGACAGTGAGTGATCTGACACAGTCTTTGGCAGGAGGCCTTGTAAGGAGTAAAAGGAAAGTGCGTAGAACCCATGGTAGCTGATGCTCTTGCAGGTCAGAAGATGATTTGAGCTTTCCAATGCTCTCAGCTATTGCAGTTTTTTGTCTGCAGGTGAAAACATGCTGCTAAAGGCACGTTACAGTCTCTGCGAAGCAGTGAACAGATAAAGATAATTTTCTTGGTGTCTGACTCCCCCTTCCTGCAGGATACCCGTAACTTCAAAGCCATGGTATGGAACAGTGCAGTGGAGGCAGTGTGATGCCCGACCTCGCTTGCTTGACACAGTCCACTTTCACACTTTCTTTCTTGGGGAGATACAACTTCCCCAAGCTTTTTAATCACACGAACTGCTGATTTCCGCGCTTGCTTGGGCCCAGGGCTGGAGTTGGGAGCAGGCAGGAAGGAGAATTGACAGGAGATCAGGGGTAGGAAAGAGAATAAAGTAGGAAAGCTCGGTGTCCACCTGCCGTTTTTGTAGCCATGTGTCTCTGTCAGGGAAGTTTTGACGCAGAGCACGTTACTGCTCAGAAAAACTTTACAACCGTTTTATTCCCAAGGGTCCGCAGTGGATTTACTGTCTCTCCCCCTTTCCCTGCGTGTTCTGGAAAGGCTTCACACCAAGTGCTCAAATGCTTTGTAAGGAACGAGTGATGAAAAATGTGGATAACCCAGGTTGTGTGGAAGGGTTTGCTTTGCTCACCTTGACTGTAAGGACACTCTTCCAAGTGGTGAATAACCATCAGTGGCTTCTTGCTGAAACGACATTGCAGGAAAGGAGTGGGGAAGCAATTCAGACCTTTTACAGACCGCACTTGAAAGAGTTAAGGCACTGAGTTGTTCTGGGGATGTATTTATATTTGGAGGAGCAATAGCAACTGGGCTAGCAGGGACATGTGGACACAGTCACACGCAGAGGGGCCTCTGGCTGAGAAAGTAACACTGGAAGCAATGCAAAGGCATCTGCTCATCTCCCAGAAGGTGAGCTCTCACCAAAACCATCTTCAGCCTCTGCACCATACAGCAAAACACAACTTGCGTCTTGCTTGTAAGGTGTAAAGCACAGTTCACGCATCATGTTAGACCACAGCTTTGTTCTGTGCAGTTAAGTGTATGAAATGGCATAACAAGAATTGAGGAATTACCTGTGTTTTGACCGTGCTAAACCTTCTTCATATGTCTGCACCCATTCAATGTCGTCTCCCCAGCCTGTTGAGAGCACCCTTAGTTAATTGTCTGGTCAGTATGGATGAGGATGTTCTGCTGAATAGGGAGCTCGAGCAATATTTACAATTGGGTGGCACAAACTAGGCACCTTCCCTCAGGGTGTCCAGACCCTCCAGGTGGTTTGTGGGCACCAGGAGAGCCCCAAGCAGAAAGGTGCAAAGCAACAGCAGATAGCGAAGTGGGGTTAACCCCAGTTTTGCTCAGGCTCAGGAGGTGGATTAGGATTACAGACAGATACTATATTTCCAGCCACTCAAAAGCTGGAGCCCAGAGTTCCTCCCTGACCATGTCCAACCTCTCAAAGCACCGAACCAGGCTTGCTGCTTGTGTCTGGCTTCCTGCAACAAGGGATTGCTTGATGGGCTGGGGAATGGAAGGATGCAGGCGTGCTTTTGGTGTAGGTGCCTGGATCTTACTTGATGGAGAAAAGCCTGAACCTGAGCCTGGAGCCCCTTCCAATGGCTACAGCGCCCTACCCGTGCCCTGCATTGTCCAAAGGAGAATCAAGAGAGGAAGAGGTATCTGCTGCCCATGCCTGGCCTACGATGCTGGTAGGAAAGTGAGCAGAAGGGTTGAGCTTGTTGCAACCCGGCTGTATGGTCTCCTTTGGCTTAGCATGCCTTTGGAGGGGTGGGGGCTGCTGGGGCTGCGTCTCGAGTTGAGCCTCTGAAAGCTGCTGCAGCAGCCGCTCCGCAGCCAGTGTAGCAGCCTGGCTCTTGGCTCTGTCCCCAGCCCAGGTCTGAAGCAAAGCACCTGGACCTGTTCCCAAGCACAGAGCGCGAGGACTCTTCTCCCACGCTGAACGCACCAGTGCTCTTGGCCACGGTGGAAACGGCACTTGTGAAAGGTCAGTTTGGGCTTCTGCTTCGGAATGGGAACGCAGCGTGGGAT